>NC_092709.1:279821011-280421011 GCF_047496885.1 Scyliorhinus torazame | reverse complement strand
TCGAAAAGGAGGCCCAAGCCATTGTTGAAGCTGTGCGCATTGGAGGCATTACCTGGCAAGCAGGAGATTCACTCTCCTCACTGACCAATGGTCGGTTGCCGTCATGTTCAATAACACACAGCGGGGCAAGATCAAAAATGATAAAATCTTGAGGTGGAGGATCGAGCTCTCCACCTACAATTGCGAGATTTTGTATCGTCCCGGTAAGCTCAACGGGCCCCTCGATGCCCTATCCCAAAGTACATGTGCCAGCGCACAAGTGGACCGACTCCGGGCCCTACACGATGGTCTCTGTCACCCAGGGGTCACCCGGTTCTTTCACTTCATTAAGGCCCGCAACCTCCCCTACTCCATTGCGGAAGTCAGGGCGGTCACCAAAGACTGCCAGGTCTGCGTGGAGTGCAAACAGCACTTCTACCGGCCAGACCGGGCGTACCTAGTGAAGGCCTCCCGTCCCTTTGAACGCCTCAGCGTGGACTTCAAAGGGACCCTCCCCTCCTCCGACCGAAACACGTACTTCCTTCACGTGGTCGACGAATACTCCAGATTCCCTTCGCCATTCCATGCCCCGATATGACGTCTGTCACAGGCATCAAGGCTCTCAATACCATCTTCATTCTGTTCGGCTTCCCCGCTTACATCCACAGCGACCGGGGATCCTCCTTTGAGTGATGAGCTGCGTCAATTCCTGCTCAGCAAGGGTATTGCCTCGAGCAGGACGACCTGGAAGGCCGTCCTGCTGGCCCTACGGTCTAAAAATCTCCCGGTCTCCCGCTGGCAGGAGGTCCTCCCCGACCATCGGGTCGCTACTTTGCATTGCGACTAATGCAACCCCCATGAACGTCTCCTTGCCTACCCCAGGAAGTCCACCTCTGTGGTTTCGCTCCCAACGTGGCTGGCAGCTCCAGGACCTGTCCTCCTCCGCAAGCACATGCGGCTCCACAAGGCAGACCCGTTCGTCGAGAGGGTACAGCTACTCCATGCAAACCTGCAGTACGCCTACGTGGCTTACCCCGACGGCCGCCAAGACACAGTCTCCTTCAGGGACCTGCCACTAGATGGGTCCACCCCCTTCCCCCCCAACTGCCCCAGCGCCACCCATCCTCCCCCCAGCGCACCTCACCACAGTCCCCGCTCCAGGACAGTCTGTCTGCCCATTGGTTCCACCCGGAGATGAAGATGAGGACTACACGCTCCCGGAGTCACCGACGACCACGCCGGCGCCTGCATCGCCACCGGGACTGCATCACTCGCAACGGAGGATCAAGGCATCCGACTGGCTGAATTTGTGAACTTTTCCAGAACTGTACACTTTAAAAAAAATGCTCAATTACAGGTAAATAGTTTTCCCCACCCCCGCCGGACTCTTTTTTAACAGGGGATGAATGTGGTAGTCACCACTGTTGTATATAGTGCACGTATGAGATGTAATACGGTAAGGTTCCTGTACTACAGGAACGGGGGTAGATCCCTGCCTGCTGGCTCCGCCCAGTAGGCGGAGTATAAATCTGTGTGCTCACCGAGCTGCGGACGTTTCGGCAGGCCATGTCGGAGGCCACACATCTCTGCGTAATAAAGCTTTGATTACTCTCTACTCTTGTCTCGTCGTAATTGATAGTGCATCAAGCTGCCTGGTGGTGATTTAACCGGAGGATCACCACACCTCAGGCAAAGGGCATGGTTAAGAAGGCAGGGCCTTCATGAGTAACCTCAGCCGGTACAGGAATTTAACCCGCGCTGACGCCTTATGCTTTGCATTATGAACCAGCTGTCCAGCCAACTGAGCAAAACCAGCAGCCCCAAAAAAGGGAAGTGACTAGAAGCTCAGTGTCAAGTTAGTGGACTGAATGGAGGTATGAGGCAAAGTGGTCAACCAATTCAAATTTGTTCTATCTAATGTAGAAGAGAACACATCATAAACTGAAAATTCATCTGAAAGGGGTATTGGGAAAGTAAGAGGTTAAAGCAAGGACGTTAAATATCTTGCCCTTGCAAAGAGTGATGCCATGCAAAAGGGACAGAGTGGTGAGGATGATTGAAGAGTGGATCAGGGTGTCACAGAGTAAGCAGACTCTTCAGAATATTGGAATGTGAGCAGAGGGAAGAGGTGTATTGTGATTGACTGATGCTGGACACGGCGGAATTGGCAGAGAACAACCCGTTGAATGTGACGTTTGGTGGAGTGAAAGGTGAGGACATGAGGGACCTTGTAGTTAACCCTGGTTGAAATAAAAACAGAAAGTTATGGAAATATTCAGCAGGTGAAATAAAAACAGGAATGTTTCCAATGCCCGCAGTAGTTTGCTTTACTTATAATTGGTTCATAGCTTAAAATAATAATCAAACATAGATTGTATACTTGAAGTTAATTTAAATATTTACATAGCCTGTCAAACTGTCACATAATACCCTCATGAAAATCAGTGAAGAGTTTCCTTACTGCATTTTACATGATAAAAGTTTTTTTATTGCTTGATTAAAATAATGTGCCATAGAAATACATTACATCTTAGTCTTGAGATTAGCACAGATTTGAAAACAAAAAAAGGACATAATTATGATAATAAAAACTGATTAGTTTAAACACGAATGTATTTGCATGACATTTGAACAAAGGTGTTCAGACTGGCATTTTAATAATTGCAGCCATAAAGGGCGCAATCTAATGGAAACATTTCTAAGGGTGAGATTCTCCGTTTGGGAGATAAGACATAGGAGCAAAATTAGGCCATTCGAGTCATCCAGTCTGTTCCTCCATTCTATCATGCTGATACATTTCTCATCCCCATTATCCTGCCTTCTCCCCAAAACCCCTGATCCCCTTATTAATCAAGAACCTATCGATCTCTGTCTTAAAGACAAGCGGTGACGTGGCCTCCACATCCTTCTGCGTTCTTTAGTGAGGGGTCCCTGTGGGGGGTGTCCCTTTAGTTAGGGGGGGCCTGTGAGGGGGGTTCCTTTAGTTTGGGGGATCTCTGTGAGAGTATCTCTAATTAGGGGGGGTCTCTGTGGTATGTTCCTTTAGTTAGCGGGTCCCGGGGGCTCTCCCTCTTAAGGGGGTCACTTGGGGGAGTCCTAATAAGGAAGTCCCTGGGGGTGGGTATCCCTATTAAGGGTCTCTTGGGGGGTACACCCATTTTGGGGTCACGAGGGGTGGGGGGGAGTGGGGGTCTGGTAGAAGAGGGGTGGGCAGGTAGTGCATTGTGAGAGGGATGGGTGGCCCTCGGTTGGAGTTTGGGGACAACTCCCTTTTTAAAAAATAATATTTTTATTGAGGTATTTGAAAAATGTCATAACATTATCAAAAACAATAACATCCACATGGCAAAATGAACATTCCCCCCCTTCCCCAGCCCAATCTTCACGCACCTCAACCAAACAACAATAATTCCCCCCACCCCCCCCCTCCCCCTTGGAATACTGCAGCTGCTGACATTTTAATTTTCCCCGAGAAAGTCGTCAAACGGCTGCCACCTTTGGGAGAACCCTAACATTGACCCTCTTAAGGCGAACTTTATTTTCTCGAGACTGAGAAACCCAGCCATGTCACTAACCCAGGTCTCTACACTCGGGGGGGCTTCGAGTCGCTCCACATTAACAAGATCCGTCTCCGGGCTACCAGGGAGGCAAAGGCCAGAACGTTGGCCTCTTTTGCCCCCTGAACTCCCAGATCTTCCGACACGCCAAAGATCGCTACCTCCGGACTTGGCACCCTGCCAAAACCCACTAAGCTTCGGGCATGCCCAAAACATGTGGACAATATTTGCTGGGCTTCCCGTGCACCTCACACATCTATCCTCTACTCCGAAAACCTTGCTCATCCTAGCCACTGTCATGTGTGCCCGGTAGACTACCTTGAATTGTATCAGGCTAAGCCTGGCGATTGATGACGAGGTAATAACCCTGCTTAGGGCATCCGCCCATAGACCCGCCTCTATCTCTCCACCTAGCTCGTCCTCCCACTTGCCCTTGCGCTCCTCCGCCTCCGAAAGCTCCTGGTAAATATCCGATACCTTCCCCTCTGCCACCCAGGTACTGGAAACTACTCTATCCCGTATCCCCCGTGGCAGCAACAGCGGAAAGGCCGGCACCTGCTTTCTCAGGAAGTTTTGCACCTGCAAATACCTAAAACCATTCCCTGCTGGCAATTTAAATTTATCCTCCAAAGCTTTCAAGCTGGGAAAGCTCCCATCTATAAATAGATCCCCCATCCTTCTGATTCCTGCCCCCTGTCACCTCCGGAACCCACCATCTAGCCTACCCGGTACAAACCTGTGGTTGTTATAAATCGGGGTCCAAATCGATGCTCCCTCCACTCTCTTATATCTCCTCCATTGCCCTCAGATCCTCAGAGCCGCCACTACCACCGGACTTGTGGAGTATCGGGCCGGCGTGAACGACAGAGGTGCCGTTACCAATGCTCCCAGTCTGACAAGACGCCGCCTCCATCCGCTCCCACACCGACCCCTCCCCCACTACCCACTTCCTGATCATGGCTATATTAGCCGCCCAGTAGTAATTGCAGAAGTTCGGCAGCGCCAACCCACCCTCCCCCCGACTGCGCTCTAGCAACACTTTCTTCACTCGCGGGGTTTTACTCGCCCACACAGAGCCCAAAATAATCTTATTCACCCGCTTTAAAAAGGCCTTAGGGATGAAGATGGGGAGGCACTGAAAGACAAATAGAAATCTGGGGAGGACCGTCATCTTCTCGGTCTGTACCCTCCCCGCCAGTGATAGCGTGCGCATGTCCCATCTCTTAAAGTCCCCTTCCATTTGATCTACCAACCGGGATAGATTTAACTTGTGTAGTACCTCCCATTTCTGGGCCATCTGGATTCCCAGATATCGAAAGCTCTTCCCTACCATTCTAAGCGGCAGCTCTCCCAGTCTCTTTTCCTGCCCACTTGCCTGGATCACAAACATGTCGCTCTTCCCCATGTTCAATTTATACCCTGAAAAACTGCCACATTACCCCAAGGTTCGCATTGTTTCCCCCATCCCCTCCAACGGGTCCAAAATGTACAAGAGCAGGTCATCTGCATAGTGCGAGACCCGGTGCTTTGTTAAATGTCGTCAACAGCAGTGGGCTCATTATCTCCGAAAACGTCTTCTAGAATTCCGCCGGGTGGCCATCAGGCCCCGGGGCCTTGCCCGACTGCATGCCATCCAGCCCCTGGATTATTTTCTCAATCTCAATTGGGGCACCCAGCCCCTCCACCAGGTCCTCCTCCACCCTCGGGAACCTCAACTGATCCAGAAATTGCCTCATCCTCTCCACTCCAGCCGGGGGTTCCGACTCACTCATACAATTTACTATAAAAATCCTTAAACACCTCGATCACGCCCGCTGGGTCCAGGACTGTATTACCGTCTCTGCTCTTTACTCTCTCTATCTCCCTGGCCGCCTCTCTTTTCCTGGGCTGGTGCACCAACATTCTGCTTGCCTTTTCCCCATACTCATAGATCGCCCCCTTGCCTTCCTCAATTGTTCCACTGCTTTCCCTGTGGTCAACAGCCAAAACTCCACCTGCAACCTCCACCGCTCCCTCAGGAGCCCCGCATCCGGGGCCTCCGAGTATCTCCTGTCCACCTGGAGTATCTCCTCCACTAATCTATCCCTCTCAGCCCGTTCCACCTTTGCTCTGTGGGCCCGTATCGAGATTAATTCCCCTCTGACTACTGCCTTCAAAGCTTCCCAAACTGTCGCTGCAGAGACCTCCCCTGTATCGTTTCTTTCCAGGTAGTTCTGGATAGACTTGTTAACCCGCCCACAAACTGCCTCGTCCGCTAGCAACCCCACATCCGGTCTCCACAGCGGGCATTGCCCTCTCTCCGCACTAATCCGTAGATCCACCCAGTGCGGGGCACGATCCAACACTGCAATAACCGAATACTCAGTATCCACCACCTTCGGTATTAGTGCCCTGCTCAGAAGAAAAAAGTCGATGCGAGAGTATACCTTGTGGACATGAAAAAAAAAAGGAAAACTCCTTTGTCCTCGGCCGTGCAAACCTCCATGGGTCTACACCCCACATCTGTTCCATAAAACCCTCCAATTCCTTTGCCTCAGCCGGCCTCCTCCCTGTCCTGGATATTGACTGGTCCAATTCCGGATCAATGACTGTGTTGAAGTCCCTCCCATGATCAGGTTATGTGACTCTAAGTCTGGGATTTTATCTAACGCCCGCCTCGTAAATTCCACGTCATCCCAATTTGGAGCATATATGTTCACAAGTACCACTTGCACCCCCTCCAGCTTCCCACTCACCATTGTGTACCTACCCCTCTTGTCTGACACGATTCTCCCAGCCTCGAATGTCACTCGTTTGCTGATCAAGATCGCTACCCCCCCTGGTCTTGTCCAGTCCAGAGTGGGACACTCGGCTAACCCACCCCTTCCTCAATCTTGTCTGTCTGTAACCTTTAGGTGAGTCTCTTGTAGCATTGCCACGTCCGCCTTCAGTCCCCTTAAATGCGCGAACATGCGACCTCTCTTGACCAGCCCATTCAGTCCTCTCACGTTCCATATGATCAGCCTGGCCGGGGGGCTTCCACCCCCTCCCCTGCCGACTAGTCATCATCTTTTTTAGGCCAGCCTCGAGCTCGCACCCACCGCTTCCTCGAGTCCCCCCTCGGGCTGTCGCCTTTCCCGACCTCCTATTTGTCCCCTAATAACAGTTCCTCCCCTGTCAGCAAGCAGCTCCCCCCCCTCTCCTCCCCTTGCAACAACACTAAAAACCCAATTCCCCAAGTCAAGCTCCAGCTTAACACCTGTCCACCTCCCACTGCGCTTCCGAGAGTCAGCTGTCCCATGCTGACTCGATACTCCCACCCCTGGCACCAAGCAGTCTGTCTCCCTATTGTTCACTCCTCTCTCCCCCCCACATGAATAAACATTTTAACAGCGTCACATTCCCCAATAAACAAACAACTGAAAAAAACAGTGAAGAAACAAACACTTTAGAAAAATAGTCACCCAAAAAGCAGAACTAAATTCAAAGCCCATCCCCCTCAAACAAGGTCTCTGCAAGACAAAGCAACCGTTAACCATCCACACAGCCCATTATTTCACACAGAACGACTTAAATTTTAAAAATCCAACACCACAAATCGCCGCCACAGAACTTCTCAGCGGCTTAAATATCTTTTCATTTGCCTCCAGCTTCTTTTTTCCCATACCAGCCTCCCCGAACAGGTGCCGGAATGTGGCGACTAGTTACTGTTTCACAGTAACTTCATTTGAAGCCTACTTGTGACAATAAGCGATTTTCATTTCATTTTCATTTCATTTTCATTTGCTTTAATAAAGGTCCATACTTTGTCAGGTGTTTTGAAGTAGAAGTCCCTTTCCTCATGTGTGACCCACAGGCGGGCTGGGTACAGCATCCCGAACTTCACCCCCTTCTTAAAGAGGGTCGTTTTTGCCCGATTGAACTCAGCTCGTCTCTTGGCTAAATCTGCTCCCAGGTCCTGTTAAATATGCAACTCACAGTTCTCCCACTTGCTGCTCCGTTCTTTCTTGGCACACTGCAAAACGTGTTCCTTGTCCATAAAACGGTGAAAACGTACCACCATGGCCCTCGGCGGTTCGTTCGCTCTGGGCTTCCTCGCGAGGGCTCTGTGCGCTCTGTCCACTTCCAGGGGCGGAGGAAACGCCCCAGCCCCCAACAACCTCTCCAACATGTCCGTCACATAGGCCCTCGCATCTG
Source organism: Scyliorhinus torazame (assembly GCF_047496885.1). Classification (NCBI taxonomy): domain Eukaryota; kingdom Metazoa; phylum Chordata; class Chondrichthyes; order Carcharhiniformes; family Scyliorhinidae; genus Scyliorhinus; species Scyliorhinus torazame. The sequence continues at coordinate 280,413,299 of NC_092709.1, read as the reverse complement.
ATCCCTCACTGCCTTCAGGGAGGTGAACAATTCTGAGATTCTGCCTCCTGGACCTATTCTCCAGGTCCTCCAGCTTCTCTTGCATTCTTTTCTGGCAGTGGTTCATCATCCCCACTTGCTTTCCAGCACGGTTATGTTCGGACAACTTTTGTTCGACCTCCTGGATCGCTCTCCCATGGGTTTCCTGATTCTGAACCACTTGATCAATTGGAGTCTTAATCGGATCCAGCGTGTCCTTCTTCAGCTTGGCGAAGCAATCCTCGAAAAACTTCACCAGCTGCTCTGTCACCAGCTGCTCCGTCGACCACTGCGCCGTCTCCCCATGGCCCTTGCCCTCCGCCATGCTGTCCCGTGTTACCAGCTCAGCTTGCTTCTCCCTTATCGGACTTTGTCGTCTCACCCGGCCACTTCTGGTCCTATTCTCCATACACCGGAGGGGGATTTCTCCTTACTGTATTACTCTTCACTGATTTATCCCATAAAATCTGAACAAAACCGGGGGAAAAAGGTCCAAAAGTCCTTTACAGGCAGGAGCTATCAAATGTGCGACCTACCCCTCCATGGCCGCCACCGGAAGTCGGAGACAACTCCCTTAAGGAGTTACCCCCTTGGTCCACCGTGCGGACCACCAGGTCAGGCTCACATTTGTTGAGACCTGTAGTAATCCCTGCCCAGGGGACTGGAGAATCACAGAGGGCCAGAGAATAGAGTGCCAGGCCCGCTAAATCGATGTACATACATCATTAAGACCCATTTATGTTCATTTACATCTCCCAGCAGGCGCGGACTGCGATCCGGCCACCAGTGGAGGGGTTGGAGCATTGCGTTCGGATTGGTGCCCGTCTATGCTGATCCTGATTTTTGGTTCTCCACCGCATTGGGGACCCTGCTACCGGCGGCGGGGAATCTACCCGTAAGTGTCATTTGCTCTCTTGGCATATGGGAGGTAGTGGGATTGCTGCCCACATTCACCACTTTGATTTGGGATGACACGGTGGCACAGTGGTTAGCACTGCTGCCTCACAGCACCAGGGACCTGGGTTCATTTCCGGCCTTGGGTAACTGTGTGAAATTTGCATGTTCTCCCCGTGTGTGTGTGGGTTACCTCCGGGTGCTCTGGTTTCCTCCCACAGTCCAAAGATATGCAGGTTAGGTGGATTGACTATGCTAAATTGCCTCTTAGTGTCCAGGGATGTACAGGTTAGGTGGGGTTACTCGGATAGGGCAGGGGAGTGGGCCTAGGTAGAGAACTCTTTCAGTGGTTGGTTCAGACTCGATGGAGTGAATGGCCTCCTTCCACACTGTATGAACTTCGGCTGCGAGTCTCTTCCCGATTCTGTTGGCGAGTTTCCCACCACTATCTAACCACTTCATGGACCCGAATGGCAGCGCTGAGCCGCTGGTAGATGCCGGGAGACCCCTCTTTCAGGATCTACCAGACTCGCCACACATTGGGACATCTATCGTGATCTCGTGAGATGTCGCAATGTGCATCCCGCCCATTGTGGGAGAATGTAAGATTGCAACAAAATTAAATAATAATGTAGCATATACATGGACTGCGGGATTCTCCGTCAGCGGGATCCCCGCTTCGCTGGCAGCGGATTCGCATCCATGGGTTTCTTGGCGGCGTGGGGGTGGCCACAATGGGAAATCCCATTGGCTAGTTGCGGTAACAGAGAATCCCGCTGCCGGCTGGAAAACGGGGCTGGTGGGACGGAGAATCCCACCCAGAATCTTTACAATGCAGAAGGAGGCTATTCAGCTCATTGAGTCTGGAAGAACATTCTACCTCATCCCACTCCCCTGCCTTATCCCCGTAACCTTGCATATTCTTTCTTTTCATATAGCTATCCAATACCCTTTTGAATAACTTGATCAAACCTGCCTCCACCACCACCCTCTCAGGAAGTTCGATCCAGACTTCAACCACCCTCTGGGTGAAAGTGTTGTCCTCACATCACTTTTAACCAATTATTTTGAATCTGTGTCCTCTAGGTCTTGATGCTGTCTTGAGTGGGGACTATTTCTCACTACTTAACCTATTCATACTCCTGAGAATATTGGTATCAAGTCTCCTCTCAACCTTCTTTTCTTCAAGGAAAACAGTGCCAACCTCTCCAATCTCTCCTCAGAGCTACAGCTCTATATCCCTCAAATTATTCTTGTGAATCTCCTCTGTGCTCTCTCCAATGCCTCCATATCCTTCCTCAATGTATGGCATCCAGAACTGGACACAGTACTCCAGGCTCAACTAGTGTCTTATATAAGTTTAACACAACCTTCTTGCTGTTGTACTCAATGCCTCTATTAGTAAAGACTAAGATACTATATACTTTATTAATTTCTCTCTCAACAGCCCTGCATTCTTCAATTAATTATGTACATATACACAGCGGTCTTTCTGTTCCTGTGCCTCCTTTAGAGGTTCCCCCTTTATTTCATACTGCCTCTCCATATTCTTCCTGCCAAAATGAATGACCTCACACTTCTCTGCACTGAACTTCATCCGCCACTTGTCTGCTCAATCCGCCAACATGTTCATTGAAGTTTAGGAGATTATATTCATTGGAGTTTCAGAGGTTGAGGGGAGATCTAATAGAAACTTACAAGATAATGAATGGACATAGGGAAGTTGTTTCCATTAGCAGGGTCTAGGACCCGGGGGCACAGCCTTAGAATACAAGGGAGTCACTTTAGAACAGAGATGAGGAGAAATTTCTTCAGCCAGAGAGTGATGGGTCTGTGGAATTCATTTCCACAGAAGGCGGTGGAGGCCGGGTCGTTGAGTGTCTTTAAGACAGAAGTTGATAAATTCTTGATTTCTCGAGGAATTAGGGGCTAGGGAGAGAGAGCGGGTAAATGGAGTTGAAATCAGCCATGATTGAATGGTGGAGTGGACTCGATGGGCTGAATGGCCTTACTTCCGCTCCCATGTCTTATGGTCCTATGTCTACCTCCTTTTGAAGTTCAAGACTATCCTCATCACAGTTGACAATGGGCTGGGTTTTCCGATTCCCCAGCTGCGTGTTTCTCAGCAATGCGGCGTTCGCTAGCGGCAGGAAGATAGAATCCCGATGCTTATCAAGGGGATTTTCCATTGTAGCCACCCGCCGCCGCCGGGTTCCTCCCTGGGATGGGTGCGCTGCCAGTGGGAAAAGTGAATCGCAATGACCGGAGAATTCCGGCCAATATTTCCAATCTTTGTATCATCTGTAAATTTTTGAAATCATGCCCTTAACACCAGTCTAGGTTATTAATATACATCAGGAAGAGCAAGGACCCCAACACTGATCCCTGGGAGGCTCCACTGCAAACTTTCCTACAATCTAAAAAACAACTATTTATCACTCCTCTCTCTTTCCTGTCACTCAACCAATTTTTTATCCAAGTGCCCATTTTCTTTTTTATTCCATAAACTAGGATTCTGTTCACAAGTCTGTTGTGTGGCACTGCATCAAATACCCATTGAAAATCCATATACACTGCATATATTAAAGGTTAAAGGGGTCATTAGGGAGATGAAGGGATGGATTCTGCATTGCCCGATGCCGGTATCAGGATTCCAGATCAGCCAGAGAATGGAGCATCGATGGAAAAAGAGGTTTGCCACCGGCCGCCAAACCCGTTACGATACTCCAATCCCCTGCCGGCGGCATCAGCGTGCTATCTGCCCTGCGCCAGCAGGCGAATGCAGATTGATGATTTGCACTCATTGCCATTTGATTAAGGGTCTGGAAGTGTGAATCTCCAAACCACAACCCCTGTTGTACATGACTCCCACACTGTAAATTCTCCAGGCAGACTTTGGTGCAAGTTTGCCCAAGCGTGGCCCTGACGCGATGAACCCCACGGTGGGTCAAGGGGGTCTGTGCATAATAATAATAATCGCTTATTGTCACAAGTAGGCTTCAATGAAGTTACTGTGAAAAGCCCCTAGTCGCCACATTCCGGCGCCTGTTCGGGGAGGCTGGTACGGGAATTGAACCAGCGCTGCTGGCATTGTTCTGCATTACAAGCCAGCTGTTTAGCCCACTGTGCTAAACCAGCCCCTTGAGGTGCCCCCAAGTCCACCGGAAGACCTCACTCTCACAATGCAAATCCTGCTTTCGTCTGCTGACAAGTAGGGGCATCCTCCCCCTTCCACCACGGGAATAACAGATCACCCCTTCACAGCACGCACATATGGGGTTGACCCAATCCCCCCACAGACCCCCCCCCATTCGAGATGGCCATCAGAGACCCCCGACAGAGAACCCCACCAGAGACCCCTGGTTTAGCTCAGTTGGCTGGACAACTGGTATATGATGCAAAACAAAGTCAACAGTGGCCTCGCCTTCTCAACCTTATTCCTTGTGTGAGGTATGGTGAATCTCAAGTTAAATCTCCACCTTCAAAGGGGAAAGCAGCCAACGGTCATTTGGGACTGTGGCGACTTCAATTAACATTACATATCAGTAGGAAGAATCATTTCCTGAAATGCCTGTCATTATCAAGCTAATTTTAAAATTGAGTAATTCCAGTTTCTTGACAACTCTCTGGTAGAATTAAAAAGGATCCATGTGATTGAACTGATCATGGAAATTGCAGAAAGATTGATGTCCCAAAGTGGGATTTCCTTTCTGATTACTGAAGTATCAGATGAGCCTCTTTTAGAAGGTCAAAGACAAGTGTAAAGCATTTTCAAAACATAGTTTCAAACAGTGGGAAAACATAGGAGTGAGTTAGAAAACTAATTGCTATCAAATAGAAGTAAAATATACCAAATGTATCACAATGTTCTGGATGGAGGACAACATTCATTGCAAAACATTTCTCCCCCTAGATATTCAATATTTTTTTTAAAAATCTGTCCTTCATGCCAAATTTCTCTATTTTAGTTCCTCTCTGCAACCTTCATGGCATGTGACATTTCAGATTGATATCACATGGATAAGCTCCAACAACAAATACGCCTGCTGCTGGTTATGCGACTCGATGAGTGGACAGGAGGTAAAGAAATCAATTATATCACAAATTAATAAAATATACTAATTTGTGGGAGTGGTACCAGAAAGATTGACTCTACACAAACAACAAATGCTTGCCTTTCCACCAACACCCACATCTCATTAGGAATGGATATCTTCCCTTACTATATGTTGCCCACATCCCAAGAACAAATAGCAGGTACTGCATACTGCTTGTTTGGGGATGTGATACTAACTCATGAAGCATTTTGAAGTTCAATCTTGTCCAAGAGTACAACAGCATTGTAAAATAGGATGTGCTAATAAGCAATGAATTCTTGGAGTCTGCATCACATACCAGTTGAATCTTTCTATATATGCTGTGAACAACAAGGAACACTAATGAAATTGTATTTGATTTTCACTTTGATTAATAATGGAACAAAATAGTAAGTAAGAGCAGATCATGTGGCCCATTGAACCTTTTCTGCCCTTCAATGGGGTGGCAGGGTGGCACAGTGGCACTGCTACCTCACAGTGCCAGAGATCTGGGTTCAATTCCAACCTTGGATGTCTGTGTGGAGTTTATACATTCTCCCTGTGTCTGCGTGGATTTCCTCCCACAGTCCAATGATGTGCACGTTAGGTGGATTGGCCCTGCTAAATTAGATAAGGTTACGGGCTTACATGTAGAGGTTGGGGGAGAGGGCCAAGGTAGGGCGCTCTTTCAGAAGGTCTGTGCAGACTTGATGGGCTGAATGACCTCCTTCTGCACTGTGGGAATTCTATGATTCTAAGATCATGGCAGAACTTTAACTCCACTTTCCTGCGTATCCATTATTTCCCTTAGTGCCAAAAGTCAATCAGTTTCAATCTGTAATATGCTCCTCAACAGAGCCTCCAAAGACTGAAACTCTCTGAGTGAAGATTTTTTTCCTCTTTGTCATTACCACATTATCAAATTAGTTGCCGCCTTTCCTATGTTGCAACAGAACCACACTTAAAGAGTATTTAACTGACTGTAAAGTGCTTTGAGACTTCCAGAGGTTATGAAAAGCGCTTTATAAATGCAATCCTTTTTTCTCTTCTCAGAGCTAAAGGTCGACTTCTTTCCCTGATGCTATGACCCTTAGTTTTAGACCAATCTACTTTCCAAATGTGTCTCCATTTCAACATCTGAAAATGAATGTGATCCCAGACTCCAAAAAAAAGTATTTTAAGCAGCATAGTGACATTCAGTTTCTAATTATTAAAGTTCACATATTATAGATCAACGCATAATACATCACATAATAATGATTGTTTTTGTTTTTAAAGTACTTTGGGCAGCATGGTGGCACAGTGGTTAGCACAGTTGCTTCACAACTCCAGGGTCCCAGGTTCGATTCCCATCTTTGGTCACTGTCTGTGCGGCGTCTGCACGTTTTCATCGTGTCTGCGTGGGTTTCCTCCGGGTGTTCCGGTTTCCTCCCACAGTCCAAAGATGTGCAGGTTAGGTGGATTGGCCATGCTAAATTGCCCTTCGGTTTATTGGGGTTACTGGCTTACGGGGATAGGGTGGAGGTGTGGGCTAAAGTAGGGTGCTCTTTTCAAGAACCTGTACAGACTCGATGGGCCAAATGGCCTCCTTCTGCACTGTAAATTCTATGATTCTACTTTGTAAAAGTTTTATTATTTTATGTGCTTGCCGGTCCATTGCTTCATCTAAGCTGCTCCAGCTCATGGACCTTGGCCAGGAAGTAGATACTATTGACATTCATATTTAGCATTACTGATCTTATAGCAACATCACACTAATGTTCCCTAAAGTCCATCTTGACATAATTGATTTTAATATGAACCAAGCTAAATTCTGATTTACTACTGAGGATTTCAAATGTTAAAAATAAAAGTCCTAGAGGCTACAATTTCACTTTAGATTCCGCTTTGTTGGGTTCCCTTTCTTGGGTTGCGACATTGATGTCGAGACCAGCATTTGTTACCCATCCTTAATTGCTCTTGGCTTACAAGGCCATTTCAGAGGGCAGTCGATATGGGTCTGGAGTCACATGTGGACAAGACAGATGGCAGATTTCCTAAAAGATATTAGTGATCTCAATAGGTTTTTACAACAACCGATGACAGTTATCATGGCTACCATTAATGAAACTAGCTTTCAATTCCAAATGTATTAATTTAATCTAAATTCCATCAGCTGACATGATGGGATTTGAACCCATACCTCCAGAGCATTCACCTGGGTCTCAGGATCAATGGTCCAGTTACATCACTGTTGAAAATGAAAAAATGAATGAAAATGAAATGAAAATCGCTTATTGTTACAAGTAGGCTTCAAGTGAAGTTACTGTGAAAAGCCCCTAGTCGCCACATTCAGGCGCCTGTTCAGGGAGGCTGGTATGGGTTTTTGCTGCACATAATGCAGCTTTATCTAAAATGAATTAAATTTACAAGCTAAGTAACTTAATTGAATTGGAGCCATGCGCCTCCTAACTTGGGCCAAAATTTTATGAGGACAATTGAGTTATTTTATACAGGCATAGAACACAGTTACTGACCACTGAGGCATTAGTCAAGTTCTCCATATACCTGGTGACAGAAGATTCAATGAAGGCCCTTCCCGCAGCCTCATGCATATTGTAATCAATGTCTCCTGCCAAAAAGCATTAAAAGTTTAAATTGCCCAATACTGACATCTGTCAGTTTGATAAGTGCAAGGATTCAAAGCAGCTATCATCAGCAAGTTAATTAAGCACTAATTCAGGTGTGCACATCCACTGATGCGTATAAACTTTGTTCATTTGGTTTATGGCATTTTCTGAATAATTGATTCGCTGCCACATCTCTCACTCGCAGCCATCCATTTCACTCTAAACTCTTGACAGTATAAGCATGAGGTGGGATACCAATCTGGGAGCAATACAGAAGGATGATCAGCGCAAGGACAGAGCAGAATGCACCTAGTCTCATAGAATTTACAATGCAGAAGGAGGCCACCAGGCCCATTGAGTCTGCACCAGCCCCTGGAAAGAGCACCTTACCCAAGCCTACACCTCCACCTCTATCCCCGTAACCCCACCTAACCGTTTTGGACACTAAGGGCAATTTATCATGGCTAATCCACCTAACCTGCACATCTTTTGGACTGTGGGAGGAAATCGGAGCACCCGGAGGAAACCCACACAGACAGGGGGAGAACGTGCAGTCTCCGCACAGACAATGATCCAAGCCGGGAATTGAACCTGGGACCCTGGAGCTGTGAAGCAACTGTGCTAACCACTGTGCTACCATGCTGCCCGCCTCCAGTTGTTTACAACTCCAGACATATACTGGCTTAACCTTGCAAAATGTGGGCTGTACATTGTCTCATATCTTGAATTCGGCCTAGTGATGTCAGTCGGTCCTCCTTGCTCGAAGATCACTTTGTCTTTAGTCAGCTTCTTCCGTTCCTTAGCCAGACCCTCGGGATCGAGGATGACCTGGGACTGGATTCTCCATTTGTAGGACTAGTGTTCCTGCAGACTTTACCATATGGCGGGCCAGGTGGTGCTTGAAAGGTCAGGAAGATTCCATCTTTGAAGGTTTGAGTGCTCTCTCTGGCTTCTCAACTTTGCTTTGTGCATTCCTGATGAAGTGTCTCAATGTGTTTCTTGCCTTCCTGAGTAAACCTTCTCCATTATGTTCGGTAACATGTCAGAGATTGCCATGAGTCACCGTATCTTCATTGTTGTTCGGTCAAAATTCTTAACTCCCTCACGAACAGCACTGCAGGTGTACTTACTGGAGATGGATTGCAGCAGAACTTCATTGTTGTCAGCCCAGGGGTCTCAGTATCTATCTTGCACGTGGTGTAATGAATCGTTTCCAGATTCTGATTTTTCTAAATTCATTCAAGGAATGTGGGCTTTGCCGGCTAGGCCAGCATTCATTGCCCATCCCTAATTGCCCTTGAGAAGGTGGCGGTGAGCTGTCTTCTTGAATTGTTGCAGTCCATATGGTTTAGGTACACCCACAGTGCTGTTAGGGAGGGAATTCCAGACGTTTGACCCAGCAACAGTGAAGGAATGGCGATATAGTTGCAAGTCAGGATGGTGAGTGACTTGGAGGGGAGCTTCCAGTGGTGTTCTCATGCATCTGCTCCCTTGTCCTTCTAGATGGCAGCGGTCATGGGTTTGGGAGGTATTGTCCAAGGAGCCTTGGCGAGTTCCTGTAAAACATCTTACACTGTTAGTGTGCATCGGTGGTGGAGGGAGTGAATGTTTGTGGAATGGATGCCATCGAATGGGTTGCTTCGTCCTGGATGGTGTCAAGCTTCTTGATTGTTGTTGGAGTTGTACTCATCGAGGCAAGTGTATTCCTTCACACTCCCGACTTGTCCTTTTAGACTATGGACAGTCTGCAAACATTGTGCAATCATCAGTGAAAATTCAACTCTGACCTTATGATAGAAGGAGGCCCATTGATGAAGCAACTGAAGATGGTTGGGCCTTAGACACTACCCTGAGGAACTCCTACAACGATTTCCTGGAATTGAGATGCTTAACGTCCAACCATCTTCCTTTGTACCAAATATGGCTTCAACTACCAAAGGGTTTCCCCCTGCTCCCATTGGCTCAAGTTTTGCTCGGGCATTCAAGTTGACATGTAGTGTAGTTAATTCCTGACAATCAAATATTTTATTTTAAGTCTAATTAATTAAATAGTAAGACAGCAACATCCACCTCCGCAACCCTTCCACCCCCTTCCACCTCTAAGACACTTTGGCTATGGAGCACAGCCTAGTTCGCAGCACCAAACTTTTATTGGCTCCATACAATGTCTCACAAATTTTTATATAACCCCTTGTCTGCTCATGGTTTTAATGGCACCTGAGGTTTATGGCAGGACATATTAGGGAGTCAGCTCAATGAGATGCATCATTAAAAGCAAGGTAATCTTTCCAGATTTCTTGCATAATCCAATTTTGGAGGCTTATTTTGGAGTGGTATTTGTTTCCACATCCAAGATTTTAATTTTGCAACATGTCGATTGACAGTGGCAGCTACAGCCTTCAAGGAATGTTTATTTTTCATTGCAGGCCTAATTGAATGTTACTAGAATTCCTGGCAGACTCCATTCAGAGGTGCGTTTTCCTTCACTAGAGCACTGATCTTGTGGCAGTAAGGGAGTGAATAGACACCAACAGAAGCTTAAAAATGTGAATTTCCTTTTCTTCCGCAGTCTTTCTTTCCTCTTGCAATCACAGGTTCCGAAAATTCAGGCTTTATGTCATTTCATCACCATTTTTTGATTGATCCCGGGCCCTCCCTTTCTACTTTTGGCGACAGCTGCTCTGTGGTTCTTCATCTGCTTGCACCCTTGTTGAAAAGTGATGACATCAAAACAGTTGTCAAGCCATAATGCTCTTGCAATTGGTCTGAACCAATTAGTCTTTTCTACAGCCAACTTGTTGAAAAGTATTGATCACATTTATGTTGTGCATCACATTATTATATAGCTCCATTACATAGAATATACTGCACACAAATACGCCATTTAGCTTAACCAGTCCATGCTGACCTTCACGGATCACATAGGCTTCCTGGATATCCTTCATTTAATACTCTCAGCATAATCCTCTGACCATTCTCTTTCCTATGCCTATTCAGCTTTCCTTTAAATGCATCTCTGCTAAGGTTTCTCAAACGTTTCAAACCGTAGAACCCCTAGTGACATCCCAAGCGCATTGGGAAACCCTAAGCATTCTCATAATGTCAACGCCCCTATTTTTGCCGGAAAATTGATGTGAACACAGAAACCAAATTCAAACCAGTCTTTTCTAACTATGATCTATGGATATATTACGAATTAGGAAGAGGTGTGCAGTCACAAATACATTTGTCAGCTACATGGCCCCCTCACATTAACCCCTGGCCAGGTCATGTTCCCATGGACCCTTAACACTAACCCCTGGAAGTAGTACCCACTAAAAACTTAAGTCTTATCTTTTGTCATTTTTAATGGGAGGAGTGATGTTGGAAAGCTGATTCTCATATCGGGCATATGCATCTTTCTCTCCCTCACACACACAATCACTGTTCTCTCTCTCTCACACACACACATAGACACTTCTCTCTTTCTTTCATACTGACCTTTACCTCTCACACACACTCACCTCTCCCTTTCACTCATACTCACCTCTCACACTCACACCTTTTTGAGTACAGGAGCAGGAATGTCTGGCTGCAATTATATAGGGTCTTGTTGAGACCACACCTGGAATATTGTGTGGAGTTTTGGTCTACTTATATGAGGAAGGGTGTTCTTCCTATAGAGGAAGGTGTACCAGACTGATTCCTGGGATGGCAGGACTGATGTATGAGGAGAGATTGTGTCAGTTAGGATTATATTTGCTGGAGTTTAGAAGAATGAGAGGGGAATCTCATAGAAACTTATAAAATTCAACCAGGACTCGACAGAGTAGATACAGGAAGGAATTTCCTGATGGCAGGGGAGTCCAGAACCAGAGTTCACTGTCTAAGGACATGGGGTAAACCATTTAGGACTGAGATGTGGATAAATCTCTTCACTCAGAGCGGTGAGCTTGTGGAATTCATTACTCCAGAAAGTAGTTGTGATCAAAATATTGTATGTTTTCAAAAATAAGTTAGATATAGCTCTTGGGGCTAAAGGGATTTAAGGATATGGTGGGAAAGCGGGAACCTGTTACTATGTTGGATGATCAGCCATGATTATAATGAATGGCGGAGCAGGCTTGAAAGGCCGAATGGCCTCTTCCTGCTCTTATTTTGTATGTTCCAGTTTATACTTCTCTCTCACACACACACACCCTCTCTCACAGACACATTCACCTCTCTCTCACACACTCACTCCTCTCTCTCACATATTCACCCTTATCTCTCATTCACTCATCCCTCTCTCACACCACTCATCCCTCTCTCATGCACACTCATCTCTCTCTCCACACACACTCATCTCTCTCTCACACGCACTCATCTCTCTCTCACACGCACTCATCCTCACTTACACACACATCCTCACTAACACACTCACGTATCTCTCTCACACACACTCATCCCTTACACACACACATACATACACATACACCACACACTTATCTTTCTTTCACTTGCACATACTCACCTCTCTCCAAGGCCAAACAACCTGCTCCTTTTCTGAGGCCCCGCTGCTGCCTGTCGACATGCCGCTGCCTCTTCTTGCCGCTGCCTCTCCTTGCCACTGTCTCTCCTCGCCACAGCCTCTTCTTGCTGGCTCTTGCCGACTCCTCTCACCTCTCTTCATCTTTTCTCACCCTCACTTTTCATCCCCCCCCCCCTCTCCCACCTCAGCATCTATCTTTTGCTCTGGGTCGCAATAATAATAATCTTTATTAGTGTCACAAGTAGGCTTACATTAACACTGCAATGAGGTTACTGTGAAAATCCCCCAGTCGCCACACGACGACACCTGTTTGGGTACACAGAGGGAGAATTTAGAATGTCCAATTCACCTAACAAGCACGTCTTTCGGGACTTGTGGGAGGAAACCGGAGCACCCGGAGGAAACCCACGCAGACACGGGGAGAACGTGCAGACTCTGCACAGACAGAGACCCTGAATGCTGAAAGCCGCGGCAACTGCCCTTTTCTTTACTTTAACAAAAGAGTTTGGTGCTGGAAGAGTGGTCCTGGTGAAGTTATTACATTGGCTATGAGGAGTAAACAAGCTTTTTTTCCCAAGCAACCTTCAGTGTCTAACGCTAGTGGCTTTTCCGGTAAGAAATGAAAATTACTCTCTATGTAAACTTGAACCCTGTGACATTAACGGAAAAGACGGCCCAATACAAGGAACACATGAGTCACTTCTTCTAGGCTAATAATGTTGTGGGAGATGAAATTAATTCTGCTGACAGTATGTGGGACCCCGACATTCAGTTTCATAAAAAGCATAACCTACCCAGATACCCCTGACTCAAAAGCTTTTGACGGGGGCAGCACGGTGGCGCAGTGGGTTAGCCCTGCAGCCTCACGGTGCTGAGGTCCCAGCTGGATTCTGGCTCTGAGTCAATGTCCGTGTGGAGTTTGCACATTCTCCTCGTGTTTGCGTGGGTTTTGCACCCACAACCCAAAGATGTGCAGGCTCGGTGGATTGGCCACTCTAAATTGCCCGTAATAGGAAAAAATGAATTGTGTACTCTAAATTTATTTTATAAAGAGTTAGTAGACCTGGTGTAAAATCATTATGACCCAAAGCCCTCTAACCGCTTTAGTAGTGTATATTGGAGAATCAGCAAAGAGGCCAAATTTGATATAAACTTTCCATAATAATTTGCCAATCCATAGAACAGTAGCACGGATAAGCCCAGGGAACCTGTCATCGGAATTTTGACCAGATTGCGAAAATTGGCAGAACATTGTGAATTCGGACCATCCCTGATGTGAAAACTCAAAACAATGTTTTGGCAGAACATTGGATTTTCAAAAGTAATTGAAATAGCTCTATGACTGGAAAATGCAGAAAAAGGTGTTCAGGAGTGACGGGGGGCATCAGACAGCAATGTCCTCCGATTAGGGGGTGGGGCCTCATGTAACAGTGACCATTCCTCAATTGAAGGCACCTGTGTGAACAGTCCATCACCAAACCGCAGCCTAACCCGCATCCCCCGGCAGCCAAGGAAATATTAAGGATGCTGGGGAACCCGCTGCAGAAGGTTGCAGGTGTCAGATGATGGATTATTGGCAGCACAGGCCCATACCTGAATAATAATCGCTTATTGTCACAAGTAGGCTTCAATGAAGTTACTGTGAAAAGCCCCTAGTTGCCACATTCCAGCGCCTGTTCGGGGAGGCCAGTACGGGAATTGAACCCACTCTGCTGCCTTGTTCTGTATCACAAGCCAGCTATTTAGCCCAGTGTGCTAAACCAGCCCCTTGCACGTATACTCAGTTCCAGAAACAGAGACAATGTAATTAAACTGCTTCATCACTGCCAGCCCCAATAATGGTGGAACTACTGGTAAATGGTCATTCATTGAAAATGGAGGTGGAAACAAGAGCTGCTGTCCCTGTCATTGGGGAGCAGACATATGATCACCCTGAAACTGATTTCCAGCCCCAGAGTTTAGAAGACACGAAGGCCAGACTAATCACATACATGGGAGAACCTCTGCAGGTTAAGGGCACCACAATGACCCAGTGACCCACAGGCAGCAATCAGCTCAACGTCCACTCATTATGGTGTGGGGGCAAGGACCAAGTATTATGGGGAGAGATTGGCTTCAGTGGATCAGGCTGAACTGGCTAGAGAATTTTAAGCTAGGTGTGGGAAGACTGTATGAAGTCAACAGCAAGTAGCCTGAAGTCTTCCAGGGGGGTCTTGGAAAAATAAAAGGAGCCAAAGCCAAAATTTATGCTGACCCCGATGCTATGCCTAAATATTTTAGAACAAGACCGGTTCCATATTCCAAATTGGAAAAGGTAAAGACTGAACTTGGGCGCCCGGAAAATCTAGGTACAATAAGACCCATATAATTCGCAGAGCGGGCGACGCCTGTCATCCCTGTCCTCAACTCGGTCACCTCTGGGGGGTTAGAAGTTGACGGTCAATCTGATTTCCGCGACGGATGGGTACCCCATGCCTCGAATCAACAACCTGTATGCCAAGCATGCAGGTGGCCAGGCATTCACTAAACTAGATAAGAACCACATCTATGTTCAACTCGAATTAGACGAGCCTTCCCGCAATTATGTTACAATCAGCATGCACAAGGGCCGATGTGAGAATACTCACCCGCCAAGACCTTGTCAGCGTGTGCCATTCCAACGGATCATGGAGAACATATTCCAAGGTTTATCCAAAGTGACGGTGTATTTGGGTGTCATCCTGGTCACGGGGACTTCAGAACAAAAGCACTTGGTGGACCTAGAAGAGGCCTTCGGCACTTTTCAAGGGGCTGTTTAGCACTGGGCTAAATCGCTGGCTTTGAAAGCAGACCAAGGCAGGTCAATTCCCGTACCAGCGTCCCCGAACAGGTGCCGGAATGTGGCGACTAGGGGCTTTTCACAGTAATTTCATTTGAAGCCTACTTGTGACAATAAGCGATTTTCATTTTTCATTTCAAAAGCTGGGGTACATCTGAAAAGGGAAAAATGTGTTTTCCAAGCATGCAAAGTGGTCTATCTGGGCGATTGGATAAATAAATAAGGTTTACATCCAATAAAGGACAAGGTTAATTTCATTAGGGAAGCACCAACTCTAAGAAACACCATTGAATTGAAATCCTTCTTGGGGTGGCACAGTGGTTAGCACTGCTGGGTTCAATTCTGACTTTGGGCGACTGTCTGTGTAGAGTTTTCACATTCTCCCCGTGTCTGCGTGGGTTTCCTCCGGGTGCTCAGGTTTCCTCCCACAGTTCAAAGACATGCAGGTTATGTGGATTGGCCATGCCAAATTGTCCCTTCGTGTCCAAACAGATAGGGTGGGCAGTGGGCCTAGGATAGGGTGCTCTCTCAGAGTTTTGGTGCTGACTGGATGGGCGAATGGCGTCCTTATGCACTGTAGGGATTCTATGATTCTGCATGGGTTTCCTCTGGGTGCTCTCCACAGTCCAAAGTTGTGCAGGTTAGGTGAATTGGCAATGCTAAATTGCCCCTTAGTGTCAAAAGATGTGCTCGTTAGGTGGGGTTATGGGGTTACATGGATAGGGTGGTGGAGTGGACCTAAGTAGGGTGCTCTTTCAGAGGGTTGATGAGAACTCAATGGGCTGAATGGCCTCCTTCTGCACTGTAAGAATTCTATGGTTCTACTGTTCTATGGATTGGCAAATTATTATGGAAAGTTTATATCAAATTTGGCCTCTTTGCTGATTCTCCAATATACACTACTGCGAAAGTACCAAAAAATAGCCTTAGGAGGCGCCACAGGTGGAGGCCTTCGAGAAAGTGAAACAAAAGTTGCTGTCATCTAGCTTATTGGCCCATTTCGACCCCAAAAGGAAACTCATCCTGACATGTGATGCTTCCCCTTATGCATTTCGCACTGCTGGAAGGACAGGCCTGCCGGAACAGAAAGGCCCATCGCCTATACGTCCAAGTCCCTTTCGGATGTCGAGCGGAGGTATTCTCAAATCGAGAAGGAGGACTTGGCGGTCATGTTTGGTGTAAAAATGTTTCACCAGTACCTCTATGGTAGGCGTTTCATAATAGTGACCGACCACAAGCCCTTATTGGGACTTTTAAAGTTTATATATAAAGCAATCCCCCATTGCCTCTACCCGGATACAGCGTTGGGCACTGCTACTTGCAGCTTATGACTATCTCTTAGAGCACTGCCCTGGAACCTGGATAGCTACCGCTGATGCCTTGAGTCACCTTCCGCTGCCCATAAGCCCAGCTCCTTTGCTAGCAATGGAAGAGGTCGGGATGACCCTAGATTCTTTACAGATTTTACCAGTGTATGCAAGGCAAATCATGGTCTGGACACAAAAGCATCCAATACTGTCAAAGTTGAAGCACATGATCTTGAAAGGTGGAGTCCCAACAAGAGAACCAGAGAAGAAATTACGACTCTGTGAGAACAGAAAGAATATTCAGGAGAGGTGATCTGATATATGTGAGGAACTCCGGAGATGGTTCCAGGTGGGATCATAATAGAGAAAACAGGATCAGTATCCTCCAAACCGAAGGTCCAGATAACGTCTTGAGGAAACACCTAGACCATTTCAGAAGTAGGCAGTCCATCCATGAACGAGCCTCGATACTGGTCATGGTGACGCTATGAGTGTGGGGCGAAGCCCAAAGGAAACCCTGCGTCTGCTTCACCCCTGATAATGAGAGTATGGATTCTGAGATGGAAACAGAGGAATCTCGTGTGCTGATTGAAGCAGACCCCAAGGAAGAATCCGTGGCAGTTAATCTTCGACTGATCTCCAATTTTGTTCGTACCTCCAGATCCAGTTCCACCCTCGATAGACTTCAAACTGATTGCAAAGTGGCAGAAGGGACTTCCTCACTGCAGATGTACTGAGGGAGAAACGGACTCGAGGGGAGGGCTGTTATGGTGGCCAGCAAGGACACAGGGGATTGTCAATAGAACTCAGTGGGCATCATAGAATTTTAATTCCCCTCTGAAGCGAGCGGTAGCTCACCCAATAGGAAATTTACAGCAGGAGCTTATAACCCGCTGCTCCAACTTTACGGAATACCATAGATCCCTGAGCTTGGACTGGTGTGTTGTAAGCCGTGGTAGTGGCCTTTTTTGTTACTTTAATAAAAGGGTTTGGTGCTGGAAGACAGCCTTGGTGAAGTTATTGCACCTTGTCTCAGTAATCTTAGCTATATTGATTCTTCCCAATGTATTATTGCCTTCAGTTCCTTTGTTTTATTAAGGGCATTGCTGTGTAGCAAGTTTAACTCATTTTTATTCGCAATTCCTTTCACTTTATTGTTCGACATCGTTTTACATTCCTGCTCTATAACCTTTGTCATTCCTTGGGCATTTTTATCTGACCCATGCTTTACCTGTTGGTATTGTTTATGTGTCAGCTTGTTTGATTTCTCATGCGTTGGCTTCCCACTTCAAAGCCTTTGTGGCCTGGTCCCATTGTGGTTCAGGAGAAGCATGCCCCAGCAGTATAGCTCTCTGCCTGTCAGTAGCAGCTGTCATCAGGTAACAATTCCTCATCCATCTTACCTTTTTCAGAATTAAAAACGTCATAAATCTCATGTTTTGTCCACTATGCAGGAAGATATTTTTTGATCCAAAAGTCTTGACATGACAAGTTAGGCCATTTGTGCTAAAATAAATTATTTGTGAAGGATTATTGTCAGCTTTCAGGAAGTTAATCAATCTGAACATACAGCAAAGAAAACCAATGTGTTGGGTCATACGGGAAACACTTTTTTGACTCTGAATGCCTAAAACAGATGACATCTAATTTGTGACAAAGAGGGATAGCTGATCAAGGCACAAAAGAAAAATCTATCAAGCAATTAATTCATGATCTTGCTCTGTCAAAATGTGACAAATTTATCATTGTTTTCCATAGCTACTGTCAGAAGACACAGCTATATTGAAATGTACAAGTATCCAGTGTGATTTGTTCATAATTTATTTATCTCAGGCTACTTGAAATGAATCATAAATATGTAAATAAATATTTAATCAACTTTAGAGGGTTAAATAGGGTATATAGGGAGAAGCTATTTTCTCTGACTGTAAGAAAAGTACTCTTTCATGGGATGTGGGCCTCGCTGGCTAAGCCAGCATTTACTGCCCATCCCTAATTGCCCTTGAGAAGGTGGCGGAGAGCTGCCTTCTTGAACCACCACAGTCTATATGGTGTAGGTACACCCATAGTGCTGTTTGGGAGGATGTTTCAGGATTTTGAGACAGTGACGGAATGGCGACATGTTTCCACGTCAGGATAGTGTGTGGCCTGGAGGGCAACTTGGAGCTGCTGGTGTTCTCCTGAATCCTCTGCCCTTGTCTTTCTAGGTGATAGAGGTCAGGGGTTTGAAATATATTGTCTAAGAAATTCCTGCAGTGCATCTTGTAGATGGTGCACCCTCTGCCACCGTGTGCCCTTGGTGGAGAGAGTGAATATTCGTGGATGGGGTGTCAATCAAGCGCTGCTGTGCCCTGGATGGTGTCAAGCGTCTTGAGCTGCACACACCCATGTATGGAAAGAGGATTCCATTATACTCCTGACATGAACCTTGTAGAATCAGGAGTTGAGTTACTTGCCACAGGATTCTGAGCCTCTGACTTGCTCTTGTAGCCACGGTATTTATATGACTAGTCCGGTTCAGTTTTTGGTCAATGGTAACCCTCCAAGATGTTGAAACTGGGGAAATTAAGCAATGATATTGCCATTGGATGTCAAGAGGTCATGGTTAGATTATTTCTTTTTGGAGATGGATTTAGGATTTAGATTTGTTATCACATATATATTTGGACTTTCAGAAGACGTTTGACAAAGTCCTGCATGAGAGATTATTGTGCAAAATTAAAGCGCATGGGATTGGGGGAAATGTATTGCGGTGGATAGAAAACTGGTTGACAGAGAGGAAACAAAGAGTAGGGATTCATGGGCCCTTTTCAAATTGGCAGGCAGTAACCAGTGGGGTACCACAGGGATCGGTGCTGGGACCCCAGCTATTCACAATCTATATTAATGATTTGGATGAGGGAACAAAATGTAACATCTCAAAGTTTGCAGATGATACCAAATTAGGTGGGAGGGTGAATTGTGATGAGGATGGAGGGATCCTACAGCAAGATCTGGACAGGTTGGGCGAGTGGGCAAACCAATGGCAGATGCAGTATAATTTGGATAAGTGTGAGGTTATTCATTTTGGAATCAAAAATAGGAAGGGAGATTATTACCTGAATGGTTGTAAATTGGGAGAGGGGAGTGTCCAGCGGGACCTGGGTGTCCTTGTGCACCATTCGCTGAAGGTAAGCATGCAGGTGCAGCAGGCGGTAAAGAAGGCTAATGGTATGCTGGCCTTCATTGCAAGAGGTTTCGAGTATAGAAGCAGGGATGTGTTGCTGTAATTGTACTGGGCCTTGGTGAGGCCACACTTGGAGTATTGTGTGCAGTTTTGGTCTCCTTCTCTGAGGAAGGATGTTCTTGCTCTCGCGGGAGTGCAGCGAAGGTTTACCAGACTAATTTGAGGGATGGCGGGACTGTCATATGCGGAGAGATTGACTAGGTTGGGATTGTTCTTGCTGGAGTTCAGAAGACTGAGGGGGGATCTCATAGAGACTTATAAAATTCTAACAGCATTAGACAGGGTAGATGCAGGGAAGATGTTACCAATGATGTGTGTGGCCAGAACCAGGGGTCACAGTCTGAGGATTCAGGGTAAACCATTTCGGACAGAGATAAGGAGACATTTCTTCACACAAAGAGTGGTGAGCCTGTGGAATTCATTACCACAGGACGTAGTTGGTGCTAAAACTTTGAATATATTCAAGAGGCGGTTGGATATAACACTTGGGGAGAATGGGATCAAAGGCTATGGGGAGAAAGCAGGATTAGACTGTTGAGTTGGATGATCAACCATGATCGTGATGAATGGCGGATCAGGCTCAAAGGGCCAAAAGGCCTCCTCCGGCTCCTATCTTCGTTGTATCTATGTATGTACAGTGAAAAGTATTGTTCTGTGTATAGTCCAGGCAGATTGTTCCTTACATGAAAAAACATAGGGCATAATACCAATGTCCATAGACATCGGGTGAAGCATATGGAGTGCAGAGCTACACAGAAGAGAAGATGCGTAGAGTGATCATTCAATCCATAAGAGGGTAATTCAGGAGTCTGGTAACAGCGAGGAAGAAGCTGTTTTTGAATCTGTTAGTTCGTGTTCTCAGACTTTTGTATCTTCTGCCCGATGGAAGAGGTTGGAAGAGAGAATAACTCGGTGGGAGGGGTCTTTGATTATGCTGCCCACTTTCCCAAGGCAGCGGGAGGTATAGACAGAGTCAATGTATGGGAGGTGGGTTCGCTTGATGGACTGGGCTGTGTTCATGACTCTGTCGTTTCTTACGGTCTTGGGCCGAGCAGTTGCCATAGCTGATGCAGCCAGTAAAAACTGGTAAGAGTAAATGTGGACATGCTGAATTTTCTTAGTTTCCTGAGGATGTATAGGCGCTGTTGTGCTTTCTTGGTCGTAGCGTCGAGGTGGGTAGACCAGGAAAGGTTATTGTGTACACCTAGGAATTTGAAGCTGTCAACCATCTTCACCTTGGCACCATTGATGCAGACAGAGGTGTGTACGACATTTCCCTTGCTGAAGTCAATTACCAGCTCCTTAGTTTTGCTGATGTTGAGGGAGAGATTGTTGTCATTGCACAATGCCGCTACATTCGCTGTCTCCCTCCTGTACTCTGACTCATAATTATTTGAGACCCGACCCACAACAGTCATGCTGAGTAGACGTTATGGCAACAAAGCACCCCTCCCCGATGAACTCAATGCATTCTATGCTTGTTTCGAGCAGGAAACCATCAAATCGCTGTCAACTGCCCCAGCAGCCTCGGACACACCCATGCCTACCTTCACAGCCTCAGTAGTCAGATTGGCCTTCTTCAAAGTGAACCCTCGGAAAGCAACAGTTCCTGATGGAGTCCCTAGTTGTGCACTCAGATCCTATGCGGATCAGCTGGCGGATGTGCCTATGGACATCTTCAACCTCTCCCTACTCCGTTCCAAGGTTCCCACCTGTTTCAAGAACACTATCATCATACTGGTGCCAACGAAGAACCATGCAACCTGCCTCAAAGAGGCCTTGACATCTATCATTATGAAATGCTTCAAGAGATTAGTCATGAGACACATCAACACCATACTCCCTGAATGCCTTGATCTACTGCAATTCACATACTCTCACAACCGGTCCACAGCAGATGCTATCTCCCTGGTCCTACACTCATCACTGGAGCATCTCAACAACAAGGACTCCTACATCTGACTCCTATTCACTGACTACAGCTCCACCTTCAACACCATAATCCCAGCCAAGCTCATATCCAAACTCCAAAACCTAGTACTTGGCTCCTCCCTCTGCAAATGTAGAGATGGAGTTTGAGACGTAATTTGAGTTAGTCAAACGGTAATCTTTGAGGTATGTTGCCTGGATCTTTTTTGGCACCAGTATAATGGTGGTCTTTATGAAATGGGTGGGAACTCCAGAACAGAGTAGGGAGAGGTTGAAGATGTCCACGAACACACTCGTCGTTGGTCCACATAGGATCTGAGTGCACGATAAGGGACTCCATCAGGACCCGTTGCTTTCCAAGAAGGCCTATCTGACTTCTGAGGCTGTGACGTTAGGTATCGGTGTGTCCGAGGCTGCTGGGACAGCTGACAATAGCTTGTTGGTTTCCCGCTCGAAACAAGCATACATTGCATTGAGTTCATCAGGGAGGGCTGCTCTGTTGCCAGAAATTCTACTCCGCTTTGCTTTGTAGCCCGTTATATTGTTTAAGCCTTGCCACAACCGTCAAGAGTCTGTGACTCTAGCTTAGAATCATTGAATCATAGAATTTACAGGGCAGAAGGAGGCCATTCAGCCCATCAAGTCTTCACCGCCCTTGAAAAGAGCAGCCTACTTAAGCCGACATCTCCATCCTATCCTCGTAACCCAGTAATCACACCTAACCTGATTTGGACACTAAGGGACAATTTATCAAGGCCACTCCACCTGACCTGGACTGTGGGATGAAACTGGATTACCCAGGGGAAACCCACGCAGCCACGGGGAGAAATTACAAACTCCACACAGGCAGTCACCCGAGGCTGGAATCGAACCTGGGTCCCTGGAGCGGTGAGGCAGCAGTGCATTCTTGGGCATTCTTTTTTAAAAAAAATTTAGAGTACCCAATTAATTTTTTCCAATTAAGGGGTAATTTAGCGTTTTCAATCCACCTACCTTGCACAACTTTGGGTTGTGGGGGCGAAATCCACGCAAACACGGGGAGAATGTGCAAACTCCACACGGACAGTGACCCAGAGCCGGGATCGAACCTGGGACCTCGGCGCCGTGAGGCAGCAGGGCTAACCCACTGCACCACCGTTCTGCCCTTTCCTTGGGCATCCTTGATGACTTTGCGGAAGTTGCACCTAGATTTATTGTAGAGGTTAAGGTTGCGTGTCTTGAACGCCTCAGACCTGGCCTTTAGTAGGGAGTGAATCTCCCAGTTAAACTTTGGTTTCTGGTTTGGGAACATACATACTATCTATGTAAGTACCTATACATATATACCTACAAAAGTTATGATGCGATTAGGCAAGAATTAGGGAGCATAAGATGGGAACAGAAACTGTCAGGGAAAGGCACAAATGAAAAGTGGAGCTTGTTCAAGGAACAAATACTGCGTGTCCTTGATAGGTATGTCCCTGTCAGGCAGGGAGGAAATGGCCGTGTGAGGGAACCATGGTTCACAAAAGAGGTTGAATGTCTTGTCAAGAGGAAAAAGGAAGAGTATATAAGGGTGAGAAAACAAGGTTCAGTTGGATCGCTTGAGGGTTACAAGGTAGCAAGGAATGAGCTGAAAAAAAAGGCTTAGGAGTGCTAGGAGGAGGCATGAAAAGTCCTTGGCGGGTCGGATCAAGGAAAACCCCAAGGCTTTTTACTCTTATGTGAGAAATAAAAGAATGACCAGGGTGAGGTTAGGGCCGGTCAAGGACAGTAGTGGGAACTTGTGCATGGAGTCAGAAGAAATAGGAGAGGCGTTGAATGAATACTTTTCTTCAGTGTTCACCAAGGAGAGGGGCCATGTTTTTGAGGATGAGAGTGTGATACAGGCGGGTAGGCTGGAGGAGGTAGATGTTCTCAGGAAGGATGTATTATAAATTTTGAAAAACCTTCGAGACGACAAATCCCCTGGGCCAGATGGGATATATCCAAGGATTCTTTGGGAGGCAAGGGATGAGATTACAGAGCCTTTGGCTTTGATTTTGGGGTCCTCACTGTCCACGGGGATAGTGCCAGAGGACTGGAGAGTGGCAAATGTTGTTCCTCTGTTCAAGAAAGGGAATAGGAATGACCCTGGTAATTATAGGTCGGTTAGTCTTACTTCGGTGGTTGGTAAATTAATTGAAAAGGTCCTGAAGGATAGGATATATGACCATTTGGAAAGATGCAGCTTAATCCGGGATAGTCAACATGGATTTGTGAAGGGTAAGTCTTGCCTCACAAATTTGATTGAATTCTTTGAGGAGGTAACTAAGTGTGTAGATGAAGGTAGAGCAGTTGATGTCGTACACATGGATTTTAGTGAGGCGTTTGATAAGGTTCCCCAAGGTCGGCTTATGAAGAAAGTAAGGAGGTGTGGGATAGAGGGAAATTTGGCCAATTGGATATCATAGAACATAGAACATACAGTGCAGAAGGAGGCCATTCGGCCCATCGAGTCTGCACCGACCCACTTAAGCACTATCCCCGTAACCCAATAACCCCTCCTAACCTGTTTTGGTCACTAAGGGCAATTTATCATGGCCAATCCACCTAACTTGCATGTCTTTGGACTGTGGGAGGAAACCGGAGCACCCGGAGGAAACCCACGCAGACACGGGGAGAACGTGCAGACTCCGCACAGACAGTGACCCAGCAGGGAATCGAACCTGGGACCCTGGTGCTGTGAAGCCACAGTGCTAATCACTTGTGCTACCGTGCTGCCCGTAAGTAATTGGCTATCACATAGGAGACAGAGGGTGGTGGTGGATGGAAAATTTTCAGACTGGAGACCAGCGGTGCACCACAAGGATCAGTGCTGAGTCCTCTGCTATTTGTGATTTTTATCAATGGCTTGGAGGAGGGGGCTGAAGGGTGGGTCAGTAACTTTACTGATGACACCAAGATTGGTGGAGTAATGGATGAGGTGGAGGGCTGTTGAAGGCTGCAAAGAGACATTGATAGAATGCAGAGCTGGGCCGAAAAATGGCAGATGGAGTTTAACCCTGATAAGTGCGAGGTGATTCATTTAGGTAGAAAAAATTTGAATGCGGATTACAGGGTCTACGGCAAGGTTCTGAGGAATGTGGAGGAACAGAGAGATCTTGGGGTTCATGTCCACAGATCTCTGAAGGTTGCCACTCAAGTGGATAGAGCCGTAAAGAAGGCCTATAGAGTGTTAGCGTTTATTAACAGGGGGCTTGAGTTTAAGAGCCGCGGGGTTATGCTGCAACTGTACATGACCCTGGTGAGACCACATTTGGAGTATTGTGTGCAGTTCTGGTCACCTCACTTTAGGAAGGATGTGGAAGCATTGGAAAGGGTGCAAAGGAGATTTACCAGGATGCTGCCTGGTTTGCAGGATAGGTCTGATGAGGAAAGGTTGAGGGAGCTAGGGCTTTTCTCTTAGGCGTGGAGGAGGATGAAAGGTGACTTAATAGAGGTTTATAAGATGATGAGGGGGATAGATAGAGTGGACGTTCAGAGACTATTTCCTCGGGTGGATGTAGCTGTTACAAGGGGGCATAAATATAAGGTTCATGGCGGCAGATATTGGAGGGATGTCCGAGGTAGGTTCTTTACTCAGAGAGTGCTAAGGGTGTGAAATGAACTGCCTGCTGTGATAGTGGAGTTGGACTCTTTCGGAACTTTCAAGCAGTTATTGGATAGGCACATGCAGCACACCAGAATTCCAGGGAGTGGGATAGCTTGATCTTGGTTTTGGACAATGCTCGGCACAAGATCGAGGGCCAAAGGGCCTGTTCTGTGCTGTACTGTTCTATATTCAATGTACCTTCTTTGGCAAGAAGATAGTCATTGTCTGGCACTTACGCAGTGGATATGTTACTTTCTGCTTGCCAGTCCAGGTATTGCAGCATTTGTACATGGACTGCATCAGTCCTTATGTGCCCTGGTTTATGAGTCACTAAAAGCAAGCATACAAATGCAGCACGCAATTGGGAAGGAAAATTGAATGTTGGCCTACATTTAAGGAGATTTGATTACAGGAGTAAAGATGTGTTGCTGCAATTGTATAGAGCCTTGGTGAGACGGATCCAAGATTGTGTACTGTTGTGGTCTCCTTATAATAATAATAATCTTTATCTGGGGCTGGTTTAGCACTGTGGGCTAAACAGCAGGATTGTAATGCAGAACAAGGCCATTAGCGCGGGTTCAATTCCTGTACTGGCCTCCCCAAACAGGTGCCGGAATGTGGCGACTAGGGGTGTTTCACAGTTACTTCATTGAAGCCTACTTGTGACAATAAGTTATTATTATAATAGGAGTTCCGGTGGCGTTCACGAGTGGAGTGGCTGCATCGAGAAGAGGCTCCCGCCGGTCTGTGATTTATCGGACTTTTTCGGAGGTTTCCCCGTGGTTCTCTCTTCCCGGGTTTCTTCGGCCACTGGGGCCTGAGGGATGGGTGTTGGGTCGGTCTGGTTTGGAGCCGGTGAGGAGCCCCGCGGAAGTGTCCAGCGGCCGGAGGGGGAGGCATCGACCCAGAGGTTGGATGCGTGGGCGGAGCTTGACACGAGGCAAGGCAATCGAGGTTGCAGACCTGAGTCCAGAATGCGATGTAGAGGGGGACTAGAGCACACTGGGTGGCTCCCACTGAAAATGGATCTTTGAGGAGTTTGAAGTCCGGTCCCCGGGGGAAGAAATTTCTTGACTTTGGAATTTTGGGGAAAAAATTTGTGAAAATAATTATTTAGTTATTTTCGGATTGAAGAAAGAGAGAAGAAAGAATAAGTCGTTAGAGGATGCGAAAAGCAGCTAGGAAGAAGGAAGAAAACCTGGGTTCGCCATTGAATGAGAAGGCAGGCAAAAGCGCTGACAAGATGGTGGATGCCGGACCACATGGTGGGGCCGCACTACTTACGGTGGAAAAGATGACCGAGGTGATGGCGGTGGAGCTGGAAAAGCAGTTTGCGAGGCACATGGAGGCTTTGAGGAAGAAGACAGCGGGCGCATTGAAATCATTGGTGGAGGAGGCAATCGCCCCGGTGAGGGTAGCTGTGGCAAAGACATCGGCCGAGGTGAGAGAGCAGGGCGAGAAGATGAAGGAAGTGGAGGAAGCCGTGTTGCAGCACAGCGACCAGCTCACCTCGATGCGGGACGAGCTGCTGAGAGTGGTAGAGGTCAACAGAGGACTCCAAGCAAAGATCGAGGACTTGGAGAACCACCCGAGATGGTACAATCTGAGAATTGTGGGCTTGCCCGAAGGGACAGAGGGTCCAAGGCCAACAGAGTACTTTGCTAAGAAGTTGGCGGAGCTGATGGGGGAGGGTAAGAACTCCTCCCGGTACGAGCTGGACCGAGCTCATGGGTGATTAAGGCCGAAGCCCAAAGTGAATGAGCCGCCAAGAGCAGTAATTATCTGCTTCCATAAGTACTGCATGAAGGAGAAGGTGTTAAGCTGGGCGAAGCAGAAGCGCGAGGTGCAGTGGGACGGTGCTGGAGTTCTGATCTATCAGGACTTGATGATTGAGTTGGCAAAGAGACGAGTGGCGTTCGGGCGGGTGAAGGCACTGTACAAAAAGGGGGTGCGATTTGGTATGGTGTACCCGGCGAAGCTGAGGGTAACTTATAACGCCAAAGACTTTTATTTTGAGACAGCGGAGGCGGCTGAGGCGTTCGTGAGGGCAGAAAGCTTGGGACAGACGGGAGGAGCAGAGCTGGAAGAGAATCTGTGGACTGTGATTGGGGAGCTGGAAAATGTATAAATGCTACAACTTTCTTTTTACTGATGTGTATTGTAATTTACTTCTCTTTGCATTGTTGTAGAGTTCAAGTTAATGGTTGGGTTGATTGGCGTTCTGTGTTGAGACGGTTAAATCTTATGTTAGTGAATTGTATGGGTTGGATTGTTGGTTTTGTTTTGTTTTTCTCTGGGACTGGGTGGAAGGGGACGATATATCTTGGCGGGGGGAGCCACCCACGCTAGCTAACTAAAGTCAGCTAATGAACGGAGGTGAGGTGAGAGGAGGGCTGCGGACGTTGGAGCCTGGATAGCAGGCTTCAATGGGCCTACGAGGCGAGCAAGAGGGGGGGATGGGATTGATGCTGGGAGATGTTTTTTCAAGGGGAAATGTAGGGGGGTTCTTAGGAGGGGGGAAGGGGTTCGATGTTAACAATGGACAGGGGCGGGTCAGGCTTATGGGGCAGGGCCCGGTGGTAAGATGATGGTGGATAAGAAGGGTGGGGGGGAGGGGGTGAGATACCCCCAGTTAGGATAGTCACATGGAACGTGAGAGGGCTAGGAGGTCCGGTCAAGAGGTCAAGGGTGCTTGCGCATCTTAAAAGTGTGAAAGCCGATGTGGCAATGCTGCAGGAGATTCACTTGAGGGTGAAGGACCAGGTGAGACTTAAAAAGGGCTGAGTTAGTCAAGTGTTTCACTCTGGGTTTGACGGAAGGGCTCGAGGGGTAACGGTGCTGGTCAGCAAAAGAGTACGCTTCCAGATGGAGAAGGTGGTGGCAGATCAGGGGGGTAGATATGTGATTGTGACAGGGGCGCTGGAGGAGAGATTAAGTGGCGCTGTTAAGTGTATACGGTCCCAATTGGGACGATGTGGGATTCGCAAAGAAGGTATTTGGGGCCATCCCTGACTTGGACACACACAAACTGATTGTGGGGGGGGGGGACTGGAACCTGGTGCATGAGCCAAGGTTGGACAGATCACGGCCGCACTCGCTGGTCCCATTAGGGGGGGCGAAGGAGCTGGCTGGGCTAATGGTGGAAATGGGAGGGGTGGGCCCTAGGAGATTCCTGCACCCAAGGGAACGGGAGTACTCGTTTTTCTCAGCGGTCCATAAGGTATATTCGCGGATCGACTTCTTTGTGGTGGGGAAGGCTTTGCTGGCTGGGGTTAAGAGATCGGAATACTCGGCAATTGTAGTGTCAGATCATGCTCCGCATTGGGTGGATATGGTACTGGAGAAGGGGGCAGCGCAGAGACCAGGATGGAAACTGGATGTGGGGCTTTTGGGGAACCAACTGTTCTGTGAGAAAATTGAAAAGGTAATTAAGGAATATGTAGGTTTCAACTGTACGGGTGAGGTGTCGAAGGCAGTTGTCTGGGAGG
Source organism: Scyliorhinus torazame (assembly GCF_047496885.1). Classification (NCBI taxonomy): domain Eukaryota; kingdom Metazoa; phylum Chordata; class Chondrichthyes; order Carcharhiniformes; family Scyliorhinidae; genus Scyliorhinus; species Scyliorhinus torazame. The sequence goes on along the minus strand of NC_092709.1, from coordinate 280,384,811 downwards.
CTCTAAAGGGGGTGGTGAGGGGTGATGTAATTTCGTTTAAGGCCAGGGTGGACAAATAGGAGAGGTTGGAGCGGCAGAGGGTAATAGATGAGATGTTGGAGGTAGATCGGAGTTATGCAGAAGATGGGGACCCAGCGGAGCTGGAAAAGAGGAAGGAACTACAGGAGAGCTTCGACCGACTGTCCACCAGGAAGGCGGTGCGCCAACTGAGACGAGCAAGGCGTGCAGTTTATGAACATGGAGATAAGGCAGGTCAGCTCCGGAGGGAAGCAGTGGCAAGGGAAATTCTTCAGGTAAGGGATAGGGCAGGGAAGTTGGTGGTGGCTCCGGAGCTGATTAACAAGGTTTTTGATGAGTTTTATGAGAGGTTGTACAGGTCAGAGCCACCCGGGGGAGACCGTGAGATGCAGGAATTTCTAGATGGGTTGGAGTACCTAAGGCTAGGGGAGGGGGACAGGGCTACATTAGAAGGAGCAATAGTGGAGCAGAAGATAAAGGATGCAATTGGGAGGATGCAGTCGGGGAAGGTGGCAGGGCCGGATGGGTTTCCGGTGGAATATTATAAAAAATTCAAGGATAAGCTGGCACCCCTGATGGTGGGGATGTTTGAGGAGGCGATAGGGAAGGGGGTGTTGCCACAAACCTTGGAGCAGGCATCGATTTCACTGTTGCTAAAAAAAGATAAGGATCCGACGGAGTTTGGGTTGTATAGGCCCATATCACTTCTGAATGTGGACGCAAAAGTATTGGCGAAGGAACTGGCGGGTAGGCTGGAGGAGTGCCTCCCGAAGGTGATAGGGGAGGATCAGATGGGGTTCGTGAGAGGGAGGCAGCTTTTTTTGAACATTATGAGGGTTTTGAACAGCGTTATGGCACCGGCGGAAGGGAAGGAAACAGGTGGTTGTGTCATTGGACGCCGAAAAGGAGTTTGACCGGGTAGAATGGCGGTACTTGATGGCAGTTCTGGAGCGGTTTGGGATTGGACCAAGATTTGTGAACTGGGTAAAGCTACTATATAAGGAGCCGAAGGCGACTGTCCGCACAAACAACATCAGCTCAAGATACTTTTCTCTCCACCGTGGGGCGAGGTAGGGATGTCCTATGTCCTCCCTGCTGTTTCCACTTGCGATTGAGCCATTGGCCATCGCATTAAGAAGTTCTTGACCATGGAAAGGAATAGTGCGGGGGGGGATAGAGCATAGGGTGTCCTTATATGCCGACGACTTGCTGTTATATGTGTCGGAGCCGAGTGTGTCGATAGGGGGAATATTGGAGCTACTGCGGGTATTTGGGTCTTTCTTGGGGTACAAGCTGAAACTAGACAAGAGTGAGTATTTTGTGGTGTCTCGGCCGGGGGTGGGGGCAGGGGTGGGGGGGCTGCCAATCCATAGGGCAGGGACTCATTTTAGGTATCTGGGGGTGCGGGTTGCCCGGGAGTGGGGGAGGCTTCGCAGGTACAACATCTCTAGTTTGGTGGGGAGTGTGAAAGCCGATCTGGAAAGGTGGGATGGTCTCCCTCTGTCACTGGCGGGTAAGGTACAGGCGGTTAAAATGAATTTGTTGCCGCGTTTTCTGTTTATTTTTCAATGCCTACCGATTTTCCTGCCAAGTGCTTTTTTCAGGGAGATTGAGGGAAGGATTACCTCGTTCATATGGGGAGGGAAGGTGGCCAGTGTGAGAAAGGTGCTGCTACAGAGGAGAAGGCAGGCAGGGGGTTTGCGCCCTCCGAACCTGATGTACTACTACTGGACGGCGAATGTGGAGAAGGTGCGGAGCTGGGTCAGAGGGGTTGATTCCCAGTGGGTCAGAATGGAGGAGAGTTTGTGCAGGGGGTCGGGATTGAAAGCACTAGCAACAGCGCCGCTCCCGATAGCTCCGGGGAAATACTCAGGGAGTCCGGTAATAATAGCTTCATTGAAAATCTGGAGGCAGTTTCGCCAACAGTTCGGGTTGGAGGAAGGGTCAAGGGAAATGCCGATTCGGGGGAACCACAAGATTTGAGCCAGGAGGTGGGATGGAAATTTCCGGAAATGGGAAGAGAAGGGGATTAAGACACTAAAAGATTTGTTTCTTAGGGGTTGGTTTGCAGGATTGAAGGAGCTGGAAGCTAAGTATGGGCTGGAGCAGGGAGAAATGTTTAGATACATGCAGGTTCGAGATGTTGCCAGAAAGGAGATGATGTGTTGGGTGTTCTGGATCACATACAGGTCACCAACATTTGAAGTAGTGCAACACTATTTTATTGAAAGGTTAACTATTGAACTGTGGGTAAATACGATACCAGCTTTAACGAAAGACCTTTGCCTTGTCCTAACCAGTTGATGCACTCAGCACATGGTCAATGTCTGTGTTGCAGGCTGCGAGCTCTGTGCTCCTAGCTAGCTGCTACTCGAATGAGCGGGAACTCTGATGTCCCCTGTCTTTATAGTGCGTGTGCTCTCACTGGTGATTGGCTGCGGTTTTGTGTATGTTGATTGGTCCCACTGTGTATCCATCAGTGTGTGTCTGCACCATGATATACTGGTGTATATTATGACATCCCCCCTTTTATATAAAAAAATGTGCCTGCGTGACAATAAATAGTGTGTGGTGAATGTTCCTGACTACGTGTGTGCGAAATATTTACAGGATTGGTGCCTGGTGCAGAAAAAAACAGTGTGTCAGGTGGGCGACAAATTCTGGTTGACCGCCTCAAGGGTGGGTCAGGAGCCAGCAGCTGAGGAGCGGGCTGGTCTGCGTCAGAGTGAGGAGGATGCAGAGTAACCGGAATCTCTGCATAGTCCAGGTCAGGGACAACAGGAGGGCGTGGCACTGGCGGAGGATCATGTAGCGAGCGCGGAACGAGACGAAGGGCACGCCAATTACGGCGCAGAATGGAACCATCCAGTAGACGAACCAGGAACGAGCGGGGAGCCACCTGCCGAAGAACCACAGCAGTTGCAGACTAGCCACCATCCGGGAGATGGATGTGGACATTGTCATCTGGAGCCAGAGCAGGGAGATCAGCTGCACCGGCATCATGAGCCGCCTTGTGCTGTGCACGAGACAGTTGTATTCGTTGAAGGAGCGGAACGTGGTTGAGGTCTGCGACGTGAATGGACGGCACCGTTGTCCTCATGGTGCGACCCATTAGCAGCTGGGCTGGCGACAGGCCAGTGGACAGTGGGGCCGAGCGATAGGCCAGCAGGGCGAGGTAGAAGTCGGATCCCGTATCGGCAGCCTTGCAGAGGAGACGTTTGATTATGTGGACGCCCTTCTCCACTTTGCCATTGGATTGGTGGTACAGGGGACTGGATGTCACATGCACAAAGTTGTACCTGCTGGCAAAGTTGGACCATTCCTGGCTTGCGAAGCAGGGGCCATTGTCTGACATCACAGTGAATGGGATGCCGTGACGAGCAAAGGTGTCCTTACAGGCACGGATGACTGCAGACGATGTGATGTCGTGGAAACGTACCACCTCCGGGTAGTTTGAAAAATAGTCTACAATCAGGACATAGTCCCTGCCCAACGCGTGGAACAGGTCGATGCCGACCTTGGACCAAGGGGACGTGACCAACTCAGGGGGCTGTAGGGTCTCACGTGCTTGGGCCGGCTGGAACCGCTGACAGGTGGGGCAGTTGAGCACTGTGTTGGTGATGTCGTCATTGATGCCGGGCCAGTACACTGCCTCTCGAGCCCATCGGCGGCACTTCTCCACACCAAGATGGCCCTCGTGTAGCTGTTCCAAGATGAGCTGGCGCATGCTGTGCGGGATAACAATGCGGTCCAGCTTCAGGAGGACACCATCGACTACCGTCAGATTGTCTCTGATGTTGTTGAACTGCGGGCATTGGCCCTTGAGCCGCCCGTCTGTTAGGTGGCGCATGACATGCTGTAGCAGGGGGTCAGCCGCAGTCTCGCGGCGAATGTGGATAAGGCGTTCATCCGTGGCCGGTAGATTGGTGGCCACGAAGGCCACATGAGCGTCAACCTGGCAGACGAATCCCGCTGGGTCACACGGGGTGTTGACTGCCCTGGACAGAGTGTCGGCTGTGATCAGGTCTTTGCCCGGGGTGTATACGAGCTGGAAGTCGTATCGGCGGAGTTTGAGCAGAATGAGCTGGAGGCGAGGCGTCATGTCGTTCAAGTCTTTTTGTATTATATTGACCAGCGGGCGATGGTTGGTCTCGACGGTGAATTGGGGAAGGCCGTACACATAATCATGAAATTTGGCGACACCGGTCAACAGGCCCAGGCACTCCTTTTCTATCTACGTGTAGCGCTGTTCCGTGGGGGTCATGGCACGTGACGCATATGCAACGGGGGTCCATGATGAGGCCTCATCGCATTGCAGGAGCACTGCCCCAATGCCAGATTGGCTGGCATCAGTCAAAATTTTTGTCTCTTTCGCTGGATCACAAAAGGCCAATACCGGGGCCGTGGTAAGTTTGGTTTTGAGTTCTGTCCATTTGCGCTCGTGGGCAGGAAGCCATTGGAAGTCTGTCGTCGTCCTGACCAGGTTCCTGAGAGCTGTGGTATAAGAGGCGAGGTTAGGGATGAACTTTCCTAGGAAGTTGACCATACCCAGAAATCGGAGGACCGCCTTCTTGTCCTCTGGCTTTTTCATGGCTGTGATGGCAGCCACCTTGTCCGCATCCGGCTGCACACCCGACTGAGAGATGTGGTCCCCTAGGAACTTGAGTTCCGTCTGGTCGAAGGAGCATTTGGCTCTGTTGAGGCGTAGGCCCTGCTCCCGTATGCGTTTGAACCCGCGCTGGAGGCGACTGATATGCTCCTGCGGGGTGGTGGACCAAATGATTATGTCGTCCACGTAGACGCAAACACCTTCAATGCCTTCCATCATTTGTTCCATGATCCTGTGGAATACTTCTGACGCCGATATGATCCCAAACGGCATCCTGTTGTAACAATATCTGCCAAAAGGGGCGTTAAAGGTACACAGTTTCCTGTTGGATCTGTCTGGTTGAATTTGCCAGAATCCTTTTGAGGCGTCAAGTTTGGTGAAGAGCTTCGCGTGAGCCATCTCACATGTGATCTCTTCGTGCTTGGGGATTGGGTAATGCTCCCTCATTATGTTGCGATTCAGATCCTTTGGATCAATGCAGATTCTGAGCTCGCCGGAAGGCTTCTTTACGCACACCATGGAACTGACCCAGTCGGTTGGTTCTGTAACTCTGGAGATCACTCCTTGGCCTTGGAGGTCCTGCAGCTGCTGCTTGAGGCGGTCCTTGAGGGGTGCTGGGACTCTGCGAGGTGCATGCACCACAGGCGTGGCGTTCGGTTTGAGTATGATCTTGTAAGTATATGGGAGCGTGCCCATGCCTTCGAAGACGTCGCAGTGCTGGTCGATGATGGCGTTGAGTTGCGCCCTGAAGTCAGCATCCTGGAAGGCAGACGTGTCATCAGGAGAGAGAGAGTGAACTCTTTGAACGAGGTTTAGCAATTTGCACGCCTGTGCGCCGAGCAGAGAGTCCTTCGAGGAGCCCACGATCTCGAAAGGAAGGATGGCTTTTCGTGACTTGTGCGTCACTTCAAGTTGGCATGAGCCGGTAGCAGGAATGATGTTGCCATTGTAGTCCAATAGATGGCAGGCCGAGGGGAGAATGGTTGGTTTGACACGAAGGCTTTGGAAAGCAGACCACGCCATGAGATTGGCGGAGGCACCAGTGTGCAGGCGGAATCGTATTTGGGACCGGTTGACCGTCAGGGTGGCACACCACTCATCGTCTGGATCGATGCTGTCTACCGACAGCGGCTGGTGTCTTTGCTTCGGGGACAGCCTGTTTTTTGTTACAACACCAACTCGAAAAGGTGCCTTCGGCTCCTCGGGTCACTGCTGCGTGGGAGGTCAGAATCGGACTCGGTGACCGTGGGTTGAATTGCCCAAACATTCCTGCGAGGCTGGCTGAAGCGATATGAATTAGAAGGCTGAGCTGCTCGACAGCAGGTAGCATAGTGGCCAAGTCTTCCACATCGTAGGCATTGTCGAGATTTTGCGGGGCATTGCCGCTTTAAATGGGCGGAGCCACAGTTGCCGCACGTCGTGACATCAGCACGTTCGCTGCGCCATCTGCGTGGTGCGCGCCTGCGCATTACATTCCTCCATGTCGTCGTCCCCTCGTTTGAAGCGTACAAGCGGGGAGTCGGCGAAAAGCGCGCGAAATGGCTGCCCTCATCCAGGCTGAGGCCCGGGAGGTGTTCAATCACTTGGACCCATTCCGCCTCATGGGGACCTTGCCGTGCCGTTTCAGCCGCTTGTATATGGAAGTACCGACAGGTGGCATTTTCATGTAGGACACAGGTCTCGATGGCGGTCGCTAGGATGAGTTGCTTTACTTTGAGGAGCTACTGACGTAGGGGGTCCGAAAACGATCTGGTCGCGTATCATGGAGTCGGAGGTGGGCCCGTAGCTGCAAGATTGCGCAAGGATACGGAGGTGCATTAAAAAGGATTGGAAAGGTTCGGCCTTACCCTGCAAACGCTGCTGGAACACGTAGCGTTCAAAACTTTCATTCACCTCGACGCTGCATGAGTGTCAAATTTGAGGAGAACCGTCTTGAACTTCGTCTTGTCTTCGTCATCTGCAAAGGTGAGAGAGTTGAAAATATGGATGGCATGGTCCCCGGCCATGGAGAGTAGAAGAGCAATCTTTCTGGAGTCCGAGGCGCCCTCCCTGTCCGTGGCTTCGAGGTAGAGCTGGAAGCGCTGTTTGAAAATCTTCCAGTTGGCCCCGAGGTTGCCGGCAATGTGGAGTGTCGGCGGCGGGCAGATGTTGTCCATGTTGCAGAATGACGGAATGCTGGCGGAAGGCAGATCACTTGCAGGTAGGTCGAAGAAATGCTGGTATGCAACCACGCCTGGTATCATGATGTGTTGGGTGTTCTGGATCACATACAGGTCACCAACACTTGAAGTAGTGCAACACTATTTTATAAAAAGGTTAACTATTTAAACATACTTGAACTGTGGGTAAATACGATACCAGCTTTAACTAAAGACCTTTGCCTTGTCCTAACCAGTTGATGAACTCAGCACATGGTGAATGACTGTGTTGCAGGCTGCGAGCTCTGTGCTCGAATGAGCGGGAACTCTGATATCCCCTGTCTTTATAATGCGTGTGCTCTCACTGGTGATTGGCTACGGTGTTGTGTATGTTGATTGGTCCCACTGTGTGTACATCAGTGTGTGTCTGCACCATGATATACTGGTGTATATAATGACAGGAGATACAGAGCTTCCCAGAGGAACCGGCCTGCACATTGCTGGAGGAGGTGCTGACGACAAGGGCACTGGAGAAGGGGGCAGTGTCAGCGGTGTACGGAGCTATTTTGGAAGAGGATAAGTCACCACTGGAACGGATCAAAGCAAAGTGGGAGGAAGAGTTGGGAGAGGTCATAGAGGAGGTGGTCTGGTGTGAGGTGTTCCGGAGAGTGAATGCCTCCACCTCATGCACGAGGTTGGGGCTGATACATCTGAAGGTGGTATACAGAGCACACCTCACAAGGGCGAGGATGAGCTGATTCTTTGAAGGAGTTGAAGATGTTTTTTTTAACGTAGAATTGACAGTGCAGAAGGAGGCCATTCGTCCCATCGAGTCTGCACCGGCTCTTGGAAAGAGCACCTTACCCAACCGCACACCTCCACCTTATCCCCATAACCCAGTAACCCCACCCAACACTAAGGGCAATTTAGGACACAAAGGGCAATTTAGCATGGCCAATCCACCTAACCTGCACATCTTTGGACTGTGGGAGGAAACCGGAGCACCCGGAGGAAACCTACGCACACACTGGGAGAACGTGCAGACTCCGCACAGACAGTGACCCAAGCCGGGAATCGAACCTGGGATCCTGGAGCTGTGAAGCAATTGTGCTAATCACTATGCTGCCGTGCTGCCCTCAGTGTGTGTGAACGTTGCGGGAGGTGAGGGGGACGGGGGGGGGGGGGGGGGGGGGGGGGCAGGGGGCGCTAACCACGTTCATATGTTTTTGTCCTGTCCAAAGCTAGAGGATTACAGGAAGGAGGTATTTCCAAGGTGTAGAAGCCAGGTATTTCAAATACAACTAGTATAGGTAAAAGATAGCTGTTTAAGTACTCATTTTTAAAAATGAGAATTTCAGCACACATAAATTCAGGACTTCAATATGATACATGAAACAGCATAAAATTCCATTATAAGATTATAGCAGCACAGTTGCAAGACAATTTGACACTGCTTGTGCTAATTGTCAAGGCCAAGGACTGAGTTCCATGGCATCTAGGTGGCAAGAGTCCAATGCAGTTTGTAAGAACATTGAATCATATATATATTCTCGATATGAAGTCTCAATTGTTACATTAGCCAAGCCAGCTAAAAGATTAGCAAAATATCACATTCCATAACATGTAGACATGAAACAATTAAAAAGCTGATGTTGCACATTGAAGATGGACGGCTTGCCATCAAAGCAAATGTGTTTGAGTCTAACCCAAACCAATTAGGATTATATTGGGGTGTAATTAGATGACTTAAGACAGATATGAAAGTGTATAACTGAAAAGTTTCCGCCCGCCATTTTAGTGTTGCCTTTGATTCTAGTCTCCATTTTAGAGATGTCTTTTGGGGGTTCTGTCAGTGATGTTAGTCCACTTTTGACTTTGAGTTTGAGTTTAGCTGAAGATTAGCTTTCTCTCTCTCTTCATGTTTCATTGCCAGACCTTGACCTTTTAAAAGTTACTTTCGAGCTGTCTGCCTAAGCAAAGAAAGATAATGTCTGTAATTCTCTGAAAGCTTTGAATTGTCTACGAATTGCCTTTTAAATGACTTTCAAATTGTAATCAAGCAACTACAAATAAAACAATTCTTTTTGGCACCTGAGAAGTTTATACTGCAAATTTCTGCTGAGTTCCAGTATTCGCAAAGTGCTACTGATAACCGAACAGCAGAGATAATATAAATTCCTTCAACTATACACAGTCGAATAATACAAGGAATCGAACAACTTGGATAGTCCAGAAATAGCACAAATCTTACAACTTGCCGTATTGCGCCAGGACTTGATTCATCAACTAAGCTTCCCCCAAACTTGGCGTAGTTCGACAGGTTAAGATCCCATCAATTATAGATTCCTATACAAGGTGGTGCATGTGAAACTGGACCCGGGCCACCGGGAGGCCATATTCGGGGTGTCGGACCAGCCAGGGTTGGAAACTGGTGGGGAGGCAGATATCGTAGCCTTCGCCTCGTTGATCGCCCGAAGGTGGATCCTATTGGGATGGAGAGCAGCCTCTCCACCCTGTGCCCTGGCGTGGCGAGGGGACCTGTTGGAATACTTGACCCTTGAGAAGGTTAAGTTTGAACTGAGGGGAAGGACGGAGGGGTTCTACTAGTCATGGGCATTATTCATTATGCACTTTCAAGAACTGTATAACATCGAACATTAGTTGGGGGGGATGGGTGGGAGGGTTGAGTGGCAGGGGGGCTGTGTGTATTAAGGGTGACTATGGGTAATCCCTGATTCCTTTTTTTCATTTGTTTCTGTAAACATGCGGGCCAATGTTTGGGGGTTGGTGGGAGGATGGGATCGTTGTTATTGATATGGGGATTGACATATTTGTTGCTGATTATTGTTTATTGTTGGTGGGTGTAGATTTGGGAGAAAATGTGAAAAAGGAGGAGAATGAAAATTTTTTTTTTGAAGAAAATTATTAATAATAATAATCTTTATTATTATCACAAGTGGGCTTACATTAAGACTGCAATGAAGCTACGGTGAAACGTCCCTAGTTGCCACATTCCTGCGCCTGTTCGGGTACACTGAGGGAGAATTCAGAATGTCCAAATTACCTAACAGCACGTCTTCCGGGACTTGTGGGAGGAAACCGGAGCACCCGAAGGAAACCCACGCAGACAGACGAGAACATGCAGACTCCGCGCAGGCAGTGGCCCAAGCTGGGAATCAAACCTGAGACCCTGGTGCTGTGAAGCAACAGAGCTAACCAGTCTCCTTATCGAAAAATAAGTGCACAGATGTTTTCTGGATTAATCCCTGGTGTGACAGGATTGTCATATGAGGAGTGATGTTATTCAGCCTGTATTCTCTTGAACTTTGAAGAATGAGAGGCGATCTCATTGAAAAATACAAAATTCTTACAGGTCTTAGCAGGGTGGATGTAGACGGGATGTTCCCCTTGGCTGGTGAGTCTAGAACCAGGGACACAGTCTCAGAATAAAGGGCAGGCCAGTAAAGAAACATCGTCACTCACAAGATGGTGAATTTCTGGAATTCTCTACCCCAGATTGGAAGCACAATCATTGAGCACATTCAAGACAGCAATCAATAGATTTTTGGACACTAATTGCACAAAGGGAGTTGGGGACGGTGGGAAAAATGGCATTGAGGTAGATCATAGAATCATAGAATTTACAGTGCAGAAGGAGGCCATTCGGCCCATCGAATCTGCACCGGCTCTTGGAAAGAGCACCCTACCCAAGGTCCACACTTCCACCCTATCCCCATAACCCAGTAACCCCACCCAACACTAAGGGCAATTTTGGACATTAAGGGCAATTTAGCTTGGCCAATCCACCTAACCTGCATATCTTTGGACTGTGGGAGGAAACCGGAGGAAACCCACGCACACACGGGGAGAACGTGCAGACTCCGCACAGCCAGTGACCCAAGCCAGGAATCAAACCTGGGACAGTGGAGCTGTGAAGCACTTGTGCTAACCACAATGCTACCATGCTGCCAAATTATCAGATAATCAGCCATTAACTGGTTGAATGGTGGAGCAGGCTCCATGGACCGAATGGCCTCCTGCACCAATTCCTTATCATAAATGGGTGATGCTAGTGGGTATGTGGATAGCGTCGTAGATGGGTGAGGTGGTAGCTGGGTAGGGCAGTAGGATGGCATGTGAATGAGGTGGTAGGGTAGCAGTTGAGTAGGGTGTAGGTGGTTGAGGTGGTGGAGTGGCAGATGCGTATGGTGGCGGGTGGGTGAGTGGGTAGTCGGGTCAGAACTGTTAAGCTGGGTTATAAAGGATTGTCAGGTAAGGTCTAAGCAGGTCGGGTCAGGGAGAATTGCTGTGTCAGGGGTAGTGTGGTTTTGGGGGTGGCGTTGGAGGTTGGGGTGTAGTCGTTTGTTGGGGGATATTCAGATTGGGTCAGGGAGAGTTGGGGGGGTTGAGGAGAAATTTGGGATCAAGGATGGTTGTCGAGTGGCAGGGGTTAGTCAGGTTGGGTTCGGGAGAGTTGGGGGTTAAGGTGGCGTTAGGGTTGAAGATGTCATTTGTATAGTTACCCAAGCTTTTGAGTACGATTCTTCTTACACTTCCTGTGTAACTATTCAATTGCGTAAGTCGGAACAGTCCAAAGGATCGGAATCTAACTCAGTGTCAGAGACGTTTTCGGAGGCTCCTAGGGAGCAGAGGAATTGTTAATCGGAAGATCAAACTTTCCGAGCAATTCCCATGGAATCTGTGCATTGGCCTTCTCCGCGGGGTCCCAATACATCTTGGATCGTACGTCCACCCTCTAATGATCCGGAGACCGGCAGATTTAGACTGTTATGTCCAAGCGCTGAAGTACTTTGACCTTGAATAATATGGCTGTAGTCAGCCAACCAATGCTGCTGAGCTATTCATGTTGAGCTATAAAGTGGGAACTAATAAATTTCATTTGTAATCTAGCAATATAATTTTAATAATAATAATCATTATTGTCACAAGTAGGCTTACATTAACACTGCAATTAAGCTACTGTGAAAAGCCCCTTGTCGCCACATTCTGACGCCTGTTCGGGTACACTGAGGGAGAATTCAGAATGTCCAAATTACCTAACAGCACTTCTTCCGGGACATGGGAGAAAACCGGAGCACCCGGAGGAAACCCACACAGACAAGGGAAGAACGTGCAGACTCTGCATAGACAGTGACCGAAGCCGGGAATCGAACCTGGGACCCTGGCGCTGTGAAGCAACAGTGCTAATCGCTGTGCTACCATGCTGCCCACAAAGGAAGAATAAACAGTATTTGAGGAACTTGAAATTAATAAAACATCTCAAATTCTCTGAGGCAGATGAGGCAAAAAAATCTCTTAGAATGTGATTACGGTCTGAAATGTTTGGGTACAGATGATCATAATAGTTACTTGAACTTTCAGGAATTTTTCAAAATGGGATAACAGATGTACACGGTCCACACTATATTAGTAGGATATGCACCATTTTTATCACGAGTCAGCCACGTGATATAGTGAGCTGCATTATTACCTTTTCAGTTGCAAGTCCAACATTGGGCTGATTACAGGTTCATGAATGTTCATGAAAACAGCGGCTGGCCAGGATCTCCTCACGTCTTCTAATCTTGGATCACAGCAGTGGAAAATCACGTTGGCCTGAATCTATTTGAACAAATGTGCACAAGTCAGGACTGGGCCTTGGCTCAACTCGCAATCATCTGGCGAGAGGAAGATAATGGAGGCCTACAGCTTCTGGACCTTGGAGGAACACATGCGTAGTATGGTGGGTGGAGCCACATCCACAAGCCATGTCCACGAAGGAGTTTTTGGAAGGTGGGAGGTCTGTACGTAGCAGCGTTGAATTCACTGAGGCTTCGACTTTCAGGGACCTCACTGAGGCTTTGGACCAATTTCCAAGGACTATGCCATGGACATGAACATTCTTCCAGGTACTTCGCCATGGACATGAACATTCTTCCAGGTACTTCGCCATGGACATGAACATTCTTCCAGGGACTTCGCCATGGACATGAATATTCTTCGAGGGAGTTCGCCATGGACTCTAACATTCTTCCAGGGACTTCGCCATGGGCTCGAACATTCTTCCAGGGACTTCGCATGGCCATGAACATTCTTCCAGGTACTTCGCCATGGCCATGAACATTCTTCCAGGTACTTCGCCATGGACATGAACATTCTTTGAGGGAGTTTGCCATGGACATGAACATTCTTCCAGGGACTTCGCCATGGACATGAACATTCTTCCAGGGACTTCGCCGTGGACATGAACATTCTTCCAGGGAGTTTGCCATGGACATGAACATTCTTCCAGGGAGTTCGCCATGGACTCTAACATTCTTCCAGGGACTTCGCCATGGGCTCCAACATTCTTCCAGAGACTTCACCATTGGCATAAACATTTTTCCAGGGACTTCGCGAAGGACTCGAACATTCTTCCAGGAACTTCGCCAAGGACTCAAACATTCTGCCAGGGACTTCGCCATGGCCATGAACATTCTTCCAGGGACTTCGCCATGGCCATGAACATTCTTCCAGGGACTTCCCCATGGACATGAACATTCTTCCAGGGACTTCGCCATGGCCATGAACATTCTTCCAGGGACTTCGCCATGGCCATGAACATTCTTCCAGGGACTTCGCCATGGACATGAACATTCTTCCAGGGACTTCGCCATGGCCATGAACATTCTTCCAGGGAGTTCGCCATGGACATGAACATTCTTCCAGGGAGTTCGCCATGGCCATGAACATTCTTCCAGGGACTTCGCCATGGACATGAACATTCTTCCAGGGACTTCGCCATGGGCTCCAACATTCTTCCAGAGACTTCACCATTGGCATAAACATTTTTCCAGGGACTTCGCGAAGGACTCGAACATTCTTCCAGGAACTTCGCCAAGGACTCAAACATTCTGCCAGGGACTTCGCCATGGCCATGAACATTCTTCCAGGGACTTCGCCATGGCCATGAACATTCTTCCAGGGACTTCGCCATGGCCATGAACATTCTTCCAGGGACTTCGCCATGGCCATGAACATTCTTCCAGGGACTTCGCCATGGACATGAACATTCTTCCAGGGACTTCGCCATGGCCATGAACATTCTTCCAGGGAGTTCGCCATGGACATGAACATTCTTCCAGGGACTTCGCCGTGGACATGAACATTCTTCCAGGGACTTCGCCGTGGACATGAACATTCTTCCAGGGAGTTCGCCATGGACATGAACATTCTTCCAGGGAGTTCGCCATGGACTCTAACATTCTTCCAGGGACTTCGCCATGGGCTCCAACATTCTTCCAGAGACTTCACCATTGGCATAAACATTTTTCCAGGGACTTCGCGAAGGACTCGAACATTCTTCCAGGAACTTCGCCAAGGACTCAAACATTCTGCCAGGGACTTCGCCATGGCCATGAACATTCTTCCAGGGACTATGCCATGGCCATGAACATTCTTCCAGGGACTTCCCCATGGACATGAACATTCTTCCAGGGACTTCGCCGTGGCCATGAACATTCTTCCAGGGACTTCGCCATGGCCATGAACATTCTTCCAGGGACTTCGCCATGGCCATGAACATTCTTCCAGGGACTTCGCCATGGACATGAACATTCTTCCAGGGACTTCGCCATGGCCATGAACATTCTTCCAGGGAGTTCGCCATGGACATGAACATTCTTCCAGGGAGTTCGCCATGGCCATGAACATTCTTCCAGGGACTTCGCCATGGGCTCCAACATTCTTCCAGAGACTTCACCATTGGCATAAACATTTTTCCAGGGACTTCGCGAAGGACTCGAACATTCTTCCAGGAACTTCGCCAAGGACTCAAACATTCTGCCAGGGACTTCGCCATGGCCATGAACATTCTTCCAGGGACTTCGCCATGGCCATGAACATTCTTCCAGGGACTTCGCCATGGCCATGAACATTCTTCCAGGGACTTCGCCATGGACATGAACATTCTTCCAGGGACTTCGCCATGGCCATGAACATTCTTCCAGGGAGTTCGCCATGGACATGAACATTCTTCCAGGGACCTCGCCGTGGACATGAACATTCTTCCAGGGACTTCGCCGTGGACATGAACATTCTTCCAGGGAGTTCGCCATGGACTCTAACATTCTTCCAGGGACTTCGCCGTGGACATGAACATTCTTCCAGGGAGTTTGCCACGGGCTCGAACATTCTTCCAGGTGACTTCACTATGGACTCTAACATTCTTCCAGGGACTTCGCCATGGGCTCGAACATTCTTCCAGGTGACTTCACTATGGGCTCCAACATTCTTCCAGAGACTTCACCATTGGCATAAACATTTTTCCAGGGACTTCGCGAAGGACTCGAACATTCTTCCAGGAACTTCGCCAAGGACTCGAACATTCTTCCAGGGACTTCGCCAAGGACTTGAACATTCTTCCAGGGACTTTGTCAAGGACTCAAACATTCTGCCAGGGACTTTGCCATGGGCATGAACATTCTTCCAGGGACTTCGCCATGGACATGAACATTCTTCCACGGACTTCGCCATGGACATGAACATTCTTCCAGGGACTTCGCCATGGCCATGAACATTCTTCCAGGGACTTCGCCATGGACATGAACATTCTTCCAGGGACTTCGCCATGGCCATGAACATTCTTCCAGGGACTTCGCCATGGACATGAACATTCTTCCAGGGGCTTCGCCGTGGACGTGAACATTCTTCCAGGGATTTTGCCATGGGCTCGAACATTCTTCCAGGGACTTTGCCATGGACTCTAACATTCTTCCAGGGACTTTGCCATGAGCTCACACATTCTTCCTGGGTCTTCGCAATGGACACTAACATTCTTCCAATGACTTTGCGATGGACATGATCATCCTTCCATGGAGATGAATCAGTTTGGAATGTTTATTATGTTCAAACGTGCCACACAAATACAAGTTGATGTTATGCCATCGGCTGTCTAGGCTATTTTAAATAACCTCTCTACTGTTTTTTGTTCTAATAGTGGCTTTGGGTGCCATGTAATGAAATTCCAACGTGAACATTGCATTGTTTGGAAGATGAATATGTGATTGGAGTACTTCATTATACACCGAGTAAAGTAAATGATAGAAGAAAAATTGCTTACGTTCACACCTCATGAACACATAAAATTACATTTGGTATTCAATGAAACAATCATTACCACCTCTGTTTATCTGCAATATAAATTTATTTGCTTGAAAAAGTGCAGTAATTAGATTTAGATTCATTTTTCCACCATTACATTGTGCGAACTCTGAGTAGTAATATTTTATTGCATTTGAGTTCATTTTCTGACAATGACAGTTCAAAGGATGATTAAATTATATTTCATGAAATCAGATGCTGTGATAGTAAACCTATCTCCTGCCGATAATTAATGCAAGCACAGCGGAAACTGTGAAGCACTTTCATCCATAACTAGAACATACATAAATTATCATGTTTTAACGATTTTGTCATTGAACCAGTAAATGCATGAATATTGCTCAGTATTTAAACTCTGCATTCACCTGCTTATCATTCTTTTTCAATGTCGGCTCTGTCTCTAGATTGTGGCTGGGGCAGAGATCTCCCAAAAATTTCAGAAGAAATTGTTTGAAGTAAAAATATTGCACACTTTACCAGAGTGAAGATAGAGGAAATGGGCAGTGATGGGGTCTTGTGCCACTTGACTCCTTTGTTTTCCCTCACAGGAGACTTCAGGCTCAAATTTGGAGTGAATTCTGTATTACAAAAGGATCAGAAGAAGAAAAAAGAAATACCCAGCTTAGCTGTCTGACCTATATCTCTACGTCCTTTCTACATGACAGTTTGACTGCTGAAGGATGCAGAGACATAAGGGATGAAAAATAAAGGAACAGAGGTGAGAAACAGAAGATGAGTGAGAGAAATAATAACAGAGGAAAGTATAAACAAAAGTGAAAAATATGCAATGAAGATAGGGGAATGGAAAGGGAAAGGGTGGAAGGGAGGGAAGGGAAGGGTGGAAGGGAAGGGACGGGTGGAAGGGGAAGGGAGGGAAGGGAAGGGTGGAAGGGAAGAAGAGAAGGGTGGAAGGGAGGGAAGGGAAGGGAGGGAAGGGAAGGGTGGAAGGGAGGGAAGGGCGGAAGGGAGGAAAGGGAAGGGTGGAAGGGAAGAGTGGAAGGAAGGGAAGGGTGGAAGGAAGGGTGGAAGGGAAGGGTGGAAGGGAGGAAGGGAAGGATGGAAGAAAGGGAAGGAAGGGTGGAAGGGAGGGAAGGGTGGAACGGAGGTAAGGAAGGGGGGAAGGAAGGGAAGGAAGGGTGGAAGGGAGGGAAGGGAAGGGTGGAAGGGAAGAGTGGAAGGAAGGGAAGGAAGGGTGGAAGGTAGAAGGGAAGGGTGGAAGAAAGGGAAGGGTGGAAGGGAGGGAAGGAAGGGTGGAAGGGAGGAAGGGAAGGGTGGAAGAAAGGGAAGGAAGGGTGGAAGGGAGGGAAGGGTGGAAGGGAGGGAAGGAAGGGTGGAAGGAAGGGTGGAAGGGAGGGTGGAAGGGAGGGAAGGGAAGAGTGGAAGGGAGGGAAGGGTGGAAGGGAAGGGAAGGGTGGGAAGGGAAGGGAGGGAAGGGAAGAGTGGAAGGGAAGGGTGGAGGGAAGGGTGGAAGGAAGGTAGGCAAAGACTCGACTAGAGGCCAGGCTGACACGGTACAACTCATTTTATTCCATACTAGTCACAATAATCACTCCACGACACTTACTCCACTCCCCAAAACATCTCCTTCCCTGAACTGCTTGTAGGTCGGGGTTTATATTCTGTGGGGTGCTCCTCCAATTAGGAGGGAGCACCACCCCCTAGTCATCTGAGTAGCTCACACTGGTGAACCTCAGGCTTGTCACATGCAGGCTGTTTTTCTCTGATGCGTCTGGCTGTAACCCTGCTTCCGGACCTGGTGTGTTATTCTGTACGCTGGCTGCCTTTTCTGGACTTTGAAGCCTGGGCTATGGCAAGGTGTATGACTGGTTGGATGGAGGGAAAGAGGAGCTAGTTGCTGCTGCCAGTTGCTTGCAGGGGAGAGAGAGAAGAGAGCTTGAAGTTGTCACTCGTACTTATTACTGTCTGCCTTTCTGCTTATCAGCTTGGAGTGGAGCAAGGAATGGATTTGATTGGCCTGCTGCCTGGCTGAAAGTGGAGGTGAACAGACTGGCTTTTGCAGTTTTGGACTGGATAGTGACTGGAGATTGGATACCGGAACTGTGAGAGCAGTAGGGCAATGGCCCAATTGACTATGTGTACTGCTTGTGCTGATGTTGGTTGGGTTTTATTGTTGGGGGGGATTGTATGGTTATTATTGTAGTTTTGTTGTGTATTGTTATTATTGGGCTTAGCAGCCGGGTGCTCACCAGTTGCTGCCCTCCTGCTTCTTTGCACTGGGGGTTGAGGAACCTTTCCTGGTGCTTGTGAGGGGGAGCAGTGTTCTCTCTTTCTTTCCTCAACCGCGCGCTGCCTGTATCTTTTCCGATGGACTGTGATGCTTGCGGGCGCCTCTTCACCGGTGTGGGGCAGTTGCTGGAGCCGGGAAAGGGTGGGGAGTGTGCACTGGCTTGAGTGCTGGCAGATTTGCCTTGTACTTAATTGCTTGTTGAGTTTCTTGTTGTGTTTTGTCTTTTCTTTTGTACAGGGAATTCTCTCCTTTGCTCTTCCGCCATGCTCCGTATCAGTGTGTCCTTTTCCCGTGGTTTGCACTGCTTGTTTGGGAGTCTTTCCACCAATGTGGGTTTACCGCTGGGGAGGGGTGGGTGGCAGAGGAGGCCGTATGGTAGCTTTGCAGCTGGTGGTTTGTTAACAGGTACTGTTTTGGGTTGAACTGTGCCTCCTTCTGGGAGGGGAGGGTGTGTTCTCTCTCTCACACCATGCCCTGCACCGGTGTGTCCTTTTCAAGTGACCTGTGCTGCTCATTTGGGCGCCTTCTCGCTGATGTACAGCTATCATTGGGGCCGGGGAGGGGGTGATGGTTGGTGTGTGCTGGCTTGAGAGCTGGTGATGTTCTTTGTTTTTGGCATCTTGTAAATGTTTTTCACATACTACTGACTTTCGTGACTGTTTTTAATATGTTGCTGATTCTTTTGTATTCTTGAGTTGTCAATAAACTTAAAATATATGTAGATGGGGAAGCGGATGCTATACAGCTCTGTCCCTGTAGGGGGCTGTAACAGGTGGAAGGAAGGGGAGGGAAGGGTGAGGAAGGGAAGGATGGAGAAGGGATGGGAATGGTGGAAAATAGAGATGGGCAGGGAAGGGAAGGGAAGGGTGGGGGAGGGATGGGAAGGGTTGGGTGGAAGGGAAAGGAAAGGAAGAGTGTGGAAGGGACGGGTAGGGAAGGGTGGAAGGAAGAGAAGCGAAGGGTGGGGAAGGGAAGGGAATGCTGGAAGCAAGAGAAGGGTGGGGAAGGAAAGAGAAGGTTGGGGTGGAAGCGAAGGGAAGTGTGAAAAGGGTGGGGAGGGGAGGGGAGTGTTCCCTCTACTTCGCTGTCAGTGACAGGACGTGTTTCCTGATGTTCGATGTTGGTAAAATCGATTGAATGGCTTAGTCTAATTGTTAGGCCCCTGTGTGGCCGAATCATTCCCCCTGGCAGAAAATCCATTCACAGCAGCATGAGGACAGAATGGTATGAATTCCGGCTGGTTTCCCAAGGCGCATCTGATGAGCAGATCTCCCAGTGGAGTTCAGGTGAGCACAGCGCTCAGAGGGGTGAGGGTCACGCCTGGTCACTGCCGAGGGATAATGCCAGAGGGGTGGGTGCGGGGGGTGATGGTGCGGGCGGGTGGGGGGGGGGGGTTGATGGGGCAGTCTTTAAAAATGGTGCCCCGAACTACAAGACATTAAGTTGCTGGCAGGGCAGGTAAACCAGAGATCGTCCCATCAGTGGTACCTGCCCCTTTAAGCTATTCATTCTAAGTCTAGGACTATACGGTGGAGAAAGCCACCAACACTGTTTTTCCCGTCCAACATTGGCCTTTGCCAATTTCCAGGACAATTCCGCCAGAAACCTGGGAACCAAAGGCGCAGGTATGTTCAAGACATCCCAGATCAGGGCGGGTAGGGATGCCTGGGGGGTGGGCATGAGGGAGAAATTGAAGTGTCAGGAGAGAGGCTGGTGGGGTGGAAGTCAAGGGGGGCGGGGTTCCTGACTTCAGAATGTTGCTTCTGATGGAGGTGCCCCTTCACATTGAATCCGTAGAATCCCTGCAATGTAGAATAAGGCCTCCATCCTTGCCTGTCTGAGTCGCAGCTTTTGTTGTATTTCGGCCTCACTCGGAGGTTTAATATTCGTGTTCGCCTAAAGCTTGAGACTGTATGGGAAATGACCCTAAGTGGCCTTTTAGGGCCTCAACTTGGGCAAGTGGAGCCTTCCCATCCAAGGCCTTGCCCGCCCTAGTGTAAAATTTCTGTGTGGTCGGGATGAGCAGGGACCTGAACGGAATTCTGCCCGTTCGATTTCACACTCAACCCTCCCCCCTGCGTATACACCCACCAATGGGTGAGCGTAAAATTCTGTCCATAAATAAATAAGAATACAAAAAGGTGAAAGCTGGATAAAAAGGGGCTGATGAAATTAAACTGAAAAGCCTCGATTTTACCCATGCCAGGAGTGTGGTAGGTGGAGCTACAGCAGGAGAGAAGTGCACAGAAGCATATCAGCTAGTGACCCAAGCAATTCTTGCTCCATCGCCTCAATAAGTTTCAGTAGTGAATGTGGAATGACTTGAAATCTGATTTTAATCAGACTCATTGCCAGATTCTTGGTAATTTATTGAAATTGGTGCAATTTTATGTTAGCTTACTGTGGTTGTGATATTTAACAATCTGCCCCCTGACATAAGTGAAAATAAAACAGTTAACTTGTTATGGATTATATTAGAAAAGATAGCCATTCAACATTTATCAGGCTTGGTGAAGCATGCAATCCAATGTCCATATTTTGTAAAGATAAGTTCCCACAGCTTGTTAAGAAATCTTTCTTAATAACAAAAAAGTACTGAGAAAGCAGTTGATGTTTCATGGGGTACTCTATTGGCAGGTTAAGTCGGTGAAATATTCTTGCAGCCGCTTGGAAATATCCTAGATCCAAAGCTTTCCTTCCTTAAAATCATTTGGTGGTTTTTGCAGAGCATCACATACAATGAGGCACATTTGAGTTTGCCTACTTGGTAGGAAGAATATAAAGGTGAAAAATGGGGAGAGAGAGACTGCAGAATACTGCAGAGTAGAAGGATCTGCGTGTCGTGGTAAATTAATTACAAAACATTAGCATGCGGGTACAGCACGTAATTAGGAAGGCACTTGGAATATTGACCATTATTGCAAGGGGGGATGGTGTTGATTATATTTCAAAAGTACTTATTCAATTGAAAGGTGCTTTGGGATGTTCTGAACTTTCCAACCTGAAACTTTTGACATTATTTTTGCTTTGATTTGTACTCTATGTTCTCAATTACAATTTGACATCAATTTGGGATGAACTTGATATCAAATTTGCTAGCACATTCAAAACAATCCCATGGTACTCAAAGCTATTTCCTGTGTGTTCAAAACTATTCTTGCATGCTCAATAACCTGCACTGAGAAATTAATTACTGAAATAGTATCTGAATTATTCAGTTTTTCATTTAGTCCATAAAAATAGCTCTGCTATATGCTAAGAGCTTGAGTGCACAACCTGACCCCATCAGTTATTTATTCATTTTAGTCTCAGAGTCTATACTTCCTCTCACCCACTCCCCAGATCTCATGGTCTAAACTGCCTTCCACCCATACAACCTATGACTCCAATGTCAAGGTCTAAACTCTCCCCCCTCTCTCCCTCCAGTCTCTACACTGTCCCCCCAGGCTCCACACACTCCACAAACAAAGGTGTCAAAGTGGTACCACATAGGTTGATGGAAGGGGGCGCACAAAGACTCCAATTGCAGTGGGTAGAGGTCCAAGTGGGTCACAGGTACCTCACAGGTGATGGGCTCAGGAGGACGTTGGTTGCATTTGCAATGATATCATGATTATGTTGTAAGTCACCAACTGACTACTAGGAGTTTCACTAGTATATAAGTGAATGTTAAAGTCAGATGACCCCCAGACTGGCTGGAGGAAGTTGAAGAGAGAGGTTACTTCGCATCATTTTGCTGTTTTTCATCTGTTGCCTTGTATATAGTTTATCCACAGTTGAAGTTAATAAATCATTTATAACTTTAGCTACAAGTATTCTTGTAATAAATCATGCCATCCGACAAGAACATAACAGAATTGAGGAAGAGACTTCTTGAGGCTGCTAATCTTTTTCCACTGGGTAGCTGATATTCTGCACACGTCTGTTGTGCTCACCCTAACTTGAAGGTGTACCTGAGCAAGAGACCCTAGCTGTTCAAGTGCAGACAAGCATCCAGCAGAGGGCAGTAGAGTGAAACTGCTGATTGGCTGTTGTGGGGGCAATTTGCATACATCTGTTGTGCTCACCCGAACTTGAAGGTGTACCTGAGCAAGAGACCATTGCTGTTCAAGTGCAGACAAGCATCCGGCAGAGGGCAGTAAAGCGGAGCTGCTGATTGGCTGTGGCGGGGGCAATTTGCATATGACTGTTGTGCTCACTCTAACGTGAAGGTGTACCCGAGCAAGAGACCCTATCTGTCCAAGTGCAGACAAGCATCCAGCAGAGGGCAGAAGAGCGTAGCTGCTGATTGGTTGTTGCGAGGACAATTTGCATACGTCTGTTGTGCTCACACTAACTTGAAGGTGTACCTGAGCAAGAGACTCTAGCTCTTCAAGTGCAGACAAACATCCAGCAGAGGGCAGTAGAGCAGATATGCTGATTGGCTGTCGTGAGGGCAATTTGCATACGTCTGTTGTGCTCACCCTAACTTCAAGGTGTACCTGAGCAAGAGACCATTGCTGTTCAAGTGCAGACAAGCATTCAGCAGGGGGCAGTAGAGCGGAGCTGCTGATTGGCTGTCGTGGGGTCAATTTGCAGACGTCTGTTGTGCTCACCCTAACTTCAAGGTGTACCTGACCAAGAGACCCTAGCTGTTGAAGTGCAGACAAGCATCCAGCAGAGGGCAGTAGAGTGGAGCTGCTGCTTGGCTGTTGTGGGGGCAATTTGCATACGTCTGTTGTGCTCACCCTAACTTGAAGGTGTACCTGAGCAAGAGACCCTAGCTGTTCAAGTGCAGACAAGCAACCAGCAGAGGGCAGTAGAGTGGAGCTGCTGATTGTCAGTTGTGGGGGGAATTTGCATACGTCTGTTGTGCTCACCCTAACTTGAAGGTGTACCTGAGCAAGAGACTCTAGCTGTTTAAGTGCAGACAAGCATCCAGCAGAGGGCAGTAGAGCGGAGCTGCTGCTTGGCTGTTGTGGGGGCAATTTGCATACATCTGTTGTGCTCACCCTAACTTGAAGGTGTACATGAGCAAGAGATCCTAGCTGTTCAAGTGCAGACAAGCATCCAACAGAGGGCAGTAGAGTGGAGCTGCTGGTTGTCAGTTGGGGGGCAATTTGCATACGTCTGTTGTGCTCACCC
Organism: Scyliorhinus torazame; assembly: GCF_047496885.1. Lineage (NCBI taxonomy): Eukaryota > Metazoa > Chordata > Chondrichthyes > Carcharhiniformes > Scyliorhinidae > Scyliorhinus > Scyliorhinus torazame. Next base: position 280,361,533 of record NC_092709.1, on the reverse strand, counting down.
AAACCTGAAGGTGTACCTGAGCAAGAGACCCTAGCTGTTCAAGTGCAGACGAGCGTCCAGCAGAGGGCAGTAGAGCAGAGCTGCTGATTGGCTGTTCTGGGGGCAATTTGCGTACATCTGTTGTGCTCACCCTAACTTGAAGGTGTACCTTGTCAAGAGGCCCTAGCTGTTCAAGTGCAGACAAGCATCCAGCAGAGGCCAGTAGAGCTGGGCTGCTGATTGGCTGTTGTGGGGGCAATTTGCATAAGTCTGTTGTGCTCATCCTAACTTGAAGGTGTACCTGAGCAAGAGACCCTAGCTGTTCAAGTGCAGACAAGCATGCAGCAGAGGGCAGTAGAGCGGAGCTGCTGATTGTCAGTTGTAGGGGGAATTTGCATACGTCTGTTGTGCTCACCCTAACTTGAAGGTATACCTGAGCAAGAGACTCTAGCTGTTTAAGTGCAGACAAGCATCCAGCAGAGGGCAGTAGAGCGGAGCTGCTGCTTGGCTGTTGTGGGGGCAATTTGCATAAGTCTGTTGTGCTCACCCTAACTTGAAGGTGTACCTGAGCAAGAGACCCCCGCTGGTCAAGTGCAGACAAGCATCCAGCAGAGGGCAGTAGAGCGGAGCTGCTGATTGTCAGTTGTGGGGGGAATTTGCATACGTCTGTTGTGCTCACCCTAACTTGAAGGTGTACCTGAGCAAGAGATCCTAGCTGTTCAAGTGCAGACAAGCATCCAGCAGAGGGCAGTAGAGCGGAGCTGCTGATTGGCTGTTGTGGGGGCAATTTGCATACGTCTGTTGTGCTCACCCTAACTTGAAGGTGTACCTGAGCAAGAGAACATAGCTGTTCAAGTGCAGACAAGCATCCAGCAGAGGGCAATAGAGCGGAGCTGCTGATTGGCTGTTGTGGGGGCAATTTGTATAGATCTGTTGTGCTCACCCTAACTTGAAGGTGTACCTGAGCAAGAGGCCCTAGCTGGTCAAGTGCAGACAAGCATCCAGGAGAGGGCAGTAGAGCGGAGCTGCGTGATGTCTCGGATCGTGTTTTCAGGATCCTTAAGAGGGAGGGGGAGCAGCCCCAAGTCATGGTCCACATAGGTATCAACGACATAGGTAGGAAAAGAGATAGGGATGTATGGCAGGAATTCAGGGAGCTAGGGTGGAAACTTAGATCTAGGACAAACAGAGTTATTATCTCTGGGTTGTTACCCGTGCCACGTGATAGCGAGACGAGGAATTGGGAGAGAGAGGAGTTGAACACATGGCTACAGGGATGGTGCAGGAGGGAGGGTTTCAGATTTCTGGATAATTGGGGCTCATTCTAGGGTCGGTGGGACCTCTACAAACGGGATGGTCTGCACCTGGACCAGAGGAGTACCAATATCCTGGGGGTGGGGGGGTTGGGGGGGGGGGGAATTTGCTTATGCTCTTCTGGAGGGTTTAAACTAGTTCAGCAGGGGCTTGAGAACCTGAATTGTAGTTGTGAGGTCATGAGTAGGGTTTCAAAGTTGCAGGAGTGTACCGGCAGGCAGGAAGGTGGATTAAAGTGTGTCTTCTTCAATGCCAGGAGCATCCGGAATAAGGTTGCTGAACTTGCGGCATGGGTTGGTACCTGGGACTTCGATGTTGTGGCCATTTCGGAGACATGGATAGAGCAGTGACAGGAATGGTTGTTGCAGGTGCCGGGGATTAGATATTTCAGTAAGCTCAGGAAGGTGGTGAAAGAGGGGTAGGGGTGGCATTGTTAGTCAAGGACAGTATTACGGTGGCAGAAAGGACGTTTGATGAGGACTCCTCTACTGAGGTAGTATGGGCTGAGGTTAGAAACAGGAAAGGAGAGGTCACCCTGTTAGGGGTTGTCTATAGGCCTCCGAAAAGTTCCAGAGATGTAGAGGAGAGGATTGCAAAGATGATTCTGGATAGGAGCGAAAGCAACAGGGTAGTTGTTATGGGGGACTTTAACTTTCCAAATATTGACTGGAAACGCTCTAGTTGGAGTACTTTAGATAGGTCCGTTTTTGTCCAATGTGTGCAGGAAGGTTTCCTGACACAGTATGTAGATAGGCCAACGAGAGGCGAGGCCATATTGGATTTGGTACTGGGTAATGATCCAGGACAGGTGTTAGATTTGTAGGTAGGTGAGCACTTTGGTGATGGTGACCACAATTCGATTACGTTTACTTTAGTGATGGAAAGGGATAGGTATATACCGCAGGACAAGAGTTATATCTGGGGCAAAGGCAATGATGATGTGATGAGGCAAGACTTAGGATGCACCCGATGGAGAGGGAAACTGCAAGGGATGGGCACAATGGAAATGTGGAGCTTGTTCAAGGAACAGCCACTGCGTGTCCTTGATAAGTATGTACCTGTCAGGCAGGAAGGAAGTGGTCGAGCAAGGGAACCGTAGTTTACTAAAGCAGTCGAAACACTTGTCAAGAGGAAGAAGGAGGCTTATGTAAAGATGAGACGTAAAGGTTCAGTTTGGGCGCTCAAGAGTTACAAGTTAGCTAGGAAGGACCTAAAGAGAGAGCTAAGAAGAGCCAGGAGGGGACATGAGAAGTTTTTCGCAGGTAGGATCAAGGATAAACCCTAAAGCTTTCTATAGATATGTCAGGAATAAAAGAATGACTAGGGTAAGAGTAGGGCCAGTCAAGGACAGTAGTGGGAAGTTGTGCTTGAAGTCCGAGGAGATAGGAGAGGTGCTAAATGAATATATTTCATCAGTATTCACACAAGAAAAAGACAATGTTGTCGAGGAGAATACTGAGATTCAAGCTACCAGACTAGAAGGGCTTGAGATTCATAAGAAGGAGGTGTTAACAATTCTGGAAAGTGTGAAAATAGATAAGTCCCCTGGGCAGGATGGGATTTATCCTAGGATTTTCTGGGAAGCTAGGGAGGAGATTGCTGAGCCTTTGGCCTTGATCTTTAAGTCATCTTTGTCTACAGGAATAGTGCCAGAAGACTGGAGGATAGCAAATGTTGTCCCCTTGTTCAAGAAGGGGAGTAGAGACAACCCAGGTAACTATAGACCAGTGAGCCTTACTTCTGTTGTGGGCAAAATCTTGGAAAGGTTTCTAAGAGATAGGATGTATAATCATCTGGAAAGGAATAATTTGATTAGAGATAGTCAACACGGTTTTGTGAAGCGTAGGTCGTGCCTCACAAACCTTATTGAGTTCTTTGAGAAGGTGACCAAACAGGGGGATGATGGTAAAGCAGTTGATGTGGTGTATATGGATTTCAGTAAAGCGTTTGATAAGGTTCCCCACGGTAGGCTACTGCAGAAAATACGGAGGCATGGGATTCAGGGTGATTTAGCAGTTTGGATCAGAAATTCGCTAGCTGGAAGAAGACAAAGGGTGGAGGTTGATGGGAAATGTTCAGACTGGAGTCCAGTTACTAGTGGTGTACCACAAGGATCTGTTTTGGGGCCACTGCTGTTTGTCATTTTTATAAATGACCTGGAGGAGGGCGTAGAAGGATGGGTGAGTAAATTTGCAGATGACACTAAAGTCGGTGGAGTCGTGGACAGTGCGGAAGGATGTTACAAGTTACAGAGGGACATAGATAAGCTGCAGCACTGGGCTGAGAGGTGGAAAATGGAGTTTAATGCAGAAACGTGTGAGGTGATTCATTTTGGAAGGAATAACAGGAAGACAGAGTACTGGGCTAATGGTAAGATACTTGGCAGTGTGGATGAGCAGAGAGATCTCGTTGTCCATGTACATAGATCCCTGAAAGTTGCCACCCAGGTTGAGAGGGTTGTTAAGAAGGCGTACGGTGTGTTAGTTTTTATTGGTAGAGGGATTGTGTTTCGGAGCCATGAGGTCATGTTGCAGCTGTACAAAACTCTGGTGCGGCCGCATTTGGAGTATTGTGTGCAATTCTGGTCGCCGCATTATAGGAAGGATGTGGATGCATTGGAAAGGGTGCAGAGGAGATTTACCAGAATGTTGCCTGGTATGGAGGGAATATCTTATGAGGAAAGGCTAAGGGACTTGAGGCTGTTTTCGTTAGAGAGAAGAAGTTTAAGAGGTGACTTAATTGAGGCATACAAGATGATCAGAGGATTGGATAGGGTGGACAGTGATAGCCTTTTTCCTCGGATGGAGGACATAGCTTTAAATTGAGGGGAGATAGATATAAGACAGATGTCAGAGGTAGGTTCTTTACTCAAAGAGTGGACTCGCCAACACTAAGGGCATTCAAATGGTCATTGGATAGACATATGGGAATAGTGTCGATGGGCTTTGGAGTGGTTTCACAGGTCGGCGCAACATTGAGGGCCGACGGGCCTGTACTGCGCTGTAATGTTCTATGTCCTATGTTCTATGTTCTATGCACTAGAATCTTGTCATCTATTCATCTCCAACAAGACCATCAATGTCACACTGCGATTCGAAATCGCCAAGCCTGATAAGGCATCCCTGCTCGGTGCCCATGCATGCAAGCTACTAAACCTCATACAGCGAGTCCATGCCATGTCTTCTTCCAATGTTTACCTTCGGGCTGACATTGATGACATCCTTGCTCAATACCCAGATGTGTTTGATGGAATGGGTACTCTGCCATACTGCTACAACATCCTACTCAGGCCTGATGCCACGCCTGTAATCCATGCACCATGCTGGGTGCCGGCTCCTCTGGAGGAACGTTTAAAGGCACAGCTACAGGAGCTCCAAGGCCAGGGCATCATCTGCAAAGTGACGGAACCGACTGACTGGATCAGCTCGATGGTCTGTGTGAAGAAGCCCTCAGGAGAGTTGCGGATATGCATAGATCCCAAAGATCTTAACCAGAACATAATGCGGGAACACTACCCAATCCCAATTGGGTAGGAACTGACCAGTGAGATGGCACACGCCAAATTCTTCACAAATCTAGCTGCATCGCGTGGTTTCTGGCAGATACAACTGGACGAGTCCAGCAGGAGGTTCTGCACGTTAAACACACCATTTGGCAGGTACTGTTATAACCGTATGCCGTTTGGCATTGTCTCAGCCTCTGAAATCTTCCACAGGATCATGGAGCAGATGATGGAAGGCATTGAGGGTGTGCGTATCTACGTAGATGATGTAATCATATGGTCCACGACCCCCGAGGAACACATATCTTGTCTCAAACAAGTCTTTCGACGTGTCCATGCAAACGGCCTCAAGCTGAACAAGGCCAAGTGCTCCTTTGGCATGTCAACCATCAGGTTCTTGGGCAAACAGATATCCCAGCAGGGTGTGCGACCAGATTCGGACAAGGTCAAGGGCATTAACGCCATGAAGACCCCGGAAGACAGAAACACGGTACTAAACTTCCTCGGAATGGTGAACTTCTTGGGAAAATTCATTACCAACATGGCCTCACACACCACGGCTCTCAGGCATCTGGTGAAAAAGTCCACTGCATTCCAGTGGCTACCTATACATCAAGCAGAGTGGCTCGACTCAAAGCAAAGCTCACCACTGCTCCGGTACAAGCGTTTTTTGACCAGGACAGGGAAACAAAAATCTCCACGGACGCAAGCCAGGATGGCATTGGTGCAGTGCTCCTCCAGAGGGATGACTCCTCGTCCTGGGCTCCAGTTGCTTATGCGTCAAGGGACATAACTCCTACTGAACAGAGGTATGCCCAAATAGAAAAAGAGTGCCTGGGCCTCCTAACCGGCATTGTAAAGTTGCTGCACCTTTTGCAGCACTGGGAGGTGATCTAGATCTGGTAAGTGTATGGCTGGAACAGTCGTCCGCAGGTCTCTATTCATGAGGAGTTGAGCCAGAGACATACCAGTGGACAGAGGGGTTGTCGTGTACGCCAACAGCACAAGGTTGAAGTCAGAAGCAGAGTCCGCATCCTTGCTTCATTATATGGACCCCTTTCACAACCTTCCCGTTGGACTGAGGGTAGTGTGGGCACTGTGCCTGACTAGATGAATTATTCACAAGGCTCGGAAGGCCGGAGCAATTTGTGAGTAATATTGCCACTTAATTTACATCAACAGAGTTCAAAGATTACTTGAGGAAGTCTGGTATCTGCCATATTAAATCTGCACCATCCACCCAGCAACTAATGCTTTGGCCGAGCACTTTGTGCATTCACTCAATCACGCTGCAAAGGCATCGCGAGATCAAGGTTCTTTATCCAGCCGTGTTAACAACTTTCTAATGTCATAAAGAAATTCCACGCATTCAACAATTCGAAGCTCACTGGCAATTCTACTATTCAAGAAGAAATTGAGAACACAATTTGATCTCTTGAAACCACCTACAACTTCGAAATTTCTTTTTGAAATTTTTAGAGTACCCAATTAATTTTTTCCAATTGAGGGGCAATCCACCTAACCTGCACATCTTTGGGTTGTGGGGTGAAACCCACGCAGAGGCGGGGAGAATGTGCAAACTCCACACAGACAGTTACCCGGGGCCGGGATCGAACCCGGGAACTCTGTACCATAGGCAGCAGTGCTAACTACTGCGCCACCGCGCCACCCACAACTTCGGAAATTGTCAGGCAACAGCACTTTTGTGAGGGCCACGAAGAATCCAGCACGAGTTTTAAGGATACAAAGTAATAACATTTATTTACAATAACATATATATATATATATATATAACAGCAGCAGCAACTTCCCTTGCTGCACACTCCTTCCTGCTGGTTCCTAAACTGGCCAGCTTTATTTATACTAGGAGTTTACTAATGGTTTCTCCGCCCCCCTCATTGAGGAAACTCATACTCCCACAGGATTGTGGGATTGTCATTAGTCCCCAGCCAATGGTAAGTAGGCAGGTTATAACAAGCACCAAACACAAATGGTTAGAAGAGGGAAAAACTCAAAGAGTAGTATTTTTAACCATGGAAGACTTGTTCTGGCTAGAAATTATACTGCGAGATGAAAATGAACTCCAGCCGTCATTCTAGCCAAAATAATTCCGATATCTTACACAGTTCAAACAGACGATGAACGAGTTTGGCATCAGCATGCTGACCAGTTATTAGTTTCACAAAGTGAATGTACAGAGTCTGTACCAGAAATATTCACATTGGAGAGTCTGGAGTGATATGCCAGAACTGAGATCTACAACAGCAGGAATTACTGAATCAGTCACTACGGAATCGTCAGTACCAACAGAGATTGATACTGAGTTAATTTCTCAAGATATACCACCAACAAGTGAACAGGAAGACACTTCCGTGATCTCAAAGAGCCAAATTCCTGAACGGGATGTTAGTTAAACAAGACAGATGTCTGCCAAAGAGACTGTCTTGATGATGTATATATTTATAAATAACATGATCATGTAATGTAATGTAATGAATGTTGTGTTTGATCTGTTGTTTAACTGTTCAAAAGAAAGATTGTTGACACTAAGGGAGTAAATTGGGAGGGCTGTTATGTATTTGAGTAACAATATCTGCTGGTGAAATGTCACATGTTATGCAGCGATGTCAGCACGTTTTTGGGGAGTTCATTATCTTACCCAGAAGCAATATCTCTTAATAAGCCCTGCATTATGTTTGTATGAACTTAAAATGTGGCTCTTCGACTTATTTTCCCTTTGTGGCAACAACAAATATATAACACCTCTTAATATTCACATTAGGATTTCACAAAAATAGCTGTTGCTATATTCTACAATGACGGAAGGATTGCCCTGCCCAATATCACACTTATAATTCCAGTAATGTTGAAAGGTGATTTTCAAAGACAGAATGTGGTATGACTATGATAGTTCAATGCATTAATAAAGCAATAACATTTCAAAGGACTCACCCTCCTACAATCTACACTGATCCCTGACTTGAGATCAGTACTTAGAATATCTTCTGATGAGAGGAGAGCCATACAAATTTGATATGATAAATCGGCTTCATTTTTAAACGATTCTACACCAAACTTCAAATTCCTATCACCGGGTAGATTTATATTACCTTCCTTTTCTGGAAGATGATGAGGCAGAGGAGGGAATTGAGGAAATGTCTCTCGTGCCACTAGAAGAACAACACCAGGGATGTGATTTTCCCACTGCGTTGCGCTCAGCACCGACCCCATTGTGTCGGGAACATCATGGGAGAAGCCCAAAATGGACTTCGTGCCAGACATGTGAGTCACTTGACCCGCAGAGCCGGCGGGATATGGATCATACCCTCGCTGGGCGTGATCCAGGTGATGATAATTAAATAAGTCATTAGGTTAATCTAAATATGCACGGCTGGGGTGAGGCTGCATTCTCCCGACATCCGAGAGTCACCAGCCTCACCGGTAAGGCCTCACCCAGGTGCCAATTAATGCTGGTCTCCATAAACGGCCAATGGTCGAGAGGCCTAATGGATAAGGCAACTGACATTGGTGAGTTTCGTGATGGGCGGCACGGTAGCACAGTGGTTAGCACTGTTGCTTCACAGCTCCAGGGTCCCACGTTCAATTCCCGGCTTGGGTCACTGTCTGTGCGGGAGTCTGGACGTTCTTCCTGCGTCTGCGTGGATTTCCTCCGGTGCTCCTGTTTCACCCCACAGTCCAAAGATGTGCAGGTTAGGTGGATTGGCCATGCTAAATTGCCCTTAGTGTCCAAAATGTTTAGGTGCGGTTGCTGGGTTACGGGGATAGGTTGGAGGTGCGGGTTTAAGTGGAGTGTCTTTTCCATGGGCCGAATGGCCTCCTTCTGCAGTGTAGATTCTTAGATTCCACGACCAGGCGTAATGGCCACCCGAATTTCTTGGCGACCAATGGAGCATCCTGGGTGGTCGGGCAGAGCAGGGCAGAGCAGTGCCCTGCCTAGGTTCCTGGCAAGCAGCACCCTGGCTGTGCCAACCTGGCACCCTGGCTGTGCCAAGGGGTGGGGCTGAAGAGGGCCATGCCCATTAAAGGGAACTGAAGGGGAGTATGAAGGATAGAGGGTGAAGGGGCATCATGAAGGTTGGGGAATGAAAGGTGGGGGAGTCTGCAAAGCGACACCATTGTTGGGTACGTTTACTTGGGGGGGGGAGCAATGCCCCAATGCCCGCTAGGATGGATAGGTGAGGGGCAGGGTCACTCTCATGCCTCAGTGACGGGAGACCCAAGCTAGCCTTTATTGATGGGGGGGGGGGGTTGCCATCAATGGGGGTTTAGGGTTTCTGTAGGGGGTCGCATTTTTGTGGTTGTGGATACGGGGAATCTCAAGTTCACTTTAAGATCTGGCACCCTTTAAAAATGGTGCCTCGATCTGTGAGGAGCTGGTCTGGTCAGGAAATTTAATTCCCCACCACAGCAATAAATTCGAAGTGTGGGCTCAACCAGAGAGAAAAGTGCCAAAAAAAATACCAAGTGTGGATGAATACAGCTATGGATCTCACCCAAAAAGCTGGTGGGAAACACCCTGCCAAAAATGACATTATGGATGCGATCTATATGAATGGGGACAGAGTCCCGTAGCGCGATTAGCGGGCTGTTTCCCTGCACTCAGAGTGCCAAGAAACACCCCGCTACCTAACAATCATCTGGGTAGATCAGGGGCCTTCATGGGGAATGCCTTGACGAGGTCTCGCATAGTCCCCCCCACACTAGCGGAGGCCACAATTTCACTGATACCCAAAAAAGAGAAAGACCTGACGGAATGCGGATCATACAGACCCATTTCACTGCTGAACGTGGATGTGAAAATATTCGCACATCCTGGCCAAAAGGCTGGAGGACTGCGTACCAGAGGTGGTCGCAGAGGACCAAACGGGCTTTGTCAAGGGTAGGCAGCTCACAGCGAACATCAGGCGGCTGCTGAATGTGATAATGACACCCCACCCCCCCCCGCACCCCCCCCCCCCCCCCCCCACCCCGGGGAGAGAACACCAGGAGGTGATTGTCTCCCTGGACGCAGAAAAGGCCTTTGACAGAGTCGAACGGAGCTACCTCCTCGAGGTACTGGGACGGTTTGGGGTAGGAGCAGGATTCATCGCCTGGATGAGGCTCCTGTACAACGCTCCCAAAGCGAGTGTCCGAACTAACATCACCAGCTCTGAATACTTCCAGCTCCAGGGAGGAACAAGACAGGGCTACCCCTCTGTCCCCACTCTTGTTCGCGCTAGCGATCGAACCCCTGGCGACAGCCCTGCGGGATGCAAAAAGCTGGAAGGGAATCTGGAGAGGAGACAGAGAGCACAGAGTCTCACTCTATGCAGATGACCTGCTCTTCTATGTCTTGAAGCCACAGGAGGGACTGGAGGCAATACTGCAAATACTGAAAGACTTTGGAACCTTCTCGGGCTACAAACCTAACCTAGGCAAAAGTGAGACATTGCCAGTGAATCCCAAAGGGGAGGGACAGAGCTGAAGGGGATCCCGTTCAAAACGGCCTAGAACAGATTCCATTACCTGGGGATCCAAATAGCCAGAGACTGGACACAGATCCACAAGTGGAACCTGACCAGCCTGGTGGAAGAAGTAAGAAAAGACCTTCAATGGTGGGGCTCGCTCCCACTCTCCCTGGCGGGAAGAGTGCAGACAATCAAGATGAACGTGCTGTCAAGGTTCCTCTTCCTGTTTAGATTCATCCCCATCTTCATCCCCAAGGCCTTTTTCCAAAACATAGACAGGCTAATCATGGCGTTTGTGTGTGTGTGTGGGGGGGGGGGGCAAGAACGTAAGAATTCCCAAGCCGACACTGCAAAGAGGGAAAGTCAGAGGGGGCCTGGTTCTACCGAACCTACAATACTACCACTGGGCAGCAACGGCAGAAAAAGTGAGGGGAAGGTTACAAGAACCCGACACAGATTGAGTACAAATGGAGGAGGCATCCTGTAAAGGAACGACCCTCCGAGCCCTGGCTACAGCAGCACTCCCATCCCCCTCAATAAGATACACAACAAGCCCAGTGGTAGCGGCCACGCTGAGTACGTGGACCCAGTTGAGACAGCACTTTGGGATAATCAAAATGTCCCTTATGGCACCCATCTGCGGCAATCACAGATTCCCCCAGCCACCTTCAAAAGATGGAGGCGGGACAAGGGCACACTGATGGGCGGGGACTTCTACGTAGGCCGCAGACTGGCGACACTGGACGAACTGACAAGGAAGTGGAACTAGCAAGAGGACAGGAATTGAGACACCTCCAAATAAATCACTTCTTCTGCAAAGAGACAGTAGGGTACCCCGGGGCCCCAGAAAGCACATTACTAGAGGACCTGATAGGCACAAGCAGCGAGAAGTGGGGCTATGTGGGAAAATATATGGACAGCTACTGGACAGAGCCCGAACACCACTGGACGGGACCAGACAAAAATGGGAGGACGAAGTATGGGCTGGAGCAGGGGGAAATATTTGGATACATGCAGTTCGAGACTTTGCCAGAAAGGAGATTCAGAGCTCCCCAGTAGAGTCGGTTTCCACATTGCTGGAGGAGGCGCTGACGACAGGGGGACTAGAGAAGGGGGTAGTATCGGCGGTTTATGGGGCTATTTTGGAAGAGGAGAAGGCGCCGCTGAAAGGGATCAAGGCAAAGTGGGAGGAAGAGTTGGGTTAGGTGGATTGGCCATGATAAATTGCCCTTAGTGTCCAAAATTGCCCTTAGTGTTGGGTGGGCGGTGTTGACCTTGGGTAGGGTGCTCTTTCCAAGAGCCGGTGCAGACTCGATGGGCCGAATGGCCTCCTTCTGCACTGTAAATTCTATGGTGTGAGGTGTTCCGGAGGGTGAATGCCTAGACTTTGTGTGTGAGGTTGCGGCTGATACAGCTGAAGGTGATATATAGAGCACATCTTACAAGGGCGAGGATGAGCCGGCTGCTTGAGGGGGTAGAAGATGTGTGTGAATGTTGCGGGGGGCAGGGGGGGGGGGCCCGCAAACCCCATTCATATGTTTTGGTCCTGTCTAAAGCTGGAGGATTACTGGAAGGAGGTGTTGAGGGTAATCTCTAAAGTGGTGCACGTGAAACTGGACCCGGGCCCTCGGGAGGCCATATTCGGGGTGTTGGACCAGCCGGGTTTGGAAACGGGTGCGGAGGCAAATGTTGTAGCCTTCGCCTCGTTGATTGCCTGAAGGCGGATCCTGTTAGGGTGGAGATCAACCTCTCCACCCTGTGCCCTGGCGTGGCGGGGGACCTGCTGGAATTATTGACTCTTGAGAAGGTCAAATTTGAACTGAGGGAAAGGTTGGAGGGGTTCTACAACTCATGGGAGTTATTCATTCTGCACCTTCGAGAATTGGATTACATCGAACATTAGGGGGGGTCTGGGAGGTTGCGGGGAGGGGGGGGATAGTATGTGTTCATGGTGACTACGGGTAATTCCTGATTCCTTTTTGTCATTTGCTTATGTTAACATGCGGGCTAATGTTTGGGGGTTTGGTGGGAGGATGGGATCGTTGTTATTGATATGGGGATTGGCATTGCAGTCGTTACTGATTATTGTTTATTGTTGGGTGTAAATTTGGGAGAAAATGTGAAAAAGGAGGAGAATAAAAATATTTTTGAAAAAATTTCTGCTGATGGTTTAAGATCTCACTGCATCCGCTGAAAAAATAAAGAAATTTGTCCTCAAACTCGCCATGTTTGGTCTTTAAATGTCTTTGAAGTTTTGAGGGTTTTAAAGTTTCAATTGCACGGCGCGGGCAGTACAGTAGCATAGGGGTTAGCACAGTTGCTTCATATCTCCAGGGTCCCAGGTTTGATTCCCGGCTTGGGTCACTGTCTGTGTGGAGTCTGCACGTTCTCCCCTTGTGTATGTGGGTTTCCTCTAGGTGCTCTGGTTTCTTCCCACAGTCCAAAGATGTGCAGGTTAGGTGGATTGGCCATGTTAAATTGCCCTTAGTGTCCAAGAAAAGGGTAAGTGGGGTTACTGGGTTCCAGGGATGAGGTGGGGGTGTGGGCTTGGGTGGGGTGCTCTTTCCAAGGGCTGGTGCAGACCCGATGGGCCGAGTGGCCTTCTTCTGCACTGAAAATTCTATGATTCTATGATTTGCCAGTGCTTCCATGCATACAACTCACATGAACTTTGAATCCTGATTTGCACTGGAACAATTAATAACCCATACCTCAAGTAATCATCTTTTTCTGCTTTGAAACCAGCACAATGGAGGAATCTCTCTCACACCATAACACGTGATGTCTGTGCACAGGATGTGTGACCTGCTCTCTGCTGCTGCTTCTGGTGGGAGGACTCCATCATTTGCAGAAGAAAACTGGCCCGGGACAGTGCGTTGACGTCAGGAGGAGGCTCCATCTATCATGCATGGCTGGCAATCTCAAATGTCCGTCGTGGCCGGCTTTTTTAAAAGCCAGCCGCATTGTTGGCCATCCCTCCTGCGATCGGAAACTCCGCAACCGAGCACCATGGACCTCCCGAAACCAGATCGCAACCCACCCGCGGGTCGCGACCCTGAGTTTGAAAACCCCTGTCCTAGCCTATGTCACTCAGCGGGGTGCAGTGCTCCAACTGTGAGATGTGGCAGATCTGTGATGCTTCCAGCGTTCCGGTCGACTACATCTGTAGCAAGTGTAACCAATGGTAGCTCCTCACAGACCGCGCAATTCGGTTGGAGCAGCAATTGGATGCACTTAGGAGCATGCAGGTGGCGGAAAGCGTCATAGATAGGAGTTATAGAGGCATGGTCACACCCAATGTGCAGGCAGAGAGATGGGTGACCACCAGAAGGGGCAGACAGTCAGTGCAGGAACCCCTGTGGTTGTCCTCTCGAACAGGTTACCGCTTTGGATACTGTTGGGGCGAATAGCCTATCAGGGGAAAACAGCAGCAGCCAGAGCAGTGGCACCACGGCTGGCTCTGATGTTCAGCAGGGAAGGTCAAAACGCAGAAGAGCAATATTCATAGGGGACTCTGTAGTCAGGGGCACAGATAGGCGCTTCTGTGGACGTGAAAGAGATTCCAGGATGGTATGTTGCCTCCCTGGTGCCAGGGTCCAGGATGTCTCAGAATGGGTAGCGGGCATCCTGAAGAGGGAGGGCAAACAGGCAGAGGTCGTTGTACATATTGGTACTAACGACATAGGCAAGAAGGGGCATGAGCTCCTGCAGCAGGAGTTAAGGGAGCTAGGCAGAAAGTTAAAAGACAGGACCTCTAGGGTTGTAATCTCGGGATTGCTCCCTGTGCCACGTGCCAGTGAGGCTAGAAATAGGAAGATAGAGCAGCTAAACACGTGGCTAAATAGCTGGTGTAGGAGGGAGGGTTTCTGTTATCTGGACCACTGGGAGCTCTTCCGGGGCAGGTGTGGCCTGTATAAGAAGGACGGGTTGCATCTAAACGGAGTTGCGCTGATGGTTAGGGAGAATATCACAGCTGTACTACGGGAGGACACCTCAGAGGGCAGAGAGGCTATATGGGTAGAGATCAGGAATAAGAAAGGCGCAGTCACAATGTTGGGAGTTTACTACAGGCCTCCCAACAGCCAGCGGGAGATAGAGGAGCAGATAGGTAGACAGATTTTGGAAAGGAGTAAAAGCAACAGGGTTGTTGCGATGGGAGACTTCAACTTTCCCAATATTGACTGGGACTCACTTAGTGCTAGGGGCTTGAACAGGGCAGAGTTTGTAAGGAGCATCCATAAGGACTTCTTAAAACAATATGTAGATACTCCAACGAGGGAAGGGGCTGTACTGGACCTGGTATTGGGGAATGAGACCGGCCAGGTGGTAGAAGTTTCAGTCGGGGAGCATTTTGGGAACAGTGACCATAATTCAGTAAGTTTTAAAGTGCTGGTTGACAAGGATAAGAGTGGTCCTAGGGTGAATGTGCTAAATTGGGGGAAGGCTAATTATAACAATATTAGGCGGGAACTGAAGAACCTAGATTGGGGCGGATGTTTGAGGGTAAATCAACATATGACATGTGGAGGCTTTCAAAAGTCAGTTGAAAGGAATTCAGGGCCGGCATGTTCCTGTGCGGAAAAAATTCTACAAAATTATGAGGGGCATAGACAGAGTGGATACTCAGAGGCTTTTTTCCTGGGTAGAGGAGTCAATTACTAGGGGGCATATGTTTAAGGTGCGAGGGGCAAGGTTTAGAGGAGATGTACGAGGCAATTTTTTTACACAGAGGGTAGAGGATGCCTGGAACCCGCTGCCGGAGGAGGTGGTGGAAGCAGGGACGATAGTGACATTTAAAGGGCATCTTGACAAATACATGAATAGGATGGGAATAGAGGGATACGGACCCAGGAAGTGTAGAAGATTTTATTTTAGACGGGCAGCATGGTCGGCTCAGGCTTGGAGGGCCGAAGGGCCTGCTCCTGTGCTGTACTTTTCTTTGTTCTTTGTTCTATCTATATCCATCTGTAAAATCTTTGTCTCCGCTTCACTGCCTGCTTTCCCACCTATTTTAGTATCATTCGCAGAGTTTACTCTGTTACTCTGTCCCTGTTTGCAGATCATTTATACAGATTGTAAACAGATGGTATGCCTTATTTTTTTCCTTTAGGTTATCTTTAACATCCTTGCTTAGTCACAGATGCATTTTCCCCCTCTTACAATCTTCCTTCCTCTCTGAAATATATTTTAGTTGGGAGGAATTGAATATCTCCTTAAATATCTGCCACTGTTCATCAATTGTCTTGCCTTTTAATCTCTGTCCAGTCCACTAGGTCCAAATCTGTCCTCATGCCTTGTAATTACTGTTGTTTTACACCAGTGTGTGGGACTCAAGTTTATTGCCCTCAAACTGAATTTGAAATTCAAGCATGCAATGATCTCTTTTCCCTACAGGATCCTTTACTGTAAGATAATTAATTAATCCCATCTCATTACACAATACTAAATACAAAACAACCTGCTCCCTGGTTAGTTTGACAACATATTGCTCAAAGAAACAATCTCTAATACACTCTATGAACTCCCCTTTGAGGCTACCCTTGCCAATTATATTAATCCAGTCTATATGTGTACTAAAATCACGCATGGTTATTGTCCTACCTTTCCTATAAACCCCCCATATTTCTTGGTATATACTGTCTTACTGAGGAATTAAGGGATCTGTAGATTAATAATAAGAATTATCTTTATTGTCATAAGTAGACTTACATTGCAATAAAATTTCTGTGAAAAGCCCCTTGTCACCACATTCCGGCACCTGATCGGGTACACAGAGGGAGAATTCAGAATGTCCAAATTAGCTAACAGCACGTCTTTCAGGACTAGTGAGAGGAAACCGGAGCACCCGGAGGAAACCCACGCAGACACAGGGAGAACGTGCAGACTCCAAAAAGAAAGTGACCCAGCTGGTAATCGAACCTGGGACTCTGGCGCTGTGAAGCCACAGTGCTAACCACTGTGCTACAGTGCCGCCCACCAGGAATTCTTTTCACTTGCTAATCCTTAATTCTACCCAGACTGATTCTCTATTTAGATCTCCAGTGTCAATGTAATTTCTCACTACAGCACTGATCCCTTCCTTTACACCACCTCTTTTCCCCTTCTGTCTATCCATCTGAACTACTGAGTACCCTTGGATATTCAACTCCCGGACCTGGTCTCCTTGTAACCATGTCTCAGTAATTGCCACCAGGTAATATCCCATTGTCTCTATTTGCATTGTTCACTCATTAATGTTTTTCTGAATGCTACGCACATTCAGATAGAAAGCCTCTATGATCATCCTATTAATAATTTTCCCTACTCGTGTATGACTCCCTGGTATAATATGACATTCACACGCTCGAGCCCTTCTTTTCATTATCTTGTAACAATTAGCCCATTCATTAATCTGTACATCTACCTTTTCCTTACACTTTGATTTTTTAAATTTTCGTGCGACTGAAGCACCCCACCCCCCTCCCCATTCCACCACAACTATTTAGTTTAAAGACCTCTCTACAGCCCTAGTTATTCAATTTTCCAGTACACTGGTCACAACATGTTTCAAATGATCAAGAAACTTTATTCTTTGATCTTCTTCAGCACCTTCTGCTCTTCCAACATCTGCCATTTTTATTTCCCGTGCTTCCTCTTCTCTATCAGTAGTGGTTTTTCTTCCAGGCACCAAGCCTTGCCCTCTTTCCGTCATCTTCTTTTGTGAGCTCCTTCCCTGCCTTTTATTTGGCAACTTTTTTTTTCTTTTCAAGCCCTTTCCACTCTTTCCTATACATTTCCTGGTGCTCTACAGCTTTCCTCATTTCCTCAGAATGGTCCAGATTCATCCCAGAGACATTTTCATATTTAACTGCTTATCACTAACTATTGGAAGTTTTATGAAGGGCTCCTATGCACCTCCCCTTGATTCGGGTTAGAGGATGGGTAGTCTGCAAGAAGTGAATCATGATCACTTGCCAAGATGAGTACAAAATTAGCAACACTCAAGAAACTAACTCCCATCCAAGCTAAGTTGTCCGCTCGATTGGATGTTCATTCACTAACCTAAGCTTATACTGCCGCCAATACCAATCCATTGTGTTCACAGTTTGCACTGGCTATGGAATGCGTCAGCAGCTCGCCAAGTCTTCTCCAGTGGCATCTCCCCAATCCCCAACACCTAGAAGGGCAAGGCCAACAGGTGCATGGGAACAACATTACATCCAAACTATACAACATCCTGATTTGGAGATATATTACTGTTCCTTTATATTCACTGGATCAAAATTCTAGTTCTCCCTTCCATGAATATAATATGATTAAATTTGAAATCAAGTTAGGAACGGAGAAGCAAGAGTTGAAAGATAAGTTTTAAATGTAATTGGAATAAACTTCAAAGGGCTGAGGAATAAATTGAACACATGAAATTCGATAGAATTGTTTCTGCATGAAAGAATTGATTCACCATTCAACAATTGTCTATGCTGAGGTTTGCCAATATTCTGTGAACCTTAGAATCAATAATTGTGAGCTCTATAATTAACACAGGTAATGAGAGCAAGTTACCTCAGGAGAGCTGTCTCTGAAGTATAGTATATGCTGGAATCTCCTTCAATTGAGATGCTTCACTCAGTCCCTTTTATGTCATTATCTGATGTGCTTGTAAAGAACTGATCCAAATGGAAAATATCTCTTCATGAAAGTGGAGTTTTACTTGGAAGTAAAATAAAGATACACAGTTTGATATGTAAGACCGTTTCCATGTTTATAAATCAGTGAGAGTGCTCTTCAGCAAAATACACATATTTTGTGCCTTGTGGAGATGATGTCATGAGACTTTCCTGCAAAGAATCAATTTGGAAAAAGATGGCCTGAGTATTTGGGGCTGGTTTAGCACAGTGGGCTAAACGGCTGGCTTGTAATGCAGAACAATGCCAGCAGGGCAGGTTCAATTCCCGTACCGGCCTCCCCGAACAGGCGCCGGAATGTGATGACTAGGGGCTTTTCACAGTAACTTCATTGAAGCCTACTTGTGACAATAAGCTAATATTATTATTATTTATAAAACATTGTTGAGGAAATTGCAGATCCTGAAGTCTAGATCTCCAAAATGATGGGGAGGTGATGGCATAGTGGTATTGTCACTGGACCAGTTAACCAGAGACCCAGAGTAATGCTCTGGGGACCCAGGACAAATCCCGCCACTGCAGATGGTGAAATGTGAATTCAATAAAAAAAATAATGATGATTATGAAACCATCATCGTAAAAACCCATCTGGTTCACTAATGTCCTTTAGGGAAGCTGTTCTTACTTACCTGCTCTGGCCTACATGTGACTCCATATCCACAGCAATGTGGTTGACTCGTAACTGCACCTTCAAGGGCAATTTGGGATGGGCAATAAATGCTGGCACAGCCTGCAATACCTACATCCCATGAATGAATTTTTAAAAATTCTCCTCTGCGTACATTTAGTTGCTTAAGGGAACACTTCCTTCACATCTCTTACATTTCTGATATTTAGCCTCATCAGAATAGTGGCACAGTGATTAGCGCTGTTGCCTCACAACACCATGGAAATGAATTCAATCCCAGCCTTGGATGACTGTCTGTGTGGAGTTTGCACGTTCTCCCCATGTTTGCGTGGGTTTCCGCTGGGTGCTCCGGTTTCCTCCCACAGTCCAAAGATATGCAGGTTATGTGGGTTGGCTATGCTAAATTGCCCCTTAGTGTTCAGGGGTATGCAGGTTAGGTGGGATTATGGGAATAGGGCAAGGGAGTGGGCCTAGGTAGGGTGTGCTCTTTCCGAGGGTCGGTGCAGACTCGACAGGCTGAATGGCCTCCTTCCGCACATTAGGGTTTCTATGATTCTATGATCAGCCTGATGAAAGTTAATTACATTTCCAGCATTTGATAAAGTGCCACATCAAGGGTTATTGCAGAAAATATAAAAGCTCATGAAATATTGTGTAACATATTGGTATGGATTCAAGGTTGGCTGACTGGCAGGAAACAGAGAGTTGGCATAAATGGGTCTTTTTCTGGTTGGCAGGATTTGATGGGTGATGTGCCACAAGGGACCGTGCCTCAACCTTGTACAATTTATATAAATGATTTGGATGAAGGGACTGAAGGTGTGGTTGTTCAATTTGCTGCTGACACAAAAATAGGAAGCAAAGTAGGTTGTGAAGAGGACATAAAAAGGCTACAAAAGTATTTAGATAGATTAAATGAGTGAACAAAGATCTGGAAAATGGAGTATAATGTGGGGACGTGTGAAATCTTCTCTGTCAGAGGGTCGTGAATCTTTGGAACTCTCTTCCTCAAAAGGGAGTGGAAAAAGAGTCGTTCAATATTTTTAAGAAGGAGCGAGCCAGATTTTTGATAAACAAGGGGATGATAGGTTATTGTGTGTAGGTGGGAATGTGAAGTTGAAGTTAGAATCAGGTCCGCCATGATCTTATTGAATGCATAGCTGGCTTGAGGGGCCAGTGATCTACTCCTGCTCCTAATTCATATGTATGGTGTAATTTAACTCGCTGAAATAACATCAGCTCAATTGATATGGAAAGATTGGGAGGAAGGTCTTGAGTGACATCTCAGCAAGATTTTTTCAACCAGGTCAACTGAGTTGCAATTATTTGTTTCCTAAACGGAAAAGCAGGAAATTAAATTTTGATTGAGATTTTGTCATGTGTACCGAGGTACATTGAAAAATATTGTTCGGCATGCAGTCCAGGCAGATCGCTCCATACATAAAAAACATTTAACATACGATAGATGCATGATGTAAATACATAGACATAGACACTGGTTGAAGCATACGGAGTAAGTACAGTGCTACAACTGGAGAGATCAGTTCAGTCTATAAGAGGGTCATTCAGGTGTCTGGCAACAGTGGGGAAAAAGCTGTTTTTGAATCTGTTGGTGTGTGTTCTCAGACTTTTATATCTTCTGCCCGATGGAAGAAGTTGGAAGAGGGAATAACACGGGTGGGAGAGGTCTTTAAAAAGGCTGCCCACTTTCCCAAGGCATCGGGTGGTGTAGACAGAGTCAATGGATGGCAGGTGAGTTTGCGTGATGGTCTGGGCTGTGTTCACGATTCTCTGTAGTTTCTTATGGTCTTGGGCCGAGCAGTTGCCATACTGTGATGCAGCTGTCGGGCTTTCTTAGTCGTAGCGTCGACATGGGTGGACCAGGACAGATTGTTGGTGATGTTTACACCTAGGAATTTGAAGCTGTCAATCATCTCCACTTCGGCACCGTTGATGCAGACAGGGGTGTGTATGACACTTTTCTTCCAGAAGTCGGTGACCAGCTCCTTGGTTTTGCTGACATTGACGGAGAGATTGTTGTCATTGCACCACATCACTATGTTCTCTATCTACCTCCTGTACTCTGGCTGATCATTGCTTGAGATCTGACTCACTACAGTCGTGTCATCAGCAAAGGTGAGGTGAGAGTGATTGTCTTTGACATCAAGGCAGCATTTGACCGAGTATGGCATCAAGGAGCCCTATTGCCAAAAATCTCTCCACTGATTGGAGTCATACCTGCCACTAAGGAAGATGGTGATGGTGGTTGGATGTCAATCATCTCAGCTCTGGGACATCACTGCAGGAGCTCCCCAGGGTAGAATCCAAGGTTCCACCATCTTCAGCTGCTTCATCCACGACCGCCCTTCCATCATAAGGCCAGAAGTGGGGATGTTTGCGCATGACTGTGTAATGTTCAGGACCATTCATGACTCCTCAGATAATGAAGCAGCTCATGTCCAAATGCAGCAAGTCCTGTACAATATCCCTTCGGGCACTAGCCACCACCCCACTCCCTATCCCCCTACCAAGTACTCGTGATCCCTGTGGTAGTTGCCACACTAAGGAACTGGAACCAGCTCAGACCCCGCTACAAACTTGGTGACATGACTGTTACAGCCCCCATCTGCAGAAACCATAGATTCACCCTGGCGAAAATAGATGCCACCTACAAAACTTGGAGAAAGGACAAAGGGGAACTGACAGTAAGGGACAGTACATGGACAGTAGAATAGCAACCCTGGGGGAACTAACGGAGAAGCTCCAGCTTCCGAAAAGGAACAAGCTCCGGTACTTGCAGCCACCAGACTTCATCCGCGAGGAGGCTGCAGCATTGCCATAGAGGGCTCCCTTCAACAAGGGAGCAGACAAGTCCTTGCAGACATGGCACCATGTGGAGGAAGAGGATACCCATTCCCGGTGGCCATCAAGTCATCGCTGCCTTGAACGTCTATGCCTACGGATCATTCCAGGACTCGAGCAGGGACATGTGTGGCATCCCACAAGCTACAGTCCACAAATGCACCCGTGGAGTCACGGATGCCCTGTTTGCCCGGGCAGTGAACCATTTACTCTTTGACATGGACCAGGCCCAACAAGATGCCAACAAAGCAGGATTCTCCATCATTGAAGGGATGCCCCTGGTCCGGGCCTAATAGATGGCACGCATGTCACCCTGCGCTCAACAGGCCATCTGAGAGTGCCCTTCATCAACAGGAAGGGGTTGCACTCGTTGAACGTCCAGCTCATGTGCGTCCACCACATGAAGATTATGCAGGTGTGTGCACGCTTCCCAGGGCGGCATCCCCGAATCGTGGCACTGGTCTCTTCGGTGGCATGACTGCGAGCTGAGTGGGTTTGGCTGTGCAGGAGCGGTTTAAGTGCTGTTCTCCCTTGTTAGCAGGGGGCTGGTGAGCCCGGTCCCGGCAAATCAGTTGGTGGGACCATCATTTGTGGCGTGAAGCCCATGGGGTTTCGTTAATGTACCAATTAAAATTCATCGCTGTGACGGCCTCAAAGAATTTAGCATCGGGAAGTGCATGGCAGTCCCACTCGTTACCACACTTGGAAACCTTTTGGTTAAATCGCGCCCATAGTGTCTAGGTTGAATTCAAAGGTGTATAATATTTACTGCTATTATTTTGGTAGAAACAACTGTATAGTCGGATCATTTGTGTGATACATTTGTTTGCTATAAAATGAAAATCTTACAGTAAAATAAATAAAAATGAATCGCAAAATGTTGGTGAGCAGGTGCAGCAGGTAATTAAGAAGGCAAATGGAATGTTGTCCTTAATTGCTAGAGGGATGGAGTTTAAAATCAGGGTGGTTATGTTGCAGCTGTATAGGGTCCTGGTGAAGTAACACCTGGAATAGTGTGTACAGGTTTGGTCTCCTTACTTGAGAAAGGATGTACTGGCACTGGAGGGTGTGCAGAGGAGATTCACTAGGTTGATTCAAGAGCTGAGAGGATTGGTTTATGTGGAGAGGCTGAGTAGACTGGGTTTATACTCATTGGAATTTGGGGGAATGAGGTGGGGCTCTTATAGAAACGCATAAAATTATGAAGGGAATAAATAAGATAGAAGCAGGGAGGTTGTTTCTACTGGTGGGTGTAACTAGAACCCGGGGCCATAGCCTCAAAATAAGGGGGAGCAGATTTAGGACTGAGCTGAGGAGGAACTTCTTCACCCAAAAGGTCGTGAATCTGTGGCGTTCCCTGCCCTGTGAAGCAGTTGAGGATACCTCATTAAATGTTTTTAAGGCAAAGATAGATAGATTTTTGAGCAGTAAAGGAATTAAGGGTTATAGTGTGTGGACGGGTAAGTGGAGCTGAATCCACAAAAAGATCAGCCATGGTCTTATTAAATGGCGGAGCAGGTTTGAGGGGCCAGATGGCCTACTCCTGCTCCTAGGTCATATATTCTTATGTCATGTTCTTCAAATATTCTTTTAAAAGTCTAAAAGGGGTGCAGGGAAGAAAGATGAGGGATATGTGTGCTTAACCCCTCAGAGTAGAAGGGCAGGTTGAGAAAGTGGTTGAAAGGGCTGGTTTAGCACAGGGCTAAATCGCTGGCTTTGAAAGCAGACCAAGGCAGGCCAGCAGCACAGTCAATTCCCGTACCAGCCTCCCCGAACAGGTGCCGGAATGTGGCAACTAGGGGCTTTTCACAGTAACTTCATTTGAAGCCTACTTGTGACAATAAGCGATTTTCATTTCATTTTATTTTCATTTCATTTCATTTCATTTCAAACCATATGGAATCCTGGGTTTTAGAATTTTGTTTTCATTATTCTTCCATGGGATGTGGCAGATTCAGTTATGGCTTTCAAAGTGTGATGGACTGTATGGGCAAAGTGTGTACTTTTTAAGGTAGACCCTAATTGAAAAGGGAAAATTAGAAAAGTAACGGGCCCTCTCAGTTGCTCAGGAAACTAAGACTGAAACTGAGATGGGAAACCTGAAGATTTGCCTGAAACTAAGTAAAAAGAGTCGTCAAAGCTCAGTAGTTAATAAATCAAGTGGTGCTGTGCAGGCAGACTCTAGAGGAACGTAGCTGAGAATAAGCAAAGCTAAGTTACTTCATTTGCTTGTGCTACTTGAAGATGACATTGGTGGATCTTCAGCATCCAGAACATGGTAAGCAGAATTGATGAGGTTCTGCAGATGTATGCCATACTTGATGAAGACTGTGCCCATGGAACCCAGCTTGGTTGGTTGTGTCACAGTCAGGGAAGAAGAGGAGCTGATATTCTTTGTGAGAAAGGTGGATTTTTGAAGGACTTTGTGACTGAAATTGCTTACCTATCTGCTGGGTGGAGTGCTGAAGCAATTCATAAGATCCATTTTAGTTGTATCTGCCATTTGATGTGCATTTTCTTGTTTATATTTGATGCATTTCTCCTGCTTATTCATATTTAACTGACATTGATTCTGGGTTTTAGAGTGCAGCAGGCTATCTAAGATAACATTTAGTGTTCGCTTTTTTGACTCATGCAGAGTAAAACATTTATTTTGTGTTAAACCATGGAATCTTGTGGCTTCATTGAGTCAGTAAATACCTGGGATTTCAGAATTCTACTTTTTCTTTAAAAAAAATTACTGTCTTATCTGAGAACATAAAATTTGGTGCTCTGTAGGATTTTGAATTCACAGACAGACACAAGTGCTGGGATTGGCTAAAGATAAGCTAACAGGGTTTCATAGTAAACTTTACTGTGGCCTATTGGACAGCAGAATGGCTTTGCCAATTGCTGAGACCTTCCTTGAGAGGGTATATCTGTCCATGAGTGATTTGCAGCAATTAACAAAGGCTGAATTAGTAGCATTAACAGAAAAATTAAAGATAAAGGCAGGGATTAATGAAACAGTAATAATTGAGACAATAGAACAACCTTTGGGATTACAAGAAAAACTGGACCCAGATACATCGCAGATTGAGTTAGATAGAATTTGTTTGCAGATGAAGCAACTTGGACTCAAAAGAGCTGAAAAATATAAATAAAAGCAATTGAGAAGTTGAATTAGGATTTCAAAGAGAAAGAGAAGCAAAAAACCTTTAACTGGAGAGGGAAGGGAACTTCATTTGTGTGGACAGTGAATGACTGGTAGATTGGATTCATCTCCATGTTTTGATTTTGCTAGAAATATTTGCCTTCTGCCTGAATTTAGCGAGGAGGGAGTTGAAAGGTACATTTGAGAAAATTGTCACAAAACTAGAAAATGCTGGAAAGACTCAGCAGGTCTGTGGAGAGGTAAACTGAGTTAATGCTTCAAATCTATATGATCCTTCCTCAGAGCTGAAATGTTAACTGTTTTTCTTCACATTGGCTTTTTAAAAATAAGAAACTGTCGTGGGGCTCCCTCCAAGGGTGCACAAATTAAGTATAGCCCCCGGAGGGAGAGGGACATGCACTGTCCTGGCACAGGTTGGCATTACCAGGTTGTTGGCAGTGCCAGGGCAGGCCCTTGTTGGAGCTCCATGGGGAAAGGTTTCCATTTATGTGTGGTTGGGGGTAGAGAAGAGCAGACAGCGAGGGGGGACCTTGCAGGCATGGGGGGCAGCGGCCACTGGGGGGGGGGGGGGGGGGGGGACCTGTGATACTTCCGCGATGGTGGAGTCCCTGATGATTGTACGGGCGCAACTCCCAATTATTGTGCTGAGGGAGGATTGTAGGTGTGGGGGAGGCCCCAGTACCTCTGTGGTAATCTTGGGGGGAGGGGTTTAACATTCTGTTCTGATCGGGGACCCTTTAAAGGTGGCGCCCCGATCTCTGTGCAACCGTGTGCTGGTTCTATAAGGCACTGCCCCGCCAGAGTGTTAGCACAAACCATGCCCACTCATATTTTTTCTGTAAAGAGGCACACGATCTGGAGAGAAAACTCCCTCTGAGCGACTGGAGATCAACATGCCAGTTTTCAGTCTGAACCTGACAAAATATGATAAGATTTCACCTTATATGTTTCAATAAGATCATCCCTCATTCTTCTATACTCCAATGGATACAGGCCTAAAGTTTTTTTAATTTGTTCATGGGATGTGGGCATCACAGGCTCTGCCAGCATTTACTGCACATCCCTAATTGCCCTTGGGGGGGGGGGCAGTTAAGAGTCAACCATGTTGCTGTGGATCTGGAGTCACATGTAGGCCAGACCAGATAAGGATGACAGATTTCCTTCCCTAATTGACATTAGTGAACCAGGTAGGTAGGTTTTTGTGACAATTGACAATAGTTTCATGGTCATCATTATACTTTTAATTCCAGAATTTTATTGAATTCAAATTTCACCACCTGCCATGGTGGGATTCGAACCCAGAGCCCCTGAGCATGATCCTGGGTCTTTGGATTAGTAGTCTCGTGACAATACCACTCCCAGATCCCACTATACCACTGAGTTCTGTGATCTTGCTCCATTTAAGTAAGATACTGCTTTTCCATTCTTCCTACCAAAATGGACAAGTTCACATTTACCCAAATTGTACTCCACCTGCCAAATGTTTACCGCTTCACATAACTTTTTTTTTAACAAACAATTTTATTGAGGTATTTTTGGCATTGTAAACAGTAACAATATACATTAGTGTGCAAATATCAATTACCAAAACATAGTGCAAATAACAGTTCCTCTCTCGCAAATAGACCTGCCTATTCTTCCCCCCTACTCTACACTATTCTACCCCTCCCCCCCCCCACCCCGCTGACGATTAGTTCCTCGCGAAGACGTCGATGAATGGTTGCCACCTCTGGCGAACCCCAATAGTGATCCTCGTAAGACGAACTTGATTTTTTCCAAGCCGAGAAAACTTGGCATGTCCGACAGCCATACTTCGGTTTTTGGGAGCTCTGAGTCCCTCCAGGCCAACAGTATTCTTCGCCGGGCTACCATGGAAGCAAAGGCTACAACGTCGGCCTCTATCACCTCCTGGACTCCCGGGTCCTCCGACACCCCACAAATCGCCACCTCCGGACTCATCACCACCCTTGGTTTCAGTACCAGGGACATGACGTCTGCAAATCCCTGCCAGTATCCCCTGAGTTTTGGGCACGCCCAGAACATGTTGACCTGGTTTGCTGGTCCTCCCGCACATCTCACAGACTTGTCCTCCAGCCCAAAGAATTTACTCATCCGGGCCACGGTCATGTGGGTCCGGTGAACTACCTTGAACTGGATCAGGCCGAGCCTGGCACATGTTGCGGTTGCATTTACCCTCCTCAGAGCGTCTGCCCATACCCCTCCCTCCAACTCCCCACCAAGCTCCTCCTCCCACTTGAGTTTCAGTTCCTCAGTCCCTGTGTCCTCTGCTCCCATAAGCTCCTTATAAATATACGAGATTCTCCCCTCTCCTACCTCGCCCCTGGAAACTATGCTGTCCTGGATCCCCCTTGGTGAAAGGCGTGGAAAGGACATGACCTGTCTACGTACGAAATCCCGCACCTGCAAGTACTGAAAGTAATTTCCACTTGCCAGCCCGAACTTCTCCTCCAGCGCCCTCATGCTCGCGAAGCTCCCTTCCAGGAACAAGTCGCCCATCCTTCCCACCTCCGCCATGCTCGAAACCCGCCGTCCATCTTCCCCGGGACAAATCGGTGGTTGTCGCATATTGGGGACCAGACCGACGCTCCAACTTCCCCCGCATGCTTCCTCCATTGGCCCCAAATCCGCAGAGCCGCCACCACTGTAGGGCTGGTGGAGTACCTGGCCGGCAGGAGCGGCAGAGGAGCCGTGACCAGGGCTGACAAGGTGGTGCCCCTGCATGAAGCAGACTCCACCCGCTCCCAAACCGACCCCGTACCCACCATCCATTTCCTTATCATGGCTATGTTAGCCACCCAGTTGTAGTTGCTGAGGTTCGGCAACGCCAGTCATGCCTCGCTACGGTTCCACTCCAGCATCCCCCTCTTTACCCGCGGGGACTTCCCCGCCCAAACAAATCCCAGGGTAATTTTATTGATCCTTTTAAAGAAGGACCGCGGAATGAAAATAGGGAGACGCTGAAAAATAAACAGGAATCTCGGGAGAATCATCATCTTCACCGTCTGTACTCTCCCCGCTAGTGACAGCGGGAGCGCATCCCATCTCCGAAACTCGCTCCTCATTTGCTCCACCAGCCTAGACAAGTTCAACTTATGCATCTTGCCCCAGTCCCGTGCCACTTGTATCCCTAAATACCTAAAACTTTCCCCAACCAGCCTAAACGGTAGCTCCCTCAGCCTATTCTCCTGACCCCTCGCCTGCACCACAAACATCTTGCTCTTTGCCATGTTCAACTTGTACCCCGAAAACCAGCCAAATTCCCCTAGGATTTCCATAATCCCGTCCATCCCTGCCACTGGATCTGACACGTACAAAAGCAGGTCATCCGCGTAGAGCGAGACTTTGTGTTCTACCCCCCCCCCCCCCCCCCCCCCCGACCATTCCCTTCCATCCCCTTGCCGCTCTCAGAGCAATTGCCAGCGGTTCTATGGTCAACGCAAACAGCAATGGAGAGAGGGGGCATCCCTGTCTTGTCCCACGGTATAGTCGAAAATACTCAGATGTCGTCCGGTTCGTCCTTACACTAGCCTCCGGGGCCTGATATAGCAGTCTAACCCAGTCCACAAAGCCTTCCCCAAACCCAAACCGTCCCAGCACCTCCCATAAATAGTCCCACTCGCTTCACATAACTTGTCAATATCCCTCTGCGGATTCTCTGCCGCCTGTGACAACTTACTTTCCTCCCTACCTTGCTGTTATTGGAAGGTTTAGCTACTAAACATCTGGTCGCTTCATCCAAATCATTGATGTATACTGTAAAAAGTTGAAGAACCAACACTGATCCCTGCGGCACTCTTATTAGTTACAGTTTACCGATCTGAATGAGACCCATTGATCCCTACCCTCTATTCCTTGTGTCCTACATTACTACAAGCGTTTAATGGCCTATAAATAACTCCTAACAACATTTGCTGCCCCTTACTGTTTCTTAGCTCCACCCAAACTAATTCTACATCTTGATCATCTGAGCGAAGATCACCTCTCACTGTTTAAATGGGTTTGTTAAATTTTTCTTTATAGAAATAACCTCAATAATGAGGGAATCCCTAAAGGAAAGAAAAATGTGTTTGTCTAAAATCTCTGGTAAAGGTTATTGGCTCTTGGGTTTTTGTGGACAAATCAAGAAATTTAAACCCAAAAATAAGATTCAAAATTACAGAACACCACGTATTCAATTACCAGTGGACTGGTCAGAGGAGAATATGGCTACTTCCTATTTATCAGCAGAATGGGCTGAAACATAAAATGCAACAACAATCTGCATTTTAATGACTCCAACCAGAATTCTATAACAATGGAATTTTATTTATTCATTCACAGGTCAAAGGCCAGGGGCTGGTTTAGCACAGTTGGCTAAACAGCTGGCTTGTAATGCAGAACAAGGCCAGCAGCACGGGTTCAATTCCCTTACTGGCCTCGCCGAATGGAATGTGGTGACTAGGGGATTTTCACAGGAACTTCATTGAAGCCTACTTGTGACAATATCCGATTATTATTATTTGCCTGGGATTTTCTGGCCGCACCATGGCAAATCCGTTGCAGAGGATGTGGTGGGTTAGCCAAAAATCCATTGACTTCTGACGGGACCAGAAGATCTCGGTGGTGGACGGGGCTGGAAAAGATTACCTTAGTTTCTCTACTGCATTAGTATAACATAGTTCATGACCTCTGGATGACCCACTGCACTTTACAGCCAATAATAGAATTTTGAAATGTAATCATTAAGGAAATGTGGCAGCAAATTTTCTCACAGCAAGCTCTCTCAAACCACACCATATAATGACTAGGTTTTAGTGATGTTGGCTGAAGAATTATAATCGACAAGGCCAGCGGGAAGAAGTTCCTTGCTCTCCTTCCAAGTATTCAAAACTTCTCTTAGGTCTACTGGCGGTTGAAGATCATAGCCAGGATTTTGTGGTCTCAAAATGGAATGTGTCCTCCCGGCGGTTGTGGCGAGCCTTGTAAATCTCCGTTCAGCTCGGTCGGTCTGTAAAAATCGCCTGCCAAGAGAGGCCATAAAATCCTGGCCCAGCAGGTCTCTGATTTGTTATGTTCTCGGTGTAACATAAGCGGCTTTTTTGTGGTGCACTTGACAAAGGAAGGTTCAGACGTGGAGATAACTTCAACGCGTTTATTCAACTATTTACACTTCTATTACTCAGGTTCGACACTACTGCTAATCCTACTATAGCTACCCAGACTGACTAACCAGTTGCGGCAATCCACGTGGTGGGTGTAATATTGAATCAACCCTGTGTCTGTACTCACTGACTGTCTCCACTGGAAAGAGGCAGATCATGTGTGTGGTGTCCTTTAAATATAGGTTGGTGTAATGCCCTCTTGTGGTGATGTCACCTCTGTGTGTATCGTGAATGTCCATTGGTCATGTCCTATCTAACTGATCTATTGGTTGAGTGTGTGATGTCTCTTGTGCTCCCTCTAGTGTCTAGCTAGCCTACATGCATTTACATTGATGCACATCACCACAGTCTCCATTTTAAGGTCTCATCTGAAAGCCGCCAACTCTGACAGTGCAACAATCCCTCAGTATTGCTCTGGCATGGCAGCCAAGAATTTGCCCTCAATACATTGATTCTCTGTACCTGCTGCAGTGAATGGAGATGGCTCAGCATCAAATTCTCCATCCTAGCTGGTAATGGTAGCGAGGCGGACTCACAATGGTGAATCCCGTCCCAAGGCTGCAAAGGGTCACCAGGTTATACTGAGGTATTTAAGATGCAAGAAAACAAAGTTAGGCCAAAATAAAATGTGATCAGATATACAATAAAAAAAACACACCAACTAACATATCAGTATAACCACTCATAGTAAGTCAAGGATCAATGACATTATGTATATAGATTTATTTGCTGGCATTGTACAATCTCAATCACAAAAGATGTTCACCCTGGACCTTTATTCTCATGTCTGCTTTCCACATGTCAATTAAAATGTAATAATACGTTTCCAATTTAAAAAAATGTATTCCTGAAATTATCATCTTTATAGATACAGACTTGCCATAAAGTGTCTGAATTTACTAAAACATTTAACGTTACTTAAAATTTCTACTGGAATTAAATGTTTTAACGCCATGTATTTAGCTGTGTTATTGCTAACGTGTGTATTTTTAATGATTAATTACTGTAGGGCTCAACTTTTCACTTCTTAGACAGCACAGAAATAGATTTGTGTATGGACATATCCAACTTGTGACCGTGCCCAAAATTATAACCTTGTTTGTCGCTAGGAGCCAAAGTTCATATGCAAATTTGTTATGCCACACACTCTTGCACCACCGTGGTGAGCTATGCACGGAGACTTAGAGCAGATGGCAGTCAAAGAATATTCATGTGTTTCTCCCAGGTTTTGTCCACCTTCAATGTTACAAAACACTAGGACGAGCAGGGCAACTAACCGACTGGGCTATTGGCTATTTTTGCACCCGAGTCCATAATGTACACATGAGAGTGGCTTCTTGCGCACGCATCTAAACTGTGCATCTGCTTTTAGGCTGTCTTTTGTCTCCTTCATGAGGGGAAATTTTGAGTAGTGATGCAAGAAATGTCAGTGTGCCCTCATTTTGACCAGAGTGAAATTTATGCATGGACCAAATATACCTTTTCTAGTACCAGTAATCAGAGATAAGGATGGAGGAGGGCAGGATTATAATGAAAATACTTGAAAACATTGGTGCAAACGCAAACTCAGAAGGAAGAAATGGGCTTTTTATGTTTTCATGAATCTTCTCTCATTACTCTGAAAAGCCCATGGGATGGAGGGTTAATTTGATCAGAATGTTTAATTATATTCTCATTATGGTGCATGTAATATTATTAAGAGACAACATTAATAATCAAGGTTCTTAGTTATCCTCAAAAAGGAGAAAGCCAGAAAATGTACAGTATCTTTGGTGGTCGCCATGCAAAGCTCCGTTTCCCATCCGCAGCCAAACTTCATCTCCTGTTTCAAGCTTAAGCACTCCACTGTTCCCTGAAGTATCATGTTTGCCCTTGGATTCAGAACTGTAAGGGGACAAAAAAAAAATCAAACATGTGATATTTTTCTCACGAGG
This sequence comes from Scyliorhinus torazame, assembly GCF_047496885.1. Lineage (NCBI taxonomy): Eukaryota > Metazoa > Chordata > Chondrichthyes > Carcharhiniformes > Scyliorhinidae > Scyliorhinus > Scyliorhinus torazame. The sequence goes on along the minus strand of NC_092709.1, from coordinate 280,329,866 downwards.
TGGTCTCAATCATCCATACCATTTGTTAAAATGACAAAACAGAAAAATAATTATAAATATTAATTGATTTAAAGATGTACAGGATATTAGCACAAATGGGGAAACTAGTTTGGATGAGATACTAAAACACAGCCCTAGAACTTGGGACATTTGACATTTCATGTCAAAGATTGCTGAGAGGCTGGGAAGCATTCGGGATGATAGAGCACCAGAGGCACAATCACAGCCGGTGTCATTTGTGACTTTGATGACATGGCAACAGATATGAGGACTTTGGAGAGAAAATGATGGAAGAACAGAGAGATCCAGGATGAATTATTTTGAGACAGTATTTGGGTGGAGAGAACTGTTTACATTATAAGAAAAAATAATGGCCGGGAATCTGCAGCCGTTTGTGCGGTGGGATTCTCTGACCCTGCTGGCAGTACACCCCCGCTGCATTTCCCAGCGGCGTGTGTTGGCTTCAATGGGAAACCCCATTGACAGCGGTGGGAGCAGAGAATCCCGCCGTTAGCGAATGGTGAACCGCCTCCCGCTGCTGAGAAATGTGTGGCTGGGAGTCTGGACAATCCCACCCAATACACATTGGGCGGGATTCTCCACTCCCACGGCGAAGTGGCCGCGCCGTCGTGAACGCCGTCGAGGTTCACGACGGCGCGGAACGGCCCCGGTCCAGACCGATTCAGGCCCTGACAATGGGCCAGGATCGGGGCCGCGTCATCTACACGCGCCAGGCCTTGTCGCCCGTGTAAAAGCGGCACCGCATAGATGACGCGGCCGGCGCCGCATAACGGGCGTCATCCGCGCATGCGCGGGTTGGCCGGCGCCAACCCGCGCATGCGTGGTTGCCGTCCTCTCTAAGTCTGCCCCGCAAGAAGATGCGGGACGGATCTTGCGGCGCCGCGGAAGGAAGGAGGTCCTCCTTCAGAGAGGACGGCCCAACGATCGGTGGGCACCGATCGCGGACCACCCCACATTCCAGGTGAAGCCCGGTGCAGGATCCCCCCTCGCCCCCCCACAGGCCGCCCCCCCCAGCGTTCACGCACCACCCACGACTGCAGCGACCAGGTGTGGACGGCGCCGGGGGGAACCCGCCGTTTTGGCCTGGCCGCTCGGCCCATCCGGGCCTCAGAATGGCGGGGGTGCTGGACAATCGCCATTTTGGGTGTCTCCGGCGATTCTCCGGCCTGCGGCCCGCGAAACTCGACCGGGCTGTTCCCGCCGCTTGGGAGAATCGCGGGAGGACGTTGGACCGGCGTCCCCGGAAATTTTGGCGGCCCAGGCGAATCTCCCCACCGGCGAGGGAATGGAGAATCGCGCCCATTGTAGCAACTTTCATGACCTCAGAAGGAAGCTTAACAATGAGAACTTAACTGAATAGGTAAAAAAAACATGGAAATTGACAAATAGAAGCAGCAATTCAGACAGAAAAAGAAACGGGCGAAATTCTCCGGATACGGCGCGATGTCCGCCGACTGGCGCCCAAAACGGCGCAAATCAGTCGGGCATCGCGCCGCCCCAAAGGTGCGGAATGCTCCGCATCTTTGGGGGCCGAGCCCCAACCTTAAGGGGCTAGGTCGGCGCCGGACAAATTTCGGCCCCGCCAGCTGGCGGAAAAGGCCTTTGGTGCCCCGCCAGCTGGCACGTAAATGACATCTCCGGGCGGCGCATGCGCGGGAGCGTTAGCGGCCGCCGACGGCATTCCCGCGCATGCGCATTGGAGGGAGTCTCTTCTGCCTCCGCCATGGTGGAGACTGTGGCGGAGGCAGAAGGGAAAGAGTGCCCCCACGGCACAGGCCCGCCCACGGATCAGTGGGCCGCGATCGTGGGCCAGGCCACCGTGGGGGCACCCCCTGGGGCCAGATCGCCCCGCGTCCCCCCAGGACCCTGGAGCCCGCCCGCGCTGCCTTGTCCCGCCAGTAAGGTAGGTGGTTTAATCTACGCCGGCGGGACAGGCATTTTAGCGGCGGGACTTCGGCCCATCTGGGCTGGAGAATCGCGGGGGGGGGGGGCCCGGCCAACCGGCGCGGCGCGATTCCCAACCCCGCCAAATGTCCGGTGCCGGAGAATTCGGCAACCGGCGGGGGCGGGATTTACGCCAGCCCCCGGTGATTCTCCGACCTGGCGGGGGGTCGGAGAATCTCGCCCCTGATTCTGGTCGTGGTTCAGTGGACTCAAGTTATTGCCCGCAGAACGGTGGGTTTAGGGGGAATGTTTATGGGCACTAAAGACCTGGGGCTGGATTCTCCGATTCTGCGACTGTCTGCAGGATCCGACTGGTCTAACAACCCAAAAATCGGCGCCGCCCCCGCACTGATGCTCCGCCCAGCAGGGGGCGCACAGCCGCGTCGCGCAAAGCCCCCGGCTTTACCTGCCAATACTGACGCAGAATAGGCGGATCCGTGGCTGCGCATGTGCACAACGGCGGCCAGTGGAGGCCGCACCGTACAACATGGTGCCGGCCGTGCACGGACCCGGCCTGCCAAAACCTGCCCCCCTGTAACCTCCCTCACGAAGTCTGCACCACCCCCCACCAATCCCCCAGTCCCCGTCGAACCCCCCCCCCCCTGCCATCATAACGGCTCCCCCCCCCGACTGTGGCGGCACTGGACACAGTCCGCAGCTGCCATGCCAAGGTAACGAATAGTGAGAGCACAAGTGTCCCACGCCATCGGGAAGTCGGCCCATCTGGGACAGAGCTTCGGGAAGGGCCTCAGTTGACATCCTGAGGCATTCCAATAGCGTGCAGCGTACGCCTCGAGTCCGCCATTTTTGAGGGGAAGGAGCATCGGGAAAACGGCTCCGGCCCCAATTCTGGCATAAAAGTGCAATCTCCGGCCAATCGCCGAACGCGATTTTGGCATTGCCGATCAGAGAATCCCGCCCAACTTTCTTTTGGCCTCGTCAAGGAAGACCCCATTGAGGCCGCTCTTTAAATCATTTCCTGCACTGCAAGCTCAGCTCATCAGTGCAGGAAGACTACTTGCTCAGCGGGGCGCCATTTTTGAAGGCAGCTCCAATCTTTTGACCCCACCCCCCCCCTCCCTGGATCCCAACTGCGGCTTCAGGATCCCCACTTCACCCAACCTACCTTTTCCAGGGTCTTCGAACCCCTTCACCCCACCTCTTTTGGGCAAAGCCACCCCAGTCTCAATCTCCGATACATGAAACTTAGCACACATTGGCATTGCCAGCCTGGAACGCTGGAAGTGTTCCTGCCAGCCTAACAGTGCCTCCCAAGCATGCTGGCAGTGCCAAGGTGCCCAAGTGCAAGGGAAGTGCCAGGGTACCACCCTGCCCAGTTTTTGAACACCCGGGGGCCTCAACTCCCCAGTGAGACACCCTGTGGTGCATCATAACTGGTTTGCAACTTAACGAACCAGTATTGAACTGCACCTGGTTGAATGCTCACGATGCCGGTGAATCCCGGGCCCCGGGTGAATTGTGCGAGGGCATATTTAAATGAGCCTAATGACTCATTTAAATATGCACTCTCGGATCTCGCCCAGCGAGAGTGAGATTCAGGTTGCAAAGCACCACAAAATTCCATAGAATCTTGTGAGATGTTCCCGATTCTCGATGAAGGGCTCTCGCGAGATTCAATAATCTTATCCTGACATCGGGTCAGGGAGCAAGTAGTAATGAACTGCCCGTGCCAGAAGGGGGTACCTGTTACTGAAGTTCCTGTTAATGTTGGTCCGGTGGAAGCATCTCAGACTACAGAATTACACCACTTTACAAGGATTAGAAAAAACCCTCAAAGACCCGATTTATAATTGTCGACCTCATGTGCATAATGTTAGAATTCAGGACTGAGTAACTTAGTTATTGAAGATTGCATAAAGGAGTTAAAGGGGAGGGATATGGTGATTTGTGGGGATTGTCCCTTTAAGGACAACACATCAGAAGAGGGTCACTTGGCTTGGGGTCCAATTGGGACTGAGAGTGAATAATCACCTCAGGGAGTGAGGTCCACTCTTAGGAAGAAGTCATCTAGAAGACATGTAGGGGATTGGGGGACTGGTATATTTTGTGTTTCTAACAAAGTCTGAGAAATTGCACCATTACAACTTTAAACCCCCAAAGGGATTTATCAAACAATAAATGTTAATCTGAATAGAAGCATTGAGAGATTTACAGTTGCAACAAGATTGACTATCAGAAGATAGAAAGTAGAAAACAGAAGCATCTAGTGTGGTAAACGTTAATGTGAAGTAGACCAAGGTACAGCTTTCTAAATATTAATCCTTATGTGACAACTGCATTTTGTCTTGATAATTTACCTCCATGCGATCGCTACATGAATTGGAATAAAACAAAAATACTTTACAAAATATGACAGGGAAAAAAAAAATTCAAGATGCACAGCCACTCAAATGTAGATACAAGAAAAAAAACACCAGACGTCAGGTACGATGGAAGTTAACAAGATTCACAGTGAATTTAAGATTAAACTAAAATAACAGAAAAGTAACAAGATTAGCAGGAGTCTAGAGACATTGAGGTGTGAATGGCCATACCAGAAACATTATTTACCAGAGATCAGTGGGGCTGTACAAATGGTAACTTCTAAACGTAAGGAATTTGAGCGAGGTAGACAGAAGAATCCACAAAGGGGAATATCAAAGAGATTGAACAGTGCAACTGCCAGCAGTCTCATTGGGGAGAGAGGCTAGTTCTCCATCCAACAGCCAGACAGGCCAATTCCAACTGTGATCCGAGCCATGAAGGCCTGTTCCAGCTTACATTTGGATACACGGGAGTTTGCATATATGTTTCTTGAAAAGACGCAGAGGAGACGTTTTCCCAGACTTGGTCACCTAAGCGGTATTGTGTGGTAACTATTAACTGGATTTGACCGACAGAGTTACTGGGGAAAAGGGGTGTCTCAAGTGAGTTCAGGGAACATGAGTATATTCCTGGAACAAGAGGTAATTTCAGAAAATACAGTGTGTTTAGTTATTCATATACTTAAGTGTCATAGTGCATATTACTCTTTTATCATGTGTTTTTTCTTTTACTTTGCAAAATATTCTTTATTAATTATTTACACAGTGGCTGGGCTGGTTCCTCACTGGGCTGTATGTAGCTCTTCACAATATTCCGAAGGAAAATAGATCACTATGAACCAATGTTGCAAGTTATCCTTCGGGCTTATGAGATGCTCTTGCAGGTAACATCGGTGGGGTTCTTAACACCCAAGATACTTGCATTGGAGTTGAATAGATTAGCCATTTACTGAACAAATATGAGGTGTCATGTATCAAAATGAGATGAGTGATTTTCTGGAACTGAACTTAGTTTTTGATCCTATTAATGAAAGAGGCCAATGCTATGATACTCAATGCACAAATATGCTTCCTTCTTATCAAATATTGTTCTGTGCATTATTTTCCATGTACCAGCTTAGTGGCGACCACAGATTTTGGGAATAGAGCAGAGTTGAGTTGTATACCATTAACATCTCATCGGAAGTCCGCAGACTGTATGGGAAACCTCTAAACCTTGACTTTAAAATTAAAGTGCTAAGATTCACTAGAGTTTTGAATTTTGGTTCATACCTATACATGCTTATGATTGCATTTCCATTGTGCATTAGGAAGACAGAGGTTTCTTCTACATCTTCATGCTTCATCATGTTGAAAATAAAGAAATAAACACCTGTAATAAAATAAAACAAATTAATTTGCATTGTTGATATCCTTGCCAATTATAATTCATTACGTTTTTTTGGTCATTTCAGAAAGATGCATTTGTAGCAATTAGGGTGGAGTCCTCGGTCCAGCCATCTTTAATTGTTTTATCAATGAAATTGCAGAATTTGTGTGGTCCATATAAACTGAATATAAAGGTAAGTCTCACCCTGTTAACTGTAGGGGCATTTTAGCAATGTGGCAAGTGTTAACTACCATCAATTAACTTTCGTCTTTAAAAACCTAACAACTGCAAGTGTTCAGTATCATTCCTTCAATTATTATTGTTGTCAGAGATATTAAAAACATCTTTACAAATTACATTTTTAAATTTTGTTTTCTGTCTCTTTACTTTCCCTCCATTTCATCTAATTTGTCAATAAAGTCACCCACTTTAATTTACATTGTTTTGTTAGTCTTTGAACTCTTTGTTTCTCAATCCTTCTGTCTGATTGGTTAATGAATATTCAGTTGCTTCCTCTGTTCACTGATGTTCCACATGCCTGATTTCCCAAACTGTGATGTTATGAGCTTGTATTTTCAGCAAAATCTTTGACATGTAAACATCTTAGGGCAAGCCTTACTCATGGCAGGCACCATTACAAATCTGGACTTTGAAACCCAATACTGTAACTTTTAGTTCATTATTATGTGCCATTCTTGTATTGATCGCTACCTTAGTATTGCCCTGAATTTATAAAAGAATAGCTCAATACCTTGAATATTTTTGTTTAAAATCTAAGGCACTCATATACTTCATAGAAAATAATTTGCTGATCGAATGTAGAACTTCCAGTTCATATGCAATACTTAATAGAGTCTCCTGGTTCTCGTTACAGCAGCAGCAGTTAACCCCGTGAGCATTTTACATATTACAACCTTCAAACATCTGTATGCTTTGGAAAATATGTTACAAAGCCATAATTTAAATGTCATGCTTGTGTGGAAAATTAAAACATGTTAACTTCACAATAATAAATTGAATGCAAATAGGTATTTTTTGCTGTGTGTCATTCCTTCCAATCTTCCCATTCCTTCGCATGCTCTAATGCCAGCGCGGAACAAATGTTGTACAAAGCTCTTCTGCTAAAAGTCAAGACTGCGTAGTGTTGGAATAATCTCTTAAATCTAAGGCTTTCTGAGGAAACCCAACATAGTAACATATGTTCTGCCCTTATAATCCAAGCAATAATATTCGGAGAATCAAATAAAAATACAGCAGATGCTAGAAATTCAAAATAAAAACAGAATGTGCCGAATGTGCAGAATGTGTGTGGAGAGAGAAGCAAAGAAGAGTCATATTGGACAGGAAACATTAACACTGAGGTGAATTGAACCCGTGCTGTTGGCCTTGTTCTGCATCACAAACCAGCTGACCAGCCAACTGAACTAACAGGGAGGTTATCAAGAGTGGGCAGAAATGTGGGGTTGAGATTCTAATCGGATGATTTTATTGATACAGAGCTGGCTAGGTCATAGAAGGCAGAGAGTAGCAATGGAAGGGTGCTTTTCTAATTGGAGGGCTGTGACCAGTGGTGTTCCGCAGGGATCAGTGCTGGGACCTTTGCTTTTCGTAGCATATATAAATGATTTGGAGGAAACTGTAACTGGTCTGATTAGTAAGTTTGCAGACGACATAAACATAGAACATAGAACATAGAAAAATACAGCACAGAACAGGCCCTTCGGCCCACGATGTTGTGCCGAACCTTTGTCCTAGATTAATCATAGATTAACATTGAATTTACAGTGCAGAAGGAGGCCATTCGGCCCTTTGAGTCTGCACCGGCTCTTGGAAAGAGCACCCTGCCCAAACTCAACACTTCCACCCAACACCAAGGGCAATTTGGACATTAAGGGCAATTTATCATTGGCCAATTCACCTAACCCGCACATCTTTGGACTGTGGGAGGAAACCGGAGCACCCGGAGGAAACCCACGCAGACACGGGGAGGACGTGCAGACTCCGCACAGACAGTGACCCAAGCCGGAATCGAACCTGGGACCCTGGAGCTGTGAAGCAATTGTGCTATCCACAATGCTACTGTGCTGCCCTTGAGAACAAATAAATCTACACTATATCATTTTACCTTAATCCATGTACCTATCCAACAGCTGCTTGAAGGTCCCTAATGTTTCCGACTCAACTACTTCCACAGGCAGTGCATTCCATGCCCCCACTACTCTCTGGGTAAAGAACCTACCTCTGATATCCCTCCTATATCTTCCACCTTTCACCTTAAATTTATGTCCCCTTGTAATGGTTTGTTCCACCCGGGGAAAAAGTCTCTGACTGTCTACTCTATCTATTCCCCTGATCATCTTATAAACCTCTATCAAGTCGCCCCTCATCCTTCTCCGTTCTAATGAGAAAAGGCCTAGCACCCTCAACCTTTCCTCGTAAGACCTACTCTCCATTCCAGGCAACATCCTGGTAAATCTTCTTTGCACCTTTTCCAAAGCTTCCACATCCTTCCTAAAATGAGGCGACCAGAACTGTACACAGTACTCCAAATGTGGCCTTACCAAAGTTTTGTACAGCTGCATCATCACCTCACGGCTCTTAAATTCAATCCCTCTGTTAATGAACGCGAGCACACCATAGGCCTTCTTCACAGCTCTATCCACTTGAGTGGCAACTTTCAAAGATGTATGAACATAGACCCCAAGATCTCTCTGCTCCCCCACATTGCCAAGAACTCTACCGTTAACCCTGTATTCCGCATTCATATTTGTCCTTCCAAAATGGACAACCTCACACTTTTCAGGGTTAAACTCCATCTGCCACTTCTCAGCCCAGCTCTGCATCCTATCTATGTCTCTTTGCAGCCGACAACAGCCCTCCTTACTATCCACAACTCCACCAATCTTCGTATCGTCTGCAAATTTACTGACCCACCCTTCAACTCCCTCATCCAAGTCATTAATGAAAATCACAAACAGCAGAGGACCCAGAACTGATCCCTGCGGTACGCCACTGGTAACTGGGATCCAGGCTGAATATTTGCCATCCACCACCACTCTCTGACTTCTATCGGTTAGCCAGTTCGTTATCCAACTGGCCAAATTTCCCACTATCCCATGCCTCCTTACTTTCTGCATAAGCCTACCATGGGGAACTTTATCAAATGCCTTACTAAAATCCATGTACACTACATCCACTGCTTTACCTTCATCCACATGCTTGGTCACCTCCTCAAAGAATTCAATAAGATTTGTAAGGCAAGACCTACCCCTCACAAATCCGTGCTGACTATCCCTAATCAAGCAGTGTCTTTCCAGATGCTCAGAAATCCTATCCTTCAGTACCCTTTCCATTACTTTGCCTACCACCGAAGTAAGACTAACTGGCCTGTAATTCCCAGGGTTATCCCTAGTCCCTTTTTTGAACAGGGGCACGACATTCGCCACTCTCCAATCCCCTGGTACCACCCCTGTTGACAGTGAGGACGAAAAGATCATTGCCAACGGCTCTGCAATTTCATCTCTTGCCTCCCATAGAATCCTTGGATATATCCCGTCAGGCCCGGGGGACTTGTCTATCCTCAAGTTTTTCAAAATGCCCAACACATCTTCCTTCCTAACAAGTATTTCCTCGAGCTTACCAATCTGTTTCACACTGTCCTCTCCAACAATATCGCCCCTCTCATTTGTGAATACAGAAGAAACGTATTCGTTCAAGACCTCTCCTATCTCTTCAGACTCAATACACAATCTCCCGCTACTGTCCTTGATCGGACCTACCCTCGCTCTAGTCATTCTCATATTTCTCACATATGTGTAAAAGGCCTTGGGGTTTTCCTTGATCCTACCCGCCAAAGATTGTTCATGCCCTCTCTTAGCTCTCCTAATCCCTTTCTTCAGTTCCCTCCTGGCTATCTTGTATCCCTCCAATGCCCTGTCTGAACCTTGTTTCCTCAGCCTTACATAAGTCACCTTTTTCCTCTTAACAAGACATTCAACCTCTCTTGTCAACCATGGTTCCCTCACTCGACCATCTCTTCCCTGCCTGACAGGGACATGCATATCAAGGACACGTAGCACCTGTTCCTTGAACAAGTTCCACATTTCACTTGTGTCCTTCCCTGCCAGCCTATGTTCCCAACTTATGCACTTCAATTCTTGTCTGACAACATCGTATTTACCCTTCCCCCAATTGTAAACCTTGCCCTGTTGCACGTACCTATCCCTCTCCATTACTAAAGTGAAAGTCACAGAATTGTGGTCACTATCTCCCAAATGCTCCCCCACTAACAAATCTATCACTTGCCCTGGCTCATTACCCAGTACTAAATCCAATATTGCCCCTCCTCTGGTCGGACAATCTACATACTGTGTTAGAAAAGCTTCCTGGACACACTGCACAACCACCACCCCATCCAAACTATTTGATCTGAAGAGTTTCCACTCAATATTTGGGAAGTTAAAGTCGCCCATGACTACTACCCTATGACTTCTGCACCTTTCCAAAATCTGTTTCCCAATCTGTTCCTCCACATCTCTGCTATTATTGGGGGGCCTATAGAAAACTCCTAACAAGGTGACTGCTCCTTTCCTATTTCTGACTTCAACCCATACTACCTCAATAGGGTGATACTCCTCGAACTGCCTTTCTGCAGCTGTTATACTATCTCTAATTAATAATGCCACCCCCCCACCTCTTTTACCACCCTCCCTAATCTTATTGAAACATCTATAACCAGGGACCTCCAACAACCATTTCTGCCCCTCTTCTATCCAAGTTTCCGTGATGGCCACCACATCGTAGTCCCAAGTACCGATCCATGCCTTAAGTTCACCCACCTGTTGGTGGAATTGCGGATAGCGATGAGGACTGTCATACAGCAGGATTTAGATCGTTTGCAGACTTGGGCGGAGAGATGACAAATGAAGTTTAATCCGGACAAATGTGAGGTATTGCATTTTGGAAGGTCTAATACAGGTAGCAAATATACAATGAATGGTAGAACCCTCAAGAATATTGACAGTCAGAGAGATCTAGGTGTACAGGTCCACAGGTCACTGAAAGGGGCAACACATGTGGAGAAGGTAGTCAAGAAGGCATACGGCATGCTTGCCTTCATTGGCCGGGGCATTGAGTATAAAAATTGGCAAGTCATGTTGCAGCTGTATAGAACCTTAGTTAGGCCACACTTGGAGTACAGTGTTCAATTCTGGTCGCCACACTACCAGAAGGATGTGGAGGCTTTGGAGAGGGTGCAGAAGAGATTTACCAGGATGTTGCGTGTTATAAAGGGCATTAGCTATGAGGAGAGGCTGAATAAACCCGGTTTGTTATCACTGGAACAAAGGAGGTTGAGGGACGACCTGATAGAGGTCTACAAAATTATGAGGCGCATAGACAGAATGGATGGTCAGAGACTTTTTCCCATGGGAGAGGGATCAATTACGAGGGGGCATAGGTTTAAGGTGAGATGTACGAGGCAAGTTTTCTACACCATAGAAAGACATAGAAAGCATCCTATCTGGCTGCATCACAGCCTGGTATGGCAACTGCTCGGCCCAGGACCGCAAGAAACTTCAGAGAGTCGTGAACACCGCCCAGTCCATCACACAAACCTGCCTCCCATCCATTGGCTTCATCTACACCTCCCACTGCCTGGGGAAAGCGGGCATCTTAATAAAAGACCCCCTCCCACCCGGCTTACTCACTCTTCCAACTTCTTCCATTGAGCAGGAGATACAGAAGTCTGAGAACACGCACGAACAGACTCAAAAACAGCTTCTTCCCCACTGTTGCCAGACTCCTAAATGACCCTCTTATGGACTGACGTCATTAACACTACACCCTGTATGCTTCATCCGATGCCAGTGCTTATGTAGTTACATTGTATATGTTGTGTTGCCCTATTATGTATTTTATTTTATTCACTTTTCTTCCCATGTGCTTAATGACCTGTTCAGCTGCTCGCAGAAAAATGCTTTTCACTGAACCTGGGTACACGTGACAATAAACAAATCCAATCCAATCCACAGAGGGTAATGGGTGCCTGGAAATCGCTACCGGAGGAGGTGGTGGAAGCAGGGACGATAGTGACTTAAGGGGTATCTTAACAAATACATGAATAGAATGGGAATAGAGGGCTATGGACCCCGGAAGTGTAGAAGATTTTAGTTTTGGCGGGCAGTATGGTCGGTGCAGGCTTGTAGGGCCGAAGGGCCTGTTCCTGTGCTGTACTTTTCTTTGTTCTTTGAACAGCAGAGTGGACTCAGGTGGCCTACTCTCAACTAATTCTTACAGCTGGCAGCATCTTGGAGAGCAAAGTTTCAGGCTGGTGACTTGCTCCGATTAGTTTGAACAAAGGATCGTTCACCTGAAATATTGTTTATATCTCCACAGGTATTGTTAGACCTGCTGAGTATTTCCGAATAGCTTTCATAAAGTCCTTCCTGATGCCACACCTGAACAACAAACTAGCTTTTAAAGCAGAGATAGATAGGTTCTTGATCAATAAGGGGATCAGGGGTTATGAGGATGAGAAAAATAACAGCCATGATTGAATGGCAGAGCAGACTCGATGGGCCGAGTGGCCTTGTTCTGCTCCTCTGTCTTATGGTTTTATGGAATTCTCCGCCAGTGGGATTCTCCGCTCTGCCGGCAGCACACTCCCGCCTGTGGGTTTCCCAGTGGCATACGTTGACTACAATGGGAAATCCCATTGGCCAGCGGCGGGATTGGAGAATCCCGCTGTCAGTGACAGCACGTCGCCAAGAAACATGCAGCTGGGGAGAGGGAGAATTCATCCCACTGTTTCTCTCGCCACAGATGCCACCAAGCTGCCTCACGACTAGTCAAACTGGTTAGTGAAAGGGGGGGTCACTCATATTATCATAACATTTACATCCATACAAATTTATTAATTAAGGTTCACACCCTTGGTAGGTGTGAATCTTGTGATGTCACCGGCGCGGGACAGGGAAAATCAGGGAAACGTCTCCCCAGCGATTCTCATGAGAATTCCCGCCTACGCTGCAGATCCGGTGCAAGGCACAAAATCGCCCCCACTCTCTATGAAATGAGAAAATCTTAACCAATGTAAGAAACATCTTCCATCCTGCTCCTTCAATGCCCATTCCAACAAAGACACAGAAAAGCAAATCTAACAGATTTCTGCAGTCTCTCGATCCACATTGCTTCTAATGAAAAAACAGCATTACCTCTGCCTGGTATTGTGCTATCAAAAGATACAGGGGGTTCATAAAAAAGGTCTGCATATATCCATATCAATTAAAAAGCAACAGGGTTCTAAACACAAATAAAAGAGGTAGATAAAATAATTAAAGCTCTTGATAATAAAAGCAAAATACTGTGGATGCTGAAAATCTGAAACAAAACCAGAGCTCAGCAGCTCTGGCAACATCTGTGGAGAGAGAAACAGAGTTAACGTTTTGGGTTCGGCAGAACATGGAAGCTTTAAGCAAAGAATGGCAATTGGACATCAGTGAATTGCGCAGAACATACAGTTAGATAGATACTCTGGATCTTAGTTTGACTCATATTTGCATGGAACTGTAGAAAATCTTTCAGAAGGTGAAATGAGGTCAGTGCAAGAACAGATTATACACAGAAATGGCAGCCTAAATGGCCCTTTCTCATGTTCATAAATTCTCTCATTTCTTTCCGGTTTCTTTGTCACTAAATTACCTGCTGCTCTACTTTAATCAAATTGTATTTATGGAGTTTGTCAGATTCATGAATTAACTGAAGGTTCTGTGTTATTCTAATCATCTGCTCGCACAAGATTTAGCACCAGTGACTCCTCTCAAATGAATAATTTTTCACTGGTTACAAATTGTAACATAACACACCCCACAGAATGTTAAAAATGTCTTATTAATGAAACCTGTCAAGTTAAATGATCTAGATATGAAAATGCCATCATGCCATTCACAGCTTCAATTAGTATTAAAAAGTAAATAATGATCATTTAAGCTGATCTGCTTATCATCCGACAAAACAGCATGGAGTGCTAAACGTTTCATAACAAGGATCCATACTCGCTTCTGTTTGGAAAGGAAACAAAATAAACCTTTATCGTCTGAATCATTTATGGTTATGTAACACAGCTGCCAGAACAATTTTCAAGCAAGCAGGTCCTTAGCAACAAAGAATATAGAAGCAAGGTGCCTGTAATAATAAACCTCCAACACTTCCCCAGTGGTCAATGAGGCAAGTAATCATTCAAAATGTCAAACATATTACTCAACCACTTCAGAGCAATTATGAAGTAGAATGGTTCAATAAAATTTGATGGAAGCTTCTTCTCGTTCCATCAACTTTGTTATCGAGAAACTTTGTTATCAAGATGTTTGGTAGGTAAAGACATCTTCTAATTTGAAGATGAGGTGTGAAATATTACTGTGTAATTAGTGGAACATGAATGCATTGAATGCATGGGAAATGATGTAGATCGTGTGGCAAAAGTAAAGCATAAATATTACTGTTAAATTGCAGGGAAATGAAAGAAATTAATATTTGCTGAAGATAGGTGCAAAAAAAAATTCACAGAGGCATGAACCTTAAGGCACAGGATGCGGTCAGTGGGAGAGTACGCAGGCAAGTTCATTTCACACCCACTGTGCAGCAGGATGAGGATTGCACAGGAAATACAGCACAGAAACAAGCTACTCAACCCATGCTCCACTCGCTTCTCCTCCCATCTAGCCTCATTTAAATCTCCTGTTGTAACCCTCTATACTCTTCTCCCTCACATGCATTTCTAGTTTCCCCTTAATTACACTTGCATTATTTACCTTCACCACTCCCTATCGTAGTGAGTTCCACATTCTTAACATTCTTTGGGTGAAGAGGTTTCTTCTGATATCACGATTGGATTTCTTGGTGACTATCTTACAATAATATAATAATATAATAATCTTTATTAGCATCACAGTAGGCTTACATTAACACTGCAATGAAGTTACTGTGAAAATCCCCTAGTCGCCATATTCTGGTGCCTGTTCGGGTACACTGAGGGACAATTCAAAATGTCCAATTCATCTCGGAACTTGTGGGAGGAAACCGGAGCACCCAGAGGAAACCCACGCAGACACAGGGATAACGTGCAGAATCCACACGGCAGTGACCCAAACCGGGAATCGAACCTGGGTCCCTGGTGCTGTTAAGCAACAGTGCTAACCACTGTGCTACCGTACTATATTCAAGCTATACTCTTCTCTCTGTGTCCACTCTATCCAACATTTCATAATTTTAAAGACTTCTATTAGGTCACCCTACAGCCTTCTTTTTTCAAAAGTAAAGACACCCAATCTTTTTATGATATGTACACAAACACATTCTGGCATCATTTGGCAGGCTTCATTGATATGTCACTGTTTGACTTCTTGCCCACTAAACTCAGAGGAATTAATAATGGGCATTATCCAATTCGCTTCCCTCATCAAATTGAATTCAACTCCCTAAAACTCTTAGAGGTGTTTGGCAGGAAACGTTTGGAGATTGCACAAACTTTTAAAAAAAAAATTTAATGAGGTATGGGCGTCTTGGCTAGGCTAGCATTTATTTCCCACTCCTATATACCCTTCAGAGGGTGGAGGTGAGATTCAATCATTGCAATCCCTGAGGTATAGGTACACACAATGCTGTTAGGGAGGAATTTCTCGGATTTTGACCCAGCAACAGTGAAGGAACAGCGATATATTTCCAAGTCAGGGTGGTGAGTGACTTAGAGGGGATCTTCCAGGTGGTGAGGTTCCCAGGTATCTGCTGTTCTTGCCCTTCTAGATGGTCATGCCGTGGGTTTGGCAGCTGCTGCGTGAGGAACTTTGGTGAGTTCCTGCACTGCATCTTGTAGATGATACACACTGTTGGCATTGTTTGTCAGTAGTGGAGGGATTGAATATTTCTGGAAGGGGTAGCAATCAAGCAAGCTGTTTTGTTCTGGTGGTGACGAGCTTCTTGCATGTTGTTAGAGCTGCACTCATCCAGGCAAGTCCTGACCTGTACCTTGTAGATGGTTGACAGGCTTTGGGGGGTCAGGAGGTGAGTTACTTGCTGCAGGATTCCTTTTGATCTTCTCTGGTAGCCACAGTATTTATATGGCTAGTCCAGTTCAGTTTCTAGTCAATGGTAATCTCACAGGATGTTGATTGTGGGGGATTCAGCGATGGTAATACTATTGAATATAAAGGGTGATTGTTAGACCCTCTCTTGTTGGAGGTGGTCATTGTCTGGCACTTGTGCAGCATGAACGTTACTTGCCACTTGTCAGCCCAAACCTAGATATTGTTCAGGTCCTGCTGCATTTGGACATGACCTGCTTCAGTATATGAGAAGTCGTGAATGGTGCTGAACATTGTGCGGTCATCTGCGAACATCCCCACTTTTAAAAAAATATATAAAACAATGACATTGTATAGTACTGTACAAAAAAGAAAAGCAAATAACACATAGTACAAACTAAAACTCCATTCTCGCAAGGACCTGCCTAAACCACCCCTACTCTACTCTACCCTAGGCCCCCCCCTGCTGATGGTTAATTCTCCGCGAAGAAGTCAATGAACGGCAGCCACCTCCGGGCGAATCCCGATAGTGAACCTCTCAAGGCGAACTTCACTTTCTCTAGACCGAGAGTCGCCATGTCCGATAGCCATACTTTGGTCTTCGGGGGCCTTGAGTCCCTCCACGCCAACAGTATTCGTCGCTAGGCTACCAGGGAAGCGAATGCCAAGACGTCGGCCTCCTTCTCATCCTGGACTCCCAGGTCTTCCGACACCCCAAAGATTGGCACCTCAGGACTCATTACTACCCCAGTTTTCAAAACCCGGGACATGATGCCCGCGAATCCCTGCCAGTACCCCCTGAGTTTAGGGCGCGACCAGAACGTGTGCCCGTGATTAGCCGGCCCACTGGCGCATCTGGCACACTTGTCCTCCAGACCGAAGAATTTACTCATCCGGTCCACCGTCATGTGGGCCCGTTGCACGACCTTAAACTGGATCAGGCTGAGCCTGGCGCATGTTGCGGTCGTGTTTACTCTGCTCAGGGCTTCTGCCCAAATACCGTCCTCCATCTCCCCCCCGAGCTCCTCTTCACATTTAAGTTCAGGTCCTCAGTCTGTGTATCCTCTGCTCCCATTAGTTCTTTGTAAATATCTGAGACTCTACCCTCACCTACCTCTCCCCTTGATACTACCCTGTCCTGCCTCCCCTTTGGCAGGAGACGTGGGAAGGACAGCACCAGCCTGCGCACGAAATCCCTCACCTGCAAGTATCTAAAGTCATTCCCTCCTGCCAGCCCAAACTTCTCCTCCAACGCCCTCATGCTCGGGAAACTCCCTTCCAGGAACAGATCACCCACCCTCGCAATCCCCGCCCTCCGCCACAGTCGATACCTACCGTCCATGTTCCCCGGGGCAAATCGGTGATTGCCGCAGATTGGGGTCCACACCAAACCAATGCTCTCACTTCCCCTATATGCCTCCTCCACTGGCCCCAGATCCGAAGAGCCGCTACCACTGTAGGGCTGGTGGAGTACTGCGCCGGCGGGAGAGGCAGAGGCGCCGTTACCAGGGCTGCCAAACTGGTGCCCCTGCACGAAGCAGCCTTCATCCGCTCCCAAACTGACCCCGTACCCACCATCCATTTCCTTATCATCACTATGTTGGCCGCCCAGTAGTAGTTGCTGAAGTTCGGCAACGCCAGCCCCCCTCTGGCGCAGAGGAATGGTGTGAACCACTCCGGCATTGGGCCGCCCCGAAGGTGCAGAATCCTCCGCACCTTCAGGGGCGAGGCTGATGCCGGAGTGTTTGGCGCCGCGGCGGCTGGTGGTGAAGGGGCTTGGCGCCATGGCAACCGGCGCCAAAGGGCCTCCGCCGGCCGGCGCGAGTTGGCGCATGCGCGGGAGCGGCAGCATGTGCTGGCATCATCCCAGCACATGCGCAGGGGGGTTCTTCTCCGCACCGGCCATGGCGGAGGTTGACAGTGGCCGTTGTGGAGGGAAAGAGTGCCCCCATGGCACAGGCCCGCCCGCAAATCAGTGGGCCCTGATCGTGGGGCAGGCCACCGTGGGGGCACCCCCCAGGGCCAGATCCCCCCACGCCCCCCTCGAGGACTCTGCAGGCAGCACGTGGAGCCAGGTCCCGCCGGTAAGGACCTGTTGTGATTTACGTCGGCAGGACCCATGGAAAACGGACAGCCACCACTTGGCCCATCGCGGGCCGGAGAATCGCTGGGGTGGCCGCTGCCAGCAGCAGCCGACCGGCGCACCACGATTCCCGCTCCTGCCAAAAGCCCGGCGCCGGAGAATTCGGCAGCCTGCGGGGGCGGGATTCCCGCTGCTCCCCGGAAATTCTCCGACCCGCGGTGGTCGGAGAATCCTGCCCATCTTCTTTTGCGCTAGATAGGACTCCAACCAGCGGAGAATTTACCCCCGATTCCTGTTGACTCCAGTTTTACCAAGGCTCATTGATGCCATACTCAGTCAAATGCTGCCTTGATGTCAAGGGCAATCATTCTCATGGGGAGGCGGTGGCGTAGTGGTATAGTCACTGGACTAGTAATCCAGAGACCCAGAGTACTCTGGGGGTTCCAGGTTCCCGCCACTGCAGATGGTGAAAATTGAATTCAATAAAAACTTAGAATTAAAAGTCTAATGATACCATGAAACCATTGTCGATTGTCATAAAAAAATCTGGTTCACTAATGTACTTTAGGGAAATAAATATGCCACCTTTACCTGGTCTGGCTTACATGTGACTCCAGACCTACTGCAATGTGAGCTGAGTGACCCTGGCTGAACCCAAATTAAGCGTCCATGAGCAGGTTATTGATGACTAAGTGCAGCTTGATAGCACTGTTGATAATTACTTCCATCACTTTGCTGATGATGAGAATAAACTAATGTGGTGGTAATTGGCCAGGTTGGATTTCTCCTGTCTCGGACATGCTTTTCCACATTGTCAGGAAGATGCCAGTGTTGTATCTGTACTGGAACAGCTTGGCTAGGGGTGCAGCAAGTTAGAATTATTATTGCCGGGATGTTGTTAAGGCCCATAACATATGCAATATCCAGTGCCTTCTGCCATTTCTTGATATCACATGGAGTGAATGGAATTGACTGCAGACTGACATCTGTGATGCTGGGGACTCCAGAGGAGGCCGCGATGGACCATTCACTCGGCATTTCTGGCTGAAGATTGTTGCCAATATCTTTTGCACAGATGTGCTGGGCTCCTCTATCAATGAGAATGGGGATATATGTGGAGCTTCCTCTCCAGTGAGTTGTTAAATTCTCCACCACCATTCACGGCTGGCTGTGGCAGGACTGCAGAGCTTAGATCTGATTGTTGGTTGTGGAATTGCTCATCTCTGTCTATTATTTGCTGCTCATGTTGTTTGGCATGCAAGTAGTCGTGTGTAGCACCTTCACCAGGTTGGCACCTCATTTTTAGGTATGTCAGGAGTTGCTCCTGCACTCTTCATTGAACCAGGGTTGATCCTCTGGCTTGGTGGTAATGATAGAGTGGATACTATGCTGAGCCATGAGCTTACAGACCGTGTTTGGATTTAATTCTGCTGCTGCTGATGGCCTACAGTGCCTCATAGATGCCCAGTCTTGAATTGCCAGGTCTGTTCGAGGTCTATCCCATTTAGCATGGTGGTAATGCCACACAACATGATGGAGGATATCCTCAATGTGAAAGCGGGACAAGGACTGTACGGTGGTCACTCCCACTGACACTGTCAAGGACAGATGCACCTGCAGCAGGGAGGTTGGTAAGGATGGGGTCAAGTATGTTTTTCCCTCTTGTTGGTTCCCTTACCACTTGCTGCAGACCCAGTCAACTGCTATGTCCTTTAGGACCTGACCAACTCAGTCTGTGGTGGCACTACTGAGACACTCGTGCTGATGGACATTGAAATCCCATCCAGAGTACATTCTGTGCCTCTGCCATCGTCAGTGCCTCCTCCAAGTGGCATTCAACATGGAGGAGAACTGATTCATCAGCTGATGGTAGATGGTACTTGGTAATCAGCAGGACGTTTCTTTGCCCATGTTTGACCTGAATACATGAGGCTTCATGGGATCGAGAGTCAATGTTGAGGACTCCCCGGGAAGCTCCCTCCCCACTGTATACCGCTGTGCCTGGGTTGTCTGCTGGGTCTGTCCTGCCAGTGAGACAGGACATACCCAGTAATGGTGAAGGTCATGTCTGGGACATTATCTGTAAGGTATGATTCTGTGAGTTTGACTACGTCAGGCTGCTGCTCGACTAGTCTGTGAGACAGCTCTCCCAATTTTGGTACAAGCCCGCAGATGTTAGTCAGGAAGACTTTGGAAGGTCAAGAGTTTGATGGAATACTCTCCACTTGCCTGAATATGTACAACTCCAAAAACACTCAAGAGCTTTATATCATACAAAGGACAAAGCAGCCCGCTTGATTGGCACCCCATCCACACCTTCAGCATTCACTCCCTCTACCAGTGAAGCACAGTGGAAGCAGTGTGCAAATTCTACATGATACACTGCAGCAACTGACCAAAACTCCTTGGACCCCTATCATCCAGAAGGACAAGGGCAGCAGATGTGTGGGAACACCGCCACCTGCAAGTCACACTCCAAGCCACTCACCACCCTGATTTGGAACTATGTGGCGACTGCCACTGGTAAAATTTCTGGAACTTTTTTCCCAACAGTATTGGAGTGTACCTACACCACATGAATGGCAGTGGTTCACAAACACTTTCTCAAGTGTGATTAGAGATGGACAATAAATGCTGGCCTAGAGAGTGATGTCTGCATCTCATGAAAGAATAACTAAAAATAAAAGGTAGTCCTTTTAGCCCTTCAATCCTGCTCTGCATTTTCTATTAGATTTTGGCTGATCTGTCCATTACAAGGAGACATAAATTTAAGGCGAATGGTGGAAGATATAGGGGGGGTGTCAGAGGTAGGTTCTTTACCCAGAGAGTAGTGGGGGCATAGAATGCACTGCCTGTGGAAGTAGTTGATCGGAAACATTAGGGACCTTCAAGCGGCTATTGGATAGATACATGGATTACGGTAGAATGATATAGTGTAGATTAATTTGTTCTTAAGGGCAGCATTGTGGATAGCACAATTGCTTCACAGCTCCAGGGTCCCAGGTTCGGTTCCGGCTTGGGTCACTGTCTGTGCGGTGTCTGCACATCCTCCCCGTGTGTGCGTGGGTTTCCTGCGGGTGCTCAGGTTTCCTCCCACATGCCAAAGATGTGCAGGTCAGGTGGATTGGCCATGATAAATTGCCCTGAGTGTCCAAAATTGACCTTAATGTTGGGTGGGGTTACTGGGTTATGGGGATAGGGTGGAGGTGTTGACCTTGGGTAGGGTGCTCTTTCCAAGAGCCGGTGCAGACTCGATGGGCCGAATGGCCTCCTTCTGCACTGTAAATTCTATGACAATCTATGATTAATCTCGGACAAAGGTTCGGCACAACATCGTAGGCCGAAGGGCCTATTCTGTGCTGTATTTTTCTATGTTCTATGTATCATAACTTCATATTTACACCTCTGCTCTATATCCCTTGAAAGCATTATCCAACAAATATCTATGTGTCTCAGACCTAAAAGTTTCAATTGTCCGAGCATCTGTGGCCTTTTGAGGTAGATAATCCTAGATTTTGATTACTCTTTCTCTGAAAAAGTGAAAACACATTACGCACAGGTTTGCAACTGTAACATCATCAACTTACCTGCTATTGGCGCAGTAAATCTTCCAGTCATAACATCAAAATAGCTTCCAACATTGGTCTCCACACTGCTGAAAATAATACCGCTGTTCTGGTTTGTGAAATGGGTTGCCAAGGACGCCATAAAAGCAACCTATGTTAATTAAAAATAGATTAAACTGAACAATGAAGTAATGCTTGATTTGTGCAAATTCGCCAATGTGATTAAAATTTTTGGCACGTTGTGGCAATGATTTTTAGCAGCCAGTTACTTTCAGATCGGTGAAAATCTCAATCCATACACTCTGGGCAGGTGCAAGTCTATATGCTTGACCTGAAAGGCTTGCTTAGATATTAATGCTAGTAAAGAGCCAAATATGTGACTGGCTCTGCGAAATCAAAGAGATTAAATGTTTATTTCAGAAAGATTCCAGCTTGGCAAATACTCTATTGGGAATTTTTTAAGGTTTTGCACTGAATCATTCATGCGTACGCACTAACTCATGTGATGGTCAGAAAATATACACACGAACATACAAAAGAAGTAGGCCACTCAGCACCTCAAACCTGTCCGCTATTCAATGATATCATAGCTGATCTGATTGGACCATCAACCCCACATTCTCGACTACCACTATAACTTTTCACCCCTTTCTTCATCAAGAACCTGTCGACTTCTGCCTTAAAAATATTCAAAGACTCTGCTCCCAGTGCCTTTTGAAGAAGAGAGTTGCAAAGATTCACAACCCTCTGAGAGGAAAAAATGATCCTCAACTCTGTCCTAAATTGGGGGAATCCTTGGGCTGGGATGGTTGGGCTGGGAAACCTTGGGCGGGGTTCTCCGTAGCCCGATGCTGAAATCGTGATCGGCGATCAGGTGGAGAATGGATTCCGACATTGGAATCGGGGCCGGCAGCAGTTTGCGCTGGTTCGCCATGCTCCGCCCCTTCCAAAACATTGTCACCATGGCGCAGTGTCAAGGCCTTTGGCGCATCATTGGCCAGCCCATCCGCGATGCTCTGCCCTCGATGGGCCGAGTTGCCGACTGCGTGGGACACGTGTGGTCTCAGCGTTCGGAACCCGGTGTGCTGGCTGCTGACAGTGTCCAGCACCGCCACACTCGGCTGGGAGCCATGCCGCTGGCTGGGACGGGGGCTTCTACTAGGCTGGGAAGACTGGTGGGGGGGGGGGTGGTCACGCTTGGCGGGTTGGGTTCGCTCACGGCCGGCGCCATGTTGTATGGCGCGACCAGTGCAGGTCATCAGCCATGCACATGCGTGGCCCGGGACCCGGCATTCTCCGGCTGTTTGCGGCGCGATCCACGGGAGTTTCCCTCGGCGCCGGTGCTAGCCCATCATCGGTACCAGAATCGGTGAGGGGTTGGCGCCGATTTTCCTGTCGTGAAACTCCCGCGGATTCTCCGTTCGAGCCGGCACTTAGCTGCAGAAATATAGAACCCAGCCCCTTATTTTTAAGCAGTGACCGCTAGTTCTACAGGCGAAAACACCCTCTCCACATTCACCCTGTCAGCAACTTTCATAACCCCACCTTTGTTCCCTTCATCCAAGTCAATTATACAAATTGAAAAAAGCTGAAGCTCCAGAACTGATCCCTATGGCACACCATGGGCAAGATTCTCTGGCCTCCCCAAGATTCTCAGGCCAAGATTTCTTGGTGGCGGGAGACAGCCCTCTGTTGGTCGGTGGCAAGAATTTCTGTTTCCGCTGCTGTCAAGAGAATTTCTTATTGAATCCACCCCATCCCGCTGGGAGATCACACGGCATGAACAGCCAGAAAATGTTGCTTTTTAAAAATATTCTGTCCAACCTTCTGACCTGTCACCCAGCTTTGCAAAATTATATGCTTTGTGATACTATCATTAATTTTTTTAGTTTCCCATGGATGGTGGGTCCTCTGGTTGGAATTTTTCTTTTGCATTTGACTGTATCTATTCTGTGTATTCTGAAATATCCCTTTAAATGCCTGTTACTACATCTCTATTGACCTATTCCTTAGTTTAATTTGCCAGTTCATTTAAGCAAGCTTTGTGTTCATTCCCTCAGTGTTTAAGTTTAAAATACTAGCCTTGGAACACTCTTCTCTCCCTCAAATTGAATGTAAAATTCAATCTTATTATGATCACTGCTATCTAGGGGCACCTTCAGTATGAAGTCTTTAATTAATCCCATCCCATTGCACAATACCAGGTCTGGTATAGGTTTCTCTCTGGCTGGTGCCAGAATGTGTTGTTCTAAGAATCCATCGCAATAACGCTCTTTGAATTCCTCATTGAGGCTATATTTGTCCACCTGATTTTCCAAGTCTGTACGCGAATTAAAATCGCCCATGTTTATCCTGCATGACATTCACCTAAACATGTCTCACATTGCTTGATTAGATATTATTCAGTGTGGTCAATTTTAACTGGAGGCACACTCAGAGAAAGCATGGTGGAAGGGAATTCCTGGAAAAACTCAATAAGAGGCCCAAGCCATTTTAATTCCTGGGGCCCTTCGACTGTACCTTAATTCCATTCATAGGAGCATAGGAAATAAGAATGGGAAAAGGCTATTCGGCCCATTGAGCCTGTCCCAACATTCAAATAGATCATGGCGGATCATTTACCTCAAGGTCATCATTCCCACACTATCCCCATATCTTTTGATGTTATTAGTATCCTGAAACATTGAACATGTTCAATGATTAAGCTTCCACAGGGAGAGGGGGAGGGAATTCCAAAGATTCACCACCCTCTGATTGAAGAGATCACTCCTTATCTCTGCCTTTAATGGCCTGTCCTCTGTTGGAGCAGGCTCAATGGGCCGAATAGTCTTTTCCCGTTCTTATTCTGAGACTGTGTCCTCTGTTCTAGACTCATCAACCAGGGGAAACATCCTGGGAGGGTGTGGTAAACCACTGTTAGTGCATTATATGTATTGTGGTAAACTGTTACTGTACTACATGTATTGTGGTAAACCCACTGCCTGATGGCTCTGCCTCCCCTTGGGCTCGGTATAAAGGTGGCTAACCTCCGGCCCTGCTCCAGTTCGGGATCAGTGGCCAGGAGGCTTTCTGTTTAGCTTGTTAAAGCCACAGTTTCGTTCACTACTCGTCTTGTGTTAATTGATGGCACATCAGAGGGATTCACCATTTGTGAGACTATGCCGATGCAGAATTCATGGATTTTCACGACAGCAAAACTGGCACCGAACCTGGATCAATTCAGCGACTGTGAAGGGGCTAGCACTGGCACCATGTGGAACACAATCTATTCCAATGAAAAACGGTGCCCAATTCACCGGGTCCGTGATTGACACTCGGGAGGCTGACAAGCTACAGCTGCATATACACATTACAATCCCCGCACACACTCACCCAGCCAATAAGATGGCACTGGTTGTGCTGCAGCGTGCCCATACAGCTGATGGGTCAGCTGGGGCCAGAGGGCACCAGGGGGTGTCCTGGGGGGACACCTATACAACCCGTGTTCACAGTGGGCTGTTAGCGACATGTGCACCTGCATGGCTGCCTTGCTGGCTGCAGCAATGGTTTTCCGTGCCCGTCCACCCCGACCCCACAGCCCACCTGCTGGCCACCCCCCTCTACACCACTGGCCCTGGCAGAAGCCCGCCGGCACAACTGTCAGCAAACTATGGCGATGTTGGACACTTTCTGCACCCCCTCTTTCCCCCTCAATGGCCATGTCGCTGGTTTCATGATTTTTAAAAGCACAAGTGAACCGTGCTGTCGGGAACTCGGCCCATTGGAGGCGGAACATCACGGGGGCCCCAGAGATTACAAGGTCGAGCCCGCTAATGACATGTGATCGCTGTTTACTTTATGTGCATTCCGGACCGCATTGACGCCGCTGTTGAGGTGACGGAGAATAGAGATTTGCCGTCAAATCGGCGCCCACTGCGATTTTAGCATCGGGAACCTATTCTCCGCCCAATCAAGTTTGCGGCGTCGGCCAAAGGAGAATTCCATCCCCTATCCAAATCCACCCTGTCAGGTCCTGTAAGAATTTTATACGTTTCAATGTGATCAACCTTAATTTTTAAAAACTCTACAGAATACAGGCCCTGCAGTTTATTAAATCCCTCCTCATTAAACAATCCATCATCCCAGAGATTAGACTGGTGAGCCTCCATTACACTCCCTCCATGGCAAGTACATCTTTCCTTAGGTAAAGGGAGCAAAACACAATACTCCAGGTAAAGTCTCCACAAAGCTGTATCCAATTTCTGCTTTTGATCTATATTTAGCTAATGCCTGAAATAAGGTCCAATACAGATCCTGGGAAGCATCCTGTTATAATCCCCATGAGGATCATGGTGAACCAATCATTGATCTCCTTTTGGGACTCATGGAACATGAACTACATAGGTAGGGGTCAGAGGCCAACCAGCTGGGGCTCGTTAAGGCAGGGGAGAAAAGCAGACCCAATTCATGGCTTTTAAAAGCAGGCCCAACTCAGCCTGATCAGCTTTATCCACCCAGCAAAGTCTGCACTGGGAGTGAGATGTTGTATTAAGTATGTAATTGTAAATAAATTCATCTTTGTTCACGACAGCTTGCTTATGAGCTATTATACGTCCCTTTTTACAATCCCCCAATCAGTATAGATTTCCTTTACCACTACCCTCCTCTTCCCCAACCAATTAGCAGCCCATATCCCAAATGTATCTCTCATTTCATGTGCTCTATGGTTTACTAGTAATTGCTGTGTGAAACTTTATCAAATGCCCTTTGGAATTCTATATGGAAAACATCCATAAACATTCCCCTGTCCACTTTGTTAATGAACTCCTCAAAAGGATCTGCAAGATTAATCAGAAATGATCTACCTTGACAAATCCAAATAGACTCTCTTTGTTCAACTCATACTTTCTTCAAATGCTCAGCCAGTCTGCCCACCCTTTCAATTCAAAAAAGCCTTCTCCGAACCTTCCGCTTTGATTCTTCTTCATTAACCTACTCCTTCTTTAATGACTGCTCAGTTATTTTTGCTTTTATGGGGCAACTTTCATTTACGTAGTAAGATTTAAATAGTAGCATCACAGGAATGTTATTCAACAGAGTTTTAAAATGAGGCACATAACAGATATTAAGACAGATGATGAACAGCTTGGTCAAAGAGGTAGGTTTTAAGGAGCATATTATAGGAATAAAAATAATCTTTGTTAATGTCACAAGTAGACTTACATTAACACTCCAATTAAGTTACTGTGAAAATCCCCTAGTCGCCACACTCCGGTGCCTGTTCGGGTACACTGAGGGAAAATTCGGAATGTCCAGTTCACCTAACAAGCACATCGTTCGGGACTTGTGGGAGCACCCTGAGGAAACCCACGCAGACACGGGGAGAACATGCAGACTCCGCACAGACAGTGATCCAAATGAGTGTTGGAGTGGAGAGGTTTGGGGAGGAAAAACAAAATCAAGGACCAGGGCAGCTGAAGGCACAGCCACAAATGGACAGAGAAAAGGCGTATTGTATTAATGGTGCCCTGAAAATATAAGTTATTGTTTGCAATAAAATTTCTCTTCTGGTGGTTACTGTTACAGGACAACCTGTATTAAGGATATTACTGTAATGTGTCATGCACAAGAAGAATTCTTCCATCTTTGCAAAACAATATTAATTCAGTCAGGCTAATAAGCAACTTCATACTTTTATGTCTCAATGAGAAAACTATTCATTGTCACAATTGAGCAATAACAGAAAACACATATATTGCACAAAATTTCAAAAGTATCCTGGATTTATATCGTTCTATTACTTGTATTCCATTAAAAAAAACAGGAATCAAATTCCTAACAATTAAGTGGTGGCACGGCAGTAGAGGTGTACTAACAAAGATTGCTCGTAACTGACATAAAAAAGGCCAATCTCAG
Source organism: Scyliorhinus torazame (assembly GCF_047496885.1). Lineage (NCBI taxonomy): Eukaryota > Metazoa > Chordata > Chondrichthyes > Carcharhiniformes > Scyliorhinidae > Scyliorhinus > Scyliorhinus torazame. The sequence continues at coordinate 280,302,585 of NC_092709.1, read as the reverse complement.
TATAAGATACATTTGGAGCCAATTAGAAAAATGGCCTGCATATTGAGCTTGAAGGTAAAATAATAATAATGGCAATATGCAAAATGTTGTCACAAATTAGCACTGCTAATTCATAATGTCTGCTAATTGCATGGTGACACAGTAATATAAACCACCCTCTTGAGAAATAAGATAGAACATATCTGTCATTGTTTTGCTCCAACATTTAATTTTATTTTCTTTGTGGGATGTTGGCATTGCTGGCAATACGAGCATTTGTTGCCCACCCCTAATTCCCCCTTAACTCAGTAGCTTGGTAGGCCATTTCAGAGAGCAGGGAAGAGTCAATGATATTGCTGTGGATCTGGAGCCATGTTTCGTCAGGCCACGTAAGGATGGCAGATTTCCTTCCCCATCAGGAAGGTGAACCAGATGTTTACAATAATCGATGATCACAATCACCGAGGCCTGCTTTCAATTTCAGATTTTGCTAATCAATGTCTACCAGCTGCTGGGGTGGGATTTGAACGATTGTTACGAAAGCATTAGTCTGGGCCTCTGGATTCCTAGCCCAGTGCCATTACCACTCCACCACCACCTCACCCATATTGACTAGCTATTGTCCAACAATTTTACACAATACTGTCCTGTAAAATGTATTGTGAACAAAATAATGACATTCTTACTTTGAGTTCTGATGGGATCCCAGCTTGTCCCTTCTCTCCCTTAATGCCTTGAATTCCACGTTCTCCTCGGGGTCCAAAACCCCCTTTAAGGCCTTGATCACCCTTCTCTCCCTCATGTCCTGGGAGTCCATTATTTCCATTATTTCCATGGTTTCCTATTCAATTACAGAAAGTCATACTCGAGGAGTCAATTGGTATTTGATTGCCAGCTGCTGTATTCAGTCAGTAGCTTCTTGAACAATTATGCCTCAAGGCTAAAAATAAACTAAATCTAAATTCTCCAGTGGTTCAGGTGACAATTGCACAGGTAGTGAGTGTACTGTGGGTGGGATTTTCCCGTCCTCCGCAGCGTGTTTTCTGGTGGTGGTGGTGGCCTGTTATTGGCTGCCGGCAGGGTTTGTGGTCCGGTCGATGACTACAGCGTTTTGCGTGGCTCGCCTGTCCCACCGTCGGGGAACCTGCTGTAGGGGGTTGCCTTTCGCGAGACTGGAAGATCCAGCCAGCAGAAAGAACCAGAAAATCCCAACCTCCAGAGTCCATTATAAAAGATTTTATAGCAGAGGACTTGGAAAACAGTGGCAGGGCCAGTCAGCATGAAATTATGAGAGGGAAATCATTCTTGGCAAATCTACTGGAATTCTTTGAGGATGTAACTACTAGGATGGATGAGAGGTGCCAATGGATATGGTTTATTTGGACTTTCAGAAGGCTTTCAACAAAGTCCCACATGAGAGATTAGTGAGTCAAATTAACGCGCATGGGATTAGGGATAATGTGTTGAGATGGATAGGTAACTGGTTGGCAGACAGGAAACAAAGGGTAGGAATAAATCAATGCTAGGACCACAGCTATTCACAATACATATTAATGATTTAGATGAGGGAACTGAATGTAATATCTCCAAATTTGCAGATAACACAAAGCTGGGTGGGAGGGTGAGCTGTGACCTGGATGTAGAGATGCTTCTGTGTGAGGTGGACAAGCAAATGAATGGCAGATGCAGTATTATGTGGATAAATGTGAGGTTATCCACTTCGGTAGCAAAAGCAGGAGGCTGCACAGACCCTTCGAAAGAGCACTTTACCTAGGCAATTCCCCTCACCCCAATCAGGTAACCATGTGCATTATTCATAGCCAGTCAACCTAACCTGCACATTTTTGGACTGTTGGAGGAAACCAGAGCACCCGAAGGAAACCCATGCAGACAAAGGGAGAACATACTAACTCCACACAGTCAGCCAAGGCCAGAATTGAACCGGGCTCCATGGCGCTGTGAGGCAACAGTGCTAACCACTGTGCCACCATGCTGTTCTTGCTATGGAGGGAGTGCAACAAAGGTTTACCAGACTGATTCCTGGGATAGCAGGACTGACATTTGAGGAGAGATTGAATCAGTTAGGATTGCATTCACTGGAGTTCAGAAGAATGAGGGGGGAGTCGCATAGAAATCTATAAAACTCTAATTGATAGGGTTGATGCAGAAATGGGGTGGTCCTGATGGAGGGAAAGCCCAAAAACAGGGATCACTGTCTAAAGATATGGAGTAACCATTTCTTCACCCAGAGAGTAGTGAGCCTCTGGAATTCATTACTACAGAAAGCAGTTGAGGCCAAAACATTGGATGTTTTCAAGACGTTAGATACAACTCTCGGGCTAAAGGGCTCAAAGGATATGGGGGAAAAGCGGGAATAGGTTACTGAGTTGAATAATCTACCAAAAATGTGAAGGTTAGATGAATTGGTCATGCTAAATTGTCCCTTAGTGTCAAAAACTTTAAGGTGGGGTTACGGGCTAGAGTGGAGGCAAGGGCCCAGATAAGGTGCTCCTTCGGAGGATTGGTGCAGGCATGATGGGCCGAATGGCCTTCTGCACTGTAGGGATTTTATGAATGGCGGTGCAGGCTCTAAGGACTGAATGGCCTCCCCCTGCTCCTATTTTCCGTGTTTCTCGGTTTGTGTGTGTTTTGCTTCAACTGCAACAAGTCATAGATAGGCTCCAAGAAGGGCAGCACGGTAGCACAAGTGGATAGCACTGTGGCTTCATAGGTCTAGGGTTCCAGGTTTGATTCCCCGCTGGGTCTCTGTCTGCACGTTCTCCCTGTGCCTGCGTGGGCTTCCTCCGGGTACTTCGGTTTCCTCCCACAATCCAAAGACATGCAGGTTAGGTGGATTGGCCGAAATAAATTGCCCTTAGTGAATAAAAAAGTTTAGGAGGGTTTATTGGGTTACGGGGATATGGTGGACGTGTGGACTTAAGTGGGTCGGTGCAGAATCGATAGGCAGAATGGCCTCCTTCTGCACTGTATGTTCTATGTTCTAAGAATAGACATAGAAATAGTAGAGGGAATTTGATGCACAGAAGTGTGAGGTGTTGCATTTTGGCAGAACGGTTAGGGAGAGGCAATATTAAATTAATGGAAGTATTCTGAAGAGTGTGCAGAGATGGGGGATCTCAGGGTACATGTGCATAGATCTTTAAGGTGGCAAGAGCCATGGAGAGATTTGTTAATAAATCATGTGGGACCTTGTGCGTCATAACTAGAGGCATTGAGTAGAAGTGCAGGAGGTCATGCTGAGCCACTATAAAGTTCTGGTTAAGCCATAACTCGAGTGTTGTACCCAGTTCTAATTGCACTTCAGGAAGGACGTGAGTGTCCTTGATATTGTTCAGAGAAGAATTACCAGAATGGTTTCTTGAACAAAATATTTTAGCCACGAAGTGAGCTTGGAAAATAAGGGATTCTCTTTTGAGCAACGGAGACTGAGTGGTGAGTTAATAGAGATGTGTAAGATTATAACAGGTTTGGATAAGGTAGGCAAAGAAAACTGTTCCTGTTAGCTATTGGTGCAAGGACTAAGGGTCACTGATGAGGAAGGGAATGTGAGGAAGAACTAGTTTATACAATGAGTGATAATGACCTGGAACTCTGATCCAGCCAAAGTCAACCCCTCTCAGCAGGTTCACCAAACATTCCGTAGACATGAACCAGAAATCCTGCTGGTGGCCAATGACTCACCAGATGAAAACCTGCCACAGTGGGGAGGGGGGTGGGGGGGTATAATTTTTTACTCATCCGTGGGATGCTAGCAAGATCATCATTAGTTACCCATCCTAAGTGCCTTGGTAGGCAATTTCAGGGGGAAGCTAAGAGTCAAGATCCAGAGTCCTATTTAGGCCAGACCAGGTAAGGTCAGCAGATTGTAATAATAATAATCTTTATTATTGTCACAAGTAGGCTAACATTGACACTGTGAAAAGCCCCTATTCGCCACATTCGGCGCCTGTTCAGGTACACAGAGGGAAAATTCAGAATATCCAAATTACCTAACAGCACGTCTTTCGGGACTTGTGGGATGAAACCGGAGCACCTGGAGCAAACCCATGCAGACACGGGTAGAATGTGCAGGCTCCACACAGACAGTGACCCAAGCCGGGAATCGAACCTGGGACCCTGGTGTTGTGAAGCAACAGTGCTAACCATTGTGCTACCATGCCGCCCAATGTTTAGAGAACCAGACAGGTTTTACAGCAACGATGATAGTTTCATGGTCAGTAATTATTACTGAGAATACTTTTAGATTACAGAATTATTAATTGAATTTAAATTCCACCAGTTGTTATAACAGGATTTGAACCATGTCCTCAGAGCATTAGCCTAGACGTTTGGATTGCCCGTCCAGTGATATGACCAGTACATTACCATCTCCCACCATCCCCTTCTATAAGGAAGCTTGTTGACTTGCTGCAATTCATCTTGTAGGTGGCACACACTGCTGTCATTGGGCACCAGTGATGGAGGGAACAAATGCTTAAGTTGATTGTTGGGTTGTGTGCAGTTTTGTCCTAGATGGTGTCAAGATTCTTGAGTATTTTTGGAGCTACACACATCTAGACATGTGGCGGGTATTCCATCAGAATCCTGACTTTACGTGGAAATTTGGAAGGCTTCTTCCTCTGCAATTAAGCAAACCTCAGCTTCTCCAATAAGGGGATAAATACATGTGAGGGTCTTAATTCCCTGCAGGGGAATAGCCTGATGAGACTCACTGGGTAGATTCACAAGAAGAATACTCATTTGAGTGAGATGCCGGAGGGCTTACTGGTCATTATGAAGGTTGGCCTCCAATCATTAACTGCAGGAATAAAGAACAAGTTAAAATTGGAGAAGAAAAATGAAACATTGAAAAGCACAAGTAATAACTCACCCGGAATGCCAGCTTGGCCAGTAGGACCAGGCCATCCACGAGGACCAGGCTCTGCTCGGTGACAACAGTGGCTACACTCGAAATGAGCAGGTCTATCCACAACCTCATGTTGTTCCTCAAAATAGAAAATTAATTTTTAATTTGCAAGTATAATTTAACAAAAATCTAAACTGGCAAGCTAAAAAAAGTCACTCAAGGCAACTGATATGATTTTAGGAGAACAAATTTTATTTATTATTTTACAAATTTTGTGGTAGCTCCTTGAATGAAGAAATTGAGTATATATAATGGCTACTGTTATATTCAAATAAATCAAGTATGTCAACATCATATCAGAATTGATAAAAACAATAAAGGCGGTTTTTGAAATTATGATTAAAAAACAGCATGTCAATGGTGCTTTTTCATATTAAAGTGAAAATCAGTCAGAAAACTAATGGTAAGGAACAGATACTCCATGAGAAGAAAGTTGTCACAAGTTTTCAGATGATTTTTATTCCTCCTGAATTAGCTTCACAAGAATGGAAGGAATCTTGCCCAGGAGCTTCATGAAGTTGCTGCATTTGCACATTAATTGTCCATTAAACACAGTACAGAACAACATGTAAGTACCCTTTAAGCAATGTGAAATGTTTGATGACTAGCAATCACCCTCTTAAAAATGGAGTCTCATCCCTTCAAGTTGAGAATTGTTGTTGGAGATTTCAAAAACTTAAATTGTACATTTTTATTTTTTCTTCTTTTACTCTGTTTTTTCTGTCTCATAATCTTATCTTTCTTTCCCTCGCTTTGGGTAGAAGTTAATCCTTCCTGGTGGGGAGGATAGAGGTGAGGGTCATTTAATCAGGCAGAAGGATGTGAGATGGGACCTGCTCAGCTCAGTTGGGTCCAGGGCTGGAAGGCTCATCCACAGTCTTCCCCCTTGGGCATTAATTTAAGCCAATAATGCAACTTAGGGCCTCATCCTGCCAGCATTTGTATTCAACCAGCAGCGAGGTGGATAGTTGCCAGACAGGGAGCCTGAAAACCAAACCTGTTTGGTGGGCCTCCCTTGTTCGTGATAAAGGCTGACATCTGCTGAGGGATGCCCTTCTTCTGATCTCCTTCCAGCCCATGGGTAGGCTATGGTGTAGTGGTATTGTCACTGGACTAGTAATCCAGACTCCCAGCGTAATGACTTGGAGAACCGGGTTCAAATCCCACAATGGCAGATGGTGAAATTTGAATTCAATAAAAATCTGAAATTAAAAGTCTAATGGTGACCATTAAATCATTCGGGAAGGAAATCTGCCATCCTTACCTGGTCTGGCCTATCTGTGACTCCAGACCCACAGCAGTGTGGTTGACTCTTAAAAAATACCACTCAGTTCGGGGTTGCACAACAAATGCTGGCCTTGCCTGTCACGCCCACATCTCATGAAAGAATTTAAGAAAGGAACACCCATCCCACACTCTCTCAACAGTGGCCTGTATCTTTTGTCAATTCCAGGGTACCACTACTGGTGGTGCTGACAATTAATGAAGAGTTGCTGATCGCATTAGCTGGCAGCTCTTGAGAGAGGTAGGATTAGGACCCTAAATTCTGCTTAAGACCTGATCTTGGCCAATTAAGTGCCTTATGGGCACTGAATTCAAGCAGATCCTTCCCTGGTAGAGGTGATGTAATCAAACAAAATCCCATCACCAACAATAAATTTCATCCCTTATTTCTCTTCATATGCCTGAGCTGACATTGAATTTACTCATTCTAATTGAACCCACTTCTCGGCCCTCTTTCTGTTTATTTCTCAACCCTTTAATCCCATTGATTAATGTGATATTTTGTTGGCTCTGCTGGTCACCAATGTCCCAGATGTCCCATTGCCCTCACTGTACATCAACGTGTGCTTCCAGCAACTGACAGGGCAAAAATAATAAATGTCCCATTGGGAATGTTGTTCACCAAATCCTGGACTGTTAATGTACAGATTGTGAGAAACTTCATTGTAAGGCAAGCACGTTCTCCCCGTGTCTGTGTGTGTTTCCTCCGGGTGCTCCACTTTACTCCCACAGTCCAAAGATGTGCAGGTTAGGTGGATTGGCCATGCTTAATTGCCCTTAGTGATCAAAGAGGTTGGGCTGGGTTGCTGATTTGCAGGGGTGGGGTGGAGGTGGGGTTCTCCTTCCAGGGGCCGTTGCGGACTCAATGGGCCGGGTGGCCTCCTTCTGCACTGTAGATTCTACGATTCTATGAAGTGGATGATCAGCAGTTAAAATTCCTTTGCCACACAATCCATGGGTTTTACAATGGCATCTGACGCAAGGTGTGTTAGTGCGCAGTGAGGATTGTAAATGATTCTCTGGGTTAAATTTTCCATCCCTTCCCGCTAGCTGGATCTTCCAGTCATGCTCATGGAGATCACCCCCTCCCCCCACCGTAGCGGGTCACCTAGTGGCAAGGCCGTCTAACAACGCAAAGTGCCAATGGCACCAGCAGGACCGAGAGATCCCGCTGCCAGTCAATGCTGCGCTGCCTCCACCACCCAAAAACATCCCTTACTCATTTTTTCTCTTATATTCTGTATACGGGAAACTCTGTGGACAAAATTTTCCCATGCTTTGGCAGAGTGGAGCAGCAAGTGAAAAAAACGGCTTTAAAACCACCTTCCTCAAATACACTGTATTGTTCGGCTCATAGCTGAAAAAACAATAAAAGGGGCAGGTCCCATGGCATCATGTTGGCACGGTCGGCTTTGATTGAGCACCCCCCACCCCTCCGTCAGCCATTTAGGTTTTAAAAGATTGGGGTGCCCCTTTTAAAGGGAGCCCTGATGCAAAAAAAGAACCCCTCCCCCAAACTTAGTTCCAAATTGAGTTCATTTTAGCTTTTCTGTCTGCTCTCACAATGGTGTTAGAATATGAAATACATTGCTGTACGTAGCTTTTGAAGTCAAATGAATCACAAAATCTGCGAGGGAATTAGATAAAATTTCAAGAAGATAAATATTAAAGTGAATGAGGAAAATCAGGGGCGTTACATGGAAGAAGACAGCACTGACATAGAACAAGCTACTCCAGTGCTAAAATTCTTATGACAGACTGCTGGAGGTGTCGGTTTTGTTCATGTTATTTGCTCTATTTTTGACATGTTTGAATCACACCAACAGTTACATTTTTTTGGTTTTGATAGTTCAGGTTTGAAATCAGTGTTTTTAGAAATTCATATTACTTGCTTGGCTATAATGCTGCATTTACTGAGAAAGATTGTTCAGTGAAATTCATAAAATATGCTCCGCTTTGACTGAGTTACATATTGAATTTGTATGATCAAGAATATTTCAGTCACTGCTCAATGCACATTTTTGTGAGGCAAATCACTGCTGTATAATCATAGAGAAAAGTTGTCGTTCATGTAATTATGCGGTGCAGAATTTAGACTAAAGCATACCAGAAACAATTTGTAATCTATATTGTCCATTTCTCCTGAGTACATTGCCAAATGTTATATTTTCGAAATACTTGATGCTGCCCTACCCTACCACTCTTAAACCTTTCCAAACTAATCTGAGAATAGATAATCATAACTAATTCATACATCAAAATGGTAAATCTTCGACAGGTAACATAGCCAAGCAGGGTTATAACAAATTTAAAGTTATAATTAATCATCATGCATGATCTTAAATTCAAAATGTGGGGAAAAGCAAAAGAAAATTCATTTATACATTTCAAATGCCACATTATTTAGGAAATAGGAAAGAATGTGTTTTAAATTGCTCGTCTTTTTAATGGGTTAATTATAAGATCTTTTCTTATTCAATCTGGGAAGTATTCATTCCTGTTTCAACAGTTGGTTTTGTTTAATTTTACAACAAATGCACAAATTCAGGAGTAAACCCATAATAAACATACAAAGATGTCTCTCTTTTTTCCCGGCAACAAATAAGAAATATTGGAATTTCGACCTAGAGAAATGCATTGACTTAAAAACGACTAAACTTTGTTGTCCCAAAATTCAAATTGTCCCAGTTTAAGCCAGATGAAGCCAAATTGCCTCGGGACTGTTACTGCCTTTGTGTATAAAATCAATTCGGAGTACCTGGATGCTATTAGGAGTTGGCTGTTCTATCATCTTAGTTTCAAATTTGTTTCTTTTTGGCTTATTTTGTACTTTTCCTGTCTTGTCAGCTGCAGTCGGTCTGGAATTTACCCCACCTGTATGGTTTACAGCTTCAGCCTGTTCGCTCTTTAAATACCTGGAAGTTTCCTGGTTTTCAACTACTTTTGTCAAGTTTGCAATATCTTTCAGGCTCACCTCCGAGTATTCTTCCAGACACAGGCAAAAGGGTAGAAAGAGGAAAATGAGCAGGCACCAGCATTCACAAGTCTTCAGTGCCATCATAGCCTTTGGGATGAGGCCAGCAGTAAGATGTTAGTCTTATCCTTCAGTCACATGCAATCCCTCTGAAGCCTGCACCGAGTGTACAATTATATAGTGCGAGTAGGCTCCTGGTACAGGAAATTCTGGAACAGCCCAGTGATATATAATCACTCAACTGTGCTCAGTCAAACCTATCGAAAAAAAAATGGTTCATGTTACTTAAATGTGGTGTGACCTATTCATTAGTTAACCACAGTCACACACAAGAGGTGAATTTGCATGGATTAGTATTGATAGCTCCCTTGTTTCCTGCATTTTGGTGTCAGTTATCCATTTAACATTCGGAGTAGATCTGTTTTTGTTCAAGTGTGAAATACTTTGTTGAAAGTGAGAATTTGTGACTAATGCAGAACTTTCCTAACTGGAACCTTGTGGTAATCTCATTATATGGCTATTTTTAACTGGATAAATGCATGGCTTGATTTTTAAATAAAAGACCTGACATTTCGAGCTTTGTTAACCTGACCAGCTATTAAATATGTTGCACAAAATTTATTTAAAAGGAAACGAATAAAGCTTGAAAGAACTTGCACAAAATTCAATTGATTTTTTGTGATCCAGTTGGATTTTCTTACAATTTGTTTTGTGTAACTGTGCTTTCATTTCTGTCAATGTGATTAATGGTACTGCCCCAAGAATGATGTTGTTGAACATTGAGACTTATGCCAATGGGTGACTCATTACAAAACCAGACATTATGCGATGTATAAAAATACATAGATTTTTAGATTGCGATGTGAATTTCCCAGGTGTCTTAAGGAACAGTTAAAAATCTCAAAGAGTTCTCTTGTTAAGTGATCTGAACAAGCAATATCTATCTGATTAAGCAAATACCTTTCATATAAATATAAAGGATGGAAAAATGTTTGTGAAATTATAATATAAAATATCCTGAAGATTATGGGCTTGATGTTACCTTGCATTGGCGGGTATAAAACTGGTGGAAATGAATCACCAGGCCATTATACACTCCATCTAATTCCTTTCTGGAAAGAAAGAAATGCCAGGTAGAGTGCATAAAGAGGAATTGATTTGCTCTCACTAGTTTTCCTTCCAGTGGCGAAAGCTTAAATCTACATCACTGGGCGGAATCTTACCAAATTTTTTCAAAGTGTCAGGCTGAGATTTACCAGAATGTTGCCTGGTATGGAGGGCATTAGCTATGAGGAGCGGTTGAATAAACTTGGTTTGTTCTCACTGGAACGAAGGAGGTTGAGGGGAGACCTGATAGAGGTATACAAAATTATGAGGGGCATAGACAGAGTGGATAGTCAGAGGCTTTTCCCCGGGGTAGAGGGGTCAATTACTAGGGGGCATAGGTTTAAGGTGAGAGGGGCAAGGTTTAGAGTAGATGTACGAGGCAAGTTTTTTACGCAGAGGGTAGTGGGTGCCTGGAACTCGCTACCGGAGGAGGTGGTGGAAGCAGGGACGATAGTGACATTTAAGGGGCATCTTGACAAATACATGAATAGGATGGGAATAGAGGGTTACGGACCCAGGAAGTGTAGAAGATTGTAGTTTAGTTGGGCAGCATGGTCGGCACGGGCTTGGAGGGCCGAAGGGCCTGTTCCTGTGCTGTACATTTCTTTGTTCTTTGTTCTTTGAGACTGAAAACCAGCTTGAAGCTCTTCAGCTGCACAGACCAGTTTTCTCCCGAGGTCTTGAGCCTCACTAACTAAACAAAATGAGTGGACGGGGTTTACGCAGCCACGATGGTCAGGCGGAGCCTGTTCGAGCCAGCAATACTGACCACAGATATTGGCATGCCATCCTCAAAGGGTGCCCAGATCGGAATTTAAAATAAACATTCCCCCCCCCCCTCCATCACAGAGGTATCGGGGGCTCTCCTCCCCCTCCGGGTAATCATCGGGAGCTTCCCCGCACCCACCTTCCACAGCCCCCGACAACCATTACTGGCATTGATCCCCCCCCATCCCTGACATAGGGCATCCCCCCCAGCCCCACGATTATCACTGGCATTACAGCCCCCCACGACAATTATCGCCAGCATTCACCCCCCCCCCCCCCCCCCCCCGACATTCATCGTCAGCATTTCCCCCCTTCACCACCGTGAATGTATTGCTAGCATTCTCCACCCTCAATGTCTGGTGTGTCCCCGCCCCCCCCCCCCCTCCCCCAAATACATTTACACCAACCATTCTAGGTCCAATTGAGCTACCACTAAGGCCCACCCCGACAATGCCCCTGGCACCATCCCTGGTACAGATTGGCACTGCCAGATTGTCATGATGCCAACCTGGCAAAGCCCATCGTGCCAGGGACTATAAAGATTATTATATGTCCATGTGACCCTGGTACATAGCTGCTGTGACAGGGCAGCCCAGTCCTGTGCCTCCGCCACCACCTGCATAGTGTGCGGCAGGTCTTGGACATCTTGACGCATGTCCGATACCTTTGCCCCCAGTGCCTCCATCGTGGACATCACTCATGTGGTGTTGGCCTGGGTGGCATGCATTGTCGGCATCGCCTCCTGCCCCTGCATGCTGGAGGGATCTCCTTGACTGGTTCCCGTTTCACCAAACTGTTGGGAACCATGCTGAAGTGTGAATATTTAGCGAGGGTCTTCATGTGGTGTGGGGCCTGTTAATAATATTTAGCTGTATTCAAATCCATTTAAATGATGTTCCTGGCCTTTGTTGGCATGAATCTCACAATGATGCCGGCACGGAGCTGGGAAAATTGGGAAATATGATCTCTCCAAGGAATTTCCATTTCCTAAATCTCGACAGATTTTCCACCCACGTCACCATTCTCACTGACGCCGATTGCAGGCTGAAAATCTCCCCCAATATTTCTACATTTATTTACAGGTTTCCTTTAGGAGTGCTGGCTTTTGGCAAACTGATATAAATTTTTTTTAATTTCATTTTTTGTGGGATGTCGGCATCGCTGGCTCAGCCAGTTTTTCTTGTCTATTCCTAATGAATAATGGAGATGGAGAGCCTGGAAATACATGAGGGGCTGTCAGCAACCATCCAGCCTGCAGGTGCAGCTGGAAGAGCCCAACCACCTGCAGGAGCAGGAGATGATGCCGACAATGCATGCCATCCAGGTCAACACCGCATGAGCGATGTCCACGGCGGAGGCCTTGGGGGCAAAGGTATCAGCCATTCGGCCATGGGTCAAGATGTCCAAGGCCTGGCGCACGCTGTGTGGGTGGTGGCCGAGGCACAGGTCAGGGCTGCCTTGCCACACGCAACTATGTATCGGACCACCTGGACATATAATTATCTTTATTGTCACAAATAGGCTTACATTAACACAGCAATGAAGTTACTGTGATACGCCCCTAGTCACCACACTTCAGCAACTGTTCGGGTACTCTGAAGGAGAATTCAGAATGTCCAAATTACCTATCATCACGTCTTTCGGGACTTGTGGGAGGAAACCGGAGCACCCAGAGCAGACACAGGGAGATCGTGCAGACTCCACACAGACAGTGACCCAAGCCGGGATTCAAACCTGGGACCCTGGAGTTGTGAGACAACAGTGCGAACTGTGCTGTCCACAAGGGATGAATAAATAGTATTTAAGGTACTTGAAATTAATAAAACATATCAAATTCTCTGTGGCAGATGAGGCAAAAAAATCTCTTAGAATGTGATTAAGGTCTGAAATGTTTGCCACCCATTATAGCAATGCACCAGAGCTTGGTCCAGTCACACTGGGTTATAGCTGAGGGCATTGCCTGCATTGTCAGGGTGCTGACTGACCTGCGCCAGTCCCAGAGGGAGGTGGCACAGACACTGATGGATTTTCTTTTATTGGTTCATGGGATGAGGGCGTCACTGGTTGTGCCAATAATTTATTGCCCATCCCTGAGGGCATTTAAAAGTCAACCATATTGCTGTGGATCTGGAGTCACATGTAAGACCAGGTAAGGACGACTAGTTCTTATATTTATACTGGGAACTAGTGGTGCCCTCTAGTGGTTGTGTTACACTGAGATGTAATAATTAACCCTTTACTTGTCTACATATATACATATCATTACAGTCGCCACATTCTGGCTCCTGTTCGGGCACACTGAGGGGGAATTCAGAATGTCCAATTCACCTAACAGCACGCCTTTCGGGACTTGTGGAAGGAAACTGGAGCACCTGGAGGAGACCCACGCAGACACAGAGAGAACGTGCAGACTCCACACAGACCCAAGCTGGGAATCGAATCCAGATTCTGTGATGACAGGTCGACTATCATCTGTATATAATAGGAATAGACCATCATCATCTGTATGTGTATTTCATTTAGAACATAGAACATAGAATTATAGCGCAGGACAGGCCCTTCGGCCCTCGATGTTGCGCCGACCTGTGAAACCACTCTAAAGCCCATCTACACTATTCCCTTATCATCTATATGTCTATCCAATGACCATTTAAATGTCCTTAGTGTTGGCGAGTCCACTACTTTTGCAGGCAGGGCATTCCACGTCCTTACTACTCTCTGAGTAAAGAACCTACCTCTGACATCTGTCTTATATCTATCTCCCCTCAATTTAAAGGTATGTCCCCTCGTGCTAGACATTACCATTTGAGGAAAAAGGCTCTCACTATCCACCCTATCCAATCCTCTGATCATCTTGTATGCCTCAATTAAGTCACCTCGGAACCTTCTTCTCTCTAACGAAAACAGCCTCAAGTTCCTCAGCCTTTCCTCATAAGATCTTCCCTCCATACCAGGCAACATACTGGTAAATCTCCTCTGCACCCTTTCCAATGCTTCCACATCCTTCCTGTAATGCGGCGACAAGAATTGCACACCAATGCGTGCAAATGAGGCCGCACCAGAGTGTTGTATAGCTGCAATATGACCTCATGGCTCCTAAACTCAATACCTCTACCAATAAAAGCTAACACACCGTATGCCTTCTTAACAACCCTCTCAACCTGGGTGGCAACTTTCAAGGATCTATGTACATGGACACCGAGATCTCTCTGCTCATCCACACTGCCAAGAGTCTTACCATTAGCCCAGTACTCAGTCTTCCTGTTATTCCTTCCAAAATGAATCACCTCACACTTTTCTGCATTAAACTCCATTTGCCACCTCTCAGCCCACCGCTGCAGCTTATCTGTGTCCCTCCGTAACTTGTAACATCCTTCCGCACTGTCCACAACTCTACCGACTTTAGTGTCATCTGCAAATTTACTCACCCTTCCATCTACACCCTCCTCCAGGTTATTTATAAAAATGACAAACAGCAGTGGCCCCAAAACAGATCCTTGTAGTACACCACTAGTAACAGGACTCCAGTCTGAACATTTCCCATCAACCACCACCCTTTGTCTTCTGATCCAAACTGCTAAATCACCCTGAATCCCATGCCTCCGTATTTTCTGCAGTAGCCTACCATGGGGAACCTTAACAAACGCTTTACTGAAATTCATGTACACCACATCAACTGCTTTACCCTCATCCACCTGTTTGGTCACCTTCTCAAAGAACTCTACAAGGTTTATGAGGCACGACCTACCCTTCACAAAACCGTGCTGCCTATCTCTAATCAAATTATTCCTTTCAAGATGAGTATACATTCTATCTCTTATAAACATTTTCAAGATATTCCCCACAACAGAAGTAAGCCTCACTGGTCTATAGTTACCCGGGTTATCTCTACTCCCCTTCTTGAACAAGGGGACATCATTTGCTATCCTCCAGTCTTCTGGCACTATTCCTGTAGACAAAGATGACTTAAAGATCAAGGCCAAAGGCTCAGCAATCTCCTCCCTAGCTTCCCAGAAAATCCTAGGATAAATCCCATCCGACCCAGGTGACTTATCTATTTTCACACTTTCCAGAATTGCTAACACCTCATCCTTGTGAACCTCAAGCCCTTCTAGTCTAGTAGCCTGAATCTCAGTATTCTCCTCGACAACATTGTCTTTTTCCTGTGTGAATACTGACAAAAAATATTCAGTTAGCACCTCTCCTATCTCCTCGGACTCCAAGCACAACTTCCCACTACTGTCCTTGACTGGCCCTACTCTTACCCTAGTCATTCTTTTATTCCTGACATATCTATAGAAAGTTTTAGGGTTATCCTTGATCCTACCTGCCAAAGACTTCTCATGTCACCTCCTGGCTCTTCTTAGCTCTCTCTTTAGGACCTTCCTAGCTAACTTGTAACTCTCGAGCACCCTAACTGAACCTTCATGTCTCATCTTTACATAAGTCTCCTTCTTCCTCTTGACAAGTATTTCGACAGCTTTAGTAAACCACGGTTCCCTCACTCGACCACTTCCTCCCTGCCTGACAGGTACATACTTATCAAGGACACGCAGTAGCTGTTCCTTGAACAAGCTCCACATTTCCATTGTGCCCATCCCCTGCAGTTTTCCTCTCCATCCGATGTATCCTAAGTCTTGCCTCATCGCATCACAATTGCCTTTCCCCCAGATATAACTCTTGCCCTGCTGTATATACCTATCCCTTTCCATCACTAAAGTAAATGTAATTGAATTGTGGTCATTATCACCAAAGTGCTCACCTACCTCCAAATCTAACACCTGTCCTGGTTCATTACCCAGTACCAAATCCAATATGGCCTCACCTCTCATTGGCCTATCTACATACTGTGTCAGGAAACCCTCCAGCACACATTGGACAAAAACGGACCCATCTAATGTACTTGAACTATAGCGTTTCCAGTCAATATTTGGAAAATTAAAGTCCCCCATAACAACTACCCTGTTGCTTTCGCTCCTATCCAGAATCATCTTTGCAATCCTCTCCTCTACATCTCTGGAACTTTTCGGAGGCCTATAGACAACCCCTAACAGGGTGACCTCTCCTTTCCTGTAGCTAACCTCAGCCCATACTACCTCAGTAGACGAGTCCTCATCAAACGTCCTTTCTGCCACTGTAATACTGTCCTTGACTAACAATGCCACCCCTCCCCCTCTTTTACCACCTTCCCTGAGCTTACTGAAATATCTAAATCCCGGCACCTGCAACAACCATTCCTGTCCCTGCTCTATCCATGTCTCCAAAATGGCCACAACATCGAAGTCCCAGGTACCAACCCATGCCGCAAGTTCACCCACCTTATTCCGGATGCTCCTGGCATTGAAGAAGACACACTTTAAACCACCTTCCTGCCTGCCGGTACACTCCTGCAACTTTGAAACCCTACTCATGACCTCACTATTCTCAACCTCCTGTATACTGGAGCTACAATTCAGGTTCCCAACCCCCTGCTGAACTAGTTTAAACCCTCCCGAAGAGCATTAGCAAATCCCCCCCCCCCCCCCCCCAGGATATTGGTACCCCTCTGGTCCAGGTGCAGACCATCCCGTTTGTAGAGGTCCCACCGACCCCAGAATGAGCCCCAATTATCCAGAAATCTGAAACCCTCCCTCCTGCACCATCCCTGTAGCCACGTGTTCAACTCCTCTCTCTCCCTATTCCTCGTCTCGCTATCACGTGGCACGGGTAACAACCCAGAGATAATAACTCTGTTTGTCCTGGATCTAAGTTTCCACCCTAGCTCCCTGAATTCCTGCCTTACATCCCCATCCCTTTTCCTATCTATGTCGTTGGTTTTAGTTGTATGTTTTACTGATGTATTTCAGTTGTATGTTTTACTCATACCAGCAGATGGTGTGAGTATGCAGGCACGTGACCATGACGCACCATGTGTTAGTAAGTTGTTGATAGCAGTCGTATATTAGAGTAGCTCTGTAGTATCTTAGTGTAAGTTAGTGTTAGACCATTATTTCCAGCTGTATTAATCTTAGACATTGTAGTAATCCTTCAGAGTCGCGTTAGTAATAAATAGTTGAAAACAAAGTGTAATGTTCTTTGTGAACAATATCACATCAAAATTCAACATCAGCATAATCAAAGAACATTACAGGTCCCTGGAGCTGTGAAGCAACAGTGCTAACCACTGTGCTACCATGCCGCCCTGGCTGGCAGATATGGGACTGTGTCTGGTGCAAATATTTAAAAAAACATCTCCAATGTTTTTGTTGGTCACTCAGCTGAAATGCAATCCTAACGAGAAAGGAAAGACCTTTTACCACTTAGCTTCTCTCTGTCATGTAGAGAACCTATTTCCCAAGACTGGGAAAGGGCGTCAAATCAACTGTATATTGATAATGAGATTGAAAACAAGACTGAAATAAAGTGCAGTCAATAATGTCATCTCACTTGTGGAGCAGGGCTTTCCTTTACTCTGGTCAGTAATACTTTGTTTTGGGCAAAATGTGTGATTATGGCGGCACGAAGGCAAACATTAATTCAGGATGTTAATCATTGGCAGAGGCAGTGGCTGATTTGAGAATGAACTCTACTCAGGGTCACAGGTTTCTGCCATGGGTCTTCATGTGACTGAACATGCCAAGAGGCCAGAAAGTTTCGGCCTCTGTAACAGTGGGAGATGGTGGTGTAGTGGTGAGGCCACTGGACGAGGAATCTATAGACCCAGGTTATTGGATTGGGGGCATGGGTTCAAAGCCCAATGTCACAGCTGGTGGAATGTAAAGAACCTATCTATCTCTGTCTCAAAGACACTCAGTGATTTGGCCTCCACAGCCTTCTGCGGCAAAGAGTTCCACAGATTCACCACCCTCTGGCTGAAGAAATTTCTCCTCATATCCCTTTTAAAGGATCGTCCCTTTGGTCTGAGATGGTGTCCCCTGCTTCTATTTTTCCCTGCAGGTGGAAACATCCTCTCCACGTCCACTCTACCCAGGCCTTGCAGTATCCTGTAAGTTTCAATAGGATCTCCCCCTCATCCTTCTAAACTCCAACGAGTACAGACCCAGAGTCCTCAACCATTCCTCATTCCAGGGATCATTCTTGTGACCCTCCTCTGGACCCTTTCCAAGGCCAGCGCATCCTTCCTTAGATATGGGGCCCAAAACTGCTCACAAGACTCCAAATGAGGTCTGACCAGAGCCTTCTGCAGCCTCAGAAGTACATCCCTGGTACATTCCTCTTTGATTTCAGACCCACATGTGTTGAAAACTCAATCTTCTATGTTGTTAGCAATGGTGTCTGGTGTTTCACAGCTTTTCAGCAAGTCTAGGATGCTCGGACTGCACATGGAGCTGGAAATCCGTCAAACTCACTCGGCAAATCCCAGCTTCAGTAATCAATCTGATGGAAGATGCACAAGATTGTTCATCACTTTTGATTGAAGCTTGACATAGGCTCAGAACCAAACATCAAAACATAGACTAAACAGTTTACCATGACAGACAGGAAGCACAGGTGCAACAAACATGTTTGAATGCTACGTTGGGACATGGGGCGAACTTTTCCTGAAAAATTACTAAGTGCCATTTTGGGCACGGAAACTGGTGCGATTCATGCTGGCCGTTCCGGCAAGAATCTGATCGCGATCTTCCTGCACTTAGTACAATAAATGAACCCCCACGTGAATCACACCGAATTGGAATTCCCAGGCATCTGAATCACCTGGCCTGGGGCTCAGCTGTGCACTGTTTACAAAGGGGAGCTGCATTTAAAGGGCCCCTCTCCACTCACTGCCAGTCAAGCCAGGAGAATGGAAATGCAGATCTGCTTATGCTTCCTGGAGGCAGATTTGTCCAGGCTTCTGGATGCAGTGGGGGAGAGGCGGGGCACCCTGTACACCCCAGTGTGTAGAAGACTCAGATGTAGTGAGTCTAATCCAGCCTGAGATGCAATGGCTGCGGCAATCAGTGGCTGCGGCAATCAGTGGCTGTGGCAATCAGTGGCTGTGGCAATCCGTGCTAGCAACCTGACATGGTGGCCCGTCCGTAAGAAAATGAATGATCTCATTTGAGCTGAAAGGGTGAGTTCCCACCTGTCCCCTCCTGGCATCAGTCCCATCTTTCACACCTGTAGTGTCAACATTAATCAACATTAATCCACTCCGTGACACCTCGTGGCCTCCCAGCACCAGAATCCCTTCACCCCCCCAACATCTTCCTCATATCCCCCTGGTACTCTTCATCACTACTCCATCTGGGTAGCACGGTAGCACAGTGGGTAGCACTGTTGCTTCACAGCTCTGCGGTCCCAGGTTTGTTTCCCAGCTTGGATCACTGTCTGCGCGGAGTCTGCATGTTCTCCCCGTGTCTGCATGGGTTACCTCTGGGTGCTCCGGTTTCCTCCCACAAGTCCCGAAAGCTGTTAGGTAATTTGGACATTCTAAATTCTCCCTCTGTGTACCCAAACAGGGGCCGGAGTGTGGCGATTAGGGGCTTTTCACAGTAACTTCATTGCAGTGTTAATGTAAGCCTACTTGTGACAATAAAGACTATTATATTATTATTGTTATTATCCTATCTAGGCACGGTGTCCTCATATGCCACCTGCAGTACCCCCCCGACCTGCCAGCTGTCCGGCTTACAATCTCCTCTTTGTGTCCCGCTGGAGAAGATAGCCTTATTGAAAGGGAGAGGGAGAAGACGGGTGGGGGAATGTCCGAGTTCCATCTCCTAACTCCCGATGAAGAAAGAGATGGAGATTGAAGGGGACTTACAGGAGAGATCTGCGAGTGACAGCAAGGTTGGCCTGCGCCACAGAAGTGTGGATTAACTGAACCTTCATCCATATGACCTGTCCCTTGCTTCCCAGACTCTTTTTCCTCCCTTTTGTTAAACCCATGTCTCTTGTCTTGCAGGATCAACACCTGATTAGGCAGGGCCATCTCGGGTCACCACCCCCTGCGATCCCCAGCAGCACCTCAGTGGAAAGCTCTGAGGAAAGCACCGATCAGCATCTCAGGCATCACCCGCACCAGCCAGCAGCGCACAGAAACACCTCGGTGGGCAATATTAGCAGACGGATATCTGGGTCACTACCTGGTGAGCACCACACAACTGTTGATGGGCATCAAGTGGCGGCAGGAACTTCCAAGAGAGTGGGCAGTCACAGGCCTGCTGCATCCCAGGATGCCAAGATGCCAAGTCTCCGGTAACGTTTCTCCCTGAACTGCTGGGCAGAGTTGAGAAATCCAGGAAGGGGTGTCAGCAACGTTCCTGCAACTGCAAGGCCAACTGGGGTCCAAACTCCTTCAGTGACAGGAGGTGGTGCTGGCATTGCGTGGCACCCAGACCAACACTGCAAGGGTGGAGACCGCCGTGGAAAGCCTAGGGTTGGACTGGGCAGCACGGTAGCATTGTGGATAGCACAATTGCTTCACAGCTCCAGGGTCCCAAGTTCGATTCCGGCTTGGATCACTGTCTGTGCGGAGTCTGCACATCCTCCCCGTGTGTGCATGGGTTTCCTCCGGGTGCTCCGGTTTCCTCCCACAGTCCAAAGATGTGCAGGTTAGATGGATTGGCCATGATAAATTGCCCTTATTGTCCAAAGTTGTCCTTAGTGTTGGGTGGGGTTACTGGGTTATGGGGATTGTGTGGAGGTGTTGACCTTGGGTAGGGTACTCTTTCCAAGAGCCGGTGCAGACTCGATGGGCCGAATGGTCTCCTTCTGCACTGTAAATTCTATGATAATCTATGGACATCCGAATCATGAGTGGTGGAGTCCAGGGTGTGGCTCACTCTCTGAGGACCATGGCTGAGTGCCTCAAAAGCACAGCCCAGCCACAGAGATGTATGGTCCAGATGATGTTTTTTAAAAATGTATTTTTAAATTTAATTTGCTAATAAGTCAACGCAATGTCAATTAGAGGGGTGTAGTGCTCTGACTGTGAGATGTGGCAGGCCTGGGAGGCTTCCAGCGTCCCGGATAGCATCATCTGCAGAAAGTGCACCCAACTGGGGCTCCTCACATACCGCATGGTTAGGTTGGAGCATCAGTTGGATGCACTTAGGAGCATCATAGATAGCAGTTATATAAATGTGGTCACACCCAAGGTTCAGGCAGAGAGATGGGTGACCAACAGAAGGGGCAGGCAGTCAGTGCAGGAATCCTCTGTGGTTGTCCCCCCTCTCGAACAGGTATACCCCTTTGGATACTGTCGGGGGGGGGGGGGGTAGCCTATCAGGGGAAAAGAGCAGCAGCCAGAGCAGTGGCACCACGGCTGGCTCTGATGTTCAGCCAGAGGGAAGGTCAAACCGCAGAAGAGCAATAATCATAGGGGACTCTATAGTTAGGGGGTACAAATAGGTGCTTCTGTGGACGTGAAAGAGACTCCAGGATGGTATGTTGCCTCCCTGGTGCGAGGATCCAGGATGTCTCAGAAAGGGTAGCGGGCATCCTGAAGGGGGAGGGCAAATAAGCAGAGGTTGTGGTGCATATTGGTACTAACGACATAGGCAGGAAGGGGAATGAGGTCCTGCAGCAGGAGTTCAAGGAGTTGGCAGAAAGTTACAAGACAGGATCTCAAGGTTTATAATATCGGGATTACTCCCTGTGCCAAATGCCAGTGAAGCTAAAAATAGGAAGATAGAGCAGCTAAACACGTAGCTAAACAGCTGGTGTAGGAGGGAGAGTTTCAGTTATCTGGACCACTGGGAACTCCTCCGGGGCATAAATTTCCTGGCCGCGAGGTTTGCTAGTATCGCACGGGAGGGTTTAAACTAGCATGGCAGGGAGGTGGGTACAGGAGCAATAGGTCAGAAGGTGAAAAAATTGAGGGAGAACTGGGAAATAGGGCCACTATGGCTCTGAGGAAGAGCAGACAAAGAGATGTTGCTGAAAACAGCGGGACTGGTGGCCTGAAGTGCATATGTTTTAATGCAAGAAGTATAACAGGTAAGGCAGATGAACTTGATTAGTACTTGGAACTATGATGTTGTTGCCATTACAGAGACCTGGTTGAGGGAAGGATAGGATTGGCAGCTAAACATTCCAGGGTTTAGATGTTTCAGGCGGGATAGAGGGGGGTGTAAAAGGGGTGGAGGAGTTGCGCTACTGGTTAGGGAGAATATCACAGCTGGACTGCGGGAGGGCACCTCAGAGGGCAGCGAGGCTATATGAGTATAGATCAGGTATAAGAAGGGTGCAGTTACAATGTTTGGGGTTTACTACAGGCCTCCCAACAGCCAGTGGGAGATAGAGGAGCAGATAGGTCGACAGATTTTGGAAAGGAGTAAAAGCAACAGGGTTGTTGTGATGGGAAACTTTAACTTCCCCAATATGGACTGGGACTCACTTAGTGCTTGGGGCTTGGACAGGGCAGAGTTTGTAAAGAGCATCCAGGAGGGTTTCTTAAAACAATATGTCGATAGTCCAACTAGGGAAGGGGCTGTACTGGAATAGTATTGAGGAATGAGCCTGGCCAGGTGGTAGAAGTTTCAGTAGGGGAGCATTTCGGAAACAGTGACCACAATTCAGTAAGTTTTAAAGTGCTGGTGGACAAAGATAAGAGTGGTCCTAGAGTGATTGTGCTAGATTAGGGGAAGGCTAATTATAACAATATCAGGCGGGAACTGAACATAGATTGGGGGCGGATGTTTGAGGGTAAATCAACATCTGACATGTGGGAGGCTTTCAAATGTCAGTTGAAAGGAATTCAGGACCGGCATGTTCCTGTGAGGAAGAAGGATAAATATGGCAAATTTCGGGAACCTTGGATAACAAGAGATATTGTAGGCCTCGTCAAAAAGAAAAAGGAGGCATTTGTTAGGGTTGAAGGCTGGGAACAGACAGAACCTGTGTGGAATATAAGGAAAGTAGGAAGGAACTTAAGCAAGGAGTCAGGAGAGCTAAAAGGGGTCACAAAAAGTCATTGGCAAATCGGGTTAAGGAAAATCCCAAGGCTTTTTACACGTACATCAAAAGCAAGAGGGTAGCCAGGGAAAGGGTTGGCCCACTGAAGGATAGGCAAGGGAATCTATGTGTAGAGCCAGAGGAAATGGGTGAGGTACTAAATGAATACTTTGCATCAGTCTTCACCAAAGAGAAGGAATTGGTAGATGTTGAGTCTGGAGAAGGGTGTGTAGATAGCCTAGGTCACATTGAGATCCAAAAAGACGAGGTGTTGGGCGTCTTGAAAAATATTAAGGTGGATAAGTCCCCAGGGCCTGATGGGATCTACCCCGGAATACTGAAGGAGGCTGGAGAGGAAATTGCTGAGGCCTTGATAGAAATCTTTGGATCCTCACTGTCTTCAGGTGATGTCCCGGAGGACTGGAGAATAGCTAATGTTGTTCCTTTGTTTAAGAAGGGTAGCAAGGATAATCCAGGGAACTACAGGCCGGTGAACCTACGTCAGCGGTAGGGAAATTACTGGAGAGAATTCTTCGAGACAGGATCTACTCCCATTTGGAAGCAAGTGGTCGTATTAGCGAGAGGCAGCACGGTTTTGTGAAGGGGAGGTCTGTCTCACTAACTTGATCGAGTTTTTCGAGGAGGTCATAAAGATGATTGATGCAGGTAGGGCAGTGGATGTTGTCTATATGGACTTCAGTAAGGCCTTTGACAAGGTCCCTCATGGCAGACTGGTACAAAAGGTGAAGTCGCACGGGATCAGAGGTCAGCTGGCAAGATGGATACAGAACTGGCTAGGTCATAGAAGGCAGAGAGTAGCAATGGAAGGGTGCTTTTCTGATTGGAGGGCTGTGACTGGTGGTGTTCCGCAGGGATCAGTGCTGGGACTTTGCTGTTTGTAGTATATATAAACGATTTGGAGGAAAATGTAACTGGTCTGATTAGTAAGTTTGCGGTTGGTGGAATTGCGGATAGCGATGAGGACTGTCAGAGGATACAGCAGGATTTAGATGGTTTGGAGACGTGGGTGGAGAGATGGCAGATGGAGTTTAATCCGGACAAATGTGAGTTAATGCATTTTGGAAGGTCTAATACAGGTAGGGAATATACAGTGAATGGTAGAAGCTTCAAGAGTATTGCCAGTCAGAAAGACCTAGGTGTACAGGTCCACAGGTCACTGAAAGGGGTAATACAGGTGGAGAAGGTAGTCAAGAAGGCATACAGCATGCTTGCCTTCATTGGCTGGGGCATTGAGTATAAAAATTGGCAAATCATGTTGCAGCTGTATAGAACCTTAGTTAGGTCGCACTTGGAGTATCGTGTTCAATTATGGTCGCCACACTACTAGAATGATGTGGAGGCTTTAGAGAGGGGGCAAAAGAGATTTACCAGGATGTTGCTTGGTATGGAGGGCATTAGCTATGATGAGCGGTTGAATAAACTTGGTTTGTTCTCACTGGAACAAAGGAGATTGAGGGGCAACCTGATAGAGGTCTACAAAATTATGAGGGGCATAGACAGAGTGGATAGTCAGAAACCTGTTCCTGTGCTGTATTTTTCTTTGTTCTTTGTTCTTTATTCTGTGCAGAGGCTCATTACTGAGTGTTTTAACACCATGGTGCAGGCAATGTTGTGCCTCCAGGACTGGCAGTGCCAGATACCGCAGAGGCTTTTGGAGTTCACTCCAGTTGCCCTTTGTCCCATGGAGTAACCCTGAGGGAGGAGAATGTGCTGGAGCTCATCCGCAGTCCTTCCACCAAGGAGAAGCTGGCTGTCTCCAGCCCTTCTGAATCCCCCCTTCCTGACACTGGTGCATCTCAGGGGCAGTGAGGAGAACGGTGTGGCATGGCACACCAGTGACACCCGAAGGTTGGCTAGGTCCCTCCAGGTCCAGGCCCTCCCGAGAACACCTGCCAAGGGCATCACAGGCTCCAGAGCACGGAGGTCAGAAATCCACCCCCATATCTGATGTGCATTCTGGGAAGCCACTTGGACATAGCACTAGGCACGTTAGATTAAGAAGTTTTCGGAGCATAGAGTGCGCATGAGTGAAGTCAGACACTATAGTAGGGAATGGGTAATTGTCAGTGTAAATACGTACCATTGAAGAATATCGCACCTCAAACCTCTTTGACCTCTTTACCACAGGCACTGTTTATCTTCCCATCTGAACTCAGATCCTCCTGCAGGCAATCCCAACAGTGGAATCCCAGGAGACCCATAAGAACAGATATCCTGGAATGAAACGCTCATCACACACTGAACCCGAGACTTTGCCCGTTCCACCGCGCCCCCCACCTCCCCGGAGTGTTGGGCCAAAGGAATGTACCCCCAACCCTCACTCAGACATGAGCCTGAGGGTCTGTGTGCAGTCACCTGACAGACAGGGCTGAGACTTAAGCAGAACCTAAGGAGCATCACAGTTTTCCTCACAGTGAGTCATCATCATCCTTCCTTGAACACGTGTCCCGCTGAGACTGCCATCTCGGCCCATCACCCTGGTGTGATATCAGAGACCCTCGGCCAGTGCCACCTCTGTTAGCTGCTGCCCATATCACCTCTTCAGTTCAACGGCCACGGTCACTGCCCATACCCCTTCATAGTCGTCAACAGGCTCCCATCAGGCTGTTCCATTCCTTCACATCAGCAGCAGTAGGGTCTAACATATGTTGTGGCACATGGGCACCCATGTGCCCCTTCAGGGCTTCTGGGTCACCCATTTCAGATGGGTGGTCGTTACTACGAGGCGTCAACCTCCCCCTACCGATGGTCGGCACCCAACCTTCAATCCTTGACACCCCTATCCCTAACTTGGACAGTAAGGGCAGCTGAGAGTGGTGAAGGAAAAATGATAATGGCCAATCGGTTGGACGAGCATAACACACAGGAATGCAACAAGTCACAAGAACTCTTAGGCACCATGGATACTCAGGATTAGACATCCTGTGATTTTATTCATCTGGGGAAGCATAAGGGCACATCCCATATTGCAGCCTCCACCTCCACCCCCCCACACATGCGTTCCAGCCCAGAACATAGCCATCTGCCTAAGGCCAGCCCCTCAGGATGGCAACTGGCAGTCTTATTACTGCATTTCCCCCAAATCAGGAGTCTCCAGCCCCCAGGTCATTGGGAGCCACAATCTGGGAGATTCTGATCAGCTCTCTGGCACTAAGCGTGAAAACCTCAACAGTGCCTGTGAGACGGCCACCATTCAGGAACCCTTGTATTCTAATATCTGATTGGAGTCAGCTGCTTGGAGGAAAAAAGATCTGAAGCAAGAGCTCTGTCATAATGGAGAGTTAAAAAATAACTATTGGAAAAAAACTGATTTCAGCCAGATGTGCAATGGAGGAAGGTCTTGAGAATTAATGGGGTGTGAAATGTAATGTAAACAAACAATCTATAGGTCTTATGAAGTGGGCAGCAGCTGACTAAACTGCAGAGGCTCCGTAAAAGTCAATGGGGTGTGAAATATTATATAAACAAGTAAGTATAAAAGGATAAAAGCAGGCATACCGCAACAGCGAAATTGTGTGGGTTGTCCCGTATCGCATTTAGGGAGTATCCCTATGATGCGCTAGGGAATCCCACCAGAAGTTCCCATGTAAGGGTTTACCCGGCAATTGCCCAGAAGCGCTAACTCCCTCTGGACAATTGCGCTGGAAACCATCCGACAGAAGCGATTTAAATCACTGACTTTGGAAGGTTCTGTCAATTTCACCCTGATATTTACTCTGAAAGAGATAGAAGGAAAAAAACTTCTCACTCCAGAGTAACATTTAAAAAAAACAGACCCAGCCTCGCACAGGACACCCCATAAAAGGATGATCATCCAGGTGACCCAGCACATCTCCTGCACTCACCCAACCCCCCCCCCTCCCCCCACACATCCAGCAGCCCTCCACCACGTCCTCTCTGACCTGACCTGAAACCTCCCCCTCTCAGCTCCAGCCACGCCCGACCCAACTTGACGCCCCCTCCCATTCTGACCCGATCTGACCCCTTCCTCCATCACCCCTCCCGGACTGACACCCACCCCTCCCTCTCTCCTGGAATGACGCCCCTCTCTCCCTCCCAGAGTGATCCACCTCCCAGACTGACCCACCTCCCTCCCGGATTGACCTCTCTCCCAGAGTAAACCCTCTCCCGGACTGAGCCCCCCGCCCCACAGATTGATGCCCTTTACTCCCTTCCAGACTGAACCCCACCTGGACTGAATTCCTTTTCAGAACTGACCCCCCCCTCCCAGACTAATCTCTCTTCCTTCCTCCCTCCCACACTGACCCCCCCCCTCCTCCCCCATCCCCGGGGACTGATCTCTCTCATGGACCTTCATCCCTCCCTCCCAGACTGACCTCCCTCGCACCCCGCCCCCCCCCCCCCCCCCATATCCCTCCTTCTGGACTGACTCCCTCCTGGACTTCCCCCCCTCCCTCCCTTCATACATTCCTCCTTCTGGACTGACCCACATCCCGGACTGACCCCATCCCAGACTGTTCCCTCCTTCCCACCACGTCTGACCCCCCCAACCACCCACTTTGACTCTGACCTGACTCGGACCTCGCACCATCACCTGGTCCAACGCCCCCCCCCCCCCCGCCCGCTCCCCCTCCACCCATCAGGTCTGACTCCTCTCCCGTTTCTAACTCCTGATTATCTATTCAGAAACCCAGCCTCGCATGGGTCAATCCACACACACACACACAAAACCTGCCATGGGGCCCAGCACACCAACCCAACACATGACCACCTCCGACCTGATCTGAATCCACCTCCCATGCCAGAACCCCCATACCCCCAAAGCCCGACCCAACACCCTCTCCCAGTGCCAGCCAGTCCGACCCCACCTGGACTGACGCCCATTCCTGACTGACTGCGCCCGCTCCAGACCGACCCCCCGCCCAGACTGACCCCCTCCCAGACCAACCCCCCCTCCCAGATGGAGCCTCCTCCCAGACTGACACCCCTCTCTCCCTCGCTCCCTCGCTCCCGCACTGACCCCCCCTTCCCACCCACCCCGACTGACTCCCATCCCTCCCCACCATCCCGACTGACCCCTGTCCATCTCTCTGAGTCACCTCCCGGACTGACCCCACTCACGGACTGACCCCACTCCCTTCCCTCCTGGTCTGAGCCCTCTCCCAGATTGAGCCTCCTGACAGACTGAACTCCCTCCCAGACTGACCACACCTCCCGGACTGAGCCCCTCTCCCTCCCACCCAGACTGAGACTTCTCGCACCCTCCCTCCCAGACTCACACCTCTCTCCCCCCCCCTCCTGGATTGACTTCTGTCCCGGACTTACCACCCTGCTTCCCTCCCTTCCAGACTAGATCTTTCTCCCTCCCGGACTGGCCCACTTCCTCCCTCTCTCCCGGACAGAGCCCACGCCCCGACTGAGCCCCCTCCCGGACTGAGTCCTCGCCCTCCCTTCTGGACTGAGCCTCTTCCCTACCTTTCTCCTGGACTGACCCCCTCCCTGTCTCCCAGATTGTCTCCCATTCCTCCCTCCCCCTTTCCATCCTCCTTCCTGGGCTGAGCCCCCTCCCACACTGAACCCCTCCCTTCCTTCCTCCTGGACCGACACCCGTCCCTTTCTCCTTAGCTCCCTCCTGGACTGAACCCCCTCCCATTCTGAACCACTTTCAACCCTCCCTCTCTCCTGGCTAACCCACCTCCATCGTCCCTTCCCCCCTCAGCCACTGGTCCGAACCCTCCCCCCCACACCTGGTCCAACACCCCTCCCCGCCCCCACAATTGGGTCCAATCCTTCCTCCACCAGGTCCAATCCCCCCCCCCCCCATCCCCCCCCACCCTCCCCACAGACCAGGGGAGGCAGTGGCGTAGTGGTATTGTCACCGAACTAGCAAACCAGAAACCCAGGGTAATGATCTGGGGACCTGTGTTTGAATTCCGCCACTGCAGATGGGGAAATTTGAATTCAATAAAAATCTGGAATTAAAAATCTAATGATGACCCTAAAACCAGTGTCGATTGTCGCAAAAGCCCATCTGGTTCACTAATGTCCTTCAGGGAAGGAAATCTGCCATCCTTACCTGGTCTGGCCTACATGTAACTCTCACCTGCCCCCTCAAGGGCAATTAGGATTTGGCAATAAATACTGGCACAGCCTGCGATGCCCACGTCACAGGAATGAACAAAAAAAACACTGAGTCCGACCAACTCACCCACACACACCAGGTCCGACCTCCCCTCCTCCATTCCATAAACATTATAACTTTCCTGCTCCCGGTAAATTATCCCTTCAAACCTCTCCTTTACGGCAGCTACTGCTCTAAAAAGGGGGAGTTTCATACCTCTCTGCGTTCTAGTTACTCCATGCCAATTCTGCTGGGGGTGCACTTCGCTGCTCCTGTCCCACCCAGCCTGAGTGAGGAAGGTTAGGCGAGACAGGGGCTTGAGAATGCCAGCGAAGGTAAATCTGGCGAGAGTGGCAATCCGCCGGAGATTACCATTCTGCGGAGGTTACGAGCCAATGACTCTAATTGGGTGGCAAGAATATTGACAATTGAAACTATCTTGAGATGCCTGTTGAAAGCTTGCTGCCTAAAGTAAGTCACAAATGAAATCTTAAAATGTTTGAAATAAAAGAAACAATAGCGGAAAGATTCTCAAATGTGGAACATGCACGAAGAATTTTGAAAGATAATCAAAACAGAAGGAATTTTATTGGGAGTGCAGCAGGAAAGAATGTTTCACTGTTAGAACCTAATGTGGCAGCTGTAACATGGACATTAAGGTGACAGCGTTATTTATAATAACATTACAGCA
Organism: Scyliorhinus torazame; assembly: GCF_047496885.1. Classification (NCBI taxonomy): domain Eukaryota; kingdom Metazoa; phylum Chordata; class Chondrichthyes; order Carcharhiniformes; family Scyliorhinidae; genus Scyliorhinus; species Scyliorhinus torazame. The sequence goes on along the minus strand of NC_092709.1, from coordinate 280,272,869 downwards.
AAGCTGAGCTAGAAGTAATGAGGCTAAGTCATGCAAAACTTTGATAAAAGACAGGTCCCTGTGCTTTCCTATGAAACAACAGGTGCTAAAATCATTAGATCTTTGATTACTGGAATCTCGAGCATGCCAGAGGAAACAATGGAACTATTAATTCAGTTTCAATTGCACATTATAGAGGTACTTGCCAAACTCGGAAAGAACTAATATATCGAGAGGTGCACGGCCGTTGTCAGTTTAACATTTTACAAAATTAAGCACTACTGTAAAATTGAAAGAAAATCACACCGTTGTTAAAAATACAGAGGGGCCTGAATATTACGCTCCCCATCACCACCTCGCAATGGGTTTTGAGGTGGGGCAGGGTGGGGCGGGGGATGGAGGTGGTTTGTGAAATCCCTCTGCGATCCCACCTGCCCCAACCAGGAAGCAATTTTTGTGTGGTTGGGCAGGGCCTCGGACAAAGACAGCGCTCTATGCAGAAAACGATTACGGAGTTTTTCTGGAGCTGCAGGCCGACATTTTTCAATACAAGGCTCCAAGCCTTTTACAAAGTCAGACCATTTTAAGTTATAAACAAATTAAATAAAGAATATTTCACACATTTACTGCTTTAATGTGTTCTCATTTGGCATTTGAATCTTTTTTTTGACAACAGATTCCCTACGCTATAGTAGGCCGCATTTGGAAAGTTTGGTCAGTGCATTTCACTGATTGACAGCACCAGTGGTGATGTGTTGGGTACTCTGGATCTGTGGAGACTGCATTTACCTTAGCAGTAACATAGACAGGCTACCAACACTTGTAATAGTACAACTCTATTTTATTTAACTAAGAGCTGTTAAACATACTTTCACTTGGGTCAACACTATGTTAGATTGACTGAAGACCTATGCCTAACCTGACCAGCCTATACTGCTAGCACATGGTGGATGTTTGTGCTACTGACTGCGGGCTCTGTCTGTCTCAGAGGCTGCATCCCGAATGAGCAGGAAAACTAGTGCCCTCTGTCTTTATAGTGACCGTGCCCTAACAGGTGATTGGCTCCTGTGTTGTGTGTGTTGATTGGTCTTGCAGTGTGTCAGTCAGTGTGTGTCTCTGCACCATCATATACTGATGTGTATATTATGACATCCCCCTTTTCTAAAAGAAATGTGTGTTCGTGGCAATAAATAATGTAGTATGCGAATGTTCCTAACCATGTGTGGCACATGCGAGCATATTTACAGGACTATGTACAGAAACTCTAAGATATTTACATTGGAAGGTGTCTAGTGCAGATGGACAGTATGTAACACAAAATATAACTAGAACAACCGTATGTACAAACCAGTGAGTTAATCAAACAGGGTAACAAAACAATCAGTTCATGAGTTCAAAGAGTCCATGAATTCAGGCAGTTCATAAATTCAATCTCTGAGGTGGGTTACGAATTCTGGTTGACCGCCTCAAGGGTGGGTCAGGGGCCGCCTGTTCTGGAATGGGCGGGACTGTGTCAGACTCAGAGGGTGGCAGAGCGAAAGGGAGATCTGCAAAGTCCGTGACGGGTTCGTCGTGACGACGAGGCAGGACATGATGATCTGGTGGCGAGCGAGGAAGGAGTCGTAGTGCCCGCCTATTTCGGCGAAGAAGAGAGCCATCTTGTAGACGAACCAAAAATGACCTGGGGGCCATTTGTCTCAGCACCACAGCGGTGGCGGACCAACCACCATCGAGAAGTTGGAGACGGACCTCGTCATCAGGAGCAAGAGCAGAGAGATTCGTGGCGCGGGCGTCGTACGCCGATTTGTGTTGGGCCCGAGACAACTGCACTCGACGAAGGACCGGAAGGTTGTCCAAGTCCAGGACACGAATGGCCGGCACCGTCGTCCGCAGCATGCGATTCATCAACAATTGAGCCGGTGACAGGCCGGTGGACAATGGAGCTGATCTGTAAGCAAGCGGGGCGAGGTAAAAATCGGATCCTGCATCGGCCGCCTTGCACAGGAGTCGTTTGACAATGTGCACCCCCTTTTCAGCTTTGCCATTGGATTGGGTGTAATGGGGACTGGATGTGACATGTGTGAAGTTGTATCGTTTGGCAAAATTGGACCACTCCTGACTGGCAAAACACGGGCCATTGTCGGACATGATCGTGAGCGGGATGCCATGGCGAGCAAAGGATTCCTTGCACGCACGGATGACCACAGTTGAGGTGAGGTCATGTAGCCTAACTACCTCCGGGTAGTTTGAGAAATAGTCCACTATGAGGACATAGTCCCGGCCAAGTGCATGGAACAGGTCGATGCCCACTTTGGTCCATTGGATGTGACCAACACATGGGGTTGCAAGGTCTCCCTTGGCTGAGCAGGCTGGAAATGCTGGCAGGTTGGGCAGTTAAGAACGGCGTTGGCAATGTCCTCGTTGATTCCAGGCCAGTACACTGCCTCACGGGCCCGTCGGTGGCATTTCTCCACTCCCAGGTGGCCCTCATGGAGCTGCTCAAGGACGAGGTTCCGCATTCTGTGCGGAATGACGAACCTGCCCAGCTTTAGTAGAATCCCATCTACCACCGCCAGTTCATCTTTAATGTTATAGAATTGAGGGCATTGGCCCTTGAGCCACCCGTCTGTCAGGTGGCGCATGACACTTTGGAGCAGGGGATCGTTGGCCATCTCACGACGAATCTGGATGAGCTGTTCGTCCATGGCGGGCAGATTGGATGCGGCGAATACCACCTGAGCATCACTTTGGCACACGAAGCCCGCTGGGTCGCAGGGTGTGGTGACAGATTGGGAGAGTGCATCGGCGACAATGAGCTCCTTACCCGAGGTGTAGACGAGTTTGAAGTCATACCGCCTGAGTTTAAGGAGAATGCGCTGCAGGCGCGGCGTCATGTCGTTAAGGTCTTTTTGAATGATATTGACCAGTGGCCTGTGGTCGATCTCGACTGTGAACTTTGGGAGTCCATAGACATAGTCATGGAATTTGACGACTCCGGTAAGAAGGCCCAGGCGCTCTTTTTCAATTTGCGCATAGCGCTGTTCGGTGGGCGTCATTGCACGTGACGCGTATGCGACAGGAGCCCATGAGGAGGCGTCATCACGATGAAGGAGCACTGTTCCAATGCCGGACTGACTGGCATCCGTGGAGATCTTTGTTTCTTTGGCCGGATCGAAAAATGCCAACACCGGGTCCTTGGTCAGCTTCGCCCTGAGTTCCCGCCATTTTTGTTTGTGGGTGGGGAGTCTTTGGAACTCGATCGTCTTCTTAACCAGGTTCCTGAGAGCCGTCGTGTGGGAGGCAAAGTTAGCGATGAATTTCCCCAGGAAACTGACCATGCCCAGGAAGCGGAGGACTATTTTCTTGTCCTCCGGTGTCTTCATGGCCTTAATGGCAGATACCTTATCAGCATCCGGCTGCACGCCAAACTGTGAAATGTGGTCTCCGAGGAATTTAAGTTCTGTTTGACCAAAGGAGCATTTGGCCCTGTTGAGGCAGAGGCCATGCTCATGGATTTGTCGGAAGACGCGTTAGAGGCGATCAATGTGCTCCTGTGGGGTGGTAGACCAGACGATGATGTCGTCCACATAGACGCTAACCCCTTCGATACCTTCCATCATCTGCTCCATTATTCTGTGGAACTCTTCCGATGCAGAGGTGATGCCAAACTACAACCGGTTGTAGCAATACCGGCCAAATGGGGTGTTAAAGGTGCAGAGCTTCCGACTGGATGCGTCGAGTTGGATCTGCCAGAACCCCTTGGATGCGTCTAGCTTGGTGAAAAGTTTGACGCGAGCTATCTCGCAGGTGAGTTCTTCGCGCTTTGGATTGGGATAGTGTTCTCTCATAATATTGCGGTTGAGGTCCTTGGGATCAATCCATATGTGTAATTCGCCGGATGTTTTTTTCACGCACACCATAGAGCTGACCCAGTCAGTCAGTTCTGTAACTTTTGAAATTACGCCCTGGTCCTGGAGGTCCTGCAGCTGCTGCTGGAGGCGGTCCTTGAGGGGTGCTGGTACCCTGCGAGGTGCGTGCACCACAGGCGTGGCATTTGGTTTTAACAAGATTTTATAAGTGTATGGGAGTGTGCCCATGCCCTCGAATACACCGTGGTATCGGGTGATGATCGCGTTCAGCTGTGTCTGAAAGTCAGCGTCCTGAGATGCGGAAGCGTCAGCGGGTGACAGGGAGTGAACCCTTTGGACAAGGTGTAGAAGTTTGCACGCCTGAACACCAAGCAAGGAGGCTTTAGTGGATCCCACTATTTTGAATGGCAGGTTAGCCTTTAATGACCGGTGCGACACTTCAAGCTGGCAAGAGCCACTGGCAGCAATGGCATTACCATTATAGTCCAGAAGCTGGCAGGCGGATGGCAGGATGGTAGGCTTGACATGGAGGCTTTCGAGGTCAGACCGCGCAATGAGGTTGGCTGAAGCGCCGGTGTCCAGGCGGAATTGGATGCGGGATCGGTTGACCGTGAGGATGGCACACCACTCGTCGTCCGGATCAATGCTGAATATTGGGAGAGACTTGGCTTTCATCTTCTGGAGCATCTTGTGTTTGGTGATGATGCCCACCCGAAATGGTGCTTTAGGGTCCTCGGTGTCAAGGTCCGGAATCAAGTCGGAGTCAGAATCGGCTGGTTGGAGCGACGAGAGGTAGTAGGTTGAGCAGACCTGCATAGGGCTGCATAGTGGCCAAGCTTGCCACATTGGAGACAGCGTCGGGATTTTGCAGGACATTGTTGCTTTAAGTGGGCATTGCCACAGTTGCCGAATGTCGTGATGTCAGAACGTTCGGTACGCCACCGCGCATGCGCAGTGCGGTCGTACATAGTGCACGCCTGCACAGTGTGGTCTTCAGCCTCGCCGTCCCCTCGGTCAGTGCGCGCATGCACGGGAGCCTGCGAAAAGCACGCAAAATTGGCACCCTCATCCAGGCTTAGGCCCTGGAGTTGTTTAATGGCTTGCACCCGCCCTGCCTCGTGGTGACCTTGCCGCGCCGTTTCAGCTGCTTGAATGTGCGAGTATCGGTTAGTGGTGTGTTCATGCAGAATGCAGGTCTCGATGGCTATCGCAAGGGTGAGCTGTTTAACCTTGAGGAGCTGATGGTGTAGGGGGTCCAATTGTACACCGAAAACGATCTGGTCACGGATCATCGAGTCGGAGGTGGAGCCATAATTGCAGGACTGCGCAAGGATGCGAAGGTGGGTGAGGAAAGATTGAAAAGGTTCACCCTAACCCTGCAGACGCTGTTGAAAGACATAGCGCTCAAAACTTTCATTTACCTCGATGTCACAGTGACTGTCGACTTTGAGCAGGACTGTCTTGAACTTGGACTTGTCTTCACCTTCAGCGAAAGTGAGAGAGTTGAAGATATGGATGGCACGGTCCCTGGCCGTGGAAAGGAAGAGAGCAATCTTCCTGGCCTCTGAAGCAGCTTCCAGGTCTGTAGCTTCGAGGTATAGCTGGAATCGTTGTTTAAACATTTTCCAGTTCGCACCGAGGTTGCCGGTGATGCGGAGCAGCAGGGGAGGGCGGACGCTATCCATGCTACCGGATGACTGATTGCTGGTCGAAGGCAGAGCACTTGAAGTTAGGTCTATTAAACTCTAACATCACATACTGGTACCATGATGTGTTGGGTACTCTGGTTCTGTGGAGACTGCGTTTACCTTAACAGTAATATAGACAGGCTACCAACACTTGTGATAGTACAACTCTATTTTATTTAACTAAGAGCTGTTAAACATACTTGCACTGTGGGTCGACACTATGTTAGATTGACTGAAGAGCTATGCCTAACCTGACTAGCCTATACTGCTAGCACATGGTGGATGTTTGTGCTACTGCTGCGGGCTCTGTCTGTCTCAGAGGCTGCATCCCGAATGAGTGGGAAAACTAGTACCCTCTGTCTTTATAGTGACCATGCCCTAACTGGTGATTGGCTGCAGTGTGTGTCTCTGCACCATCATATACTGATGTGTATATTATGACAAGTGGTTCCCGTCATGAAGCTGGATAAGACAGTCCGCTTCTGCGGAGAGTATAAATTGACAGTGAACACGGCTACAAGATTGGACCCTTACCCTTTATCTCACATCGAGGATTTGTATGCAACATTGGTCGGTGTGTGTATATTCATGAAATTGGACATGAGCAATGTTTATCAACAGCTGGAGCTCAATGAATCCTCACGGAAGTACACCACAAGTAATACGCACAAGGGACACCTGGCTTCTTTTCGGTGTCTCCTTGGTGTGCGCAGTCTTCCAGCATGTCATGGAGAACATCCTGCGAGGATTGTCGCACATTGTGGTTTACTTGGGTGACATGCTAGTCACAGGGACCATGGAAGAAGAGCATTTGCAGAACCTTGAGGTTGTGTTGAAGCAACTTTCTGAATATGGAGTCTGCCTGTGCCACGTGAAGTGCATGTTTAATCTGAAAGAAGTGGGAGATTTGGGATATCGGGTGGACCAAGATGGCTTGCTGCCGAGAAGTTACAGGCAATCATAATGGCCCCAACTTTGTTCTTTTCTTGGATTAGTGAATTATTATGGGCACTTTATTCCAAATTTGGCTACCATCCTCACCCCCTCCACTTACTTTTGAAAAAGCGCCAGCCTAAGATTTTGGGACAAGGCCCAGGATACAACATCTTTTTTATAATGTTCTCGGTGTTGTCTCACAGTACCAGGGACGCGGGTTCAATTCCAGCCTTGTAAGACTGTGGAGTTTGCACTTTCTCCCCATGTCTGCATGGGTTTCCTTCGGGTGCTCGGATTCCCCCCACAGTCCAAAGATGTGCAGATTAGGTGGATTAGCCATGCTAAAATTGCCCCTTAGTGCCCAAAGATGTGTAGGTTAGGTGGGTTTACGGGGATAGGGCAGAGAAGTGGGCCTAGGTAGGGTGCTCCTTCAGAGGGTCAGTGCAGACACAATGGGTTGAATGATCTCCCTCTGCACTGTGGGAATTGTATGATTCTATGATTCTGTCCACTTCAAAGTCACTCAACCGTGAAGGGAGGTGAATGGAAAGCATGTGACTCTGTTTGAAGTGGTCCAGGAGCTGTCAATCAAAGCTTGACATTTATAAACATTGTGGTTTGTTTTGCAGCTGACTCAATGGTGAAGGGAGATGAACGGAACAATTCTGACAGCTGAGTGTGTGTGGAAGCTGCCAATAACAGCCTAGTAAAATAAATATCAAAGATAAATAAATTAATGGCTTACAAATCAAAGGTCTGAGAGGGGTTTAAACACAGTTCACTGGTTTTCTCTTTCCAGGAATTGATAGGTGCTGTTACATGTGTCTAAGCCAGCAGGTGTATTGCACAGGTGACTTTTAAAGCAGTAATATTTTTCACGGATTCTGGCTGACTGCTCTCCAGCTTTCAGATAGGGGTCTTTCTTCTGGGGGGTCTCCATAAGACCATAAGACATAGGAGCGGAAGTAAGGTCATTCGGCCCATCGAGTCTACTCCACCATTCAACCATGGCTAATTTCAACTCCATTTACCCGCTCTCTCTCCCTAGCCCTTAATTCCTCGAGAAATCAAGAATTTATCAACTTCTGTCTTAAAGACACTCAACGTCCCGGCCTCCACCGCCCTCTGTGGCAATGAATTCCACAGACCCACCACTCTCTGGCTGAAGAAATTTCTCCTCATCTCTGTTCTAAAGTGACTCCCTTTTATTCTAAGGCTGTGCCCCCGGGTCCTAGTCTCCCCTGCTAATGGAAACAACTTCCCTACGTCCAACCTATCTAAGCCATTCATTATCTTGTAAGTTTCTATTAGATCTCCCCTCAATCTCCTAAACTCCAATGAATATTATCCCAGGATCCTCAGACGTTCATCGTATGTTAGGCCTACCATTCCTGGGATCATCCGTGTGACTCTCCGCTGGACCCGCTCCAGTGCCAGTATGTCCTTCCTGAAGTGTGGGGCCCAAAATTGCTCACAGTATTCTAAATGGGGCCTAACTAATGCTTTATAAAGCTTCAGAAGCACATCCCTGCTTTTATATTCCATGCCTCTTGAGATAAATGACAACATTGCATTTGCTTTCTTAATTACGGACTCAACCTGCAAGTTTACCTTTAGAGAATCCTGGACTAGGACTCCCAAGTCCCTTTGCACTTCAGCATTATGAATTTTGTCACCGTTTAGAAAATAGTCCATGCCTCTTCTTTTTTCCAAAGTGCAAGACCTCGCACTTGCCCACGTTGAATTTCATCAGCCATTTCTTGGACCACTCTCCTAAACTGTCTAAATCTTTCTGCTGCCTCCCCACCTCCTCCATACTACCTGCCCATCCACCTATCTTTGTATCATCGGCAAACTTAGCCAGAATGCCCCTAGTCCCGTCATCTAGATCGTTAATATATAAAGAGAACAGCTGTGGCCCCAACACTGAACCCTGTGGGACACCACTCGTCACCGGTTGCCATTCCGAAAAAGAACCTTTTATCCCAACTCTCTGCCTTCTGCCTGACAGCCAATCGTCAATCCATGTTAGTACCTTGTCTCTTTGGGTATTCTCTTTATTTTGGGGGTCTCTGTGGGGGGTCCCTTTATTTAGAGGAACTCGGGGGGTCTCTTTATTTAGGGTGTCTCTGTGGGAAGGCCTTTTTATTTAGGAGGTCTCTGGTGAGGGTCCCCATAATTAGGACGTCTCCAAGGAAGGCTAACATTTCGAGTATGGATGGCTTGATTTGACAAAGAGTCATCCAGACTCGAAACATTACTTCCTTTTCTATCCACAGATACTGTCAGACCTCCTGAGATTGTCCAGTATTTTTTGTCTTACATTGAGGGGGTCTTTATTTAGGGGGTCTCGGGGTCTCTTTATTTAGGGGGTCTCTGTGGGAGGGTTTTTTTATTTAGGAGGTCTCTGGTGGTGGTCTCAATAATTAGGGTGTCTCTGTGCGGTGGTGGTGGGGCGTCTGGTGGGAGTGGTGTGGGCGGGTCTTATATATTGTTGTGGGGTGGCCCGCCAATGGACTTTGGGAGCAACCCCCTTAAAGAATTACCCCTTGGCCCACCACTAGGTCCACCGCATCAGGGCCAGGCTTGTCAGGACCTGCACCTATTCTCTCCAATGTGATTCCTGGCCCAGAGGACCGGAGAATCATGACGGCCTGGAGAATATGGTGCCTGGCCTGGTAATAGGATGTAAAAGAAGCTTATTACCCATTTGCAACCTCCTGCTGGTGCGGGGCGAGCATCTCGATCCCGACGCTTGGCGCCAATCCTGTTTTTTCCCCGACACTGGCTACTCCCTTGCATTGGGATATGTGCTACTGCGGGCAGCGGTGAATCCAACCCACTGGCTTCCTTTTGTTTGGGTCCTGTAGTAGATCTGCAGGATTAAGCAGGGTTTCTAGGGATTATGATCCTTGTATCCATGTGTTTCACTGATGCAACTATGAAAGCTTGGTCTCCTCTTGCTGTACCATTTCTTCATAAAATACCTTAAACTAGGCAATGTGTTTTCATTATCCTTTTGGCATATGATCAATTCATTTTTGCTGACGGTGCAGATCATTCCTCTACTTCGTGGCATAACCATTAGATTGAATATCTGTCAAAACAATTCATTTTTGCAACAGCCCATTTGGAAAGCGCCACAGGTAAATCTGACTCATGCAGCATTTGTTACAGAAGTGTTAAAACATTACCTTTGGCACAATGTTCGGCGAGAGAAGAAGACTTGAATTTGGCAAAAATTTGCAATTCTTCTGACTTTTACTGAAGAATCCCTTATAAAATGAAAGCTGTGCGAGTGAGTTGAAGTAAAATATGCACGACTGCTTGCTCAGATATTTTATTTCGATACGAATGAATGTAAAATTATATAATATCCATCATTAATATATAGACACGGTTTATTGTAAACATTGGGTTACAGATGATGATGTGGGGAAAAAAATGAAGCAGGTATAAAATGAGTTAAATGCAAATTACTGTGGATGCAGAAATCTGAAAGAAAAACAGAAAATGCTGGACAATCTCAGCAGGTCTGACAGCATCTGTGAAGAGAGAAGGGAGATCATGTTTCGAGTCTGGATGACTCTTTGTCAAAGTAAAATGAGTTGATTTTGTGCCCTTCCAGTTCCTTTCTCCCATTTATTTTCCTCTGACCCTATTCTTCTTCCAATGTCACTTTCACTGTCCCCTGTGACCTTTCCCTCTCTAACTCTGAACAATCAGTTCCCCCACAAAGTCCTCAGCTTCATTCTCTTAAGTTCCCACCTCAATGAATTTTGAACTCAGCATGATGCTGTGCATTAAACACTCATTTCTTTGTCCAGGAATTTCCATATCGCACTTCTGCCGGCTTCAGAATTCCCGTTCTGGATCTTTTCCTCTTGCCTTTAACCCCCTTCTAGATCTTTTCATTCGGAACTGCGGCATGACAGCGGTCATCTCAATTTCTCTGTTCCGTCACTCACTCTCACTCACATACCTCCTCCTGGAATTTCAGAAATCCATTCTAATATCCAACCCTAATATTGTCATTAAACCTACTGATAAAAGTAACTAAGAGCGGAATTCTCCCCTACCCGGCCGGGCGGGGGGTCCCGGCGGGATGGAGTGGCGTGAATCATTCCAGCGGCGGGCCGCCCCAAAGGTGCGGATTTCTCTGCACCTTTAGGGGCCAAGCCCTCACCTTGAGGGGCTAGCCCCGCGCCGGAGTGGTTCGCGCGCCGCCAGCCCGCGGGAAAGGCCTTTGGTGCACGCCAGCCGGGGCCGAAAGGACTTCACCGGGCGGCGGAAGTCCGCGCATGCGCGGGAGCATCAGCGGCTGCTGACGTCATCCACGCGCATGCGCAGGGGGGGTGTCTCCTCCGCATTGACCATGGTGAAGACTATGGCTGAGGCGGAGGGAAAAGAGTGCCCCCACGGCACAGGCCCGCCCGCGGATCAGTGGGCCCCGATCGCGGGCCAGGCCACCGTGGGGACACCCTCCTGGGGCCAGATCGACCCGCACCCTCCCCCCCAGGACCCCGGAGCCCGCCCGCGCCGCCTAGTCCAGCCGGGAAGAAAGGTGGTTTGATCCTCGCCGGCGGGACAGGCATTCCAGCAGCGGGACTTCGGCCCATCGTGGGCCAGAGAATCGCCGGGGGGGGGTCGCTCGCCGACCGGCGCGGCGCAATTTCCACCCCTGCCGAATATCTGGTGCCGGAGAATTCGGCAACCGGCGGCGGCGGGATTCACGCCAGCCCCCGGCGATTCTCCGACCTGGCAGGGGGTTGGAGAATCCCGCCCTATATCTGTACCATAGTGGCTTATTTCTCTGGCTGCTGAAACTGAATGGCATTAAGAGGTAGATTCAGAAAGGTAGAGATCACCCTCTTTTTTTGCGAATGCGGCATGACCTCTGACCCATCTTGTAAACAAAATGAAAGTCACTTCGCAAGCTTTGAACCCCAGACACTTTTTCCTACCTTCCCCTGGATACTAATTACCTTCCTCTCCCATGCCTCTGCCCCCCTCAACTCCAGCCCTCTTCCCCCCCACTTCAACTCCTCCCCCACTGGATGTCAAGCTATTGTTTCAGGATTGTCACTAAACTCACCTCCTCTGAAAAACTTTCCTCTTCAGCCTCCCATCTCATAGTTCCCCGAACTCACACAATTCACTTCTAAATCTTTTCCAAGATCCACAAACAGGACTTCCCTGGTAGACTCATCACTGCCACGTGTTCCTGCTCCACTGGACTGATTTCTTCCTATCTCCCCTCATTTTTCTGCCCTGGACCAGTCTCTTTTTAACTACATTTCTGACTCTTCCAACACTTTTTTGCCACTTCAACAGATCCCAGATTCAGGAGCCGAACCAGTTCCTTTTCACCATGGACGTCCAATTCCATACACCTACATTTCCCACCAAAGAGGCCTGAGGGATCTCTATTCCTTCCTTGAAAGGAGGTCCTCTAGTCCCTAGCCGCTATATCCTTCCAATTGGCTGAACGTCTCACATTAAAAAACTTCTCCTTTGACTCCACTCACCTCTTCAAAGTGAAAGGTGTTTCTGTGGGAACCTCTATGGGTCCTGCCAATGCCAGCTTTTTTAGTGAAATGTGGAATCTTTTATTTGTTGTATTCCAAATCAGGTCCCCACCATGACCTATTTTTCCGATACACTGATGGCTATATTGGTGAAGCTCTCTGTTCTCACACCAAACCAGAAAATGTCATCAGCTTTGTTCTCAGTCTTCTCTCACCCTCCCTTCTCTGATTCTTCCCTTCACTGCCTTCATTTGTATGCCTCCATTATTGGGGCTATCAATCAATATTCACTCTGAGCATACTGGCTCCCACAGCTACTTTACCAACACTTCCTCATTCCCCACATCCTGACTTGGCAATATCCCACTCCCCCAGTTTCTCCACCTCCGTTGAATCTGTTCTGACGATGCCATCTTCCATACCAGGGCTTCTGGCATGTCTTCCTTTTTTCTTGACCTAGGTCTTTCGTCCACTGTGGCTTTCTCTAGTGTGTCTATCCCATTTCCTGCAATTCCAATCTCATCTCTACGGCTCCTCCTCAGAACCACAAATGGGTTCTCTATGTGTCCACCTTCCACCCGTTCAGACTGCAAATTCATCAGATAATCCTCTGCCATTTCCACCATCTCCATATCTATGCCACCACCAAAGACAACGTCCTCTCTCCTCACCTTTAACATTTCTGAAAGGATTGCTCCCTCTGCAATACCCTGGTCCACTCCTCAGTCAACCAAGTACTCTCCTCACTTCCTATGGCACCTTTATATTCAAGAGCAGGAGAGGAACTCCTTCCCTTTTAACACTTCCATTACTACAGTTCAAAGCCCAAAGCACTCCTACCATTCTGTTAGGGAGGCTTTAACCTAATATGGCAGGGGGATGGGTACCCAGGCAGGGAGTTAGAGGAGATGGAAACTGGGTTAGGAACAAAAGGCAGAGAAAGTGAAAGCAAAAGAGGAAGACATGGGAATAAAAAGACAAAACCTAACAGTGGCTCTGTTGTCTCTGGAGATGGGCTTAATGTAAGGGAAAGTGGTCGAAAAACAAAATTAAGAGTTCTGCATCTTAATGCACGTAGCATAAAAAACAAGATAAGTAAACTGAATGCACAAACAGAGTTAAATGGGTATGATCTGATTGCCATTTCTGAGACATGGTTGCAAGGAGATTGAAGTTGGGAAATCAATATTCAGGGTTATTTGACTTTCAGGAAGAGCAGGCAGGAAGGAATAGGCAATGGGGTAGCTCTGTTGATAAGACAAGAAATAAGTACAGTTCTGAGGGATGATCTGGGCTCACAGGATGTGGAATTGATTTGGGTGGAAGTGACAAATACCAAAAGAAGGAAGAGAGTGGTGCGAGTGTTGTATAGGCCTCCAAAATGTAGCCACACCACAGGAGAGAGTTGAAATCAAGAAATGACACATGTATGTAAAAAGAGCACGGTATTAATCATGGGTGACTTTAGTTTTGATATCGATTAGGCTAATCAAATTGGAAATGGCAACAAGGAACACAGTGGTTAGCACTGTTGCTTCTTAGCTCCAGGGTCCCAGGTTCAATTCCCGGCTTGGGTCCCTCTCTGTGTGGAGTCTGCACGTTCTCCCTGTGTTTCCCTCCGGGTGCTCCGGAGAGTTCCGAAAGACGTGCTGTCAGGTGAATTGGATATTCTGAATTCTCCCTTTGTGTACCCGAACAGGCGCCAAAATGTGGCGACTAGGGGCTTTTCACAGTAACTTCATTGCATTGTAAATGTAAGCCCACTTGTGACAATAAAGATTATTATTATTATAAGAGAATTAATTCATAGAGTGCATTCAAAGAACAACAAAGAACAATACAGCACAGAAATAGGCCCTCCAAGCTGAGCCGATCATGTGTCCTATCTAGACCAACCACCTGTATCCTTCTATATCCTGTCTGTTCATGTGTTTATCCAGTTAAGTCTTAAAGGTCGCGAACATATCTGCCTCAGCCACCTCACTTGGCAGTGCATTCCAGACCACCACCACCCTCTGTGTAAAAAAAAGTCCCTCGCACATCTCCACTGAACCTTTCCCCCATCACCTTGAACTTGTGCCCCCTTGTGATTTTCAATTACGCCCTGGGAAAAAGCCTCCAACTGTTCACCTTATCTATACCGCTAATAATTTTATAAACTTCTATCAGGTTGCCCCTCTACCTCTGTCTCTCTAGGGCGAACAATCCAGTTTATTCAATCTCTCCTCATATCTAATACCCTCCATACCAGGCAACATCCTGGTAAATCTTTTCTGTACTCTCTCCAAAGCCTCCACGTCCTTCTGGTAGTGCGGTGACCAGAATTGGACACAGTATTCCAAATGTGGCTTAACCAACGTTCTATATAACTGGAACATAATTTTCGAGCTTTTATATTCGATACCCCATCCTATGAAGGCAAGCATGCCATATGCTTCCTTTTCCACCTGTGCTGCCACTTTTAAGGATCTGTGGAACTGCATGCCCAGATCTCTCGATGTCTCTATGCTCCTGATGGTTCTGCCATTTATTTTATAGCTCCCACCTGAATTGGATGTACCAAAATGCGTCACCTCGCATTTGTCTGGGTTAAATTCCATCTGCAATTTCTCTGCCCAATTTTGCAGCCTATCCTGTTGTATTCTCTGACAATCTTCATCACTATCTGCAACTCCTGCAATCTTAATATCATCTGCAAACTTGCTTATCCGACCCCCTACTTTTTTCCCAAGTCATTTATATATATTACAAAGAGCAGAGGTCCCAGTACGGATCCCTGTGGAACACCACTAGTTACAGACCTCCATTCGAAAAAACACCCTTCCACTGCTACCCTCTGTCTTCTATGGCCAAGGCAATTCTGAATCTATCCAACTAGTTCACCCCTGGCCCCATGTGATTTAATCTTTTGCACCAACCTGCCATGGGGGACCTTATCAAATGCTTTACTAAAGTCCAGGTAGAGAACGTCCACAGTCCTTCCCTCGTCAAAAAAATTCAATTAAATTAGTGAGACATGACCTCCTTCGTACAAAACCATGTTGTCTGTCGCAAATAAGACCATTCACTTTCAAATGTGCATAGATCCTGGGCGTCATTCTCCGCCGGCGGGAGTCTCCGTTTTGCCGGCGCCCGGGGGTTTCCCGACGGCGTGGGGCTGCCCCACAATGGGAAACCCCATTGACCGGCCGGTATAACGGAGCGGGTCGGGGCAGAAATGTGGCGGGGCGGGATGGAGAATTTCGCTCCTGATCTCTGAGAATCTTTCCCAACAATTTCAGTATCACAGACGTCAAGCTCACTGGTCTATAATTACCCGGATTATCCTTCTTAAATAACAGTATCCAGCACGGTAGCACAGTGGTTTGAACAGTTGCTTCACAGCTCCAGGATCACGTGTGCATCTTTTTTCTTTTTGACAAGATGCACAATTTCCCTGGTCATCCATGGTTCCCAAATCCTGCCTTTCCTGTCCTTCCTTTTTACTGGGACATACCTGTCCTGCACTCCCATCAACTGCTCCTTAAAAGACTCCCACATTCCAAATGTTGATTTACCCTCAAACAGCCTCTGCCAAACAACAGCCTCCAAATCCTGCCTAATCTAGTTGTAGTTAGTGTGGTGAACCACTGTACTAGGAGATGTAAGGTAGGACCTGCACTACAGGTTCGCCGGTAGCTCCTGCCGGCTGGCTCCGCCCACAGAGAACTGTAAAAATATGCATGACCTCCAGTGCCCTGAAAGATTTTGCCAGCTGCAGCAGGAGGCCATGCATCTGACTGTAATAAAGACACAGTTGTACCCAACTTTAGTCTTTGTGCAATTGATCGTGCATCAGTTAGTCTTCCCCCAATTTAGCACCTTAACCCTAGGACAACACTCATCCTTTTCCATGAGTATCCGCAAGCTTACGGAATTGTGGTCAATTTTCGCGACATGTTCTCCCACTGCAACTTTGATGACCTGGCCGGGCTCGATCCCAAGTACTGGGAACAATATAGCCCCTTCTCTAGTCAAATGATCCACATATTGTTCGAAAAAACCTTCTTGGACACACTTAACAAATTCCTTAACAAATCGTGGCCGGCCCTAGGTTCACGCCAAATGGCAATTCTCCAGTGCCTCGACCACAGCGTCAATGCGGTCCACTCTGCACATACAGTAAATGCCATTTGCATACCATTACCAGGCCTGACCCGGTATCATCTGGAGCTTCCGTGATTCTCAGCCTGCACTGGGGGAAATTTCCAACGGCAAGGTTTGTTTGTGTCTGTAAAGTTCGGGAAACAGGCACCGTGGCTGATGAGAGAGAGAGAGAGAGGAGGTAGGACATGGAGGGGCATGACCGTGGGCTGCCGGTCCTGACACTGGCCGGGAGGGCGAGCGGCAGGGGGGCCCTGCCAGGGCCAAGGGAAGGGGTGAAGGAGGGGCCGGGCCGTGGGGCCGGAGTGACCCCACACGGGACTTGGTGGTGCCAGGCACGGACTGCCTTTGCCGTGGCCAGCGAGGCAGCAATCTTGCTGCACATCCCACTGCACAGTGACACTGGCCATATGGGTGTCCTTTCCCCACCACCCCAGCCCCCACCCTCCACCCCCACAGCCCACCCTCCGCCATACCCCCGCAACCGGCCACCGCCCGCTGGCGGGGCATCAGGCGGCCCACCCAAGGGCAACGCCTACAGAGGGACACCGGATGGAGGGCTATGGAGTGTACCGCTGGCAAGGGCAGTGCGAACCAATGGTACCCCTGACAGGGACTGCCACCAGGGCCAGAGGCCTCCAGGGGGTCAGGCACCGACTGGGCCAAGGGTGCCGTGATGGGGGAGTGGGGGTGGGACATGCGGGGCCAGGGTCCGCAATGCCATCTGGAATCCGTTGGACGTGGTTGGGCACTGGGGGACGCACCTTTCTAAAAGGTCAGCCTTTCATCCTCTGCAGACAATGGATATCGGAGTACAACCAGCAATGGTGGCCTTCCTCTCAGTCGCCGCCGCCCTGGGGATGCAATGCAGCTGTACGAGCTGGAGCTGCTCGAGGAGGAGGACACTGCAGCAGGTGAGTCTTTCTCAGAGGCAGGATGGAGAGCTGGCCGCCCAACAAACCGCGGAGGAGGAGTGGGAGGTGCAAAGGAAGTGCCGCATGGGGGCTCGTGTATACAGGCAGCGCCTGTCATTCGAGGATCTGCCAGGCTGGGCATGTCGTCAAAGACTCCGGCTGAGCAGGGAGACAGTGCGAAATATCTTCCAGATCATGGCGCACCTGGCATCGCAGGGTAATGGGGGAGGTCACACGGTCCAGTTGGCTGTCAAGGTGAAGGTTACCCTGAACGTCTATGCCACATGGTCCTCCCAGGCAACGAGTGGAGACCTGTCCAGGATCTCACAGAACCTCGGGGCCACGCGTCTTGCTGCCATCGTGTTGGCCGGGATGGTGTTTGTGGGGTATATGCAGCAGCAGCTTGCCAGTCTCCTGAGTGCCAATCACGGACCCGATGTGTCCGGCATTGTTTTTCATTGGAACCGATTGTGTTCCACATGTCGCTGGTGTTAGCCTCTTAACGGTCGTTGAATTGGTCCAGGTGCGGCGCCAGTCCTGCTCCGGTGTCAACACTTAGTCTCCGGAGGGGAGAATCTGGCCGACAGTCTTTTGAGCAAGCGTTCCATTCTGGAATCTTCCCGTCCAGTTATAACATCAACTGGGATCATAACACAGCTAAGGAAGTTGAGAAGGGTATAAGTTGAAAGCAGAAACATATAAGATGGCAAGATTAGTGATAGCCCAGAAGAGTAGGATAGATTCAGAATGCAGTAAAGATGGACAAAAAAAAAATCAGGAAGGAGAAAATGAACTACGAGTGCAAGCCAGCGAGAAACAGAGGAAGAGAGAACTGTGGAGGATACTACAAGCATCCCAGAAATAGCAAAAAAAAATACAGGAGAGGAACTAAATGCAGTCACCATCACCAGAGAATTAAATTTAGGCAAACTAATAGGGTTAAAGGCTGACATGTTCCCTGGGCCTGATGGCTTGCATCCCAGCATCTAAAAGGAGGTAGCTACAGAGATCGTGCATGGACTGGTAGACATTTTCCAAAAATCATTGGATTCTGGAACTGTGCCAAAAGATTGGAAAACTGCTAATATGGTACCCTTGTCCATACAGGGAAGAAGGCAAAATGCAGGCCATTTCGCCTAACTTCAGTTATTGGAAAAATATTAGAGTCGATTACAAAGGAGAGAATAGCAGTGCATTTGGAAAGCCACAATCTGATCAAACAAAATCAGCACAGTTTCATGAAGGCAAAATCATGTCTGATAAATTTACTCAAGTTCTTTGAGGAGGTATCAGCCAGAGTAGATAGAGGAGAACCAGTCAATGTGGTATATTTGGATTTTCAAAAGGCAGTTGACAAAGTGCCACACAAAAGGCTTCTACACCAGATAGGAGCTCATGGCGAAGAAGGTAATATTGTGGCATGGATAGAGGATTGGCTAACTAACAAGAAGCAGTGAGTAGTGATAAGGGGGCTAGAGGACAGTATCCAGTGGAGTGCCACCGGGATCAGTGCTGGTACTGCAGCTGTTCACAATATACATTAATGAGTTGAAGGAAGGAACAGACTGTACTGTGGCCAAATTTACAGATGATGCAAAGGTGGGAGGGAAGGCAGGTTGTAAGGTGGATATAAATAGTTTACAGAGAGACATTGACAGGTTAAGCGAGCGGGCAGAAAATTAGCAATTGGAATTTGATGTCGAAAAATGTGAGTTTGTTCATTTTGGAAAAAAGAATGCGAAGGCGAATTATAATTTAAATGGAGAGACTGCAGAAAGCTGTAGCACAAAGGGACTTGTTCATGGAATCCAGAAAGCTAGCATACAGGTGCTGAAGTTAATAGGGAAGGCAAATGAAATGCTGGCTTTTATTTCAAGAGGGCTGGTGTATAAAAGTAAAGAGGTGTTGCTGCAACTGTACAAGGTACTAGTGTACAAGGTACTACATTTAGAATACTGTATACACTTTTGGTTCCCTGATTTGGAGAAAGATACATTATCACTGCAGACAGTACAAATGATGATCCCAGGTATAGAGGGACTGCCATATGAGGAAAGATTAAACAGGTTAGGTCTGTGCTCCTTGGGTTTCAGAAGAATGAGAGGTGATGTGATTGAAACATATAAGATTCTTAGGTGGTTAGACAAGGTAGATGTTGGGAGGATGTGTCCATTCATGGGAGAGTGTAGGATGAGAGGACATAGGCGCAGAATAAGGGGGTGCTAATTTCAGATGGATTTGAGGAAGAACTTGGGGCAGGATTCTCTGATCCTGAGGCTAAGTGTTGATGCCGTCGTAAACAGGCCCCCAGGAGCAGCGATTCTGAGCCCTACAGGAGGCCAGCTCGGCACTGGAGTGAACCACGCTGCTGCAGCTGGCGATACCGGCGTGAATGGGCGCATGCGCACTGCGATTGCGCGCATGCGCGGTGGCTTCCTTTTCCGCGCCGGCCCCTACGCCATGTTGCGTCGGGGCCAGTGCGGAGCAAAAGAGGCCCCAAGCCAGAGAGGCCGGCCCGCCGATTGGTAGGCCCCGATTGCGGGCCAGGACACAGCGGAGGCACCCCCACCCGGGGTCGGGGGCCCCTCCCCCTCCCCCTCCCCCTCCCCCTCCCCCTCCCCCTCCCCCCTCCCCTCCCCCTCACCCCCTCCCCACCTCCCCCCCTCCCCCCTCCCCCTCACCACCTACCCCCCCTCCCCCCCCCCTCCCCGTCCCCCCCTTGCCCTTGTTCTCTTAAAGTATGGTGAATTTTGGAATTCTTTACCCGAGGAAGCTGTGGAGGCCGAGTCCTTGAACATTTTCAAGGCTGAGATCGACAGGTTTATAATCAGTAGGGGAATTAAGGATTACGACGATAAGAATTAAGGAATTAAGATGGTAAGTTAGGAAAGTGGACTTTCAGGTGGTGTTAGATTAGCCATAATCTTATCAGATGGCGGATACGGCTCAAAGGGCTGAATGGCCTACTCCTGTTCCGGTTTCTTGTGGTATTAATGAACAGATCTGAAACATTAGCAATTGTCTTTTTCTCCTGAAATGCTGCCAGACCTGCTGAGTGTTTCCAGTGTAGTAATATAATCAGAGCCTAGTTTTAAGGCTGATTAAATTGGATATCTTAAATTAAAGAATCGGGCACTTTAAAAACGACAGTCTGCAGAAGCCTGCAAAATCTGAATATATAGAAATCAGGCAGGCTGCCGGGGGCATGTCTGGAGCACCCCTGATAACCCATCAAGTAATTATTGCTCCGACTTAAGATGCATTGGCCTATTGGCCACAGTTCCTGATAACCCATCAAGCAATCATTGCTCCTCCTAGGGCTAGGTCAGGCGCCCTGTCAACAGGTCTTCAACCAGACTATTGGGCACTGAGACCATGCCTCCTGAGACTCCATTGGTTGAAGGCCAAGGACAGGTGGAAAAGGAGGTGGGTGGTGACAGGGAGATAAAAATAGGCATTTCAGACATCTACGGAGCAAAGACTCGAAGCAAAAAGACTGGAAGCAAAGACTTGGGGCGGGATTCTCCACTCCCGCGCCGAAGTGGCCGCACCATCGTGAACGCCGTCAAGGTTCACAACGGCGCGAAACGGCCCCGATCCCGACCGATTCAGGCCCTGACAATGGGCGAGGATCGGGGCCGCGTCATCTACACCCGCCAGGCCTTGTCGCCGGCGTAAAGGCGGCGCCGCATAGATGACACGGCCGGGGCTGCATAACGGGCATCATCCGCGCATGTGCAGGTTGGCCGGCGCCAACCCGCGCATGCGTGGTTGCCGTCCTCTCTAAGTCCGCCCCGCAAGAAGATGTCTGACGGATCTTGCGGGGCCGCGGAAGGAAGGAGGTCCTCCTTCAGAGAGGACGGCCTGACGATCGGTGGGCACTGATCGCGGGCCACCCCACATTTGAGGTACCCCCCGGTGCAGGATCCCCCCTCGCCGCCCCGCAGGCCACCCCCCCAGCGTTCACGCACCGTTCACGACGGCAGCGACCAGGTGTGGACGGCGCCTGGGGGAACCCGCCGTTTTGGCTTGGCCGCACGGCCCATCCGGGCCTGAGAATAGCGGGGCTGCCGGAGAATCGCCATTTTGGGTGTCTCCGGCGATTCTCCGGCCTGCGGCCCGCGAAACTCGACCAGGCAGTTCCCGCCGCTTGGGAGAATCGCGGGAGGGCATCGGACCGGCGTCCCGGGAAATTTTGGCGGCCCAGGCAATTCGCCCAACCGGCGTGGGAGTGGAGAATCGCGCCCATGGTGTGTGAGGTGGCCCTGACCAGACCAGACTAAAGGAAGCAAGAAACAGCCAGCAACAATCACCTTTGCAAAGAGGAACCAGAGGGTCTCAGGGATCGGATCTGCAGCTTACCAAATCACCTTTGCGGGTAGTACAGTCGAAGCTGGGATGTTTCTTGTGTTTATAGTGGGTAATTTACGGGTTGACTATATTTAATAAACTGTGTTGCATTATACCCATGTCCGTACTTTGCTCTGCTCATAAATAAAGATATCTGGGTAAACTTTAATTAAGTAGCTGGTTGAAGTATCTGAATTGAACAGATACAACACCAGCATTCGCTATTTTTATCTCAAAATACTCTTTCCAGGTGAAAGGACAGGATTCTGCAGCTGTTTGCTGGAGTCGGGATTCTCAGTTCCAGTCGGCACCCTGCTCGCGGATTTCCCGGCAACGTGGTCTGATTTCGACGGGAAATCCTATTGACAAGCGGCACAAGTACAGAACCCCAACGCCAGTGAACAGCGCGTCAAATTCTCCATCCTCGCTAACAGCGGTAGCAGGGCGGACTCGCAACGGAGAATCACGGCCGACACCTTTCAATTTAGTGTTCACTCGCTGAGAGGAGGCGGATAGCCAATTTGTATTAACTGGAGGCACTTAAAGAGCCTCGATAAGTCAAAGGGTGGGTGGGTTGCCCGGCCTCTCCACCAACCCCCATACAATTTCAAATTAGTTGGGGGTGGAAAGGCACTTACTGTATTTTATGAGTCCTTGTCAGCAAACCCACAAGGAGGGGGGTGTAAAATTCCAGCCAAATGTAATAAATTACACTTCAGCTGAAATCAATGAAACATTAAAATTCGTATCTGTAAATGAGACTTTGGCATTACAGTTAGAATTTGATTTTCTGGACTGAGTAATTTAGCATCATAATTACTTTAACGTTGAAAATATTGCCAATGCCTTAATGATGCTCTGGGATCAATACATTCTATCCAGTTGTTAGATGGGTAATCGACATGCTTCACTTAAGTAAGAAGAAGAGGTCCGAGATAGTATAAACGGATTACATTAAAGAGGACTGAAAGAGGGAAAGTCCAGATCTCACAGATCAGGGATTTTTGCTATGATGGCCTCTAAGCAGGAGGCTACCATTCTTTGCATCACAGTTGACACATGAGTGCAATAAAATAAAAAAATTAAAAGATTTCCTCACAAACTTTGGGATCGTACTCCGCATTTAGATGATTATGCTCAGCCTCATGCGAATGCGAACAAGCTGTGGATGCACAGAGTTGTTGCTGGCCACTGTTTAGAACCACCACTGATTTTCACCTCCTCAAAAAGAGAAAGACTTGCATTTATGTAGAACCTTTCATGTCCTCGGGACCTTCCAATGTGTTTTACTCCCAAACTTTGAAGGCTGCTTTTGAGATTACTGTTGTGACGTGGGAAACACAGTGACCAATTTGTGCACCACAAGCTCCCACAGACAGCATTATGCTCATGAACAGATCAGCTGTTTCATTGATGGTGATTGAGGGACTTGGAGGTGACAATGATACCAGTTGAGCCATATGTGATCTGAAGAGCCAGAAGACCATACCCAACATTATCGATACCCGCTTCATGGTATGTACACCATGCATTTCAAAATGCCAACCTTCCTTGCACTCTTAGGAGAGGAACCATATAATCCCTACAATGCAGAAGGAAGCCATTTGGCCCATTGAGTCTGCACCAACCATCTGAAAGACCACCCTACCCACTACCCACTCCCTCACCCTATCCCTATAGCCTCACCTAACCTGCACATCTTTGGACACCAAGGGACAATTTAGCATGGACAATCCACCTAACCTTCTACTTTATTTGATGGAGCAAAATTACACCTCTAAAAATATTCTTTAACACAGCAGTGAATGTTTATCCTGCCAGTCTGCCGAGGTTTCTATTTAAATATCACTCTGTACAAGTGCAAAACGGCCTTACTCATGCCCCAAACCGGCCACTTTCCATTATCAATAGGATAATGGGCTAAATGGGGCATTTAGAATGAGCTAAATGGGGCATTCAGTCACAAGCAATGAGTTGATTAATTTTTGGACTGTGGTAGGAAATCATAGCACCTGGAGAAAGCCTACACAGACATGGGTAAAATGTACAAACTCCACACAGACAGTGACCCAAGGCCGGAATTGAACCCAGGTCCCTGGCGCTGTGAAGCAGCAGTGCTAACCACCGTGATCACATTGCCAGAACAAGGAATGCTATGGAGGGGGTAGACAGGATTTCATTGGGCCTTGACTTCCCTAGGTCCCCAATTCTAACAAAAGGCCTTTGATCTGAAATATTTGCTCCATTTTAGCTGCTCTCTGGACATAGACTGAGAGGTGGCAGGGGTCTTAAAATGCTGGTGGAAGGCATCAGGATGGAATCCCATTGCTTCCAACTGTCGCGGCATATTTCTAGAGATGGGATTGGCATCAGCCCAGTCACCTGCCAGCTGGAGACAGGCATCCAAATGATCACATTCATTGGCCTATTGATGGCCATTATGCTGCTGCCGATATTTTACCAGTGCTCGAATGACCCCCATCGCCAGAGGAGGCCACCAAGTACATCAAATTGTGCATTGGTCCTGTCCCTGGGCCAAGTAAGTCATTTGCATTTCAAAATTGCATTGTGGTGCAATGGAAATGCTTTATGTGTTGTGTCCCTGACCTTGGATTGCAAATCCAACCCTTTGTAACAGTCAAGATGGACTAATTCCTATTGATAATGGAAAGTGGCCGGATTGGGGCATGAGTAAGGCCGTTTTGCACTTGTACAGAGTGATATTTAAATAGAAACCTCGGCAGACTGGCAGGATAAACATTCACTGCTGTGTTAAAGAATATTTTTAGAGGTGTAATTGTGCTCCATTAAAAAAAGTAGAAGGAAAATTACAGTCATTAAGTAAATAGAGCCCACTATGTGCCTCTCCTGAGCTAAATGGGGCATTCAGTCACAAACAATGAATTGATTAACCTAGCTGAAAAACCCATGCCAGTGTCTGCTTCTGTTCAGATTAGAAAAAAAAGGCCAATATAGCTAATAAAATTTGTAAGTGAAATATAAAACAGATGTTTATTAACTCAGTCCAGATGCTATGTTTCAAACCTTATCCAATGGCATTCCATGATGTAATCAACCAGGCTGTGGAAATCTGGTAATCAACACTTTGGGAGCAAGATTGGACTCCTGTTAAAAAATGTGCAGACTTCTCTCCCCTTTTTTTCCACATTAGATAGCACGACAGCTGAGAACAGCTAGACACAATTGTCATCACAGCCTGGTGAGAACACATTTGCTGATAACTTCCTTGGAGTTTCATCTCGGGCAGTGGTATACGCTAGAAAAATAGTGAGGGGCAAATGTGATATTGGGATCTGATTCCAAAATTCTAGCCCCCATTCCTGTTCCAGACAATTTTTTGCCAATGTGGAGTAAGGGCATGGGTACTGCGGCCCTGTTTCCATTGCCAACTCCAGTGTTGGGTGTGGTAATTTCAACCACCGTGCCTCCACAGAATTTTGATTGATACAAGCCGGCTCTGTTAGCAGACATTATTCACAACTCCCCAGAGGAGTCGTGAACCATGGGGGCACCCTTATCTTTAGACTGGAATCAGAAAAAACCCCACAAACATTTAACATTCCCTTTGAAGTACATTGCCCACAGACCGGCTGTTCACGCCGGCGGGATAATTCAGTCTCACGCTGGCGCACAGTTTTCCAGCAATGAGGGGTGCAGTCACTGGGAAATCCCGTTGACAATGGCGGCATCGGTAAACCCATTTCAGAGGGCAGTTAAGAGTCAACCACATTGCTGTGGATCTGGAGTCACGTATAGGCCAGATTTCTTTCCCTGAAGAACATTAGTGAACTCGATGAGTTTTTATGAAAATCAATTCATACTCACTTTCGCTGACACTAGCTTTTAATTCCAGACTTCTGATTAATTGAATTTAAATTCCATCAGTTCCCATGATGAGATTTGAACCAGTTTCCCCCAGAGCATTAGGCTGTGCCTCTCGATTACTCCTTTAGTGAAATTATCACCTCATGGATGTTTTTCAGACCAGCTTGTGTCTTCCAGTGTTGCTTTCCAAGGGGCAGTTTTGAGCCCATTATCATTTTACGTTTCTAGAAATGCCCGAGACGTGGGTGTTTGGAGCAGTATTGTTAAGTTTACAGATATTTGTCCTACCTCCCATATTAAATGTCATGGTAATTTCATTATTGAATAAAGGCACCAAATTTTTCATAACATCGGCATTACGAACACTGGTCCGTAATTATCCAGATAAACTCTGTAAGATTTTAATAATTCTACTAATTTTATAGAATCTGAAATATCTGTGTGTTGTATTCTGTAACCACAGTTTACATTAAATGGTCAATTTGAATTTGTGCTAGTTGGAATGTTTTACAGGAAACCTGTTGCTTGTGAACAGTGGTTAGCACTGCTGCCTCACAGCACCAGGTTCAATTCTAGCCTTGGGTGACTGTCTGTGTGGAGTGTTGTCATTTTCCCTGTGTCTGGATGGGTTTCCTCCAGGTGCTCTGGTTTCCTCCCATATCCCAAAGATGTGCAGGCTAGGTGGATTGCCCATGCTAAATTGCCCCTTAGTGTCCAGGGATGTAATGGTTGGGTGGGGCTATGGACAGAGGCTGGGGGAGTGCGCCGAGGCCGGGGACTCTTTCAGAGGGTCAGTGCAGACCAGATGGGATCATGGGCTGAATAGACTCCTTCTGCACTGCAGGGGTTTATGATTATATGATTCTATGAATGAATCATTATGTTTTATAGTTATATGGCTGATCTCCTTTGAGTCTTGAGTTGAAGTAACTGCATGCTGTCTTAATGGTCAATAATACAATTAGGTATTTTTAAAATCATTTTGAAGGAATGGTTAAAAACATTGTGAACTTAAGATAACACCTTGGGTTGGATTCTCTGTTTTGGAGACTAAGTCCCCACGCCGGTGTGAAAACGGTGATCTTTTACGCCAGGAAAAGTGGCATAAAACAGCCACTGATTCCCCGTTTGTGGAGGCTAGCAGGGAAGCAGCACAGAGCTCGCAGCTCTAGCTGCCGATACGGCCCTGCGCACTTCCGGTTCCGATGCCGCGCCGTGCTCCATGGCGGACTCAGCCCACGGCCCCGGACCGCAAACGTGGTGCCCCCTTTGGCCGCTCGCGCACTACGGACCGCCCGCCCACAGTGCCCCCAGCCCCGAACTGGCGCCAAAATGCAATTTCAGCGTCAGAGAGCGGAGAATCCAGCCCCTTATGTTTTTTTTCCAATTATTTTTATTCTCCTTTTTCACATTTTCTCCCAAATTTACACCCAACAATAAACAATAATCAGTGACGACTGTAATGTCAATCCCCATATCAACAACAACGATCCCATCCTCCCACCAAACCCCAGACATTGGCCAGCATGTTGACATAAACAAATGACAAAAAGGAATCAGGAATCACCCATAATCATCATTCACACATACAGTCCCCCTCCCCCAACCCTCCCAGCCCCCAACCCCCCTAATGTTCGATGTGATCCAATTCTCGAAAGCGCATAATGAATAACACCCATGAATTGTAGAACCCCTCCACCCTTCCTCTCAGTTCAAACCAGCCCCTTATGTTTGAACAAACCATGCATTGCTTTAATTGGGCTGTGCCAGAGGAAACATTTAGGGCGGGATTCTCCACTTACCAAAGCCAATTTTGTAATTGGCGATCGGCAGAGAATCCCTTATTACGACCGAATTGGGGGCAGCGCCTGTTTTCAGATATTCCGCCCCCTCCAAGACAGCATCATCAAGGAGTACACCACACGCTGTTGGGAAGGCTTCAGGACATTACCTGAAGGCCCTTGCTCGATACTCCACCCCCCCCGTGGGCTGGGTTCCTGACTGCACCGGGGACTTGTGGTCTCAGCGGTCGGGAACCCGGCGTGGCGGCTGCGGACTGTGTCCGGCGCCGGCACAGTCGAATGGGAGCTGTGCTGCTGACCGGGAGTGGGCTTCGGCAAGGGCTGTGGGGACTGATGGGGGTGGCCCAGGGGTGGCGAGGGGTTGTCCGGTGGGGCACTATCTGGCAGGTCGGGTCCACTCGCGGCCGGCGCCATGTTGTACGTTGCGACCGCTGCAGGTCGGCACCGTGCGCATGCGCGGCCACGGACCCGGCAATTCTCCCGCCGTTTATATCGGGAATGCCATACGTTTTACGTGGCACGGCTGCTAGCTCCTCGCCAATCAGAGGATCGGTGCTGGGGCCGCGCCGATTTTTCCCACATAAAACGCCGTGGATCCTCCGGTCATAGCCCCAAATTCAGAGAATCCAGCCCCTAGTTTCTGATATTAAGATAGGCAGTGGTCCTAACTGTTGATTTTAATAGCTTAGTGTGGAGGTTGGTTGAAATATGTTGAGAAGAGAATGTAACTTTATTCATGACTTCTCTGTATCGGGAAGGAAATATGCAGTTGTTGGTGATGGAACGTAAACAAGTAAAAAATAAAGCTGTGTCGCAGTTTACAACCCATAAAGCAAGGGTTGCCAAGATGGGGCAACACAAGATCATTTGCACCCTATAGTGAATAGGAAGGGTTAATTTAGACCATCTCCAAAAAAGGAAGGAGCAATGTGAGACTGAGGGATAAAAGTTGAGAAACATAATCCATGTTGGCACAGCGATACCATGGCGTCTGGGGTATGACTCTTCTCAACACAGTTCAACATAATTTCAAAAACAAAGAAGAGGGACATTGTGCTGACAACACCAAGATATCCTGGGATCTTTAGAGATGAGAAACTTCTCTGTTGTCTTCACTGTTTGTTGTTAAGTAAGTATAAAATCTTGTTTAATAAATTATACTTGATTCATAAATGCTAGTTATTCCTACCTTGTAGGTCAGGCACAACTGAGAGCCCTAGTGTTCCAGATTACAAATTCGGATCTTAAAGTTTTTTTAATTAGAGGGGCTTTATATCTCTCGTTTCCTCCCACAAGTCCC
Source organism: Scyliorhinus torazame (assembly GCF_047496885.1). Lineage (NCBI taxonomy): Eukaryota > Metazoa > Chordata > Chondrichthyes > Carcharhiniformes > Scyliorhinidae > Scyliorhinus > Scyliorhinus torazame. Next base: position 280,244,514 of record NC_092709.1, on the reverse strand, counting down.
GAAAGACGTGCTGTTAGGTGAATTGGACATTCTGAATTCTCCCTCAGTGTACCCGAACAGGCACCGGAGTGTGGCGACTAGGGGATTTTCATAGTAACTTCATTGCTGTGTTAATGTAAGCCTACTTGTGACACTAATAAAGATTATTATTATCATCGCCATAAACCTTACAGCTCTGGCTCCAATGTAAATATATTACATTGATCCAGTCCTTCAGCACACTCAATTTTTAGGCTTTCAGCAAATTCCCCCATTTCATTCTGGATCAGAGGATGTATCCTGTCTTACCATAGTGCTGTATTTTCTTTAGCCTCACTAACTTATCTAAAATTTTCCTTTCATCCGTCATAATATCTCAGCTTTCAACTCCTTCAGGATTCTCATCTTTTCTTACATACTTCGCTTCAGCAAAGACCAATAGTGTTTACCGGTTTGTGATTTTTGCCTGCAAATTGGCACTCTGTCTCCTCAGGAGAGCACTTTACCACATCTGCAAATCATGAGCTTTATGCTTTCCACGCTGACTCTTCATTTTCACATAAATATCAGCATTCCACAGGTGCAAAGACCCACACTGCTCTTGCTATGTATTGTGAAAGAAATGAAATGAAAATGAAAAATGAAATGAAAATCGCTTATTGTCACAAGTAGGCTTCAAATGAAGTTACTGTGAAAAGCCCCTAGTCGCCACATTCCGGCGCCTGTTCAGGGAGGCTGTTACGGAAAATGAAAGTCGGCACAGCCTCCAAAGACCATAGACTGCTCTCCTCTCCTTTTTTGAGAGTGAGCTGACTGGCGGTGATTTAACGTGAGAGTCACCACACATCAGAATAGGGGCAAGGTTACACGTTATGTATTGTATGTCTTGTCTGGCTTGCCATACTTTGCAAGCCAATGCATTCTGGGATCAGAGGATCCATATTTTCTTTTAGTTTCGCTGCTGCAGCAATAAAGGACAGTCACAATCCTAATCATCTCCTATGCCTACTTGTGTAATGATTGATCTCGAAAGGTACCAGGACTAAAAACATACCAGACTGGCGACGAGGACATTGGACGTTTGTGTAATGCTACTTCAAAAGTTAACTGAACTAAGGAAACTTACATTTTCACCTGAACTGCATGTTAGATTTGTACTGCAGAAAAAGGCAGGCAGTAAAATATAGGGACCTGTAGAGTTTGGAACAAAAAGAAACCGATGGACTTGAAAAATAAAAGAAAACTGTCGAAGAAAATAAAACCTTTACTGCTCTTAAAGTGGTGACATGTTTAAAATGGTAACACAGCAACTGACAAAGAAAAGAGATGAAAAGGCTGAAAATCACCACACTGACTGGACCTATGGGACATTTTGATGAAACTGTTGAACAGCGGAGCGAACTGACAAAGACTAACCTCACCTTGCAGAAAACCATGGAGATTGCAGCCTCCATGGAGCTGGCAACAAAAGAAGCACAGCAGTTCATTTGATCAACTCGAATGCATTAATAATAATAATCTTTATTGTCACAAGTAGAAATTACTGTGAAAAGCCCCCAGTCGGCACATTCCGGCGCTTCTTTGGGTACACAGAGGGAGAATTTAGAATGTCCAATTCACCTCACAGCACGTCTTTCGGGACTTCTGGGAGGAAACCGGAGCACCCGGAGGAAACCCACACAGACACGGGGAGAACGTACAGACTCCGCACAGACAGTAACCCAAGCCGGGAATCGAACCCGGGACCATGGCGCTGTGAAGCAACAGTGGTAACCACTGTGCTACCATGCCGCCTTTACATGACAGCTGAGCAGCCAAGGATGTTACCGTTGAGGAAAGCCTGGTCACCGTCTGAAAATCAGTGAAGACACTTTGGGTGGGCTTCTCCATTTCAGAGACTAAAGTGTTGACGCCGGGACAGAATCGGTGGACTTCAACAACAGCAAAATTGGTGCCGGTTCTGGAGAAATTTAAGATCTGTTAATGGGCTAACACCAGCACCACATAGAACACGAGCGACTCCAATGAAAAACGGTATCGGATTTGCACCCAAGGGGTTGACAAGCTGCAGCTGCAAATTAGCACTCCACTCCCCACACACACTCATCCCAGCCAATAAGATGGCACTGGTTGCGCTGGAGCGCTCCCATTCAGTTGATGGGTCGGCTTGGGCCAGAGGGTACCTAGGGGACACCCATATGATCCGTGGCACTAAGTTCACAGTGGGCAGTCTGCTGCATGCACAACCGCATGGCTGCCTTGCAGGCTACGGCAATGGTGCCTGTCCACCGCAAACCCATGGCCCACCACCTGGCCACCCCCCGCTACTCTCCCCAGCTCTGGCAAAAACTCCCCAGCCAGCGGCACAACTGTCAGCACACTATAGCGATATTGGAACTTTCCGTACCCCATCTCTGTGCCTATTTCCCGATTTTTGAAACCACAGGTGAAACTCGCCATTGGTAATGGTGATCATGGTGGAGCATCGCGGAAGCCCCGGAGAATACCGGGTTAGGCCCACTAATGACATGCGGATGGCGTTTACTGTACGTGCAGAGCAGAACGCATTGACGCCACTGTCAAGGCACCGGAGCATGGAATTCTGTCGGGCGCCTGGCGGCGGCAACAATTTTGGCCTCATGACCTATTCTCCGCCCAATCGCATTCCCCAATTCTGCCCTTTGAGTGCCATCAATGTGGCAAGCAGGAACACACTGAGCATGCTTTTAAAATAAAAAGTAGCACTGAATCACAAAAGCAAACCAGGAACAAAGAGATTTGCAGTATAATGGAAAAAGAAACTGCATGTCATATCAACTCCAAAGACAAACCGCTCCACAGCTTGTCATTGACAGGTAGTTCACAGGGCTACTGGGTAACACCATTGCTGGAGGGCCAACCAAGATGTATGGAACTGGATACTGGGGCAGCAGTTTCAGTGGTCCTAGGTATATATAAGGTAAAGTATAAATACCTTCCCTTGACACCTACAAAAAGTAGTTCTGAAAATAAACGCAGGAGAATCTGGAACTATGATAGGCGTAACTAAATGGTGAAAGGAAACTATCCAGTTTTAGTTGGATGGTGTTGCTGGAGAAGATCCAGTTAAACTGGATGGAAGTACATAGCATTGCAACAGAAGGAACTGTTATTCATGCTGTTGTTTTCAAAGGAAATTTGGGAAGCATGAAACGAATTACAGTAAAATTGAATACCATAGCTCACTCTCAGCCAAAACTTCTAAAGGCCAGAACTCGGCCTTATGCCTTATGACGAAAACTCAAAGATAATCTGGAGCATCTGGTCAAGATGGAAGTCTTGATACCTGTCCCCATAGTGCATGGGCAACACACATTGTTTCTGTGCTCAAGGAAGATGACTCCATACACATTTCAAGGTATGCGGAAAGATATCCAATTCCCTGCATTTAGGACCTTTTTGTTGGCCTGGCTAGCGGACAGAAATATGGCAAAATAGACCTCTGCCAGGCCTATTTACAAATTCATGATGATGAAAAGTCACAAGAATTTTTTCCCATCACAACACACAAAGGACTGCACAGATAGTGTTGTTTATCTTTTGGAATAACTGAGGGCCATGGACCAGATCCTGAGTGGCTTGCCTCGAGCTCAGTGCTACTTGATGACATCTTGGGAACAGGTAGGACTGATGGGGATCATCTCAAGAACTTGGCTGACACTCTACAAAGACTAGAGGAGTATAGTGTTCACAAGGACAAATGTAAGTGTTTTCAGCCCCCTGTGGAATACTTGGGGTACGTCGTTGGTGCTTCTGGGCTTCAGGAAGCACCTGCCAAGATCATGGCTATTGGGGATGCTTTAGTTCCTCAGAACATCAGCCAGTTTCACTCTTCTTAGGGCTGCTGAATTATTACTGGAGATTTATTCCACAGCTGCCAACCCTGCTGAAACCCCTGTATGAGCGTCTGTGTCAGCAGAAACCCTAGAAAGGGATTGAAGCTTTTGATGCTGCTTTTAAGAAAGCTAATGCAGTGCTGAAAAATCCCAAGGTACTGACGCACATTGACTTCTTACCTTGACAACTTGCATGCGATGGATCGCCTTATGGAGTTGTGGCTGTTATCTCACACATATTGTCCTTTGGTGTGGAGAAGCCCACAGCATTTGCTTCATAGACTTTAAGTAAAGCAGAGAACTTGTATGCTCAAATCGAGCATGAAGTACAGGGGATGAATTTCACCAATCCCATTTGACTGATCATCGACCACTCACCTCGATACTCGGTCCACACACAGGTATCCCTGCTTTGCTGCAAGCAGACTGCAGAGTTGGGCATTTATGTTGACTGCTCACACATATGACATCAAAAATTAAAAATCTACGCTGCATGGCAATGCGGATGATAGTTCGAGGTTGCCACTGACAGTCAGCCATAGGGACATTGGTCAAAAACACATCTACTTTTTACACTTGGAGAACACACACCCATCACGTCCAAATCAAGAAAGCCACTTGAATGGACCAAACATTGTCCAAAGTCATGGACCTTGTGACGCATGGCAACTCTTCCCCAGGCTTCCAAGTCTCACCTGACATTCATCCTTACATTTCCAGGGGAATGGGTTTAACAGTGGCTTCAGGATGTTTGCCTTGGGCCTTGCGAGTTATTTTTCCACCACTTTGAGGAAACCAGTGTTGAACCAGCTGTTGCCAAGTCAAGCACCATCTGAGGATGCACCTCTGACGGAAGAGGCTGATTTCACCACTTCGAGTGAGCCATGTCTAAGTCAAGGAATTCCGACTCCAGTCTCATCTCCTCAGTCTCGCTTGACCGAAGTTGAAGTTGTCTCACCTACACTGGCCTTCAACATAACTTCAGACTCGGTCCTAAATTGTCATCAGTCTCTAATAAACATTATTCTGTAAATGCACCAGAGGTCCTTCATAGCCCGCCCGGGAAAGAAGGCCTCCTGAGTGCCTGAGTTATGGTTAAAGCAACCCCATGTTTTTGTTTGAGGCAGTCTTCCTACTTTCTCCAATTCGGAAAATGTTTTGTTAAGCCGACATTTCCAATAAGAGTGGAGGAATATGTTATGTATTGTATGTCTTGTCTGGCTAGCCATACTTTGCAAACCAGCGCATTACAGGATTCCGGGATTCATGTTGTCATTTAGTTCAACTGCTGCAGCAATAAAGGACACTTACAGTGTTAATCACCTTCTGTGTCTACGTGTGAATTGATTGATCTTGAAAGGTACCAGGACCAAAAACATAACAGTTCTATTTTATTGAGTGAACCACTAGTTATCATGTCATGGCTCGTATCCAGTTCAGAATACCACCGAGAGCATGTTCTAGCTGAAGTAGACTTGGGACCCTCCTCCTCACCATGCCCCTGAGAGTGGAAGGCAATGGAAAACCACCACTGACTAAAGCTGCCGGATGAAGCATCAGCGGCCAATGTGCCAAGAACCGGCCTTCAGACAGAGTACTCATGGAATGGGGTGGAAACAGCCTGTTAATCAGCATGGTAGCACTTCTGCAGATGGACACCTGAGCTTCAGGAAGTCATGCAAAGTACAACAAAGAACAAAGAACAAAGAACAAAGAAATGTACAGCACAGGAACAGGCCCTTCGGCCCTCCAAGCCCGTGCCGACCATACTGCCCGACTAAACTACAATCTTCTACACTTCCTGGGTCCGTATCCTTCTATTCCCATCCTATTCATATATTTGTCAAGATGCCCCTTAAATGTCCCTATCGTCCCTGCCTCCACTACCTCCTCCGGTAGTGAGTTCCAGGCACCCACTACCCTCTGCGTAAAAAACTTGCCTCGTACATCTACTCTAAACTTTGCCCCTCTCACCTTAAACCTATGCCCCCTAGTAATTGACCCCTCTACCCTGGGGAAAAGCCTCTGACTATCCACTCTGTCTATGCCCCTCATAATTTTGTATACCTCTATCAGGTCGCCCCTCAACCTCCTTCGTTCCAGTGAGAACAAACCGAGTTTATTCAATCGCTCCTCATAGCTTATGCCCTCCATACCAGGCAACATTCTGGTAAATCTCTTCTGCACCCTCTCTAAAGCCTCCACATCCTTCTGGTAGTGTGGCGACCAGAATTGAACACTATACTCCAAGTGTGGCCTAACTAAGGTTCTATACAGCTGCAACATGACTTGCCAATTCTTATACTCAATGCCCCGGCCAATGAAGGCAAGCATGCCGTATGCCTTCTTGACTACCTTCTCCACCTGTGTAGCCCCTTTCAGTGATCTGTGGACCTGTACTCCTAGATCTCTTTGACTTTCAATACTCTTGAGGGTTCTACCATTCACTGTATATTCCCTACCTGCATTAGCCCTTCCAAAATGCATTACCTCACATTTGTCCAGGTTAAACTCCATCTGCCATCTCTCCGCCCAAGTCTCCAGACAATCTAAATCCTGCTGTATCCTCAGACAGTCCTCATCGCTATCCGCAATTCCACCAACCTTTGTGTCGTCTGCAAACTTACTAATCAGACCAGTTACATTTTCCTCCAAATCATTTATATATACTACAAAGAGCAAAGGTCCCAGCACTGATCCCTGTGGAACACCACTGGTCACAGCCCTCCAATTAGAAAAGCATCCCTCCATTGCTACCCTCTGCCTTCTATGGCCTAGCCAGTTCTGTATCCACCTTGCCAGTTCACCCCTGATCCCGTGTGACTTCACCTTTTGTACTAGTCTACCATGAGGGACCTTGTCAAAGGCCTTACTGAAGTCCATATAGACAACATCTACTGCCCTACCTGCATCAATCATCTTAGTGACCTCCTCGAAAAACTCTATCAAGTTAGTGAGACACGACCTCCCCTTCACAAAACCGTGCTGCCTCTCACTAATACATCCATTTGCTTCCAAATGGGAGTAGATCCTGTCTCGAAGAATTCTCTCCAGTAATTTCCCTACCACTGAAGTAAGGCTCACCGGCCTGTAGTTCCCGGGATTATCCCTGCCACCCTTCTTAAACAGAGGAACAACAGTGGCTATTCTCCAGTCCTCCGGGACATCCCCTGATGCAGGTTTTGCCTTGCGTTGGTTTAAAAAGAGAACAAAACATCTGAACAGTGGTTTAGTATAGAGCCCATGCTGTCTGAGGATGAAACAGATTGTTTGCAACTTTGGATATCCTATTTGACATTGAGCTGAATTTCCAATCCTAAGGGCAGGGTTTCCCGGTCTCACCCGCCACAAGACCGGAAATTCCCATTTAAAGTCAATGCAATTATTTGCTGTTCCATCTAATTTTCCGTCCTCCCTGCCACAATTCCAGTGGCGGGCACGAATGGAAAATCTAGGCCTAAGATCACCCAGTTCCACCTCTCACCTGCCTCTGCCTCTACATCAGCCTATCTGCCACTGAACCCTCATCCATGATTTGTTAGTGCCAATTTTGACTTTTCTAATGCTCTCCCTTCACGGTTGAGTGATTTTGAGGTGGTCAGCTGGAAATTGACAGCACTTAACTCTGTTTGAAGTGGTCCAGGGTCTGTCAATCAAAGCTTCGTGTTTATAAATATTGTGGTTAGAGCACTTTAGAGTTACTCAAATGTTAAGGAAGATGAATGGAACAATGCTCTCTGCTGGGGTGTGTGGAAGCTGTTAATCACAGCCTAGTAAAATCAGTATCAAAGAGAAATGAGTAAATGGGTTGCAGATCAAAGATCTGAGGGGTTTCAAACACAGCTACCTGGTTGTCTCTTTTCAGGAATTGTCAGGTGCTGCTTCCTGTATGTGAGCCAGTGGTTGTATTACCCAGGTGACTGTTAAAGCAGTGATTGTTTTTTCACTGCCTCTGTCTGGACTGCTCTCTAGCATTCAGACAGGATTCTCTCTTCTGAGGGGAGCTTCCAACCCTGGATCTTTTTTCTGGAAGGAGATTCCTGACAGGGGTCTCTCATCTGATGAGAGTGGGGTGGGCAGATCTTGCATTGTCGGGAGTGAAGATGGCACTCGGATGGTCTTAGGGGGTAACTCCATTAAAGAATTGTCCTTCGGTCCACTACGAGGTCCACCACGCCAGGGCCATGCTTGTCAGTACCAGTCGTGATTCTCGTCCCCGTGATTCCGGGCCCAGAGCACAAGAGAATCATGTGGGTCCGGAGAATATGGTGCCAGGCCTGCTAAGTGGATGAAAATAAGTCTTAATGACCAATTTGTATCCTCCCCCTGGAGCGGGGCCCAAATCTCGATCCCAATGCAAACAGGAGACCTGAGCAACAGAAACAGATCGCCGCCCGGTGCCGATTCCATTTTCTTCACAACACTGGATTCTCCACCTCATCGATAACTCAGCTACCAGCAGCGCGAGGTGCAGAATTTCGCCCATTATTGTTTTCAAATGCAAAGGTGGTTATACAGACTTCGGTCATAGATCAGCAGTGATCTCATTGAATGGCGGAACAGGTTCGAGGGGCTAAAAACCTACTCCTATTCCTATGTTTCAGAGTCATTCCTGTACTATTAGAAGAATATGTCAACTAAAACACCAAATATAACTAGCTACTGAGGCTTGTTTAAGTTATGTGGGAAGGAAACCTTCAATCTCTTGTACTGATCCTAGCACTTTCTATTTTTATTTTCTGCAGGCATTCCGCTGACTAACTTTGCACTTGAGGCAGATTATAATTGATTGTTTCACCAATATTCATCCTCTATGTGCATGAATTAAGGAATGAGAACCTGGAGGATACAATTGTGCAGCATTTGTCAAACTATTTAGAAATGTGTTTGAAAAAGGGGAACTGTTTTCCATTAAGCAAAAAGCATTGTAAATTATTTTTAATCATAAATTTTATTTACGCTAGGTAAAATAAATTGATGATGAAATGATGAAAATTAATTATATCATTCAAGTGTTTGCAAATAGAAGGTGGCAAATTAATTACATTCATTTTTTATGCTGTAAAAGCAAAATAAAAGCAAAATGGTTACATAGATCACCATGCTTTTAAAATATATCTCATCTTTATATGACACACAATATTTTCATTCAAACTCTAGAGTAGGATTTTTCTAGGACCTGGCAGTTTAATAATCTTCCGAATGGGAAGGGGAAATTCCAAGGGAAGGGCCCATCATCTGTGGTTAACTAAAAAGGTTACAGAGAGTATTAAACATAAAGGTAAAGGGCTGGATTCCCAATTCCTGAGACTCAGTGTTGACGCCGGGGCAGGATTAGTGAAGTTCTAATTCTGTGGAGTAGCTCGGGGGCTACTTATTAAACAGGTATTTTGCAACTGTCTTCATTATAGAAGACTCAAGAATCACCCCAGAAATAGCTGTAAGTCAGGAAATGGAAGAAATGGAGGAATTCAGGAAAATTAGAATTGTCTGGGAAGTGGTCTTGAGCATATATTTGCGCCTCCGGGCTGACTAAATCCCAGGTCCAGATGGACTTTGCACTAAGGCCTTGAAAGAAGTGGCTAATGAGTTAGATGATGTATCGGTTTTAATTTTCCAAAATTCCCTAGATTCGGGGAAGGTTACATTCGATTGGAAGATAGAAAACATAACTCCTTTATTCAAAAAGGGAGAGAGACAGAAAGGAGGAAACTGCAGGCAGTTAGCCTGACATCTGTCATAGAGAAAACTTTAGAATCCATGAATAAACATGTTATAGCAGGGCACTTGGAAAAATTCAAGGCAAACAGGCAGAGTTAACATTGTTTTGTGAAAGGGAAACCATGGTTAACTAATTTATTTGAGTTATTTGAAGGGTCACATGAGCTGTGGATGAAGGGGAACCGGTGGATGTATTACACTTCGATTTCCAGAAGGCATTTGATAAGGTGCCACATCAAAGGTTACTGTGTAAAATAAAAACTCATGGTGTAGGGGGTAACATGTTGGCATGGATTTGATATTAGCTAGCTGACAAGAAACAGAGAGGTGACATAAATGGGTATTTTTCAAGTTAACAAGATGTGACGAGTGGTGTGCCACAGGGATCAGTTCTGGGGCATCAACTTTTTATAATTTATATAAATGACTTGCATGAAGGACTGAAGGTATGCTTGCTAAATTCGCTGACAACACCGATTGATAGGAAAGTAAATTATGAAATGGACATAAGGAAGCTACAAAAGGATATAGATGGGTTCTGTGGGTGGACAAAACTTTGACAAAAGGAGTATAATGTGGGCAAGCACGGTAGCATTGTGGATAGCACAATTGCTTCACAGCTCCAGGGTCCCAGGTTCGATTCCGGCTTGGGTCACTGTCTGTGCGGAGTCTGCACATCCTCCCCGTGTGTGCGTGGTTTTCCTCCGGGTGCTCCGGTTTCCTCCCACAGTCCAAAGATGTGCAGGTCAGATGGATTGGCCATGATAAATTGCCCTTAGTGTCCAAAATTGCCCTTAGTGTTGGGTGGAGTTACTGGGTTATGGGGATAGGGTGTGGAGGTGTTGACCTTGGGTAGGGTACTCTTTCCAAGAGCCGGTGCAGACTCGATGGGCCGAATGGCCTCCTTCTGCACTGTAAATTCTATGAAATTCTATGAAATGTGAAATTGTCCATTTTGGCAGGTAGAATAGAAAGGAAGCTTATTATATAAAGTGAGAGATTGCAGAGCTCTGAAATGGAGAGGGATCTGGGTGTCCAAATACATGAATCACAAAAGGCTACTATATAGGTACAGCAAATTATTCCAAAAGCTAATATAATGTTATCCTCCATTGTGAGGGGAATTGATTAAAAAAGTAGGGAGGATATGTTTCAGTGGCACACAGCATTGGTGAGACCACAATTTAGTATTGTGTGAAATATTATAGTAAAGCCAACTACTGCAGGTGCTGGAATCAGAAACTAAAACAGAAACTACTGTAATCTCAGCAGGTCTGGCACCATTTGTGGAAAAAGAAGGGAGCCAACATTTTGAGTCTGGATGGCTCTTTGTCAAAGCTTAGAGATTACAAGCAGATCAGCCACAATCGTATTGAATGGTGGAGCAGGACCAAGGGGCCGAATGGCCTCCCCTGCTCCCAATCCGTATGGTTCGATGTTCAGAATAAACACTTAGCATTTCCTCTTCAACCCCAGGTGCTATACCGCTGGCATTCTCATGATTTTGCATCCCCATATCCCTGGTGTGCCTTTGCTGCCGTATACTTTGCCTGGTGCCAATTGTCCGATCTTCTCACAGCATGCCGACGAGCATTGTGACACGCCACCAAATTGTCTCTCCTGAGTTCTGAAATTGCTCTTAACATAAATCAGAAGAATGACTCTTTGCAATTAATATTACCCCAAATAAAATTCTCTGGTTTGGAAATATGCAATTTCTGGAAATGCAATTTCATTAGAAAGCTGTCATATTGAAAAATACACGACAATGTTCCAAGTTTCAATTAATGACAAATTCATATCCGTATCTTCCCAGTCATGAACAACCTGAGTTTTCCAATATGGAGCCACACTTACTGCCCACAGTGCAAACCTGTTGCTGCAATGTTTCTCACAGTTTTCCACTGTAGCATTTTCAGGCTCAATGGAAAACAAATATCCTTTCACAAAGCAAATTACATAATGTGCACAAAATAAACATAAAGAAAGATCACCCAAACAAGCTGTTGTGTTATGCTTCTTCATGTAGCATAAGCTGCTTCCTTGATGTATGCTCTTACAAAGGAAGATTCACACTTGGAGATAGGTTTAACACATTTATTGAACAGTTAACAATTCTCCTACTTGAGTTCGACTCTCCTGCTAATCTTACTATTGTAACTCAATCTTACTAACCAGTCTGCTGTAATCCATGCGGTGGGTGTGATGGTTCTTGATCTGCCCCTGTCTCTCTGAGTGTCGCCTATGGAAAGAGAAAGAGCATGTGTGCCCTGTCCTTTTATATGGGTAGTGTCCTGTGGTAGTGTCACCTCTGGGTGTGTCTTGACTACCCATTGGTCGTGTCCTATCTTACTGACCTATTGGTTGAATGTCTGTGTGTCATGATGTCTCTGGTGCTCCCTCTGGTGTTTATTTAGTTCTAATGTATCTACATTAGATACATTAGAACCCCTTGTGTATCTTCAGTGATGCATATCACCACATCCCCCTTTTTCCATGTTACATATTTTCTGTACTGTGTTAAAGAAAATTGAACAAAATAGGTAGATAAGTGATGACATGTACAAATCATGATGACAGTGATGATTATACAATACCAAATAATATGTATGAGTCCAAAGTTCATGAATTTATACGGTCAAGTGGCTTTCTTGTTTTGTTGTTGAAGCGGTGATGGCGATGTTGTAATTGCTTTGCGAACGCCGTTAGTGTCCCTGTGCTTAAGGAACCAAGAAGTCATCAGGAGATGTTCAAATGGTCAAATCACTCCGTTGTCTGACTTGGACTCTTTTTTTTTTCTATGCTTGTGATAGCGATGCAGTATGTAATCTGTGTCGCCCGGCCTGGACTGTTTCTTGTGATTGCGATATTGATGCAGTATGTCATCCCCTTGAAAGCTGGGTTGCTTGTACATAGTGGAGGAAACTCATCTGCCTTGAAAGCTGGTTTGCTGGTTTGCAGTGGAGCAAACTTGGATCGGTGAGATTTGCTGTCATGCCATGGTATGGCTGTACTCTTGCCAGTGTTAGGAGCTGTGCTGTTACATTGTCCAGCATTTTCAGAGTTGTACCATGTCGCACCAGTCGTTGTTCCAGTGTTGTTGGTTTTGTCGTGCTTGTTGTTGACGTTGGTGCCTTTGGTACGCTTCTTGTTGTTGTCTTTGTTGTTGTTTTCGTAAGTTTTGTTGTTGTGTTTGTTGCGCTCAATGACCACACCAAGTGGAGAATTCGAGTCCTTCACAAAGTGACTTGTGTCAGTGTCCTTTGTGGCATCTGCTGTTTCATTGAGCGTGCCGTCTCTGATTCCTAGGCGCTCCCTGTCTGGAGTCATGTCCGGTTCACTAGAATCATTTGAGGCTTGTCGATGCTCCCCTTCTGGTGTCCTTTCTGGTTCACCTGAATTAGCTTTGGTTTCTTGACACGCCCCATCTGGAATAATTTCAGGTTCACTTGAATCATCTGAGGTGTCTTGATGCTCCCGTCTGGAGTCAAAACGTTCAGGAATGCATTTTCTTGTGGAGACGCTCGAGTGGTTGAGGTTTGAATTAACGTGGTGTCACTGGAGTCACTAGTAGCCTCACTTTGACTGTCGAGTGCCTCTGTACATACTAGCGGAGAACAGTCAGTCTCGCTGTCATGTTGCACATCCTGTATGGGAATTGCAATGCTTTCGTCACTTGTCGCACATACAGTGGGAAGACCTTCTGTGTCTTCTTGCTGGTTAAATGAACTGGGTGGGCTGTCAGAGTCTTCTTCTGGTGGCTCAAATAATCTGGGTAGACTGTCATAGTCTTTTTGTTGTTCATGTGAGCGGGGCAGACTTGCATCGTCTGCTGCTGGTTGCTCAGATGAGGTTGCTAGACCTTCATGGTATTGTTCATGCAAGGACTGCGCTCTGGAGTCTTACGTTGCTTCCATTGTGGAGTCTGTCACCGAGCTCGCTGTGGAGGCCTGTGCCGCTCTCTGTGTGGAGTCTGGCATTGTTCCCTGTGTGGAGTCATGCAGTGGTCTCATTGTGGAGTCAATTTGTGTTCTGTGTGGAGACGTGCAGTGGTCTCGCTGTGGAGTCTGTCATCGCTTTCTGTGCGGGGTCGGGGACTCTTCATGGTGTGTGGACCACTTTTTGTGTAGAGTCGGGGACTCTTCGTGGTGCATGGACCACCCTCTGTGCGGAGTCGGGGACTCTTCGTGGTGCGTGGAACACTCTCTGTGTGGAGTCAGGGACTCTTCGTGGTGCGTGGAGCACTCTTCGTGGTGCGTGGACCACTGGTGTGGCGTCAGGCCGCTCCCTGTGGGCTTGGACCTCGCTCTGTCACTTGGTGTCAGGCCGCTCTCTGTGGGCTTGTACTTCTTCCTGTCTCTTGGTGTCAGGCCGCAGCAGAATCCTGTACTTCTGGGTTAGGATGTCGTCTGTGCTGGGCTAAGGATCCTCAAATTTGAAGAACTCGTCCATGTCTGTGTCAGATTCTTCACTGTACAACACATCTCGTTGCGGTTCGGATTTGGTACTGAGGTCGCCATGTCCAATGATGAAATCATCGTCTGAGTCGTAATCTTCAAAGACCATATCACCACGTTTTGTGTCGGAACTGTCATTGTGCTCGCGATGTCCAAAGAAGAAATCAACGTCTGAGTCGTAGTCTTCAAGGACCACATCATTTCTTTCGGCTGTGCTAACAGCTTGTTGCAGGGTTCTGTGGAGGTTACTTTCAGCTACTGGTCGAAGTTCAGGCATTGTTATGTCGTTCCAGGGGAAAGAATTGTGGTTTCCGGCTTTAATTTTTCCCCCCACTTTTTTGTGACATTTCCCCTTTAAATGGGCGTGGTCCGGGGCCTCTGACGTCATGACGCTTGTGACGTAAAGCTTAGGAATGGATTGCACATGTGCAAATCGCTGTTCCTGTACTTTGCGCTCTTTTTGCAACTCCGCATGCGCGACTTCTCGCACATGTGCAAACTGACCTTCCTTCTTTGTGCGCTCTTTGCGCAACTGCGCATGCGCGGCTTCTCGTGCATGCGCAGAACCCTGTTTTGCCAGTTCGCGTCTTCTGGGCAACTGCGCATGTGCAGCTCCTTTCGCAAGATGGCTGCCAATCAAAACTGCCTTTTTCTACATCTGCAGGCCTACCTTTGCCTCGTGGTGAGTACAAAGAACAACAAAGAACAAAGAAATGTACAGCACAGGAACAGGCCCTTCGGCCCTCCAAGCCCGTGCCGACCATGCTTCCCGACTAATTGGTGCCTTTTTACCATTCTGTCTTGTGTTTTCCTCGCAGTATGTTTGAAACTTTGCCAGGACTGTCTGGATGTCTCTCTTGTCTTTCCCTTTGGAGTACATAAGAACATAAGAACTAGGAGCAGGACTAGGCCATCTGGCCCTCGAGCCTGCTCCACCATTCAATGAGATCATGGCTGATCTTTTGTGGACTCAGCTCCACTTTCCGTCCCGAACACCATAACCCTTAATCCCTTTATTCTTCAAAAAACTATCTATCTTTATCTTAAAAACATTTAATGAAGGAGCCTCTACTGCTTCACTGGGCAAGGAATTCCATAGATTCACAACCCTTTGGGTGAAGAAGTTCCTCCTAAACTCAGTCCTAAATCTACTTCACCTAATTTTGAGGCTATGCCCCCTAGTTCTGCTTTCACCCTCCAGTGGAAACAACCTGCCCGCATCTATCCTATCTATTCCCTTCATAATCTTATATGTTTCTATAAGATCCCCCCTCATCCTTCTAAATTCCAACGAGTACAGTCCCAGTCTACTCAACCTCTCCTCATAATCCAACCCCTTCAGCTCTGGGATTAACCTAGTGAATCTCCTCTGCACACCCTCCAGTGCCAGTACATCCTTTCTCAAGTAAGGAGACCAAATCTGAACACAATACTCCAGGTGTGGCCTCACTAACACCTTATACAATTGCAGCAGAACCTCCCTAGTCTTAAACTCCATCCCTCTAGCAATGAAGGACAAAATTCCATTTGCCTTCTTAATCACCTGTTGCACCTGAAAACCAACATTTTGCGACTCATGCACTAGCACACCCAGGTCTCTCTGCACAGCAGCATGTTTTAATATTTTATCATTTAAATAATAATCCCTTTTGCTGTTATTCCTACCAAAATGGATAACCTCACATTTGTCAACATTGTATTCCATCTGCCAGACCCTAGCCCATTCACTTAGCCTATCCAAATCCCTCTGCAGACTTCCAGTATCCTCTGCACTTTTTGCTTTCCACTTATCTTAGTGTCGTCTGCAAACTTGGACACATTGCCCTTGGTCCCCAACTCCAAATCATCTATGTAAATTGTGAACAGTTGTGGGCCCAACACTGATCCCTGAGGGACACCACTTGCTACTGATTGCCAACCAGAGAAACACCCATTAATCCCCACTCTTTGCTTTCTATTAATTAACCAATCCTCTATCCATGCTACTACTTTCCCCTTAATGCCATGCATCTTTATCTTATGCAACAACCTTTTGTGTGGCACCTTGTCAAAGGCTTTCTGGAAATCCAGATATACCACATCCATTGGCTCCCCGTTATCTACCGCACTGTTAATGTCCTCAAAAAATTCCACTAAATTAGTTAGGCACGACCTGCCCTTTATGAACCCATGCTGCGTCTGTCCAATGGGACAATTTCCATCCAGATGCCTCGCTATTTCTTCCGTGATGATAGATTCCAGCATCTTCCCTACTACCGAAGTTAAGCTCACTGGCCTATAATTACCCGCTTTCTGCCTACCTCCTTTTTTAAACAGTGGTGTCCCGTTTGCTAATTTCCAATCCGCCGGGACCAACCCAGAGTCTAGTGAATTTTGGTAAATTATCACTAGTGCATTTGCAATTTCCCTAGCCATCTCTTTTAGCACTCTGGGATGCATTCCATCAGGTCCAGGAGACTTGTCTACCTTTAGCCCCATTAGCTTGCCCATCACTACCTCCTTGGTGATAACAATCCTCTCAAGGTCCTCACCTGTCATAGCCTCATTTCCATCAGTCACTGGCATGTTATTTGTGTCTTCCACTGTGAAGACCGACCCAAAAAACCTGTTCAGTTCCTCAGCCATTTCCTCATCTCCCATTACTAAATCTCCCTTCTCATCCTCTAAAGGACCAATATTTACCTTAGCCACTCTTTTTTGTTTTATGTATTTGTAGAAACTTTTACTATCTGTTTTTATATTCTGAGCACGTTTACTCTCATAATCTATCTTACTCTTCTTTATAGCTTTTTTAGTAGCTTTCTGTTGCCCCCTATAGATTTCCCAGTCCTCTAGTCTCCCACTAATCTTTGCTACTTTGTATGTTTTTTCCTTCAATTTGATACTCTCCCTTATTTCCTTAGATAGCCACGGTCGATTTTCCCTCCTTTTTACCGTCCTTCCTTTTTGTTGGTATAAACCTTTGCTGAGCACTGTGAAAAATCACTTGGAAGGTTCTCCACTGTTCCTTCACCATAAAGTCTTTGCTCCCAGTCTACCTTAGCTAGTTCTTCTCTCATCCCATTGTAATCTCCTTTGTTTAAGCACAAAAGTACTTGAAGGTCTTGAAGATTTCTGCTGCTCTTGCACCTGCAATGGTGAGTAGTAGCTTTATTTTCTCTGCATCCGCCATGCCATCTAGGTCGGATGCTACCAGGTAGACCTCGAATCTCTGCCTGAATGCATGCCAGTTTGCACTGAGATTGCCGTGGTACCTGAGCTACTGCGGAACCGGAATCTCAAACATCTTGCCTGGGTGCTGTTGCTGGTAGTTACGGATTTGTTGAGTTGAACTATAGAGATTCAACAAGCACTCTCTGGTACCATGTTGTGTTATGCTTCTTCATGTAGCATAAGCTGCTTCCTTGATGTATGCTCTTACAAAGGAAGGTTCAGGCTTGGAGATAGGTTTAACACATTTATTGAATAGTTTACAATTCTCCTACTTGAGTTTGACTCTCCTGCTAATCTTACTATAGTAACTCTATCTAACTAACCAGTCTGCTCTAATCCATGCGGTGGGTGTGATGCTTCTGATCTGCCCCTGTTTCTCTGAGTGTCGCCTATGGAAAGAAAAAGAGCATGTGTGCCCTGTCCTTTTATATGGGTAGTGTCCTGTGGTAGTGTCACCTCTGGGTGTGTCTTGACTGCCCATTGGTCGTGCCGTATCTTACTGACCTATTGGTTGAATGTCTGTGTGTCGTGATGTCTCTGGTGCTCCCTCTAGTGTTTATTTAGTTCTAGTGTATCCACATTAACCCCTTGTGTATCTACAGTGATGTATATCACCACACAAGCCACAGTTGATATTTTTACAGTTGCATTGTATTTGCGTTGAATATTTGCATTGCTGAAGGCAGGGAGAAATGGAGCACATTTATAAGTTCTGTCCACCAACATTCACATTCAAGTTCCAGGAAAGAAAAGAAGGAAATATTGTCGAACCTGTTCTTGAATTGATTCTTTTCACGCATTAATGCTTTAGTCCTTTTGGAGACATCCATTTGCCGCGCTTATTTTCTGTAATCTGAGTTATTTCGCACAGATACTTGCAAAGGGTATCAGTTGTTGCAGTTCTTTGAGAACTGACTGGCTAAATGTGAAAAATTCTGGTAAAATGATCTCTCATGCTGTGACTGATTTAGTTGCGGAGCCCATGTATCAGTCCATGACAGATCCCACTTTAGATGAATGCATATCTAATGAAGCAGCAGGCACCATTTCGCTTCATGTCACTTCATCCCTTCAATAAACGTTAAACAAAAATCAGTCAACCGCTTTGAGACTAAATGTATGTGAATTAAGCTACAGTTTATTTTTCCTGAATACTTTACCAACTATCAAAATTCTCACTGAATACCAAAACACAGATAAGGCAAAAACAATTTTAAAACATGAAAAGCTAAGGATAAGAAATCTCCGATTCTCCGGCCTCGTTCACTCCCGTTCAAGCGTAACGAGGCCGGTGAATAGCAGGAGAGGCCAAAATCGAGAACCGCGCCAGGTGCCAAAGAGTTTGTGATGCAAGCATGTCGTTCCCCGAAGCAAAATCAGGAGCTCGCTGTAGCGTGGCGAGAAACCAATTATCACCACTTAAACCCCATTCCCATACAATTAATGAGAGCCACCTCATATCCAAAGGCCTCCTGTCATTAAGCCGCCTCCCCAGCAAGTGCTCACGCTGGCGCCAATTAGCCCTCCTTTTGAAAACCGTGAACCTGGTGGAAGGACTTCTGTGGGGAGCCGAGGAGGTGAGTAGCCATCTTTGCCCACAGGCAAAGAGCCTGGGGGCACTGGGTTTGCTGCCCTGTGCTCGGTGGGGTGTGGGGGACCCTCGGCTGGGGTAGGGGGGACCCTCTGCAGGGGGGGTAACCACACACAGCACCACCATGCACCTCTTGGATCACGTGTACCCATTCTGGTGGCAAACCTTGTCCCTGCCAGTCTGCCCCACTGACCAACCATAACCCCCGCCGACTGCGGAGTCGTACGGCTGAAGGCTATTGCGAAAAGGGAATTGGCAATCGTGGTTAAGTGAACACTTCACACATCCCAAGTTGATTCCCGTGGGTGGGTGGACCATGTAGCATTTGGGATTCATTGCCTTGCATCCTAATCAGACCATGATGCCTGGACACTGTGCCTGAACACTGCAGGAGGCAACACCACACACGCAGCTGCCACCATCCCAACACCCAGAGGATGGGGCACAGCACCAGCGCCATGTCCACGGCGAGAGGGTGAGTGAGTGTCACGGGCGGGGACCAGGGCCCGGCACAGGTGACGTTATGAGCGGGTGTTTGGGGTAGAGGATCTGGGATCCAGTGAGGGGGGCCTGCTACTACCAGGAGTATATGGGCAGGGCGTTCCACGTGGATGGAGTGTGGGGGCATCAATGGGAGAATGGGTGAATGGAGGGTCCGGGATGGGAGATGCCACAGTTTGTCAGTTTAACACCCTCTCCCAATGCCTTACAGATATTGAATGTTGTGGCAGGGATATTGGATGCAGACGTTGCCCTCGTGGTGCTGCTGCTAGGCCGGGTGGCCAGACATCAGAGCCGGCGGCAGCAGCAGCGTCTGCAGATGCTTGAGGCGGTGGCCCTAGTGCCGGACACGTCCCACATCCTGAGGACCCAGCCACCGATCAGGCCAGGGAGTGACCCAGAAGGAGAGTCCTGCGGCGGCGCAGGGTGCACAGACATCGCTGGTCATTCGAACAAATGATGGACAGCTTGTGATGCAGGAGGCTCCACCTCAAGAAGGAGATGGTGCGACACCTGTGCCATATCCTCGCGGACGTGGCACCACATGGAGGAGGACACACACTCTCTGTGGGCATTAATGTCACCGCAACCCTAAACCTTTATGCCTCAGGATCATTCCAGGGCTTGAGCGGGGACCTGTGTGGTATCTCACAGGCCACAGTCCACAGGTGCATCTGACAGGTCATGGATGCCCTGTATGACCGGGCGGAAAACTGCATCATCTTTGACATGGGACAAGACCAACAAGATGCCCGGGCAGCAGGATGCTCCACCATTTCCGGGTTGCTCCAGCCCCTCCCACCCGGCTTACTCACTCTTCCAACTTCTTCCACCGGGCAGGAGATACAAAAGTCTGAGAACACGGATGAACAGACTCAAAAACAGCTTCTTCCCCGCTGTTGCCAGACTCCTAAACGACCCTCTTATGGACTGACCTCATTAACACTACACCCCTGTATGCTTCATCCGATGCCGGTGTTGACGTAGATACATTGTGTATCTTGTGTTGCCCTATTATGTATTTTCTTTTATTTCCTTTTCTTTTCATGTACTTAATGGTCTGTTGAGTTCCTCACAGAAAAATACTTTTCACTGTACCTCGGTACACGTGACAATAAACAAATCCAATCCAATCCAGAGGGTCATAGATGCCACTCATATTGCCCTCACGGGGCCATCTGGAGGTGCCCAACGTTAACAGAAAGGGGTTCCACTCCCTCAACATACAGCTCATGTGCGCCCAGCACATGAAGTTAATGCACGTTTGTGCACGCTTCTTGGGGAGTGTGCATTACAGCTACATCCTGGGGCAGTCAGTCATCTCGGCTTCTTTGAGGAGCATCCCAGGTTGGGCAGCTGGTTTTTGTGGAATAAGGAGTATCCGCTGAGGACCTGGCTAGTGACACCAGTACGGAGGCCGGAGACCGAAGTGGCCGGTACAACAAGGCCCATGTGGCCACCTGGGCTGTAATTGAGCGGTGCATCAGACTCCTCAAGATGCGGTTCTGAAGTCTCGACCGCTCCGGTCTTGGCCTGCAGTATACTCCACAGAGTGTTACCCACTTTGTGGTGGTCTGCTGTGCCCTCCACAACCTCGCACATCACGTGTTGACGAGCTGGATTTTGGTGATGAGGAACATTTACCAAACTCCGAGGAGGAGGACAAAGAGGAGGAGGACAGAGAGGAGGAGAAGGAGGATGAGGATGATGAGGAGGCGCCGGACCAGCAGAGGCTGCAGGACAATCCCAGGGAGGAACCTGAGGCCCAGCCGGAGGTTGCAAGACAGGGTCCGTCAAACCTGGAGGACCAGGGCGTCCCTTATACTCGTCTGATTAACTTAGGACATGGCCTGGTCCATCTCTCCCACCCGCAATCTCATTTCCCATCATTCCTGTCGGGTGCACCTGTGGGTTGTGGCCTGAGACCCCAGAGAGCTGGGAATGTGTCAGCACGTCAGCGGGTCACTGTCGAGGGCAGGGAGGTGATGATAGCTTGCAGAGAGCTGAGTGCCAGTGCTCCTCAATCTATGATGACCCCCTGCCTTTCTGCTGAATGTCCCCTCACTCCTATCACCTGCATGCGACCTGCCCAGGGATGGGGGCCTGGAAAGTTGGGCCAAGGGTTCGGAGGTTGGCCCGCATTGCGGAAGAAAGTGAAAGAGTCACACGGGTTACAATTCCCCACTCTCCCGATGGTGCTGCCAACCCCCTCCCAAACCCCTCCCCCCCACCTCCCTCCCCACCACCCCCTCCTGACACCACCCCATCCTCCCTCCCCCTTGCCCTCAGTAATCCTTGATGTGCATGGCCTTCCTAGCTCTAGCACTATGTCTAGATGTTTCCCCAGGATGCACATCTGAGGTGGAGGCAGCCAGCTTCTTACCTGGTCCCGTAGCCTTCAATGCCCCTGGTGGGCGTTCTCTGGGGGCTCTGAGGCCAGAAGGCCCCGGCTCACTTGTCGGAGCCCTGTCCCGTGAGGTGCCTTCAAAACGTGGCCTCATCGGAGGGTGGACCTCGGAGGAGCTGGTGGCCATCATCGCCACTCTATGGGTCCGGGTTGACTCCTTCCTCCCGCTTGGTATCCATAGGGCCTGGGATTCGCCTTGAGACAGAGGGGAAGCTGGTTCGATGTTGGCTGCCCTTGCATCATCTGGCTTTGCCAGCCCTGGCAGTTCCCCATGGCCTGCACCATCATGCCAACGCCCTCAGTGATTTGGCCATGCTCTGCAGCTCCTTGGCAATGCCCACCTGCGACTGGGACAAGCTCCGGAGCACCTCGGCCATTCCCACCTGAGAGCAGGACATTTCCCGTAGAACCTCATCAAGGTCAGCCTGGCACTGGGTGACATCCCCCAGTGAGTCGGACATTCTAACGAGACCCTCAGCCATGGCCGTCACCGACTGCGCGACGCCTTGGACACCTTCACTTATGGTGCCAAAGTCATGCACCAGACTCTCGACTGCAGTCGCCATCCATAGCAGTGTTGGCCTTCATGTCACGCATTGCCGGTGACATTTCCTGCGCCTGTAGCCTCTGGGACTCCTCCAAGCAGCTACGGATCTGCTGGAGTGTCGCTATCATCTCCCTCTGAATGTCACGGCTGCACCCTATCGTCCCGATCAGCTCCAGGTTCCGCTGTTCCACAGGCACAGCATCAGACTGGGACCCAGCTGGATCCTGGGATCCAGCAGACCTCCGACTGCTGTCTTGCCTGGGGGTTCCTGCCTCCACCTGATGTACATCAGCAGCTGTGTGGTGATCACCAGATTGTGCCCCAGAAGCCTGTCCACTAACATTTCCCACTAAGGTGTGAGTATCTGCACTGGTAGTGGGTGAGGATGACAGCTGTGCCGCGACTATAACAGTTGCATCCTCGTAGCTCCCCTCTGAGGTGTTCTCCTGGGAAGCAGTAGAGGGTAGCTGCCCGTGATGGGCGGTGTCGTCGGCTGTAGGATCTGCGGGAGAATGGACATGTGGTCAGTGGGAGGGATGGGTCAGTCAGTAACGCAATAACAACTCGCTATTGACAAGTCCCCCAGGTGGTGCCTGGTGGATCCTCACCTCTGCAGCGTCTGCCAGCCTCCGCGTTGTTGACTGCCCTGTCCTCGGCCACACCAGTCACCTCCAGGGCCCGCTCCTCGAAGGAGGTGAGGATTCTTAAGACTGGCACACAGCTGCCAGTCTCAGCCCAGTCCCGCAGATTATGGAAGAGATTTTCCAGAGGAGACAGAGAGATGGCATCGTTAGCCACACGGGTGGTTCATAGTGGTGGGAAGGGGGCTGTGGATGAAGGGTTGGTGGGGGTTGAAGGGGGAGGGGTGTGGAGGGAGGGTTGGGGATCACATGGAGAGTTGGGGATTAGATGCTCCCTTGGGATGGGATGGGGGAATTGGTGTCTACTCACTTATGCTGCCCAGTGTAGGTCGTTGACCTTTGCACTGCACTGGAGGCCAGTCCTCTTGGTCACACTTCCTAAGCTCACAGCCACTGCCCCCTCATCCCAGGCAGCACTGGCTGCCCTATGGCCCACCCTCCAGGACCCTCAGGGGAACAGGACATCTCTCCTGGCCTTCGCTGTGTCTAGGAGCCTCCTCAGGTCAGCGTTCCTGAATCTTGGGGCTGGTCTCCTCAGCACCATCGTTGTGAGCTGGCTGGGATTGGCTGTGCAAGTGCAGCTGAAGGGTTGCCCGTCCTTGCTAGCGGGGGGCTGGTGAAAGTGGTCCCTGCGAATCAGCTGGTGAGTCAACATTTGGGGCGTGAAGCCCGTGAGGCCTCGTTAGGTGGACCGATTAACGTTCAATAGCATTGCCAGCTTCGCTGGGCCACGCGCCGGAAAGCTTGCGGCAATTCCCACTCGTTACCACACCTTAGATATTTTTCTGGAGAATCCCGTCCTGAGTGCTGACGCCGGGAATGAATCGCGGGTGTTCTACAGTCCCGATAGCGGCGCAAGTCCTGGAGTAATTCAGGGCATGCTAATGGGCCAGCACCGGCACCACGAGGAACAAGTGACATTCCAGGCGATGGTGGCGTCGGATTTGCTCCGGTTGGGATTATCACTGGAGAGCCTGACAAGCTGGTGCTCATAAGCACTCCATTCCCCACAGCCAAGAAATGCCATCCCGAGGGCAGCATGGTGGCGCAGTGAGTAGCACTGCTGCCTCACGGCACCGAGGTCCCAGGTTCGATTCCGGCTCTGGGTCACTCTCCGTGTGGAGTTTGCACATTCTCCCTGTCTTTGCGTGGATTTCGCCCCCACAACCCAAAGAGGAGCAGGTTAGGTAGATTGGCCACGCTAAATTGCCTCTTAATTGGAAAAAATGAATTGCCAACGCTGGGTGAGAATGTGAAACTTCCCAGGACAATGTTGGGTGAGGACGGGTGTAGCACCGTCAATATGACGCGAGGCAGGGTGAGGTAATGTCAATTGAAGGCTTTTTTCAGCAGAACTTTATCCCCAGCAGCGTGGTTACAGAATGCAGCTGCTGAGGGAAATGTAGGGAAAAGCTGGGTTCTTATACCGGCATTTCTGGGTGGAGTCCAGTAGGTGGCAGATCCGATCAGGACCTGGCATCCCTCCACCAATAGCCTGTCGACACGTGGTGTACCGTATTACCCCTAATACATACCACCACATTCACCCCTTGTTGAAAAAGAACCCGGCGGGATGGTGGTTCGCATGGTGGTAGGGGTTTACAGAGTCGGTACTGTGCCGTAACTTTGAACAAAACACAAAATTATCGCTTCAACTAAGCCAACGGGCCAAACAGGGTCGACTTGATGCCATAACTATAACAAGACTCAATAACTGAAAACTGAGCCAACGGGCCAAACAGGGTCGGCATGATGCCATGACTATAACAAGACACAATAACTGAAAACGTTGAGAGTTAAAGTGATTCGATGAGCCGGATGGGCGCCCTGGTCATCCTTTCCGATCGTCTCGGGCGTGGTGGTGATGGCGCTGGCTCGAGTCCCGTCGACTCTGGGAGCGTAGCGCTGTCCCCTGTGTCCTTACTCCTGGGTGGGTCTGGGAGGAGAACCGAACCCCCGGGAAGGGGGTGGCTGTGGGATGAACCGGCGGGAGTGAGGAGGTGGTGATTGGCGTTGGGGGGGTGTGGGTAGCTCCGGCGGGCGCCAGGTCTCGCAGAGAGACCGTGTCCTGTCGGCCATCGGGATACTCCACATAGGCGTATTGCGGGTTGGCGTGAAGGAGATGCACCCGTTCCACCAACGGATCTGACTTGTGCGCCCGCACATGTTTCCGGAGCAGAATGGGTCCCGGAGCTGCTAGCCAGGTCGGAAGTGGCGTTTCAGAGGAGGACTTCCTAGGAAAGAGGAGGAGGCGCTCATGAGGCGTTTGATTCGTGGTGGTGCACAGCAGGGACCGGATAGAGTGAAGGGCATCCGGGAGGACTTTCTGCCAGCGGGAAATTGGGAGACTCCTAGACCGGAGGGCCAGCAGGGCGGCCTTCCAGACCGTTCCATTCTCCCTTTCTACCTGCCCGTTCCCCCGGGGGTTGTAACTGGTCGTCCTGCTCGAGGCTATGCCCTTGCAGATCAGGAATTGACGCAGTTCGTCACTCATAAAGGAGGACCCCCTGTCGCTATGGATATAGTCGGGGAAACCGAACAGTGTAAAAATGGTACCGAGGGCTTTAATGACCGTGGACGCTGTCATGTCGGGGCCGGGGATGGCGAAAGGGAAACGGGAGTATTCGTCAACGACGTTCAGGAAGTACGCGTTGCGATCGATGGAGGGGAGGGGGCCTTTGAAATCCAAACTGAGGCGTTCAAAGGGTCGAGAGGCCTTAAACAGGTGCGCTCTATCTGGCCTGAAAAAGTGCGGTTTGCACTCAGCGCAGATCTGGCAGTTTCTGGTGACTGTTTGGACGTCCTCGACGGAGTAAGGGAGGTAGCGGGCCTTAAGGAAGTGGTAGAAATGAGTGACCCCCGGGTGGCAGAGGTCCTCGTGGAGGGCTTGTAGACGGTCCATTTGTACATGGGCACATGTGCCGCGAGATAGGGCATCGGGTGGCTCGTTCAGCTTTCCGGGACGGTACAAGATCTCATAATTGAAGGTGGAGAGTTTGATCCTCCACCGCAAGATCTTGTCATTCTTGATCTTGCCCTGCTGTGCATTATCGAACATGAAGGCAACCGACCGTTGGTCAGTGAGGAGAGTGAATCTCCTACCGGCCAGGTAATGCCTCCAGTGTCGCACAGCTTCCACTATTGCTTGTGCCTCCTTTTCCACTGAGGAGTGGCGGATTTCTGAAACGTGGAGGGTTCGGGAGAAGAAGGCCACGGGTCTGCCTGCTTGGTTGAGGGTGGCCGCCAGAGCTACATCTGATGCGTCGCTCTCGACCTGGAAGGGGAGGGCCTCGTCGATGGTGCGCATCGTGGCCTTTGCAATATCCGCATTGATGCGACTAAAGGCCTGGCATGCCTCTGTCGACAGGGGAAAAGTAGTGGACTGGATTAGCGCACGGGCCTTGTCGTCGTATTGTGGAACCCACTGGGTGTAATAAGAAAAGAAGCCCAGGCAATGTTTCAGGGCTTTGGCACAGTGGGGGAGAGGGAACTCCATGAGGGGACGCATGCGTTCAGGGTCGGGGCCTATCACTCCATTACGCACTACGTAGCCCAGGATGGCTAGACGATCGGTGCGGAACACGCATTTTTCTTTGTTGCAAGTGAGGTTCAGGGCGTGAGCGGTCTGGAGGAATTTTTGGAGGTTGACGTCGTGGTCCTGCTGGTCGGTGCCGCAGATGGTGACGTTGTCGAGATACGGGAACGTGGCCCTTAAACCGTGCTGGTCTACCATTCGGTCCATCTCTCGTTGGAAGACCGAGACTCCGTTCGTGACGCCGAATGGAACCCTTAAAAAGTGGTATAACCGCCCGTCTGCTTCGAAGGCAGTATAGTTGCGGTCACCGGGACAGATGGGGAGCTGGTGGTAGGCGGACTTGAGGTCCACGGTGGAAAAGACCCTGTACTGTGCAATCCGATTGACCATGTCGGATATGCGGGGGAGAGGGTACGCATCTAGCTGAGTATACCTGTTGATGGTCTGACTATAGTCGATGACCATCCTCTGTTTCTCCCCGGTCTTAACGATTACCACCTGGGCTCTCCAGGGACTATTGCTAGCCTGGATGATGCCTTCCTTCAGCAGCCTCTGGACTTCGGACCGGATAAATGCTCGGTCCTGGGCGCTGTACCGTCTGCTCCTTGTGGCGACGGGTTTGCAATCCGGGGTGAGGTTCGCAAACAAGGAAGGCGGTTCAACCTTGAGGGTCGCGTGGCCGCAGACAGTCAGTGGGGGTATAGGGCCGCCAAATTTAAATGTTAAACTCTGGAGGTTGCATTGGAAGTCCAACCCTAGGAGTGTGGGCGCACAGAGATGGGGGAGGACATACAGCCGTTAATTTCGGAACTCCCTCCCCTGCACCGTTAGGTTAGCGATGCAGAACCCCATGATCTGAACGGATCCCGCTGCCAGGAAAGTTTTCTGGGTGCTTGGCCGAATTACGAGGGAACAGCGCCTTACCGTGTCCGGATGAATGAAGCTCTCCCTGCTCCCAGAGTCGATAAGGCATGGCGTCCCTTAGCCATTCACTCGGACTGTAGTGTTTGCAGTCTGGAGCGTCCGGGGTCGCGACTGGTCGAGGGTCGTCGAAGCCAGACGTGGTTGTTGAAGTTGAGCATCGTAATCAGGCAGTATGTGGCCGTCTGTGTCGGGGTCCTTCAGCCAACATGGCGGCGTCCACGGATCGAGCGCGGTCGGGGGTGGACAAAATGGCGCCGCCCATCTCTCCCTCGTGGAGTCCGGGGTCCAAAATGGCGGCGTCCGTTGGTCACACGTGGATCGCTGGGGGGGGCTGGGTCTGTGATCTTGTTTCTTCCCAGGAGATAGCGGCGACCCCGTGGGACTTGCACACCGTCGCGTAGTGGCCCTTCTTCCCGCAGCTTTGCAGGTAGCCGCGCGGGCCGGGCAGCGCTGCCGAGGGTGTTTCAGCTGGCCGCAAAAATAGCAGCGGGGCCCCCCCGGTTGGTCTGGTGTTTTGGCTACGCAGGTTTGCGAGGGTGGGGGGGGTGTCGGAGAGTCGACCGCAGCAGGGGTCCACGGAGCCCAAGGGGCTGTAGTGCAGTCGGGGGCGTAGGCGCGGGCGTTACGCGAGGTCACATCGAGGGATGCCGCCAGGGCCCGAGCTGCTGTAAGTCCAAGAGATTCTTTCTCCAGAAGCCTCTGGCGGATCTGGGAAGAGGCCAAACCTGCCACATACGCATCGCGGACCAGGAGCTCTGTATGTTCATTCGCTGTTACCGCCGGGCAGTTGCAGTTTCAACCCAGGATCTGCAGGGCGTAATAAAACTCGTCCAGTGATTCCCCCGGAAATTGCCGTTGTGTAGCGATCTGGTAGCGAGCAAAAACCTGGTTGGCGGACCGGATGTAGATATCCTTCAGCTCGGCGATGTCACCGGTGAAACCGTCCTCGTCCTCGATAAGGGAGTAGACGTCAGGACTCACCCTGGAATAGAGGACCTGCATCTTTTGTTCGTCTGTCGGTGTGCCGGGGGCCGTTCGGAGGTAGCCCTCAAAGCATGCCAGCCAGTGCTTGAAAATAGAGGCCAAGTTAGCTGCTTGGGGTGCGATGCGCAGCTACTCCGGGGTGATTCGGAGCTCCATGTTCCCACGTCGTTTTCTTCAATTTAAATTCTGCTTAATAAATTGTAGCATCGTCAATATGACGCGAGGCAGGTTGAGGTAATGTCAATTGAAGGCTTTATTAAGCAGAACTTCATCCCCAGCAGCGTGGTTACAGAATGCAGCTGCTGAGGGAAATGGAGGGAAAAGCTGGGTTCTTATACCGGCATTTCTGGGTGGAGTCCAGTAGGTGGCAGATCCTATCAGGACCTGGCATCCCTCCACCAATAGCCTGTCGACACGTGGTGTACCGTATTACTCCTAATACATACCGCCACAACGGGCAACCCCCTAGGCCAGTGCTGGGTGTCCAAGGCCTGGGGCACTCTGTGTGGGCGGTGGCCAAGGCACAGAGCAGGGTGGCCGGGTCCAGTTGCTAAAGAGGATGGCTGCCAAAGGTAACCCAGCTCGCAGCAGGCTGCCTCCACTTCTGATGCACCACCTGGGGGACCCACTAGAAGGAGTGTCAAGGCACATAAGGTTAGAAAGTTAGCCACCAGTTATGTTGGCAAAGGTGAAGCACATAGGTTAGCAATTGCCCTAGGACACAATACCTGTACATAGCACAATAAACACCTGTTCACCAACATTCTGAGCTGCCTCGGTCCTCTGTCTGAAGGGTGTGAGGGATGGGTTAGGCTGGGAGCAGAGGGTTTGGCGGGTGGAGGGTGATGGGAGGACAGTGGTGTGGGGTGCAGGTATTGGAAGTAGACATGGGCCAGGGCCTTCTGGGTAGTCGGAGGACAACCTAGTCGGTGGCAGTATTGGACAGGACCAGATATGTGAGGGTGCCATGTGGTAGGGCACACCCGCTGAGTGACCCACCACTGCATCGCACACCAACCCAGTCCCCAAGCATGCACCACTCACCCTACCTGGACTCCTTCCTGCACCCCACCCCCCCACCCCTCCCGGCCACCCTGTAACCCGTCCGCAAACCACCCCACCCAAGGGTTCGATGGAACTGTGAGATGCGATGGCACGCATGCAGTGCGGACAGTGGAAACTGCCACCGTGGGCAGGAGTCAGACTTAGTCAAACACCAGAGCTTATCGCAGAGTGGGTTGTTATCATCCGCCATTCCAACCCAGGCCAGCACCCTGTAGTGAAGAGTGGCAAAGGGAGGTTGGTGGTTGGTCAGTATGGGAGGATGTGTGGGGTGGTGGGACGTTTGAGCTGACGGTGGCCAGGCCGCCTATTTGGTGAACTGGAGGCTATAGGATTGTCCCATGCGCGGTAGCATGTCATTACCAGGTCCACCTCGGTATTCTCCAGCCTCAGGTGATGCTCCGCGTCCGCCAGGAGGAAGTGACGGCAACGTGGTTTACTTGTAATATTTAAGATCAAGAAACAGGCCCCATGGCCTATGAGGGAGTGAGAGGAGGTAAGCCAAGTTTCTAGAGGCGCAACAGTGGGCTGCCAGTCGTACCGCTGGCTGGGGGGCGTCTGCCAGGACCCGGGATGGCGGGGGCAACTAGGGGATGGGCCGTGGGAAAGGGTTGCCCCCCATCCCCTGGACCGGGGTGTCCGCCATTGCTGCTGGCTACGCACTCTACTGACTGCCCACTGTGGCTCGTTATTGAGGCGATGGAGTATGGCATTCCCTTGGGCACCAGGCACCAACCTCGATTTTCGGCTGACGGACGATTCTCCACACGATCGCAATTCACAATTCCGTTGCTGGACGGTGAATCCCGCCCAAGGAATCTACCCAGAGCAATTCATCTTCCAATTCATTTCAAGTCCTTTCTCGCTGTCAACTTAGTTTAATTTTTTCAGTTCTCATAGGTCTGCCTCGTGGAAATACATAATGAAATAAATGTCTTAGTCAACCTTACTTTCCACTTAAATTGTAAAATATATTGTCAATATTTCATGCCAGACATTCGCAAATTATCATTTAGCAGCACATCTTTACTCTACTTACTGCAGCATGGGAACATAAAGGGCAGTGAACCATTTCTTTGCTTCTCAAAGTACTTTGCAGGGGCTGGTTTAGCACAGCAGGCTAAACAGCTGGCTTGCAAAACAGAACAAGGCCAGCAGCGCGGGTTCAATTCCCAAACAGGCGCCAAAATGTGGCAACTAGGGGCTTTTCACAGTAACTTCATTTGAAGCCTACTTGTGACAAAAAGCAATTTTCATTTCATTTCAAGGTAGTATTTCAAACTCCTTTCAAACAACCATTTGTCACAATAAAAAGCACAGAAGGTGAGTGTGCAAAATGTGGTTCAAATTTCCTAATACAGTGCAACATGGCACAGGAAGAATTATGTTTCATCATTGACCATTGTCCGGTTTTAGAGGATAAGTGCTACCTGTGGAACGACATCCCAATGGCAGCTTCAGGAGAGAAAAGGAGATAAATTAGCAGAGATATAATAAGTATAATTATGCCAAATTCCACCCAAATTTTGAATTGTTTGAAGATATGACAAACTGTCATTCAGGGTAGAAATTCTCCAGAGAAAATGTTTGAACACAAGAATCTGTCTCAGTTATTCGACATACGTGGAATCTATGATTGCATTTGATCCACCGGTGCCCTTTCCCCCATAGCCCTGCAATTTCTTTCTCTTCGGGCAATTATACTATTTGTTTTTGAATGCCACGAATGAGTCTGCTCCACCATACTCTCAGGCAGAGCACTCCAGATCCCAACCACTCGGTGCAGAAGAAGCATTTTCCCTCATGTCGCCTGTGGTCATTTTGTCATTTGCCTTAAATCCGTGTCGTCTGGTCCTTGACTCTTCTGTCAAAGGTAACAGTTTCTCCCCACCTACTCTGTCTAAATACCTGATGGTTTCAAACACTGACAACAAATCTCCTCTCAACTTGCTCTTCATTGGAGGGGTACAACCCCAGCTTCTCTAATCTGAAGTCCCTCATCCCTGGAAATATTCTTGCAAAACACTCCCTCACCAATGCCTTCACATCCTGACTAAAGTGTGATGCCCAGAATTGGACATAATAACCCCATTGAGGCCAAAACGACTGTTTTAAAAAGGTTCCTCATAACTTCCTTGCTTTTACACCCTATGCCTCTATTTATAATAGTATTCACTTTCTCAACCTGCCCTGCCAACTGAAATACTAAGTGCCCATATATCCCAAGGTCCACCAATTGGGGCAGCATGGTAGCACAATGGTTAGCACAGTTGCTTCACAGCGCCAGGGTCCCAGGTTTCCCGGCTTGGGTCACTGGCTGTCCGGTGTCTGCATGTTCTCCCCATGTCTGCGTGGGACATCCTAAATTGCCCTTAATGTCCAAAATGGTTAATGGTGCTACTGGGTTACGGAGATAGGTTGGAGGTGCAGGCTTGGGTAGGGTGCTCTTTCCAAGAGCAGGTGTGGACTCAATGGGTCAAATAGCCTCCTTCTGCACTGTAAATTCAATGTGAATCCCAACAGTCTGCCTGTATCCTCTTGAAGCCTCTCACCATCCTCCTCGTAATTCACAATACATCCAAGTTTTGTATTATCTGTAAGTTTTGTGACCTGTGACCTGCACACCTAAGTGATTAATATAAACCAAAAGCAGAAATCAGAGGAGCCCCACTGTAAACCTTCTTCTAGCCAAAAACAATCATTCACCACTGCTCCCTGCTTCCTGTCAATCATCAACACTGCCCCTGTCCCTTTTATTCCATGGCCTTCATTTTCCTGGCAAGTCTGATATGTGATGTCTTATCAAATGCCTTTTGCTTGTCCATGTGCAAAACACCGACCACTTACCCTCATCAGCTCTCTCTGTTGCTTTATCAAATCAAAATCAAATTAGTAAAACACAATTTTCCTTCACTGAATCCACTTCCTTTTTTTAAACTATTTTTATTGGTTTACATTTATAATAATATTGCAAGGAACATCAAACAGCTATACTGAGAAATCTACAGAACAGGCATATGTTTTTATATACAATAGCAACGAGAGAGAACAACAAATCAAGAAAAGACACAACTATAGGGACATTAACAGGTATGTATATGAGGGTAACTTGAGGAAGTTCTTTAATTGCATATATTGGAGCTCGTTCCCTTTCGAGAGCTGAAGCTTGTTTGTCAATTCACCCAGGGTCGCTACTCTGCCATCTATATATAAGACCCTACCGTCAGTGTCCCTTCATCCCGACTCCCTTTTAATGGAGGCGTCTATTATCACCGGGGTGAATTTATGGTTCTTGAAGGTGGGGGACACTGTTACCAGTCCAATGAGGTGTCTCTGGTGTCCCCCAGCCCTGACTCCAACCACAACCCAACCCCAAGTGGATAGCAGAGAGGAAGAGAGGAAGAGGACGAGACAGCGATAGAAGTCCTTGATCTCCAGCCCGAGATACCCCGGAGCACCAGACCAGGGAGGATACTGGCCTCCTGACACAGCTGTCTTTAACACCCTCCACCATCCCAGAGACAGTCACCTTGATTGGGCACTCTAATGAAGAGGCTCTTGGGGCACTAACTGTTGCGCGCCATACACGTGCTGCTGTACAGCAGGTGGAGACAGGAACCCCAAGGGGATGGACGATCGGAGGGCGGCCTGACCCAAGGCACTAGCTGCCGTCCAGAGGGGTTTTGTGCTTCTGGAAAGGACAGTCCATCGATAGTGGTCAGGGACATCACAGAGCCAGGGACTGCATGAGAGGCTGTCAGCAACCATCCAGCACCTGCAGGTACAGTTGGAGGCGACCAACTGCCTCAAGGAGCAGGAGGTGGTGCCGACCATGCGGATCATCCAAGCCAACATTGCACGGGTGGCGTCGGCGATGGCCCTGGTTGAATCGGGAGTGGGCCTTCAAGGCTGGCAGTGCGAAGTGGCGGGGAGCCTTAGGGCTTAGCCTCGCTTGCACCTGCGGTCTATGGAGTAGCCTGGGGGCCATCGGGCACACCAATGGAGGAGGATGTGATGGGGCCCATGCCAGTGACTCCCGCAGGGGAGGTGCTGGAACACCACAGTGCCTCGGATCCCCCCCCCCCCATCCCTGGTGCATCAGATGGGCAGCAGGCAGAACAGGATTGCACTGGGACACCTGGGACACCTGATCAGCAGTCGGACCCAACCAGAACTGGTCGCCCCAGAAGACAGGCATCAAAGGGGACCCAGTCCACAGGGCGCGAATTGCAGCAGGCCACCTCCACTCCTGATGTACCACCTGGGGTAGTGTTAGGGCCCATAAGGCCAGAAAGGTAGAAACCAGTTAGGTTGGCATGGTGGCAGCACGTGGTATAGACTCCTGTGCCTGCCCGGGCCCCATGTCCTGCCCATCATCAGCCTCCACCGCATCCTCCTCGTTAGACAAGGCCTGGCATTCATCCTCCTCCTTCAGCACATCGCCCCCTTGCTGCATGATGTTGTGGAGGACGCAGCAGGTCACACGATGTATAAGACTCTCCTAACGCTATACTGAAAAGCCCCTCCATTGAGATCCAAACACCTAAACCACATCTTCAGGATGCTGAAGCCCCGCTCGATCATGCTCGGTCATGGCATGGACATCGTTGTAGCAGGTCTCTATGTCTATCTGTGGCCTCCGGATAGGTGTCACATGACCGCAGCAGATAAACCCTGTCGCCCATGAGCCAACCCCTCAGCAGGGGCTACGCTTTGAATCATCAAGAATCATCAAGTGTGCCAGGGTGAAGGCATTGTGCACACTGCCTGGGTATCGGGTGCAGCCATGCATGATGTGCAGCTCATGGTCACACACCACCTGCATGTTCATGGAGTGGAACCCCTTTTGATTTGTGAAGACTTGCCCATCATGGGCCCGGTGCTTGTAGGGCGACATGCACTCTGTCGATCACCCCCTGGATCCGAGTCATCTCGGCGATGGTGGCAAACTTCACTGCTCAGGCATCCTGGTGGGCCTGGCCTCATTGAAAATAATGCATTGTGCCAACCGGGCATATAGAGCCTCCGTGACGGTGCAGATGCATCTGTGCACCAAGGTCTGTGAGATTCTGGATAGGTCCCCACTCAGCACCTGGAAGGATCACGTGGCATAAAGGTTCAGGGAGATCGTCACCTTGACGGCCATCAGGAGAGGGTGTCTGTGATGTTCTCTGTTTTCTTTCATTGAGATATTTTCTTTTTCTGTCTAAACTAACTAAACTACCTTGATGATCACTCCTGGCATCATGCGATGTTCTCTGTTGGGTCTATCAGGATGTCTTGAGAACTTAGTGTTAACAAAGAACATCAAGCTGAGTTATTGAACAAAGCTGATTTATTTACACTACTAAATTATAGATTCTAACCAGTCAACAAGGAAAAAGTTATCAAATAAAACAATATGATATCTCTTACAACAGAACTTTGTACTATGCACCTAATCTATCTGACGCCTAAACACTTTCTCCCAGAATCCCAGGAGTCACATATACGACTGCTCCTTATCTCCATCTGGTGGTGAGAAGTATTATTATCGTGTTGTTACCCCTTTGTATTCCTTACGATACACATATTGTTGTTACATTCCCCTTTCTTTGAAGATGTTTGTACATCATCACACACATTTGTACACGGTAGGCAATGGATGCTCTGTACATGTAAATGCACATTGTTACTTTAACAATAAGTTATTAACTTTTTATAGTTCATAGATTGAGTCTGTTTGGCTTTCTTCTGGTTTGAGTCAACCTTCTTAATCTTGATGGTTCTTAATCAGATGTTTCTGACTTTTCCGTAATAACCGCAACTCGATTTTGTGTTCTCAAAGTTGTAGCTTTGAGTAGTTCTGTGTTGAACTCAATATTCAGAAATATCGACTGAGTTGACTTCACTTTCAGAAGTGCTCTCCTGTTTCTTCTGAGAATAAAACCTTCATCAGTCATCACGACATATGAGTGTGGAGCTGCCTGGCGTATCGCACGTGCCATATAGGACCATCCTCCAGTGAGATTTTGTACTCTGACGTGATCACCTGGTTCTAGGTTTGCTAGTTCTTTCGCTGTCCTGTCATAATACTGTTGGTGCTGTTGTTTGTTCCTGACATTTTCAGTGTCAGGATCTGCTAATTCTAAGTATGGTAATGTTGTGCATAGCTGTCAATTCATCAGCAATTGCGCTGGCGATAAACCTGCAGCTCGCGGAGTAGTTCTGTAACTTAATAGGGCTAGAAATGGATCACTGCCTGAATCAATTGATTTCTTCAGTAGTATCTTCACAATGTGTGAACACCTTTCTCTGCTTTTCCGTTTGATTGCAGATATAGAGGGCTGGACGTTATGTGTTCAAAATCATACTGCTTTGAAATCCATCCACTCGCAGCTGTCGAAGCATGGGCCGTTGTCAGTCATAACTGAATGGATTACAATGTCGAGAAAACACTTACTTTGTGGCTTTGGTTACTGCTAATGAACTGGAGTTCAGTAAATGTATCACCTCTGTGTAATTTGAATAATAATCAATGATTAATAAGTAATCTTTGACATGAAAATAGAATATGTCGATGCCCATCTAAGACCATGGAGTCTTTCCAAGATCATGCATTGTCAACTTCTCTTTCTGTTGGA
This sequence comes from Scyliorhinus torazame, assembly GCF_047496885.1. Lineage (NCBI taxonomy): Eukaryota > Metazoa > Chordata > Chondrichthyes > Carcharhiniformes > Scyliorhinidae > Scyliorhinus > Scyliorhinus torazame. The sequence goes on along the minus strand of NC_092709.1, from coordinate 280,208,454 downwards.
GTGACAGGTGTCACATTCTAGCACAAGGTTAGTGATATCTGCATGAATGCCTGATCAGTAGGCAGACTGTCAAGCTAGTCTTTCACACTTTCCGATACCTAAGTTACCCTCATGAACCTTGTTTCGGATCATCTGCCTTAGTGTAGTAACAATGCGATCTTGCAGAAGTAGGAATCCATTGATCATGCTTAGATCAGCTCGAATATTCCTATAATTAGAACAATTTCCTTTAGGCCAATCATCTTTTAGATATCTCATTACATGTTGCAATGTTTCATCTTTTTTGGTTTCATCTACGATCAAATTGAGTTTTTAGACAAAAAGACCATAAGACATAGGAGCGGAAGTAAGGCCATTCGGCCCATCGAGTCCACTCCACCATTCAATCATGGCTGATTTCAACTCCATTTACCCGCTCTCTCTCCATAGCCCTTAATTCCTTGAGAAATCAAGAATTTATCAGCTTCTGTCTTAAAGACACTCAACGTCCCGGCCTCCACCGCCCTCTGTGGCAATGAATTCCACAGACCCACCATTCTCTGGCTGAAGAAATTTCTCCTAATTTCTGTTCTAAAGTGACTCCCTTTTATTCTAAGGCTGTGCCCCCGGGTCCTAGTCGCCCCTGCTAATGGAAACAACTTCCCTACGTCCACCCTATCTAAGCCATTCATTATCTTGTAAGTTTCTATTAGATCTCCCCTCAACCTCCTAAACTCCAATGAATATAATCCCAGGATCCTCAGACGTTCATCGTATGTTAGGCCTACCATTCCTGGGATCATCCGTGTGAATCCCCGCTGGACCCGCTCCACTGCCAGTATGTCCTTCCTGAGGCGTGGGGCCCAAAATTGCTCACAGTATTCTAAATGGGGCCTAACTAATGCTTTATAGAGGTTCAGAAGCACATCCCTGCTTTTATATTCCAAGCCTCTTGAGATAAATGACCACATTGCATTTGCTTTCTTAATTACGGACTCAACCTGCAAGCTTACATTTAGAGAATCCTGAACTAGGACTCCCAAGTCCCTTTGCACTTCATCATTATGAATTTTGTCACCGTTTAGAAAATAGTCCATGCCTCTATTCTTTTTTCCAAAGTGCAAGACCTCGCACTTGCCCACGTTGAATTTCATCAGCCATTTCTTGGACCACTCTCCTAAACTATCTAAATCTTTCTGCAGCCTCCCCACCTCCTCCATACTACCTGCCCCTCCACCTATCTTTGTATCATCGGCAAACTTAGCCAGAATGCCCCCAGTCCCGTCATCTAGATCGTTAATATATAAAGAGAACAGCTGTGGCCCTAACACTGAACCTTGCGGGACACCACTCGTCACCGGTTGCCATTCCGAATAAGAACCTTTTATCCCAACTCTCTGCCTTCTGCCTGACAGCCAATCGTCAATCCATGTTAGTACCTTGCCTCGAATACCATGGGCCCTTATTTTACTCAGCAGTCTCCCGTGAGGCACCTTATCAAAGGCCTTTTGGAAGTCAAGATAGATAACATCCATTGGCTCTCCTTGGTCTAACCTATTTGTTATCTCTTCAAAGAACTTGAACAGGTTTGTCAGGCACGACCTCCCCTTACTAAATCCATGCTGACTTGTCCTAATCCGACCCTGCACTTCCAAGAATTTAGAAATCTCATCCTTAACAATGGATTCTAGAATCTTGCCAACAACCGAGGTTAGGCTAATTGGCCTATAATTTTCCATCTTTTTCCTTGTTCCCTTCTTGAACAGGGGGGTTACAACAGCGATTTTCCAATCCTCTGGGACTTTCCCTGACTCCAGTGACTTTTGAAAGATCATAACTAACGCCTCCACTATTTCTTCAGCTATCTCCTTTAGAACTCTAGGATGTAGCCCATCTGGGCCTGGAGATTTATCAATTTCTAGACCTCTTAGTTTCTCTAGCACTTTCTCCTTTGTGATGGCTACCATATTCAACTCTGCCCCCTGACTCTCCTGAATTGTTGGGATATTACTCATGTCTTCTACTGTGAAGACTGACGCAAAGTACTTATTTAGTTTCTCAGCTATTTCCTTGTCTCCCATCACTAGATTACCAGCGTCATTTTGGAGCGGCCCAATGTCTACTTTTGCCTCCCGTTTGTTTTTAATGTATTTAAATAAACTTTTATTATCATTCCTAATGTTCCTGGCTAGACTACCTTCATATTTGATCCTCTCTTTCCTTATTTCTCTCTTCGTTATCCTCTGTTTGTTTTTGTAGCCTTCCCAATCTTCTGACTTCCCACTACTCTTTGCCACATTATAGGCTTTCTCTTTTGCTTTGATGCATTCACTAACTTCCTTTGTCAGACATGGCTGGCTAATCCCCCCTCTGATAACCTTTCTTTTCTTTGGGATGAACCTCTGTACTGTGTCCTCAATTACTACCAGAAACTCCTGCCATTGCTGTTCTACTGTCTTTCCCACTAGGCTCTGCTCCCAAAGTTTTTCATCTGATACAGGTAGATTCTCTTCCATGAAAGAAGCTTGAGCTTCTACGGCACAATGGTTAGCACTGTTGCTTCACAGCTCCAGGGTCCCAGGTTCGATTCCCGGCTTGGGTCACTGTCTGTGCGGAGTCTGCACGTTCGCCCCGTGAATGCATGGGTTTCCTCCGGGTGCTCCGGTTTCCACCCACAGTCCAAAGATGTGCAGGTTAGATGGATTGGCCATGCTAAATTGCCCAAAAAAAGGGTAGGTGGGGTTACTGGGTTGTGGGCATAGGGTGGAGGTGTGGGCTTAAGTAGGTTGCTCTTTCCAAGGGCCAGTGCAGACTCAATGGGCAGAATGGCCTCCTTCTGCACTGAAAATTCTATGATTCTATGATTCTACTACCTGTGTTATATAATCCATCTGTGTGACTTATTCAGTAGCTCTGGATAGTGCATCTGCTACTATGTGAGCCTTCCCGGATGTGTATACAAGTTGGAAATCATAACGATGAAGTTTCATTATGATCCTCTGTAAGCGTGGTGACATACTGGGCTGGATTTTCCGCTGTGCCACATTTCTATCTCACCCCGCCGGCGGGATGCTCCGTTACACCAGTTGGTCAATGGGGTTTCCCATTGTGAGGTAGCCCCATGCCGTCGGGAAACCCCCGGGCTATCGGCAAAATGGAGCATACCACCGGCTGAGATTCCAGCCCTGCATTTAGATTATTTTTTGTGAAATGTACTTATGGACGATGATCAGTCTCTACTGTGAACGTTGGTAATCCATAGACATAGTCATGGAACTTTTCAGTGCCTGTCAGAAGACCTAGACATTCTTTCTCTATCTGGGCGTATCTCTGTTCAGTCGGCGTCATCGCTCTGGAAGCATAAACTATGGGTTGCCAATGCTCATCAGAAGTTCTCTGAAGTAGCACAGCTCCTATGCCGTCCTTCCATTTAGAGATTTTTGTATACTTCATCGGGGCGAAGAATGACAGTACTGGTGCCGTTGTAAATGCTATTTTCAAATCAGACCACTCACTTGCACGTTCATCTGTCCATGAGAATAGAACATTCTTCTTGATCAGCTGTCTCAGTGCTGTCATTCTAGAAGATAAGTTTGGAATACATTTTCTTCGGAAATTAACAACATCCAGTAATCAAAGAACTGCTTTCTTATCCTTGGGTTTGGAAATCCTGTTAATAGCTGAAATATTTTCGTTGTCAGGTTGCACACCTTCAGCAGAGATTTGACCACCCAACATTGTTAGCTTGGATATCCCAAATGGCATTTGGTTCGGTTGAGCTTCAAACCAAATTTGTCCACTCGCTGTAGTACATACAGAAATCTTGCATTATGTTCTTCACGGGTTAATGACCAAATGATTATATCATCTACTTAAACCCGTACACCTACAATTCCTTCAGTCATCTGCTCCACTGCATGATGGAATATCTCAGAGGCGGATATAACACCAAAGGGCATTCTATTGAAGCAATATCGACCATAGGGAGAGTTGATTGTGTATAAAGTCCTATTGGATTCGTCCAGTTTTAATTGCCAGAAACCTTTTGAGGTATCCAATTTGGAAAAAATATTTGCATTCGACATCTCCCTGGTAATTTCTTCAGGTTTTGGGATGGGATAATGTTCCCTTTTAATGTCCTGATTTAGGTATTTTGGATCCATACAGATTTGAAGATTTCCATTTGGTTTCTTTACACATACCATTGAACTGACCCAGTCAGTGAGCTCTATCACTATCGTGATGATTCCCAATTGCTGCATTCTGTTGAGTTCCTGTTTTAGGCGTTCTTGTAATGGACCTGAAATCCTCCTCGGTGGGTGAATCACCGGTGTGACATTCTCTTTTAACTGAATGTTATACTGCAATGGAAGTGAGCCCATTCCTTGAAAGAATTTTGGAAGTCTTTCAATGATAGCATCTATTTCATCTTGTGCACGGACTTAAATCTGGCCAGCGCTGTGAATTCTTTTCACTAACTGCAATGACTCACGTGCCTACACGCCTAGTAGTGAAGACCTTTTGGAGCTTACTATCTCAAATTTCAAGGGCATTGTTGTGTCTTTATGTTAGATTACATGTTCCCCATGTATTGATTTCATTGCCTATAATCACGTAATTGAAAGTCATGTCATGTATTTGTTATGTGCCAGGGCTTAGAAACTCCAAATTGTATTATGAAGTTCGCCTGATCTATAACTTTTATGTTGAATTTGGCTAGGATGAGCACAAGAGCCTTCACTTCAGGTGTGATTCATCAGTCTTCCTCGGCACTTTTATCAAAACAAAGTTTATTACAAGAATGTAGTTAAACATACATAAAACACAGCAAGAATGTATTATCAATTAAAAACATAAAGAAAACAAAACAGCTACAGTAATCTATCAATCTATAACCCTTAAAGAATCCCCTTTAGCTGTTCCAATTCAATAACAAAATCCAAGAAACCAGAACCCTTTTCAAGGGCGTGGCCCAGCACTCTGTAATCTCTTGTGAATGCGACTGGTCCTTTCCCTGAGATTCTGATCCAGTTCCAACCAGCAGATTCAAAACTTCTTCTGGAAAGCAACTCTATCTTTAAAGTTACCAAGGCAGTTTGCCACACGCAATGTACCTTCTGTTCCCTGGAACAGCTTTAAAATGAAAACAGGGAAACACTGCTTCTCTCCTGTAATCCAAAAGCAACAAAACAAAACTGAAACCCAGAAACCTAAACCCCATCTCACCCGACACCCACAGCCCAGCTCAACCTACAAATGATATCACCGAAGCCGTGCTACAGGTCATGTGGTAAGACCAAACCTTTCTTAAAGGGATTCGCATGACATAATGTAGGCTGTTGAGTTAATTTGGCTAAGTCCAATTTGTTTATAAGATTTGCTCAGTACCTGTGCCTAATTCAAATAAAATGTCCATTTCATTAATTGTCAATGGAATAGTCAAGTCATCTGTGTTGTGGATTGTGGAGATTGGTTTCAAATTCTTTCTTTTTAAAAGCCTTTTGAAGTAGTTTCAACTTTTTCTACTATTCCTGCAAATAATGTATCTTCCAGGTCATACATGTCTGGAACAGTGTTAGGTTTTATCACTTAAGACTATAAGACCATAAGACATAAGAGCAGAATTAGGCTACTCGGCCCATTGAGTCTGCTCCGCCATTCAATCGTGGTTGATATTTTTCTCATCGCCATTCTCCTGCCTTCTCCCCATTACCCCTGATCCCCTTATTATTCAAGAACTTATCTATCTCTGTCTTAATGATACTCAGTGATTTGGCCTCCACAGCCTTCTGCAGCAAAGAGTTCCACAGATTCACCACCCTTTGGCTGAAGAAATTCCTCCTCATCTCTGTTTTAAAGGATCGTCCCTTTAGTCTGAGATTGTGTCCTCTGCATCTAGTTTGTCCTATAAGTGGAAACATCCTCTCCATGTCAACTCTATCTGGGCCTCCCAGTATCCTGTAAGTTTCAATAAGATCCCTCTTATCCTTCTAAACTCCAATGAGTACAGACCAGAGTCTTCAATTGCTCCTCATACGACAAGCTCTTCGTTCCAGGGATCATTCTTGTAAACCTCCTCTGGACCATTTCCAAGGCCAGCACATCCTTCCTTAGTTATGGTGCCCAAAACTGCTCACAATACTCCAAATGGGGCCCGACCAGAGCCTAATATAGCCTCAGAAGTACATCCCTGATCTTGTATTCTAACCCTCTCAACATGAATGCTAACATTGCATTTGCCTTCCTAACTGCCGACTGAACCTGCACGTTAACCTTAAGAAATTGTGAACAAGGACTCCTAAGTCCCTCTGTGCTTCTGATTTCCAAAGCATTTCTCCATTTAGAAAATAGTTTATGCTTCCATTTTTCCTTCCAAAGTGCATAACCTCACCCTTTGCCACATTGTATTCCATCTGCCACTTCTTTGCCCACTCTCCGAGCCTGTCTAAGTCCTTCAGCCCGCCTGCTTCCCCAATGCTACCTGTCCCTCTAAAGATCTTTGTATCATCTGCAAACTTAGCAACAGTGCCTTCAGTTCCTTCTTCCAGATAATTAATGTATATTGTGAAAAGTTGTGGTTCCAGCACAGACCCATGAGGCACATGACTAGCCACTGACTGAAAAAGACCCCTGTATCCCACTCTCTACCTTCTGCCAGTCAGCCAGTCCTCTATCCATGCCAGGATCTTACCCTTAACACCATGGGCTCTTAACTATGCGGCACCTTGTAGTGCATCATTATCTTTGAGAACACTCTGTACAGTTTTCTTTTCATTAACTGACCTCCTTCAGCAACCGGAGGTGTTTTCATTACTGTGCGGCATTGCACACTTTCCCGAAGGCTGGGCATTTTTTCACTGGGTGGGAGTGGCCACAATGTTTGCACGTCATGACACTGGTTGCGTCATTCGCAAAATGGCCACCGTCTGTAGCGCTGTTTTTTTCGAGTGCGCCACAGCTTCAATGGCATCAGCCACGTTGTTTGATGTTGCGCCACGTCCACGATTTAAAATTTCGGAGTACTGATTCTTAGCAAGTTCACTTGTACGACACACACAGATATCTTCTTCCAGCATTTATTTCTGTTGCCTGAGCAATCTTTCACGCAGCTTCGCATTTTTCATACTGAATACAACCTGATCATGCAGAAGAGAGTCAGTTAATATCGAAAAATTACAGGTCTGCGCTTTGAGCCTGAGATCAGTTAGAAAACAGTCAAATGTTTCACCTGCCTTTTGGAATAGTTTTCGGAAAATATAATATTCAAAAGTTTCATTAATCTGCGATTCACAGTGTCTGTCGAATTTTGCTAAGATAACATCATATTTCCTCTTGTCACTATCATTAGCAAAGTGGAATGAGATATACAATTCTAACGCTTGCAGACCAGCCGTGGTTAAGAACAATGCAATCTCTCGCTGATCACTGGCCACTTCGAGGTTTGAGGCTGAGAGGAAGAATTCAAATTGTTGTTTGAATTTGCCTCCTACATCTACTTTATCCATTGTCCTGAACTGCTTAGGTGTCTGTGGACCTTCCATTTAGCTTCGACTGGGCTTTGCTGTTTGATGCGACTGGCGTCCGCAATGTCGTAGCGATTGAAGTCTGGATGAGATTTTTTTTTCTCAAGTTTTTTTTCTTTGAGATTTTTTTCATTTTCCTCTCTAAACTAACTGAAGTACCTTGGTGACCACTCCTGGCACCATGTGATGTTCTCTGTTGGGTCTATCAGGATGTCTTGAGAATGTAGTGTTAACAAAGAACACCAAGCTGAGTTACTGAACAAGGCTGATTTATTTACACTACTAAATTATAGATTCTAACCAGTCAACAAGAAATAAGTTATTAAAAACCAATACAATGTCTCTTACAACAGAATTCTACGCTATGTACTTAATCTATCTCACGCCTAACCACTATCTCCCAGAATGCCAGGAGTCAAATGATATTTATATAACAGCTCCTTATCTCCATTTGGTGGTGAGAAGTATTGTTATCTTATTGTTAACCCTTTGTATTCCCTACAATACACATTTTGTTAGTGTCCTCCCCATATCCCACGGTGCCTTGTACACTATGATCTGCCAGCTATGTCGCACTATCCACCTGTTCAGCCAGAGTCTTCAGCAGCCTTCCTAGTCCGGCAGGTCCTCGAATGACAGGTGCTGCCGGTACACACAAGGTCTGATGCAATATCTTCTTCCCACCTCCTCCACAGTCTGTTGAGTGGCCGGCTTCTAATCCTCACCGGCTGCCTCCTGATCCTCTGGGGCAGGCTCTGCTGCTGCAGGGTCCCCCTCGAGCAGCTCCAGCTCGTACAGCCTCAGTGCATCTCCTCAGTGCACCATAATGGACATTGGGAGGGACCAGACTTTAGTGCCAAATCCAAAAAATGTGGGGCATTGGTCTGAAATCACAATCCGAGTAACCCACCCTCTCCACAAAAGGGAGGGGAGACCTATCTCCCACAAAAAAGCCAATATGTGAGTACATCTGGTGGATCTGGGTTCAAAAACACCATAGATTTGCACCCCCCCCTCCCCCACCCATCTACTCCATGAAAGCCAACAACGCCTTTGCCACCCCTGATGGAGTGAGAGATTTGGGCATGGAACGGTCCATCCTGGGATCCAGGCACAGTTTAAGTCATCCCCCCCCAAGATTAGCTGAGGTGAATCCAAATCAGGAATGGAGGCTGGTAACTTGTTAATAAAACCCGTATCATTCCAGTCAGGAACCACCGAGGTGCCACCAGAGACCGACAAGCTATAACATGTCTGCAATTGCGTTCTGCCAATATCTTGGCCATAGAAAATTAAACCCTTTTTTTGATTCAAAGTGCCATGCCCTGGGCCCTAACATCAAAGCCCAAATTAAAAACTTGTCCCACCCACTTCCTGCACAACCTGTCTAGTCGCCGACCCGCAAGTGAGTCGCTTGTGGAAATAAACATCAGCATTCAAACTTTTAAGTTGAGCAAATACCCTCAACCTTTTTTCTGGGCCATTCAACACCCTGACATTCCAGGTAACCAAACTAAAAAAGAATCTCAATAATTCCCCATATCCACATGTTCATCCCCAACATCCAAAAAAGCCACAAAAACCTTAATCAGCCCTCACCCAGCTTATGCCTTTTACAACAGAGTCCGCCTCATCTGCCACATCAGGAAAATAGGGCGGTATTCTCCATTGCTCGATGCCAAAATCGGGAACAGCGATCGAAGCGCAGGTTTTGCGCTGGATCACCCCTCCAAATTGGCGTAATTGAGACACATGCCGTGCGCAGTCGCTATCCCATTTGAATATCATTATCGGGCCCACCCGCGATGCGCTGCCTCCGATGGGCCGAGTTTCCGATGGCGCGTGCCATGTGTGGTTTTAGTGATCGTGAGCCCGGCATGGCGGCTGTGGAGAGAGAGACAGAGGGCGTGCTGTCTCCAGTGTCCAGCACCGCCATACTCCGCCGAGAGCTGTGCCACTGGCCGGGCGGCATCTGCCAGGGCTGGGGGAAGTCGTGGGGGGTAGTCAGGAAATGGGCCGTGGGGGCGGGGTGGATGGGGATGCGGTCCAGCACAACCGGCGCTGTCTTCACCAGCGCGAACGGTGCATGTGTGGGGGCTATAGGTGTACTCGTGGCTCCAGCTTGTCATCCCTGCGCATGTCCAGCATAGACCTGGCGATTCGCCCACCATTTTTCACACATTCCGCGAGTGTTCCACGCGATGCCAGGGCTAGCCCCTCACCGGTATCGGAATCGGTGCGGGTGTCGCGCCAACTTTTCCGTTGTGAAACACCACAAATCCTCTGTTGGCGTTGTTCGATGTTTTAGTTGCTGTGATATGAAGAGTCTAAAGTTCTGTTCCTTTTTCACAAACACCCATTTATTTCATTCCAACAGCCTTTTTTAAAAAATATATATTTTATTGAAATTTTTCGATCAACTGTGTCGGGAGCAATGGAAATTCCCTCACCTGTTGTCTTGTGAACGCCCTCACCTGCATATACCTAAAGAAATTTCCCCGGGGCAGCTTATACTTTTCCTCCAACGCTCCCAAGCTCGCAAACGTCCCGTCTATAAATAAATCTCCCACCCTCCTAATTCCCAACTGGTGCCAGCTCTGGAATCCTCCATCCATCCTCCCTGGGGCAAACCTATGGTTGTTCCTGATTGGGGACCCCACCAGGGCTCCCAGCACACCTCTCTGTCGCCTCCATTGTCCCCAGATATTTAATGTTGCCGTCACCACTGGGTTCGTGGTAAATTTGTTTGGTGAGAACGGTAGTGGCGCCGTCACCAGCGCCTCTAGACTCGTCCCTTTACAGGACTTTCTCTCTAGTCTTTTCCACGCTGCTCCCTCTCCCTCTATCATCCATTTACGGATCATCGCCACATTGGCGGCCCAACAGTAGTCGCCCAAATTCGGCAGCGCCAGTCCCCCTCTGTCTCTGCTACGTTGTAAGAACCCCCTCCTTACCCTCGGGACTTTCCCTGCCCACACGAAGCACGTGATGCTCCTGTCTATTTTTTTGAAGAAGGCCTTAGTGATCAGTATAGGGAGGCATTGGAATACAAATAGGAACCTCGGGAGGACCATCATCTTAATTGCCTGCACTCTGCCCGCCAGTGACAGTGGCTGCATGTCCCACCTCTTGAAGTCCTCTTCCATTTGTTCTACCAGTCGTGTCAGATTAAGTCTGTGCAAGGTTCCCCAGCTCCTGGCTATCTGAATCCCCAGGTATCGGAAGTTTCTTTCCACTTTCCTTAGAGGCAGGCCATCTATCCCTCTACTCTGGTCCCCAGGGTGTATCACGAAAAGTTCACTCTTCCCCATGTTAAGCCTATATCCCGAGAAATCTCCGAACTCCCTCAATATCTGCATGACCTCTGTCATCCCCCCCACTGGGTCCGTCACATACAACAGTCGGTCATCCGCGTAGAGTGACACTCGGTGTTCTTCTCCCCCTCTAATCACCCCTCTCCATTTCCTGGAGTCTCTCAGCGCCATGGCCAGTGGTTCAATTGCCAACGCGAACAGTAATGGAGATAGCGGGCATCCCTGTCTTGTTCCCCTGTATAGTCGGAAATACTCCGATCTTTGCCGACCCGTGACCACACTTGCCATTGGGGCCCCATAAAGGAGTTTGACCCAGCTAATAAACCCGTTCCCGAACCCGAACCTCCTCAGCACCTCCCATAGGTACTCCCACTCCACCCTGTCAAATGCCTTCTCTGCATCCATTGCCGCCACTATCTCTGCCTCCCCCTCTACTGGGGGCATCATTATCACCCCTAATAGCCGTCGGACGTTGACATTTAGTTGTCTCCCCTTTACGAATCCTGTCTGGTCTTCGTGCACCACCCCCGGGACACAGTCCTCTATCCTCGATGCCAGCACCTTTGCTAGCAATTTGGCGTCCACATTTAATAGTGAAATAGGCCTATAGGACCCGCACTGCAGCGGATCTTTATCCCGCTTCAAAATTAGCGATATCGTCACCTCCGACATTGTCGGGGATAGAGTCCCTCCTTCTCTGGCCTCGTTAAAAGTCCTCACCAACAGCGGGGCCAGCAGGTCCACATATTTTCTATAAAATTCCACCGGGAACCCATCTGGTCCCGGAGCCTTCCCTGCCTGCATATTCCCCAGCCCCTTGGTAACCTCGTCCACCCCAATTGGTGCCCCCAGGCCTTCCGCCTCCTGCTCCTCCACCCTCGGGAACCTTAATTGGTCCAGGAACTGCCGCATCTCCTCTTTTCCCTCCGGGGGTTGGGACCTATAAAGTCTTTCGTAAAAGGTTATTTATCTTCCCTGCTCTCCGTACCGTAGCTCCCGTTTCGTCTCTAATTCCCCCTATCTCCCTCGCCGCTGTCCTCTTTCGCAGCTGATGGGCCAACAGGCGACTAGCCTTTTCCCCATATTCATACCTCACCCCCTGTGCCTTCCTCCACAGCACCTCCGCCCTCCTGGTGGTCAGAAGGTCGAACTCCGTCTGGAGTCGTCGTCTCTCCCTGTACAGTCCCTCCTCCGGGGTCTCCGCAAATTCTCTGTCCACCCTTAAGATCTCCCCCAGTAATCTTTCCCTTTCCTTGGCCTCTGATTTCCCTTTGTGGGCCCTGATGGAGATCAGCTCTCCTCTGACCACCGCCTTTAGTGCTTCCCATACCACTCCCACGCGGACCTCCCCGTCGTCATTGGCCTCCAGGTACCTCTCGATACATCCCCGCACTCTTCCACAGACTCCCTCATCCGCCAACAATCCCACATCTAATCGCCAGAGTGCACGCTGCTCCCTCTCCTCTCCTAGTTCCAGGTCCACCCAATGTGGGGCATGATCCGAAATAGCTATGGCTGAATACTCAGTTTCTTCCACCCTCGAGATCAACGACCTTCCCAAAACAAAAAAATCTATCCGGGAGTACAGCTTATGAACATGGGAGAAGAAGGAGAACTCCCTGGCCCTCAGTCTAAGAAATCGCCATGGATCCACTCCCCCCATTTAGTCCATAAACCCCTTAAGCACCTTGGCCGCTGCCGGCCTTCTTCCGGTCTTAGATCTGGATCTATCTAACCCTGGGTCCAGCACGGTGTTGAAGTCTCCCCCCTTTATCAAGTTTCCTACCTCCAGATCCGGTATACGTCCCAGCATCCGCCTCATAAATCCCGCATCGTCCCAATTCGGGGCATATACGGTAACCAACACAACCTCCATTCCTTCCAGCCTGCCACTCACCATTACATATCTGCCTCCACTATCTGCTACAATGCTCCTTGCTTTGAATGATACCCGTTTCCCCACCAGTATGGCCACCCCTCTATTCTTTGCATCTAGCCCTGAATGGAACACCTGTCCCACCCATCCTTTCCTTAACCTAACTTGGTCTGCCACCTTCAGGTGGGTCTCCTGGAGCATAGCCACGTCTGCTCTCAGTCCTTTCAAGTGCGTGAGCACTCGGGCCCTTTTAATCGGTCCATTTAGGCCTCTCACATTCCACGTGATCAGCCTCACTAGGGGGCTACCTGCCCCCTTCCCGTGTCGACTAGCCATCACCCTCTCTAGGCCAGTCCCACGTCCCGGTTCCGCGCTCCCACTCCTTCCCCAGGTTTCGCATTCGAGCCCCGACCACCCTTTCTTTAGCCAGTTCCTCTTTGATTTCTGCAGCAGCAACCCAGTTATCCTCCCCCCCCCCCCCCCCGCTAGATCCCCCTCTAGCGTGATTGCTCCCCCATATTACTTCCGCAAGTCAGCTGACTTCAACTGACCCTGGCTTCTCCTGGTCACTCCTTGACCCCCCTCGTTTGGGGAACTCCCATCTACCTTGCGCCTATCTTCCCGCCATTATCTTTCTGGCGCGGGAACATCTCTGTAGCTGACCCTCCTCTTGTGGCGCAGCTCCCTCTCACACCCCGCTCCCATTCCTCATCCTCCGCCTATGTCTCTTCTTTCCCCCCCCTCCACCGGCGCCCACATTTCTTAGTGTCTCCCCCCTTCCCAATTTACATCTCTATATACATCAACAGTGACATTTCCCTCTAATATCAGTCCCTCAGTTCCGATCCAATTTCTCATCTTTAATAAAGGCCCATGCTTCATCCGCCTTTTCGAAGTAGTGATGTCTCTCCTGGTACGTGACCAATAGTCGCGCCAGCTGCAGCATCCCGAACTTCACCTTCTTCTTGTGTAACACCTCCTTGGCTCGATTAAAACTCGCCCTCCTTCTCGCCACCTCCGCACTCCAATCCTGGTACACCCGTACCACTGCATTCTCCCATCTACTACTCCGTACCTTTTTGGCCCATCTCAGAACCACTTCTCTATCATTAAAGCGGTGAAATCACACGATTGTCGCCCTAGGTGATTCTCCCGTCTTTGGTCTCCTCGCCGGGACCCGATGAGCCCCCTCCACTTCTAAGGGGCCAGAAGGGGCCTCAGCTCCCATCAGCGAGCTTAGCATCGTGCTCGCGTAAGCCCCGCAGTCCGCTCCTTCCACTCCCTCAGGGAGACGCAGGATCCGAAGGTTCTTCCTTCGTGCTCTGTTTTCAAGGGCCTCAATCCTTTCAATGCACTTTTTGTGGAGCGCCTCGTGCATCTGTGTTTTGACCGCCAGGCCCAGGATCTCGTCCTCATTATCCGTCACCTTCTGCTCCACCATGCGGAGCTCTGTCTCCTGGGTCCTTTGTGCCTCCTTAAGCCCCTCAATTGCCTGTAGCATCGGGGTCAGCACCTCCTTCTTTAGTAGCTCCACACACCGTCTTAAAAATTCGTCTTGATCGGGCCCCCATGTCGCCTGGGCTTTCTCCGCCGCCATCTTGCTTCTTTTTCCCTTCTGTCCCTATCGTCGAGGATTCCTCGCGATGTAGCCGCCTCCGCCGATATTTTCCTCTTTCGTTGGGGGGGACTCCCTATTAACTCACCCCACACCGGGTTTCGTCGTGAGAAAATTTCCCATTGGGGCTCTTAAAAGAGCCCGAAGGTCCGTTGGAGCTGGAGCCGCCGAAACGTGCGGCTTAGCTGGTCATCGCCACAACCGGAAGTCCATTCCAACAGCCTTTGCACAAAACTCTCACTATACATCACCTGACAGAGGCCACCTGAAGCCCCTTTACATATCAGTGTCAATTAATGGATACTTAACATAAATGAGACAACTAATTGCATGTCTCTTAACCCATTACTTAACAGTCTCCCCTTCCTTGGAGAAAAGAAAATAATTAGGTGAAAACAACATTTCAAGAAACTCAAAACCACACACATGGGGCGAGATTCTACGACCCCCCCGCCGGGTGGAGAATCGCCGGGGGCTGGCGTGAATCCTGTCCCCGCCGGTTGCCGCATTCTCCGGCACCGCAGATTCGGCGGGGGCGGGAATCGCGCCACGCCGGTTGGCGGGCCCCCCCCGGCGATTCTCCAGCCCGGATGGGCCACAATCCAGCTGCTAGAATGCCTGTCCCGCCGGCGTGGATTAAACCACCTCTCTTACCGGCAGGACAAGGCGGCGTGGGCGAGCTCCGGGGTCCTGGGGGAGGCGCGGGGCGATCTGGCCCCGGGGAGTGCCCCCATGGTGGCCTGGCCCGCGATCGGGGGCCACCGATCCTGAGGGCGGGCCTGTGCCGTGGGGGCACTCTTTTCCTTTCGCCTTCGCCACGGTCTCCACCAAGGCGGAGGCGGACGAGACCCCCTCCATTGCGCATGCGCGGGGATGCCGTGGGCGGCCGCTGACGCTCCCGCGCATGCGCCACCCGGCAATGTCATTTCTGCGCCAGCTGGCGGGGCACCAAAGGCCTTTCCCGCCAGCTGGCGGGGCAGAAATCAGTCCGGCGCGATCCTAGCCCCTCAAGGTTAGGGCTCGGCCGGTCAAGATGCGGAGGATTCCGCACCTTTGGGGCGGCGCGATGCCGGACTGATTTGCGCCGTTTTTGGCGCTGGTCGGCGGACATCGCGCCGATTACGGAGAATTTCGCCCATGATTTCTCTCCTTTTTTTTGTTTGGACGAGAAAGAAGAAAAAAACAGTCACAGAAACAAGCGCCCTTCATTAACAATATCCAAACGTTTCTGCGAACTCGCCCCTCTTTTCATAAAACAGTCTGACAGTTGATAGCTTCTGTCGATCCATTTAATTTTTGTTATGTCCCCTCTGTCCAACATCTGCTTCAAACTTCCAATGTCTATCCGTAACCTCTTTTCATTGACACTTTTTGTAGAGTGCACATTTTCCCACAGGGATTTATTGTCAATGTGACAGTCAATAGGTATATTACCCAAATCCCCTAATCCCAAAATTTCTGTCAATATCATACTTATATAAAAGGCCATATCCACCGCCTCTACAAGGCTTAACGTCTCAGCAGCCAAAGTGCTTTTTACCACTCTCCTTATTTTCTTTGTTTCCCACACAAGCGGGCAACATTTACCATTGTTCCCCAAAAGGAAAATTATAAAACCTCCTGCGCTTGAAACCCCATCACATAAATTTGCATAGGGCGCATCACTATGAACTATGAGTTTCAAGTGCCTACGGTCACCTAAAACCGGGAACTTCAAAACACACTCCTGCACTTTTAGTTTGGCCAACGCTTTATTTGCTCTTATTATGTCGTCCACTTTGGGATCATTCATTTTTGTACTCAACTCTAAGACATCAAAACTCACGTCCGGCCTAGTCTGTCTACCTAGCCAGTTCAGTTGCCCAATTAAACTTCGCAGTTGCTCTTTTTCTATCTTTGAAACCATTGCGTCTTTTTGTGAAACTCGGCCATGACTAATTGCTATTGGGCTGATGCTTTCCAAATAAGGGGCGAAATTCTCCCCCAACGGCGCAATGTCCGCCGACTGGCGTTGAAAACGGCGCCAATCAGACGGGCATCGCGCCGGCCCAAAGGTGCGGAATGCTCCGTATCTTTGGGGGCCGAGCCCCAACATTGAGGGGCTAGGCCGACGCTGGAGGGATTTCCGCCCCGCCAGCTGGCGGAAATGGCGTTTGGTGCCCCGCCAGCTGGCGCGGAAATGCGGCGCATGCGCGGGAGCGTCAGCGGCCGCCGACAGTTTCCCGCGCATGCGCAGTGGGGAGAGTCTCTTCCGCCTCCGCCATGGTGGAGGCCGTGGCGGAGGCGGAAGGGAAAGAGTGCCCCCACGGCACAGGCCCGCCCGCGGATCGGTGGGCCCCGATCGCGGGCCAGGCCACCGTGGGGGCACCCTCCGGGGTCAGATCGCCCCGCTCCCCCCCCCAGGACCCCGGAGCCCGCCCACGCCGCCTGGTCCCGCCGGTAAATACCAGCTTTGATTTACGCCGGCGGGACAGGCAATTTCTGGGCGGGACTTCGGCCCATCCGGGCCGGAGAATTGAGCGGGGGGTCCCGCCAACCGGCATGGCCCGATTCCCGCCCCCGCCCAATCTCCGGTACCGGAGACTTCGGCGGGGGCGGGATTCACGGTGGCCAACGGCCATTCTCCGACCCGGCGGGGGGTCGGAGAATGACGCCCAAGATTGCTGGCGTAAAGTTGGCCCTAGCTTAATCTGTCCAATTTCTAGTCCAATATACTTAAATGCACCGCAAGCCTGACTTCCAACCCTGAATTCTTTCCTCAAACCAGAGATTACAATAGCTTCAAAATCACTAGTCCCACCCCACAAAAAATCATTGACATGCATCATAAAAATGCCAGAACGATTTCCTTTATAGTGCCAGCAAAACATTGCAGGATCTGCTTTCAACTGGCAACAGCCTAACTTTAACAAAACTGACCGAACCGAAAAATACCAGACACTAGATGCATCATTTAATCCATATACACGTTTGTTCAACTTCCAGAGTACCCCTTCTGTGTTAGCTGCTTCTTTAGGAGGACGGAGAAAAATGTCTCTCTGGAGCTGATGCCCCTGCAAAAAGGCAGCTTTTATAGCTATAGATTTGCATTCCCATGCCTTTGTGACTCATAGAGCCAAGAAGATCTTTAAAAAACCTTTCCTGCTGTAGGTGAATCTACCCTTAAACCCTGATCTAAGTTTTCTTCAAATCCCCTTGCCACAAGCCTGGCCTTTGCCATATAAGTTCAATCCGGAAGAACATTTTTCATGCACATCCATCTGTGGGATAGAGCTTTGTCCCCTATCTGGTACTTCCGTGCACACCCCAAGTTCACTCCAACTATGCAATTCTTGCTGTTTAGCTCCTTTGATAACTTTTTCATCTAATTTATTTGAAGCCACCAAAATCTCACGTGCATGTGGGCTTCTACTCCTATTAGTATTCGTAGTCTTACTCATGTTCCGAGATCTTGATTAACTACGTCCCCTCTCCCGCCTGGTATCTCATTCTGTACTGCTACTGCTCGATCTTTCCCTTCTGCTGTGGGATGTCCTTTCAATAGTTCTCGACCTTTTCCTGCGGACCTGTTCACTATCTGATGTACTATCTGAACTGGCACTGCGTTTCTGTGCCCTCCATTTTTGAACTTCGTTTTCCCAATCCATTGTCTTGACTCCTTCCCCTGAATGCTGTACATTCAACCAATGTTTATAATTTCCAGTGGCCTTCCCTGCTCTACTAATAACAGTTGCATCCTTCCATTGACTAGACCCTTCAGGCAAGTATGTCACTTTTGTACCAACTTTTGGCAGTTGCCCTTTCGGAAAAATGACCTGTTCTAATTCATCAGATGTGTTGTGTTCCTCCACAGAAACCCTGTCTATATCAGTTAATTGGACCTCATAGTTCTGCAACACATGCGTACCAGATGACTCTGGTTCCTCGTCATGTCTGTCTGCTCTGTCTAAATTTGAAAATTTGTAATCTGTACCCATTATCCTTGATGAATGTACCCGAACAGTTTGATTACCATGTTGCAAAATAATTGTTTTGCCATCTATGCCTATGACCTTCCCTGGGCGTTTCCATTCATTAGAATTGTCTCTCTTATAGTATACCATGCCTCCTTGCTGAAAAATGGAATCTGATGGCCGTACGTTATGTCTTAATGCTCTGCGAATTCTTTCAGAGACTTCTGCTTCCAAAAAAGCTTTTCTACTGCTATGTAATGCATTTAAATGTTCAGCAAAACCTGAGCTAATTGTAGTCCCCTCCCAAGCTGGAGGCTAGTCATCCAAAATGGGTGGAATTTTAGGATTTCTATCAAACACTAATTGATAAGGACTATAGCCCCCAACCAGCTGCAATGAATTCTTTGCATGTACTGCCCATGCTGAAGCTGAATTTAGCCTGCAATTTGGTCGATCTGCCAAAATATTCCTAAGCATGTCATCGATGACAGCATGATTTCTTTCACAGACACCATTACTAAATGGGCTTTCTGCAGCCGTATTCATAACTCTGATATTCATGTTTTCACACATATCCCTAAATTCACCTTTAGCAAATTCTCCCCCATTGTCCGTAAGGAATTTTGCCGGTGGACCTATTCCTGTCCCTATCCATTTTTCCACAATTTGATCCAGGATTACTCTCTTTTCTTTTTAGGAAGGATGTGGAAGCTTTGGAAAAGGTGCAAAGAAGATTTACCAGGATGTTACCTGGAATGGAGAGTAGGTCTTACGAGGAAAGGTTGAGGGTGCTAGGCCTTTTCTCATTAGAACGGAGAAGGATGAGGGGCGACTTGATAGAGGTTTATAAGATGATCAGGGGAACAGATAGAGTAGACAGTCAGAGACTTTTTCCCCGGGTGGAACAAACCATTACAAGGGGACATAAATTTAAGGTGAAAGGTGGAAGATATAGGAGGGATATCAGAGGTAGGTTCTTTACCCAGAGAGTAGTGGGGGCATGGAATGCACTGCCTATGGAAGTAGTTGAGTCGGAAACATTAGGGACCTTCAAGCAGCTATTGGATAGGTACATGGATTATGGTAGAATGATATAGTGTAGATTTATTTGTTCTTGAGGGCAGCACGGTAGCATTGTGGATAGCACAATTGCTTCACAGCTCCAGGGTCCCAGGTTCGATTCCAGCTTGGGTCACTGTCTGTGCGGAGTCTGCACGTCCTCCCCGTGTCTGCGTGGGTTTCCTCCGGGTGCTCCGGTTTCCTCCCACAGTCCAAAGATGTGCAGGGTAGGTGGATTGGCCATGATAAATTGCCCTTAGTGTCCAAAATTGCCCTTGGTGTTGGGTGGAGGTGTTGAGTTTGGGTAGGGTGCTCTTTCCAAGAGCCGGTGCAGACTCAGGGGGCCGAATGGCCTCCTTCTGCACTGTAAATTCAATGATAATCTATGATTAATCGAGGACAAAGGTTCGGCACAACATCGTGGGCCGAAGGGCCTGTTCTGTGCTGTATTTTCTATGTTCTATGTTTTTACTTCGTACAATTGTTGATTGACTAAATCTAGTTGCTAAATCTACAAAATGCAAAATGAATATATTATTTGCTTTATCCCAGATATTAAGGTCCATGGCCACAATGCCGTTAAAATCCCTGGCCAAAGGTAGGGTTACTATCGGTCCTGCTGGTGTCCTTCTGTACTGCCTACAAACTTCACAGCGGTCACTAACCTGTTCTATCAGTTTACTATAGTCGTCATCCCTTACCCCTGCATCCTTTAATACATTTTTTAAAAAAATTTAAATATATTTATTAAAGTTTTTTAACACAATTTTTCTCCCTTACAAACAATAACCCCCCCCCCCCCCCCCCCCCGGTAACAAGAAAAAACGAGAAATTGCGCAGAGCAAGATTTATACATGGCAAAATGATATATTTACACAGCTTTGTACCCTGGCCCTCACTCATATGTGCCAGTTTCCCCAACCCTTTATGTTATCTCTTGCTCATCCACCCTCCCAGGCAGTCGCCCCTCTCCCCCCCACCCCTCCCAGGACGTCCCCCCCCCCCCCCCCCAAGGTTGCTGCTGCTGCTGACCGACCTTCCTCTAACGCTCCGCGAGATAGTCTAGGAACGGTTGCCACCGCCTGTAGAACCCCTGCGCAGACCCTCTCAAGGCGAACTTAATCCTCTCCAACTTTATGAACCCAGCCATATCATTTATCCAGGCCTCCAGGCTGGGGGGCTTCGCCTCCTTCCACATTAGCAAGATCCTTCGCCGGGCTACTAGGGACGCAAAGGCCAGAATGCCGGCCTCTTTCGCCTCCTGCACTCCCGGTTCGTCCACTACTCCAAATATTGCTAGCCCCCAGCTTGGCTTGACCCGGACTTCCACCACCTGAGATATTGCTCCCGCCACTCCTCTCCAGAACCCCTCCAGTGCCGGGCATGACCAAAACATATGGACATGGTTCGCCGGGCTCCCTGAGCACCTTCCACATCTGTCCTCTACCCCAAAGAACCTCCTCAACCTCGCCCCCGTCAAGTGCGCTCTGTGGACCACCTTAAATTGTATCAGGCTGAGCCTGGCACACGAGGAGGAGGAATTAACCCTACCTAGGGCATCAGCCCACAGACCTTCCTCGATCTCCTCCCCCAGCTCCTCCTCCCATTTACCCTTCAACTCTTCTACCAGCGCTTCCCCCTCTTCTTTCAACTCCTGGTGTATTTCCGACACCTTGCCCTCCCCGACCCATACACCCGAGATCACCCTATCTTGAACTTCTTGTGCCGGGAGCAACGGGAATTCCTTCACCAGTCACCTCACAAAAGCCCTCACCTGCATATATCTAAAGGCATTTCCCGGGGGTAACTCGAACATCTCCTCCAGTGCCCCTAGGCTCGCAAACGTCCCGTCGATGAACAGGTCCCCCATTCTTCCAATCCCCGCCCGATGCCAACTCTGGAACCCCCCGTCCATCTTCCCTGGGACAAACCGGTGGTTACCCCTGATCGGGGACCACACCGATGCTCCCATTGCACCCCGGTGCCGTCTCCATTGGCCCCAGATCCTTAGCGTTGTGGCCACCACCGGGCTCGTGGTATACTTTGTCGGCGAGAGCGGCAGCGGTGCCATCACCAACGCCCCCAGGCTCATTCCTTTACAGGACGCCATCTCCATCCTCTTCCATGCCGGCCCCTCTCCCTCCATAACCCACTTGCGGATCATCGCCACATTTGCTGCCCAGTAGTAGCTCCTCAGGTTTGGCAGCGCCAACCCTCCTCGGTCCCTACTGCGTTCCAGGAACCCTCTCCTTACTCACGGGGTCTTATTCGCCCACACAAACCCCATAATACTCCTGCCTACTCTCTTAAAAAAGGCCTTAGTGATCACGATGGGAAGGCACTGAAACACAAACAGAAACCTCGGAAGGACCACCATTTTGACTGACTGCACTCTACCCGCCAGCGAGAGCGGTAACATGTCCCATCTTTTGAAATCCTCCTCCATTTGCTCCACCAACCATGTCAGATTCAGTTTATGTAGCGTCCCCCAACTCCTGGCTAAGTGGATCCCCAGATACCGAAAGCTCCCCTCCGCCCTCCTCTGCGAAAGGTCCCCTATCCCTCTTTCTTGGTCCCCCTCCTGTAATACAAAGAGCTCACTCTTCCCTACATTGAGCTGATAGCCCGAAAACTCCCCAAACTCCCTTAGAGTCTGCATGACCTCCACCATCCCCTCCATTGGATCCGCCACGTACAGCAACAGGTCATCCGCATATAGCGACACCCGATGCTCTTCTCCCCCTCGGAACACCCCCTTCCATTTATTAGACTCCCTCAATGACATGGCCAATGGTTCGATCGCCAATGCGAACAACAGGGGGGGACAGGGGGCACCCCTGCCTCGTCCCTCGGTATAGTCGAAAGTACTCCGACCTCCGCCGGTTCATCACTACACTTGCCATCGGGGCTCTGTAAAGGAGCTTAACCCAATTGATAAACCCTACACCGAACCCAAACCTGCGCAGCACCTCCCAGAGGTACTCCCACTCTACTCGGTCAAAGGCCTTCTCCGTGTCCATAGCTGCCACTATCTCCGCCTCTCCTTCCTCCGATGGCATCATTATCACGTTTAAGAGCCGCCGCACATTGGTGTTTAGTTGCCTGCCCTTTACAAATCCCGTCTGGTCCTCGTGGATTACCCCCGGGACACAGTCCTCGATCCTCATGGCCAGCACTTTTGCCAGCAACTTTGCATCCACATTGAGGAGCGAGATCGGCCTGTACGATCCACATTGCAGTGGCTCCTTGTCCCGCTTTAGGATCAAAGAAATTGTCGCTTCCGACATTGTCGGGGGCAGGGTCCCCTCCTCTCTTGCCTTATTAAAGGTCCTCACCAGTAGCGGGGCCAACAGGTCTGCGTACTTCCTGTAGAATTCCACCGGGAATCCGTCCGGTCCTGGGGCCTTCCCCGCCTGCATGCTCCCCAAACCCTTGCTCAGCTCCTCCAACCCAATTGGTGCCCCCAAACCAGCCACCTCTTGCTCCTCCACCCTCGGGAATCTCAGCTGATCTAGGAATCGTCTCATCCCCTCTTCCCCCGCTGGGTGCTGGGATCCTTTAATACATTTTTCAGCCTCCGAGGAGACGGATGTGCAAATTGCCTATGCAGTTTTAATACCAAAGGCTTTTTATCAGCCAAAGTCCAATTTTCAACTGCCATTAACACATCCTTAACCACTCTACTTGAAATATTATTTGTCAGTAATGGAATACAATAGTGTCCTGACTGTGTAAATTGTAAGTCCACCGTCTTTCCAAAAACTGTTGCCTTATCCTGTTCCATATCCAGTTTCATGTGTGCTTTCTTCATCGCCGGTCTGCTCAGAAGCAAAGGTATCTCACTTGATACAACATCTGTGCTAATGAAATGATTCACTCCAGCAATATTGCAAGGGATCACCACTCTTTTCAGCGACATCAGAGTATTATCATTCCCAAACCTGAAACTTGTGGAACTTTCAAATTCCTTAACCTTGTTACGATTTTCAGCATTCAAAGGGTCCAGGTAACATTTTAACCAGTCAATTCCACACACACACAGTAGAAGTGCAGCCACTGTCCAATACAGCACAGTTGAAGGATTCTGCAACCAACACCCTCATTACCGGCGTAAAACTGCTTGTCAGTAGGACAATGCCTTCTTTCTGGTCACTATCTTTTTCCTCTTCTGACTCTTCCGTGTCATGTGTCGCTTCAAACACTCTGTCATAACGAGTTGGACAGTTGAAAGCATAATGGTATTGAGAGTCACATCGAAAACATCGATTTATCATGCCCCTTGCATTTCTGGGGTACATCTTCCTATTGTAGGTTCTACCTGGGTTTCTGTCTTCATAATTTCCTTGTCTTGGTCTCCTTCTATAGTCTTGAGCCCTGTTCGTAGCCATACGATTTTGCCATCCTGTTACTAGTGTATCTTCCATATTCTGCCTTATTGCAGGCTGACCTATTTGGGTCATCAGAGCCATCGGAATCGAATGTTTCCCCAGAAACTTTTGGAAAGCTTTTGTCATCTGTTCGAATAAGATATCCTTATCAGTAAACTGAACTCCTGTCAAAACCAGGAGACTATCCATGTTGCTCACTCTAGCACAGTCAAGTAATTTAAAGGCCAACACAGACTGTGGAAATTCCAGGTTGTGTTTCTGCAGCCTTTTATATAGTCTGCCAAATTCCATTATATAGTCTTCCATGGAGATATCCTTCATTTTCCGGAACTTATCAAGATCCGACCATGCTTGATACGCACTTAACAAGTCATCTTTCTTATAAATCTTATCCATATAATGTAATAAAGTCTCCAGACCTTCTTCTGAGTCTAACTCTTCCAATTCCAGCTCAGAAAACACTTTGTTTCGGATTTTACTGCCATATGGTAGAGAAAGAGCCAATGCCATACCTTGTTTTCTCTTTCCCAAAGCAGTTACCTTAGTCCACATAAGTACTGGACTTCTCCATTGGTCGTACGATTCCCTTTCAGGAAATAAGGGAGGATAGTCATATCCAGCCATCTTTATCCTCGGTTCAGCCATATATCCCTTTTTGTTTTTGACTCACTCCTTGGTTTGATCTGGAAAAGTTGTATCTTTCAACCCTTCACATTTACACAGCAACCATCCTCTGCTACCAATTGTTCGACGTTTTAGTTGCTGTGATATGAAGAGTCTAAAGTTCTATTCCTTTTTCACAAACACCCATTTATTTCATTCCAACAGCCTTTGCACAAAACTCTCACTATACATCACCTGACAGAGGCCACCTGAAGCCCCTTTACATATCAGTGTCAATTAATGGATACTTAACATAAATGAGACAACTAATTGCAATGTCTCTTAACCCATTACTTAACAGGCGCCAGCACTTAGACGCAGTAATGGAGAATCCAGCCCATAGTCTTTCCCCTCAAATGTCATTCTTTGCTGCGCTGGGTACACCACCCCAAAACGGTGGTGCTTTTATGCAGTGCAGCTTTGGCCTTGTTGAATACCACCTATTTCTTTGCCAGCTCCACTCTCACATCCTGATAAAGCCTGATGGCGTGGCCGTCCCATTTGTAGTCGCGATGCTCCTTTGCCTATCTCAGAACCAGCTCTTTTTAATGGAAGCTGTGGAACTTTACAATTGCTGCTCACGGTGGTTCATTGGGACTGGGCTTCTATCGCAGTGCCCAGTTCAATCCAGCTCAGGAGGGGACATGTGTCCACCCTACTCCACCATCTTCCCAAACATCTTTGCAAAATACTCCGGGAGTTAGGCCTTCCATTCACTCTACCAACCACACAACATGGATAATTTATAGCCGTGAATGATTCTCCAAACCATTCACTTTGGCCATCACCGCTTAATGCTTCTCAGCCAACAGAGACATCTCTGATTCCAAAGAGGAAATCTGGTCACTATGCTTCGAAAGAGGCACCTCCATGGCTTGCATCGCAGTGCCATGTGCTTTTACTATGTCTTTGGTCTTCTCCAACGTCAACCAAATGGAAGGCAGGGCCTCTTCCATCAACTTGCAGAGGTCCCTCGACACTATCCACCATTGCTCTCAAATTCCGCAGTTTTATTAGCCCTTTCCTCCCAGTTCCTGGAAAAAAGTGAGAATGTAGTAAAGAAGGGAAGAACAGGAGAGCAGAAATGAAAAGGATTAGATTTGAATGATCGGAAAATCAGGTGCAGTGCATGGCCAAATTTCCAGTGTCCTCAGCCAAATATTAAACCCAACTGGTATCGAAACTTTTTAATTCAAGATGCTAATTATTTTTTGATATTGGATTTGATTTATTGTCACATATAACGAGGTGAAAAGTATTGTTCTGCACATAGTGCATACTTGAAAAAACATAGGACATACATCAATACACAACGTAAATACATAGACACAGGCATCGGGTGAGCATATGGAGTGTAGCAGTACTCAGTAGAGAGGATGTGTGAAGAGATCAGTTCAGTCCAGAAGGGGGTCATTCAGGAACCTGGTAACAGCGGGGTAGAAGCTGTTTTTGAATCTGTTAGTGCATGTTCTCAGACCTTTGTATCTCTTGCCTGATGGAAGAAGTTGGAACAGAGAATAACCCGGGTGGGAGAGGTCTTTGCTTATGCTGCCCACTTTCCCAATCCAGCGAGAGGTGTAGACAGAGTCAATGGATAGGAGGAGGGTTTGCCTGATGGACTGGGCTATATAGAGTGAATGTTGCATTTCTAAGCCTTTGGCTAACTTTCAGTAGCTCTTTTACTATGAGGAACAATAGGTGTGATTTGCCTCTTTGTATATCTGGGGAATGCCTATTCCCACCAGTGACAAGGAGGAAAAAGCAATATTACCTCAGATCTTTTCTCGGGGGTTTCATGGAAATTCTCAAATTGAGAGATTACTGGACCATCACCAGAAATGGAGACAAAGTCGAGGGAAGGAAGGAAAATGTTGGAGATGAATCCCATGAAGGTGAGAGAAGGAAGGAAATTGGAAGCAAAGTTGATGAAATTTTCCAGTTGAGGGTGAGAGCAGGTCAAGGCATCAATAGAGTTACCAATGTACTGGAACAAGAGGTGAGGGAGGGGGCCTTGGAAAGACTAGTGTAAATAATATCCCACAAGAAGATTTATTGCCTTTAAATACTTTGACTCCCCAGAATCTGAATGATGTTTGAGCCTTGGGATCTTTTGGCTTTCTTTTTTTCATATAAATTTAGAGTATCCAATTCATTCTTTTCAATTAAAGGGCAATTTAGCATGGCCAATCCACCTACCCTGCACAACTTTGGGTTGTGGGGCAAACACGGTGAGAATGTGCAAATTCCACGCAGACAGTGACCCAGAGCCGGGATCGAACCTGGGACCTCGGTGCCGTGAGGCAGCAGTGCTAACCACTAGGCCACCGTGCTACCCAATATTTTGGCTTTCTAAAGCATAACGTCACAGGGTGGAACTTTGGTGCCCCCTGCTGGTGAGTTGGAAGGCCTGCGTGACTCTTAAGTGCCCGCTCCAACCTGTTTCCCATTTTACTGAGGCAGTGGAAGCATTAGGCCTCTTGAAGCTTTTAAGTGGCCATTTATGTGTCTCATCCCGCCCCACACTGTTTTATCTGCAATGGGGGAGGTCCATGTTATGTTCTGTGTTGTGAATGTAGTACAGATGCACACAGAACATCGAGTTCTTTGACTGGTAAGATAGATTATTAACAAATGAACACATAGAAAGATAACTAACGAACTACGATACAAATGGTAAATAATATGAATTCAGTGAATTCTCCTGGAGCTACTTCTAGTGTGACTTCCTCTAATACGACTTACTACCAACTGCCGAATACCTTGAGTCACATGGTTGATATCTATCGCCACCTGCTGCTTGGAGGTCATATCGATAACTATATACATTAATTGATAACTATGTACATTACTGTGCACATGCATATCACCACAGTCCATGCCATGCGGGTTGCTCAACATCTTTTACAGGACAAGTTAATAATGAACAAGTGGGGGAGGAACCTCCATTAAGCATCTACTGTGCCCATCGGGGGCACATGCCCCAGAAGTTCAAAACGCCCGTCCCTCCCCACTCCCAAAATCTGAAACCTTGCACCCCCCCACCCCGCTAAATCCCTTATGGGTCTTCCTGCCATGCCCCACCGATACCCCGCATTTACCTTCAGTCCAGTCTCCATTCGTTCCTCTTCTTCATGACCGCCTGTAATCCCAGTAGTGGCCAACACTCAACCTAACACTGCTGGGAGTACGAAGCTGCCAGCCAATTAGGTAGAATGTGGGAGGCCAGCCAGGACTGTGTAAGAATGGTCAAATCTAGACAAAAGAAAAGCAGAGTTGAGATATTCAGCAGCAGAAGAGCTCAGGCAAGGGCAGTGGCATGATGGCACAGGCATGTGATTGTAAGCTTGCCCAGGAACATATCCGACAGCGAGGTTATGAACAATCTGGTTCAGTGTCAGTCGGTTGCCAATGAGAGGGATGGAGTCATTAGTGAGGAAGCGGAGTTTGTGGCAGGAACCGAAAACAATAGCCTCAGTCTGCTAATATTTAATTGAAGTAAATCTCTGCTCACTCAACACTGCATGTCAGTTCAGCAGTCTGAACATTTAGAGTCAGTGGAAGGGGTGCAGAGAGGTGATGATGAAGTGGAGCTGGCTGTTCTCAGCTTCTAGGTGGAAATTGATGGTGCGTTTTGAGATGAGAAATATAGATGAGAAAGAGGATGGGGAAAAGGATAGACTCTTGGGGACAAAGAGTTGTCTGTGTGGAAATGGAAAATGAAGCCATTAATGGTGATTCTTTGGTGAGAATTCAATACATAAGAATGGAACCAGATAAGTGTAATCCCACCTAGCTTTATGACACTGGAGCAGCACTGGAGGAATATGGTGTGGTCAACTACATTAATTGCTGCAGATGGGTCAAGAAGAATAGGGGATACAATATAAGGGTTTGGCAGACAGGGTTAATGTGGGACTGAGTACAATACTACCCACAGAGTGATGCAAGAAGGCATATCACCCAGACCCAGGGGTGTTATATTTTAAATAATGACTTATCTAAAATATATATCATAGATTATCATAGAATTTACAGTGCAGAAGGAGGCCATTCGGCCCATCGATATTTTACTCTTGAATCCACCAGGATGATAAAATGATCAATAGTCTTCTTGTTGAAAGATGAACTATTTAATGAGTAATAAAATAATAAACTGTGAGACTTTTACTTAATACTAAACTAACAATAAAGAATTAAAGTACAATACAGATAACTATATAACTATACACTATTATAACAAACTAGTTCTAACTTCTCTTGCTCTAGCTATTCTATGTCTTGCTTGTTTGCTGTTCTGAATCAGATCATTATCTGCATCATCTGTTCACCTGAATCATCTGACTTGGAAAAGGTGGGTAATCAGTTCTTCTGGTATCTGACTGTGAGCCATCTAGTGCTGAAATGACAAAGGAGGAAAGTTATGCGTGGAGTCAGAGAAAATGGGTGAGATTCTTAACGAGTACTTTGCATCGGTATTCACCGAGGAGAGGGACATGACGGATTATCATAGAATTTACAGTGCAGAAGGAGGCCATTCAGCCCATCGAGTCTGCACCTTGGAAAGAGCACCCTACCCAAGGTCAACACCTCCACCCTATCCCCATAACCCAGTAACCCCACCCAACACTAAGGGCAATTTTGGACACTAAGGGCAATTTATCATGGCCACCCCACCTAACCTGCACATCTTTGGACTGTGGGAGGAAACCAGAGCACCCGGAGGAAACCCACGCACACATGGGGAGGGTGCGCAGACTCCGCACAGACAGTGACCCAAGCCGGAATCAAACCTGGGACCCTGGAGCTGTGAAGCAATTGTGCTATCCACAATGTTACCGTGCTGCCCCAAATAGGGATGTTGAGAATAGGGATAGATGTTTGATTACTCTAGGTCAAGTCGGCATAAGGAGGGAGGATGTGTTGGGTATTCTAAAAGGCATTAAGGTGGACAACTCCCCAGGTCCGGATGGGGTCTATCCCAGGTTACTGAGAGAAGTGAGAGAGGAAATAGCTGGGGCCTTAACAGATATCTTTGCAGCATCCTTGAACACGGGTGAGGTACCGGAGGACTGGAGAATTGCTAATGTTGTCCCCTTGTTTAAGAAGGGTAGCAGGGATAATCCAGGTAATTATAGGCCGGTGAGCCTGACCTCAGTAGTAGGGAAGTTGATGGAGAAGATACTGAGGGATAGGCTCTATTCACATTTGGAAGAAAATGGGTTTATCAGTGATAGGCAACATGGTTTTGTGCAGGGAAGGTCATGTCTTACCAACTTAATAGAATTCTTTGAGGAAGTGACAAAGTTGATTGATGAGGGAAGGGCTGTAGATGTCATATACATGGATTTCAGTAAGGCATTTCATAAGGTTCCTCATGGTAGGCTGATGGAGAAAGTGAAGTCTCATGGGGTCTAGGGTGTACTAGCTAGATGGATAAAGAACTGGCTGGGCAACAGGAGACAGAGAGTAGTAGTGGAAGGGAGTTTCTCAAAATGGAGAACTGTGACCAGTGGTGTTCCACAGGGATCCGTGCTGGGACCACTGTTGTTTGTGATATACATAAATGATCTGGAGGAAGGTATAGGTGGTCTGATTAGCAAGTTTGCAGATGACACTAAGATTGGTGGAGTAGCAGATAATGAAGGGGACTGTCAGAGAATACAGCAGACTATAGATAGATTGGAGAGTTGGGCAGAGAAATGGCAGATGGAGTTCAATCCGGCAAATGCGAGGTGATGCATTTTGGAAGATCCAATTCAAGAGCGAACTATACGGTAAATGAAAAAGCCCTGGGGAAAATTGATGTCCAGAGAGATCTGGGTGTTCAGGTCCATTGTACCCTGAAGGTGGCTGCGCAGTCGATAGAGTGGTCAAGAAAGCATACGGCATGCTTTCCTTCATCGGAAGGGGTATTGAGTACAAGAGTTGGCAGGTCATGTTACAGTTGTATAAGACTTTGGTTCGGCCACATTTGGAATACTGCGTACAGTTCTGGTCGCCACATTACAAAAGGATGTGGATGCTTTGGAGAAGGTGCAGAGGAGGTTTACCAGGTTGTTGCCTGGTTTGGAGGGCGCTAGCTATGAAGAGAGGTTGAGTAGATTAGCATTATTTTCATTAGAAAGACGGAGGTTGACCTGATTGAGGTCTACAAAATCATGAGAGGTATAGACAGGGTGGATAGCAAGAAGCTTTTTCCCAGAGTGGGAGACTTAATTACTAGGGGTCACGAGTTCAAGGTGAGAGTGGAAAAGTTTCAGGGGGATATACGTGGAAAGTTCTTTATGCAGAGGGTGGTGGGTGCCTGGAACGCATTGTCGGCAGAGGTGGTAGAGGCGGGCACAATAGCGTCATTTAAGAGGTATCTAGACAGATACATGAATAGGCAGGGAGCAGAGGGATACAGATCCTTAGAAAATAGGCAACAGTTTTAGATGGAGGATCTGGAACGGCGCAGGCTTGGAGGGCCGAAGGGCCTGTTCCTGTGCTGTAATTTTTCTTTGTTCTGTACTACATTTACATACATTGATCATGTATATTGATATCTGAATAAACTACAAGGGATTTGTGTGGTGTTGTGCAGAGATGTGAAAGAGCTAAGCATGGATATAGGCCCCAGCCTGTATCCTTTACTGTACATGTGTAAATAGTTCAATTTGTTCATAAAGACTTACAGTTAATGTCATAATATACACCAGTATATCATGGTGCAGACACACACACACACTGATGGACATGCAGTGGGACCAATCAGCATACACAACACTGCAGCCAATCACCAGTGAGAGCACACGCACTATAAAGACAGGGGACAAGAGAGTTCCTGCTCATTCTAATAGCTGCCAGCTCGGAGCACAGAGCTCACAGCCTGCAACACAGATATTCACCATGTGCTGAGTGCATCACCTGGTTAGGACTAGGCAAGGGTCAACAGTAAAAGCTGGTATTGCATTTACCCACAGCTCAAGTATGTTAATATAGTTAACCTTCTAA
Source organism: Scyliorhinus torazame (assembly GCF_047496885.1). NCBI lineage: Eukaryota > Metazoa > Chordata > Chondrichthyes > Carcharhiniformes > Scyliorhinidae > Scyliorhinus > Scyliorhinus torazame. Next base: position 280,177,091 of record NC_092709.1, on the reverse strand, counting down.
TAAAATAGAGTTGCACCACTTCCAGTGTTGGTGACCTGTTTGTGATCCAGAACACCCAACACATCATGGTACAAGGAGTGGTTGCATACTGGCACTTCTGAGACCCACCTGCAACTAATCAGCATTCCGACATCCTGAAGTATGGAGAACATCAACTCGCTGCCGCCGCTCCGCATCGCCGGCACCTCAGCGTACAGTGACAACCGGCAACGATACCCAGACAAGATGTTCAAGATCCGGGTTCCGCAGCAGCTCCAGTGCCATGGCGATCTCCGCGAAAACTGGCGGGCATTCCGGCAAAAGTTTGAAATCTTCCTGCTGGCAGCCGAACTAGAAGACCTGGCCGATCCTGAAAAAACAGAGCTTCTCCTCACCATCGCCGGTGCCAGAGCAGAAGAAATCTTTTAAAAATTCAAGTTCTCCAAGGGACAAAACAGGAGCGACTTCCAGGCAGTCCTGGACAAATTCGGCAAATACTGTGAGGAAAACACACTCCAACCAGCAAGGAAAGGTAAGAGAAGCGCCAGTACTCACCTCGAGGCCGAAATCCCGGAGCAGAGAACAATTTTGGTCGGCGGCCATCTTTCTAAAGGGACTGCACTTGCGCAGTTGCACGACGCCGCGCATGCGCAATCACGAAAACGGCCATCAGTAAAGGAACCGTGATCTGCGCATGGGCAAACGCCTCCTACGTGCGTCATGATGTCAGAGGCCCCAGACCACGCCCATTTAAAGGGTAAACGTCCCAAATCAAAGAAAAAAATCTTTTAAAGCTGTAAAAGAATCTTCCTTCACCTGGAATGACAGCACAATGCCTCAAATTGAACCAGGAAATGAAATAAACCTCCGAAGAACCCTGCAACAAGCAGTTACCTACCCCCAAACCGACTCCGATTCCGACTTCCCGCAGACCAGTGACACTGAGGACCCGAGGGAGCCTTTTTGAGTCGCTGTTATAACAAAGAACAGGCTATCCCCGAATCAAAACCACCAGCGGCTGTCGGTGCACAGCATTGATCCAGACGTCGAGTGGTGTGCCACCCTGGCGGTCAACCGATCCCAGATATGATTTCGCCTGGACACTGGTGCTTCCGCTAATCTCCTAGCGTGGTAAGCCTTTCAGACCCTTGGGGTTAAACCAACCATTCTTCCGTGACCTGCCAACAAGTGGACTACAATGGCAACGTCATTCCTGCTACCGGTTCATGCCAACTCGAAGTGACGTACAACTCGCGAAAAGCCATCCTTCCCTTCGAGATTGTGGGCTCCTCTAAGGACTCTCTGCTAGGCGCACAGGCGTGCAAACTCTTAAACCTCGTTCAACGAGTACACTCTCTCTCTCCAGAGGACACGTCTGCCTTCCAGGATGCGGACTTCAGGGCGCAACTCAATGCCATCTTCGACCAGCACCGCAACGTTTTCGAAGGCATGGGCACGCTTCCATACACTTACAAAATCCTGCTCAAACAAGACACCACGCCTCTGGTTCATGCACTTCGGAGAGTCCCAGCACCCCTCAAGGACCGTCTCAAGCAGCAGCTGCAGGACCTCCAGGACCAAGGAATGCTCTCCAAAGTGACGGAACCAACCGACTGGGTCAGTTCCATGGTGTGCGTAAAGAAGCCCTCCGGCGAGCTCCGGATCTGCATTGACCCAAAGGATCTGAATCGCAACATAATGAGGGAGCATTACCCTATCCCCAAGCGCGAGGAGATCACGTGCGAGATGGCTCGGGCCAACATCTTCACCAAACTTGACGCCTCGAAAGGATTCTGGCAAATTCAACTAGACAGGTCCAGCAGAAAGCTGTGTACCTTTAATACCCCGTTTGGCAGATACTGCTACAACAGGATGCTGTTTGGGATTATATCGGCATCAGAAGTATTCCACAGGATCATGGAGCAAATGATGGAGGGCATTGAGGGTGTGCGCGTCTATGTTGGCGGCATCATCATTTGGTCCACCACCCCGCAGGAGCATATCAGTTGCCTCCAGCGCGTTTTCAAACAAATACGGGACCAAGGCCTTCGCCTCAACAGAGCCAAATGTTCCTTCGGCCGGGTGGAACTCAAGTTCCTAGGGGACCACATCTCCCGGTTGGGTGTGCGGCTGGATGCGAACAAGGTGGCAGCCATCACGGCCATGCAGAAGCCAGAGGATAAGAAGGCGGTCCTCCGATTTTTGGGCATGGTCAACTTCCTGGGGAAGTTCATCCCCAACCTCGCCTCCCAACCCGCCCACGAGCGCGAATGGGAGGAGCTTAAGACCCAGCTTACCACGGTCCCAGTATTGGCATTTTTTTGATCCCACGAAGGAAACAAAAATTTCAACGGATGCCAGCCAATCCGGCATTGGGGGCGGTGCTCCTGCAACGCGATGAGGCCTCATCATGGGCTCCCGTTGCATATGTGTCACGTGCCATGACCCCCACGGAACAGCGCTACGCGCAGATCGAAAAGGAGTGGCTGGGCCTGTTGACTGGGGTCGACAAATTTCATGATTACGTGTACGGTCTCCCCCAATTCACTATCGAGACCGACCATCGCCCGCTGGTCAACATTATACAAAAAGACCTGAATGATATGACCACTCGCCTCCAGCGCATTCTGCTTAAACTCCGGCGGTACGATTTCCAGCTCCTATACACCCCGGGCAAGTTCGTGATCATAGCCGATGCTCTATCCAGGGCAGTCAACACCCTGTGTGACCCAGAGGGGTTCGTCTGCCAGGTTGGTGCCCATGTGGCCTTCACGGCCTCCAATCTGCCGGCCACGGATGAACGCCTTATCCGCATTCACCGCGAGACTGCGGCTGACCCCCTACTACAGCGTGTCATGCGCCACATGACGGAGGGTGTCTCAAGGGCCAATGCCCGCAGTTCTACAATATCAGAGACGATCTGGCAGTAGTCGATGGTGTCCTCCTGAAGCTGGACCACATCGTGATCCTACACAGCATGTGCCAGCTCATTTTGGAACAGCTACACGAGGGCCATCTTGGCGTGGAGAAGTGCCAACGGAGGGCCCGAGAGGCTGTGTACTGGCCCGGCATCAATGAGGACATCGGCAACACAGTGCTCAACTGCCCCACCTGTCAGCGGTTCCAGCCGGCCCAACCACGTGAGACCTTACAGCCCCATGAGTTGGTCACGTCCCCTTGGTCTAAGGTAGGCGTTGACCTGTTCCATGCGCTCGGCAGGGACTATGTTCTGATTGTAGACTATTTTTCAAACTACTCGGAGGTCGTACGCCTGCACGACATCACATCATCGGCGGTCATCCGTGCCTGCAAGGAGACCTTTGCTCGTCACGGCAACCCACTCACTGTGACGTCGAACAATGGCCCCTGCTTCGCGAGCCAGAAATGGTCCAACTTTGCCAGCAGGTACAACTTTGTGCATGTGACATCCAGTCTCCTGTACCCCCAATCCAGTGGCAAAGCGGAAAAGGGTGACCACATCGTCAAACGGCTCCTCTGCAAGGATGCCGATGCAGGATCCAACTTCTACCTCGCCTTGCTGGCCTATCGTTCGGCCCCACTCTCCACGGGCCTGTCGCCAGCCCAGCTGCTCATGGGTCGCACCCTCAGGACCACGGTGCCGTCCATTCACGTCCCAGACCTCGACCATGTTCCGGTCCTTCAGCGGATGCAACAGTCTCGTGCACAACATAAGGCGCCGCATGACACTTGGGCGACTGATCTCCCTGCTCTGCCGCCGGATGACAACGTCTGCATTCATCTTCCGGAGGGTGGCTGGTCTGCAACTGCTGTGGTCCTTCGGCAGGCGTCTCCCCACTCGTTCCAGGTTCGTCTGCCAGATGGTTCCATTCGCCTCCGCAATCGGCGTGCCCCTCGTCTCATTCCACGCTCGCTACGTGATCCTCCACCGGTGCCACGCCCTCCTCTTGTCCCCAACCTGGACTATGTGGAGATTCTGAATACTCTGCATCCTCCTCACTCTGCCGTGGCCCAGCCCTTCCTCAGCCGGTGGCTCCTGACCCACCCTTGATGCGGTCAACCAGAATTTGTCGCCCACCGCAGAGACTTGACTTATGAGTTCTACAATGTTGGACTCTTTGATCTGTTCTGTTATCCTGTTTCATCGTTCCAGTAATTTGGATATAATGTTCATTTCGTTGTTGGCGTGACACCCTATTTCTCGGCACCAGGCACCTTCCCGTGTAAATAGATTAGGCTCATGTACATAGTCATGTAAATAACACGCACACACATAGTCAGGTACATTCACTATATGATATTTATTGTCACGCAGGCACATATTCTTTATATAAAAGGGGGGGTGTCATAATATACACCAGTGTATTATGGTGCAGACACACACACACACTGATGGACATGCAGTGGGACCAATCAGCAAACACAACACCGCAGCCAATCACCAGTGAGAGCACACGCACTATAAAGACAGGGGACAGGAGAGTTCCCGCTCATTCTAGTAGCAGCCAGCTCGGAGCACAGAGCTCACAGCCTGCAACACAGACATTCACCATGTGCTGAGTGCATCAGCTGGTTAGGACTAGGCAAGGGTCAACAGTAAAAGCTGGTATTGCATTTACCCATAGTTCAAGTATGTTAATATAGTTAACCTTCTAATAAAATAGAGTTGCACCACTTCCAGTGTTGGTGACCTGTTTGTGATCCAGAACACCCAACACATCAGTTAAGTGACCGAAGACTATGAAGATTGATTTAAGATACACTGATCTGTAACCAACACCCTCCCAATAGGGAGGAATAGTCAATTTTTTGAAACAGGCTCAAATGAAGATGATGGCCATGAAGTTCGACTCATTTGTGCCTGGTTTTTCAGGGTGCAGTTTTGCCTCCAGAAATTGTGTCCAGTTCACCATGCCAGATACAATTTTGATAATCGTGTTAGTACATTGACAGGGTATATGTGCAGAGTAGGCAAATCGTCTGATTTGACACCAGCCTGCCACTTTGGAACTTAACACTCCAGCTAATGCTGCTCTTCACCTGGCACATCTGAACACAGAAACAGGAAGATCCTCCCACCAACACAATCTAAGGCGATCAATAACCAGTTCCAGGTTAGTTGCAGTTTGATTTCTATTCGTTGTTGCTGTGATTGCAAAAGTAATGGCAGTATCGAGCATTGGTTAAAGTTGCTGAAGTCATAGGGAGTGGCATAGCACCTGCCAAAAGTTGTTCTGACTTGAAGGATTTTGCACAAACCACTTGCTCTGCAGACATGGGTGCTGTAGTTCGCATTTTCCTTCGACTGACAGAGAGAAGGAGCCGAGACGGTACAGAATGGGAAAAGCTGCCGGAAGAGGGGAAGAAGGTGTGTGAGAAAGGCTCTCTCAGGACACCAGACCCTGTCAGCCTGTTCAGACCTTCCACGCTCTGTGGTGGCAGGCTTGGAGTGCTGGGAAAATAGACGGTAGCAGTGTTGGGACAGCTCCTCGATGCAATCCTAACTTTGGGGAAGTTACCTGGGGGTGGCCTGGATTAGGCTTAGCTGCCTCTCCAATGAGATGAGCAGCCGATTAACATGCTTAAGGTTCCAATTAGGGCCGACTTTGCAACCTCAGTGGCATTCTGCCAATGGTGGAGCCTGAGATTCCATGTCCCAATGATGTGACCGCGGGCAGGAAAGGCTGCACTGGTAAACCAAATGATTCCCCTGGAGGAGTTTCCTCTCTGCTCTGAGGAACATAATAACTTTCACCCTCATGATCCTCACATGAGCTCCATTCTTCCTAGGGCACATTCAATTTGAGACACCTTTGCGGTTCCCGACTACCTTAGCAGTGCCCACCTCTCCCAGAAGGGTGCATGGGGAAATGGAAGCTCCAGAGCTGACATGTCTCTGATTGGGCTGGCATCATCGGCTGCCCAACGCAACATCCTCAATAGAATGACAACTGCAGAGGTAGACAAATGATTAATAACAATTTTTATTGTCACAAGTAGGCTTACATTAACACTGCAATGAAGTTACTGTGAAACGCCCCTAGTCGCCACGTTCTGGTGCCTGTTCGGGTACACAGAGGGAGAATTCAGAATATCCAATTCACCTAACAGCATGTCTTTTGGGACTTGTGGGAAGAAACCGGAGCACCCGGAGGAAACCCGTGCAGTCACAGGGAGAACGTGCAGACTCCACACAGACAGTGACCCAAGCCGGGAATTGAACCTGGGACCCTGGAGCTGTGAAGGAACATTGCTGCCCACTATGCTACCGTGCTGCCCATCATTAGGATTCCACTTCCCACAAGATGGCATTGCTGGACTGGCAGATCATCCACTCAGCGCATTAGCCTTTCCTTTAGGGAAGAAAATCTGCCATCCTTACCTGGTCTGGTCGATATGTGACTCCAGATCCACAACAATCTGGTTGACTCTTAAATGCCCTCTGAAATGGCCCAGCAGGTCAATCAGTTGTATTCCACCACTACGAAAACACAAAAAAAGAATGAAATTGGACGGACCAGCCGGCAGCGACCCAAGCACCGGAAATGATAACAGCAAACCCAGTCTTGTCGACCCTGCAAAGTCCTCCTTCATCGCATCTGGGGGCTTGTGCCAAAGTTGGAAGAGCTGTCTCACAGACTAGTTAAGCCATAGCCTGACATTGTCATACTCACAGAATCATATCTTACAGACAATGTCCAGACACCACCCTCACATTCCTGGGTACATCCTGTCTCACTACAGGACAGACCCAGCAGAGGTGGTGGCACGGTGGTATAAAGTCAGGAGGGAGTTGTCCTGGGAGTCCTCAACGTCGACTCTGGGCCCTTGTGGCCATTACGGAGAGACGTGGATAGAATAGGGACAGGATTGGTTGTTGGAGGTTCCGGGGTTTAGATGTTTCTGTAAGATTAGGGAGGTAGTACAAGAGGTGGAGGAGTAGCATTGTTAATCAAGGATAGTATAATGGCTGCAGAAAGGCAGTTTGAAGAGGATCTGTCTACTGAGGTAGTGTGGGTTGAAGTTAGAAATAGGAAAGGAGTGGTCACTTTGTTAGGAGCTTTCTATAGGCCCCCCAACAGTAACAGAGATGTGGAGGAAAAGATTGCAATGCAGATTTCGTATAGGTGCGGTTGTCACAGGCTAGTTGTCATGTGTGCCTTTAACTTTCCAAATATTGATTGGAACCACTATAATTCGAATAGTTTGGATGGGGCTGTTTTTATCCAGTGTTTGCAGGAGGGTTTCCTCACACAATATGTAGATAAACTGACAAGAGGCGGGGCCACATTGGATTTGGTACTGGGTAATGAACCGGGCCAAGTGTTAGATTTGGTTGTGGGAGCGCACTTTGGAGATAGTGACCACAATTCAATGACTTTCACTGTCACAATGATGAGGGATAGGAACATATGGCAGGGCAAGGTTTATAACTGGGGAAAGGGTAATTACGATGCGATTAGGCAAGAATTGGGGAGCATAAGGTGGAAACAGGAACTGTCAGGGATAGGCACAATTGAGATGTGGAGCTTGTTCAAGGAGCAAATACTGCGTGTCCTTGATATGTATGTCCCTGTCAGGGAGGGAGGAAATGGTCGAGTGAGGGAACCATGGTTTAGAAAAGAGGTTGAATGTCTTGTCAAGAGGAAGGGGGCTTATGTAAGGATGAGAAAACAAAGTTCAGTTAGGGTACTTGAGGGATATAAGATAGCTAGGAAGGAGCTCAAGAAAGGGCTTAGGAGAGCTAGGAGGGAGCATGAGAAGTCCTTGGCAGGTAGGATCAAGGAAAACCCCAAGGCTTTTTACACTTATGTGAGGAATAAAAGAATGACCAAGGTGAAGTTAGGGCCAGTCAAGGACAGTATTGGGAACGTGTGCATGTAGTCTGAAGATATAGGAGAGGCCCTAAATGAATACTTTTCTTCAGTGTTCACAAAGGAGAGGGGCCATGTTGTTGAGGAGGATAGTGCGATACAGGTTGGTAGGCTGGAGGAGGTAAATATTCGGAAGGAAAATGTGTTAGAAATTGTGAGAAGCCTGAGGATAGATAAGTCCCCTGGGCCTGATGGGATATATCCTAGGATTCTTTGGGAGGCGAGGGATGAGATTGCAGAGCCTTTGGCTTTGATCTTTATGTCCTCACTGTTTACAGGAATAGTGCCAGAAGACTGGAGAGAGGCAAATGTTGTCCCCTTGTTCAAGAAAGGGAATAGGTATAACCCTGGGAATTATAGGCTGGTTAGTCTCACTTCGGTCATAGGTAAATTATTGGAAATGGTCCTGAGGGATAGGATTTATGATCATTTGGAAAGATACAGCTTAATCCAGGATAGTCAGCACGGATTTGTGAGGGGTAAGTCTTACCTCACGAGTTTGATTGTATTCTTTGAGGAGGTAACTAAGTACATAGATGAAGATAGAGCAGTTGATGTCGTATACAATTAAATAAGGCGATTGATCAGGTGCCCCATGGTCGGCTCATGCAGAAAGTAAGGAGGCATGGCATAGAGGGAAATTTGGCCGATTGGATCAGTAACTGGCTATCACATAGAAGACAGAGGGTGGTGGTAGATGGTAAATTTTCATCCTGGAGCCCAGTCACCAGCGGTATACCACAGGGATCAGTGCTGAGTCCTCTGCTATTTGTGATTTTTATCAATGACTTGGATGATGGAGTTGAAGGTTGGGTTAGTACATTTGCTGATGACACCAAGATTGGTGGAGTAGTGGATAATGTGGAGGGCTGTTGTAGGCTGCAAAGAGACATTGATAGGATGCAGAGCTGGGCTGAAAAGTGGCAGATGGAGTTTAACCCTGATAAGTGTGAGGTGATTTATTTTGGTAGGACAAATTTGAATGCGGATTACAGGGTTAATGGCAGGGTTCTGAAGAATGTGGAAGAGCAGAGAGATCTCGGAGTTCATGTCCATAGATCTCTGAAAGTTGCCACCCAAGTGGATAGAGCCATGAAGAAAGCCTATAGTGAGTTAGCATTTATTAACAGGGGGATTGAGTTTAAGAGCCGTGAGGTTATGCTGCAGCTGTACAGGACCTTGGTTAGACCGCATTTGGAGTATTGTGTGCAGTTCTGGTCACCTCATCATAGGAAGGATGTGGAAGCATTAGAAAGTGTGCAAAGGAGATTTACCCAGGATGCTGCCTGGATTGGTGGGTGGGTCTTTTGAGGAAAGGTTGAGGGAGCTGGGGCATTTCTCATTGGAGCGAAGGAGGATGAGAGGTGACTTAATTGAGGTGAATAAGATGATGAAAGGGATAGATAGAGTGATCATTCAGCGACCTTTTCCTCGGGTGGATGTAGCTGTTACAAGGGGCATAACTATAAGGTTCATGGTGGAAGATATAGGAGGGATGTCAGAGGTAGGTTCTTTACTCAGAGAGTGGTTGGGGCGTGGATCGCACTCCCAGCTATGGTAGTGGAGTCGGACACTTTCAGAACTTTCAAGTGGTTATTGGATCGGCATAGGGAGTGCACTAGAATGATTTGATCTTAGTTTCAGACTAGTTCGGCACAACATCGTGGGCCGAAGGGCCTGGATTGTGCTGTACAGTTCTATGTTCTATGAAGTCTCATGGCTTCAGGTTAAACAGGGCAAGGAAACTTCCTGCTGAGTACCACGTACTGGCCACCATTAGCTGATGAATCAGTATTCCTCCATGTTGAACATAACTTGGAGGAAACATTGAGGGTGACAAGGGAGCAGGATATGCTCTGGGTGGGGGACTTCAATGTCCATCACCAAGAGTGCCTCGGTAGTACCATCACAGTCCGAGCTAGCCAGCTCTTAAAGGTTATAGCTGCCAGACTGGGGCTGCAGCAGGTGGTGAGAGAACCAACAAGAGGGAAAAACATACTTGCCCTCATCCTCACCAAACTGCCTGCTGCAGATGCATCTGACTATGACAGTGTCGGTAGAAGTGACCACCACACAATCCTTGTGGAGACAAAGTGCCGTCTTCACATTGAGGATATCCTCCATTATGTTGTGTGGAACTACCACCGTGCTAAATGGGATAGACGTCAAATCTAGGAACTCAAGACTGGGCATCCGTGAAGCTTTGTGGGCCATCAGCAGCAGCAGAATTGTATTCAACCACAGTCTCCAACCTCATGGCCTAGCATATCCCCCACTCTACCATTACCACCATGCCAGGGAATCAAATCTGGTTCAATGAAGAGTGCAGGAGAGAATGCCAGGAGCAACATCAGGCATACCAGAGGCGGGAGCGGCCGGGGTCAGCATGAGTCAGCTGGCTTATGGGAGTGCAATGGGGGGGTTAAGCAGTTGCTTGGTCAGGGGAGGGGGCGGTTGGGGGGGGGGACGACGACGACTGGGTTGCTGCTGTGCTGATTGAGGGGGAATTGATGATAAGAGGGAGAGTCAGGGCGGGGAGGGTGCGGGAGGCACGGGCACGGGGCTGGCCTAAAAAAGGAGATGGCTAGTTGGTTAGGGGGGGGGGGAGGAGTGGGGGGGTGGCAGGGAGCCCCCCGATCCGGCTGATCACGTGGAACATGAGAGGCCTGAATGGGCCGGTCAAGAGGGCCCAGGTGTTCTCGCACTTAAAGGGGCTGAAGGCAGATGTAGCCATGCTACAGGAAACACACCTGAAGATTGCGGATCAAACCAGGCTGAGGAAGGGATGGGTGGGGCAGGTTTTTCACTCAGGGCTGGATGCGAAGAACAGGGGGTTGCAATCTTGGTGAATAAGCGGGTGGCATTTGAGGCGGTGGGTATTGTGGCGGACAAAGGGGGGCGTTATGTTATGGTGAGTGGCAGGCTGCAGGGGGCCTGGGTGGTGCTAGTGAATGTGTATGCTCCGAACTGGGACGATGCAGGGTTCATGAAGCGGATGCTGAGTCGGATCCGGATCTGGAATCATGTAGGTTGGTAATGGGGGGGGGGGGGACTTCAATACGGTCCTGGACTCGACTCTGGACCGGTCTAGGTCGAGGTCGGGTAAGCGGTCGGCAGCGGCCAAGGTCCTGAGGGGGTTCATGGACCAGATGGGGGGGGAGTGGATCCGTGGAGATTTGCCAGGCCAAGGGCGAGGGTGTTTTCCTTCTTCTCCCATGTACGCAATGCTTACCCACGGATAGATTTTTTCATGTTAAGCAGGGCGCTGATCTCAAGGGTGGAGGGGATGAAGTATTCGGCCATTGCGATCTCGGACCATGCCCCGCACTGGGTGGAGCTGGGGGTGGGGGAGGAGAGAGGCCAATGCCTGCTGTGGCGAATGGACGTGGGACGACTGGCGGACGAGGAGGTCTGTGGGCGGGTCCGGAGGTGCATCCAAAGATATGTGGAGGCCAATGATAATGGGGAGGTGTCGGTGAGTGTGGTCTGGGAGGCGCTGAAGGCAGTGGTCAGGGGGGAATTAATCTCAGTCAGGGCCCACAGGGAAAAGAGGGAGAGGATGGAGAGGGAGAGATTGGTGGGGGAGATACTGAGGGTAGATAGGAGGTATGCGGAATCACCCGAGGAGGGTCTGCGGAAGGAGCGCCGGAGCCTCCAAATGACTTGCTGACCACAGGGAAGGCTGAGGCCCAGTTGAGGAAGGTACAGGGAGCAGTGTACGAGTATGGGGAGAAGGCAAGTCGGATGCTGGCGCATCAGCTGCGGAAGAGGGAGGCGGCTAGGGAGATTGGGGGAATTAGAGATGGGGGGGAGCACGGTGCGGAGTCCAGCTAAAATAAACAAAGTCTTTAAGGACTTCTATGGTAAACTGTATGAGTCAGAACCCCCGGAGAGTGCGGAGGGGATGATGCAGTTCCTGGACCAACTGAGGTTCCCAAAGGTGGAGGAAGGGCAGATAGAGGGACTGGGGGCCCCGATTGGGATGGAGGAGCTAGGTAAGGGGTTGGGGAGTAAGCAGGCGGGCAAGGCCCCGGGTCTGGATGGGTTCCCCGTAGAGTTCTATACGAGATTCTCGGAGGTGTTGGACCCGCTGTTGTTGAGAACTTTTCATGAGGCTAAGGAAAAGGGTATCCTTCCCCCGACGATGTCGCAGGCTCTGATCTCGCTTATCCTCAAGCGTGATAAGGACCCGCTGCAATGCGGCTTCTCTAGGCCGATTTCACTCCTTAATGTGGATGCCAAGCTGTTGGCCAAGATTGTGGCCACTAGAATTGAGGACTGTGTCCCGGGAGTGATTCATGAGGGTCAGACGGGGTTTGTGAAGGGCAAGCAGCTGAATACGAATGTGCGGAGGCTCCTGAATGTGAACATGATGCCCTCGGAGGGGGGGGACGCAGAAGTGGTAATAGCAATGGATGCGGAGAAGGCCTTCGATCTGGTGGAGTGGGAGTACCTGTGGGAGGTGTTAGGCAGATTTGGGTTTGGGGAGGAATTCATAGGGTGGGTCAAATTGTTGTACCAGGCCCCGGTAGCGAGTGTGTCGATGAACCGGCTGTGGTCAGGGTACTTTAGGTTATATCGTGGAACGAGGCAGGGGTGCCCTTTGTCCCCCCTGCTGTTTGCCTTGGTGATTGAGCCGCTGGCCATGGCGTTGAGGGAGTTCAAAAGCTGGAGGGGGTTGGTTCGGGGGGGGAGGAGCACCGTGTGTCACTGTATGCGGATGACCTGCTTCTGTATATTGCGGATCCGGTGGAGGGGATGGGGGAGGTCATCCAGGTTCTTAGGGAGAACCTAAGCCAGACTCCTCGGCGCTAGCAGGAGCCAAGACAAAGGAAGGCCAACGGACACTCAGGGACCGCCCAACGATCAGCGAACAACTCCAGTATTGGAGAAATCGATCCAAGTGATCGGAATGTAGTCCAATCACTTGGAACCAGGTACGGGGTCCACCCAAAGGGGCGGGAAGCCCCGGGGGACTATAAAATAGAGTCCCCAAGTTCAAATCGTCCTTCTTGGCAGGGTCACTCAGCAACTCGAATCAACCCTTGAGAGTGAACTGCCTAAGCTGCCGCATCAACCAAGTAAGTCTCCAGTCAACGCTCGCTACGGGATAGGCGCTCCTAGCTACCAGTCCATACCAGCTTTTTAATCCTGCAGACTCAGATCGAACGAAAGGCCATTTGTTCCCCTGACCTGGTGGGCCAGTTCCGAAGCTAAGTATAGGCCTTTTAGTGATAGAGAATAGTCTAGAAAGTAGAGTTTCTGCATGAGTAGTGATTTACTGTGTATAATAAATGTGTTTTGATTTGAATCTTACTAATTGGTGTGTTGAGTTATTGATCAGTCCTTAACTTGAACCTCGTGGTGGTATCATGAAGATACCTGGCGACTCTAGAGCAAAGGTTATAGAAACAGAGCAAATTCAGTAAAGACCCAACGGGCAACGAATTAAGAGCCAACCAAAGTTAGCAACAGGAGGTTGGCGCTGCCGAACCTGTGCAGCTATTACTGGGCAGCGAATGAGTCGATGATTCGGAAATGGGGAATGGAGGGAGAGGGGGTGGCATGGAAACGGTTGGAGGCGGCGTCCTGTATTGATACTAGTTTGGGGGCACTGGTGACTGCACCGTTGCCGCTTCCACCAACGCGGTATACCACGAGCCCGGTGGTGGCGGCGACACTGAGGATTTGGGGCAGTGGAGACGGCATGGAGGGAGGTAGGGGCCTCAGTTTGGACCCCGATATGGAACAACCACAGGTTCGTTCCAGGTGGGATAGATGGTGGGTTCCTAGGCTGGCACAGGGCGGGAATCAAAAGGATGGGGGATTTGTTTATTGATGGGACTTTTGCCAGTCTGAGGGCGCGGGAGGAGAAATTTAGGCTACCCCGGGGAATGACTTTAGGTACATGCAGGTTCGGGCATTTGTGAAAAAACAGGTGGGGGAATTTCCGCTGCTGCCTGCCCGGAGGATACAGGACAGGGTGATCTTGGGGGTGTGGGAGGGGGATGGCAAAGTATCGGACATATATCAGAAGCTGCAGGAGGCCTCGGAGGCCTCGGTGGAAGAACTGACGGGCAAGTGGGGGGAGGAGCTGGGGGAGGAGCTGGATGAGAACCTGTGGGCTGACGCCCTGGGCAGGGTCAATTCCTCCTCATCTTGCGGCAGGCTTAGCCTGATTTAAAGTGGTGCACCGGGCACATATGACAAGGGTGAGAATGAATAGGTTTTTTGGGGGTAGAGGACAGGTGCGTGAGGTGTTCAAGGAGCCCAGCAAACCATGCCCAGATTGTCTGGACATGCCCGGCACTTACGGAATTTTGGAAGGGCTTTGCAAAGGTTATGTCCAAGGTCTTGGACACTCGGGTGAAACCGAGCTGGGGGGATTGTGATATTTGGGGTATCGAACGATCTGGGAATGCAGGAGTCGAAAGAGGCCGGAGTTCTGGCCTTTGCCTCCTTGGTAGCCCGGAGAAGGCTCTTGTTAATGTGGAGGGACGCGAAACCCCCAGGCGTGGAGGCTTGGGTCAATGACATTACAGGGTTTCTCAGGTTGGAGAAGATAAAGTTTGCCTGGCGAGGGTCTGTGCAGGGGTTCTCCAGGCAGTGGCAACCGTTCCTTGACTTTCTCGCGGAACGTTAAGTGGAGGTCAGCAGCAGCAGCAACCCGGGGGCGGGGTGGGGGTGGGGTGGTGGGGGGGTGTTCATTTTACTTGTAAGGGGCGGATGCCCGACTTTGCTTTGATTTTGTTTATTAAATTCTTAGTTGGCTAGGGGATTAAGTTATTTTGCCTTCTTTGCACTATATTTTCTATTGTAGCGTTTTGTAAACAATTATGTAAAAATCTTATCATATTTTAATCTTTTAATCATATTTCTCAACAGCTAATTGATCTACTGATCGACTGTGGAGTGTCTAGATTGGGGTTTACCTCACAATTTTTGAGTAATAAGAGTATTTCCACAATAATAAAAGCAAAATACTGCAGCTGGAAAGCTGAAATTAAAAACAAGGGGCGTCATTCTCCGCCCCCCCAGAGGGTCGGAGAATGGCCGTTGGCCGCCGTGAATCCCGCCCCCGCCGAAGTCTCCGAAGGGAGAAAAGTCGGCGGGGCGTTAATGGCGCCGCTGCCGCGGAGAATGTCACGGGTCTGCGCAAGGCAGCCGATTTTCGGACTGCCGATATTCTCCCTTCCGGATGGGCCGAAGTCCCGTCGACGTGATGACCGTTCACGTCGACGTGAATCAAACCTCCTTTTCATCGGCGTCACCCGGTGCTCCAGGCTCACGCCGACCAGCGTGGAGGTGAGTGACGGCCTGGGGGGTTGGCTCTGGGCAGGAAATGGCGTGGCTGCAGTCTGATTGCGTGAGGAGAGGTGTGTCTCGGGTTGTGTGTGTGTGTGTGCGGCGGGGGGGGGGGGGGGGGGGGGCGGTGGTTAGAGTAGGCTGGGCTCCTGGGGAGTGCCGGGAGGGGGTCCGTGCCGGGGTGGAGGTTGGGGGGGGGGGGTCCGTGCCGGGGTGGAGGTTGGGGGTGGGGGGGGGTCCGTGCTGGGGTGGAGGTTGGGGGGGGGGTCCGTGCTGGGGTGGATGTTGGGGGGGGGGTCCGTGGTGGGGTGGTGGTTGGGGGGGGGTCCGTGCCGTGCCGGGGTGGAGGTTGGGGGGGGTGTCCGTGCCGGGGTGGAGGTTGGGGGTTGGGGGGGGGTCCGTGCTGGGGTGGAGGTTGGGGGGGGTCCGTGCTGGGGTGGAGGTTGGGGGGGGGTCCGTGCCGTGCCGGGGTGGAGGTTGGGGGGGGTCCGTGCCGGGGTGCAGGTTGGGGGTTGGGGGGGGGGTCCGTGCTGGGGTGGAGGTTGGGGGGGGTCCGTGCCGTGCCGGGGTGGAGGTTGGGGGGGGGTCCGTGCTGGGGTGGAGGTTGGGGGGCGGGTCCGTGCCGTGCCGGGGTGGAGGTTGGGGGGGGTCCGTGCTGGGGTGGAGGTTGGGGGGGGGGGGTCCATGCTGGGGTGGAGGTTGGGGGGGGTCCGTGCTGGGGTGGAGGTTGGGGGGGGGGTCCGTGCCGGGGTGGAGGTTGGGGGTTGGGGGTGGGGTCCGTGCTGGGGTGGAGGTTGGGGTGGGGTCCGTGCTGGGGTGGAGGTTGGGTGGGGTCCGTGCTGGGGTAGAGGTTGTGGGGGGGGTCCGTGCCGTGCCGGGGTGGAGGTTGGGGGGGGGGTCCGTGCCGGGGTGGAGGTTGGGGGTTGGGGGGGGTCCGTGCTGGGGTGGAGGTTGGGGGGGTCCGTGCTGGGGTGGAGGTTGGGGGGGGTCCGTGCCGTGCCGGGGTGGAGGTTGGGGGGGGGTCCGTGCTGGGGTGGAGGTTGGGGGTTGGGGGGGGGGTCCGTGCTGGGGTGGAGGTTGGGGGGGGGTCCGTGCTGGGGTGGAGGTTGGGGGGGGTCCGTGCCGTGCCGGGGTGGAGGTTGGGGGGGGGGGTCCGTGCCGTGCTGGGGTGGAGGTTGGGGGGGGTGTCCGTGCCGGGATGGAGGTTGGGGGGTGGGGGGGGGTCCGTGCTGGAGTGGAGGTTGGGGGGGGGTCCGTGCTGGGGTGGAGGTTGGGGGGGGGTCCGTGCCGTGCCGGGGTGGAGGTTGGGGGGGTGTCCGTGCCGGGGTGGAGGTTGGGGGTTGGGGGTGGGTCCGTGCTGGGGTGGAGGTTGGTGGGGGTCGGTGCTGGAGTGGAGGTTGGGGGGGGGTCCGTGCCGGGGTGAAGGTTGGGGGGGGGGGTCCGTGCCGGGGTGGAGGTTGGGGGTTGGGGGGGGGGTCCGTGCTGGGGTGGAGGTTGGGGGGGGGTCCGTGCTGGGGTGGAGGTTGGGGGGGGTCCGTGCTGGGGTGGAGGTTGGGGGGGGGGTCCGTGCCGAGGAGGTGGATGGGAGGGCAAGTGAGTTGGTCCTCCTGGCGAGGTGCCAGCCTCCAACAGTTGGACCCATGCGGTCCATGCCACCTGGCTGGGGGGAGGAGGGGATATGGGCAATGATGACATGTCGTCGTTCCCCTCCCCCCCACCAGGCCGTCATGTTTTCAGATCATCCAGCGATGTTGGCCGCCGTGGTGGCAGCTGCTCATGTCTATGTTGCACTGGATGAGGAGGAGGAGGAGGAGGAGGAGCGTGCCAGAGAGGCGGTGCAGGCTGCCGCGGAGGGGCAGGCGGCAGCCGCCCAGGCTGGAGGGACACCTGACCGACAGGACGAGGAGGGGGAGGAGGACGTCGTGGCCCCACGGCAACGGAGGCACCCGAGGGCGCCCCGTGTACCGGCCCCGGCAGTCATACCAGGACCTCACGGACCGGGAATGCAGGAGGAGACTCCGGATGAGCCGGGAAAACGTGGCACACATCTGCCACGTGCTGGCACACCTGTCACTGCGTGGCACTGGCGGGGGACACCCTCTCCCCGTGTCCGTCAAGGTTACGGTGGCCCTGAACTTTTATGCAATGGGGTCATTCCAGGCACCGAGTGGGGACCTGTCCGGCATATCGCAGACATCGGTGCACCGGTGCATCCGGGCAGTGACAGATGCCCTATATGCCATGGCGCACCGCTACATCCGCTTCCCCGTGGACCGGGCCAGCCAAGATGCCCGGGCCGTGGGCTTCTCTGCCGTGGCCGGGTTCCCCATGGTCCAGGGCGCGATCGATGGGATGCACGTCGCCGTGCGGCCATCTGCAGAGAACAGGGCCGTGTTCACTAATAGGAAGGGGACCTATTCGATGAACGTACAGGTGGTCTGCGACCACCGCATGATGATCCTGCATGTCTGCGCCCGTCACCCAGGCAGTGTACACGACTCATTCGTGTTGTCGAGGTCATCCATCCCCGGCATGTACGAGGGACGCCATCCCTGGCTGAGGGGCTGGTTGCTGGGCGACAGGGGCTACCCATTGCGATCGTGGCTGATGACGCCTATACGGAGGCCACGCAATGAGGCGGAGAACCGCTACAATGATGCCCATGTAGCGACAAGGGGAGTGATCGAGAGGTGCTTTGGCGTGCTGAAGATGCGTTTCAGGTGCCTGGACCTCTCTGGGGGCGCCCTCCAGTATCGGTCAGATAGGGTCGGCCGCATCATTGTTGTGTGCTGCGTCCTGCACAACATAGCCCAGCAGAGGGGCGATGTGCCGCAGGCAGAGGAGGGCGGAGTGGAGGAGCAGCAGGAAGAGGCCCAGTCCTCCCCAGATGAGGGGGATGGGGGCAATGGTCAGGGCAGACGGGGTAGACACAGGCGGGTGGCTGTCCACCGTTACCGGCTGGCCCAGCGGGTACGGGACAGACTGATAGACGCCCGCTTCACTGACTAGATGGGCGTGGGAATCGGTTAGTATGGCCACAGACCGCACACCATGGCAACAGCCGACCACCCACACCCCCCACCCATCCACCCACCCAGCACCCTCACTCCCCTCCCCAACCCCACCCACCCCACCCGCATGCACACCACCCCCCCCCCATTGCCGATCCACCTGCGGCACAACGGCCGGGCTCACACAGTTGCGGGTGGACGCGTGTCTATCGCAGGCCATGGAGGATGATGACAACCCGCCCTGCGTTGAGCTCCTGGCTCTACATCGTTGGACTATGTCTGACTCATGGCCACAGTACCACCATCCACCCGGACCATCCCTGCATGCGGCTGTGACACTGCAGCGCACGGTCCCGTCCTCTGCCCGGGGGATGTTGATGGCGGCCCAGGGGGAAGGGGGCAGACTCACCTGGGGCTGAGGTAAGACCACCCCTCACACACACACTTGCGCTCAACGTACATGACACCCCCGCACACTTTGGACAGAGCACAAAGGCAGCTTCGGTAGGTGTAACATTGACTTTAATAACCAAAGGAGTTCATGCACGTGCCCTAGCCCCTAAAACTCATCTGTGCCCTGCACCCGTGCCAACTTACTCAGTGTCTAATTGTTTGGCCTTACGGGCCCTTTGACTACGTCTACGTGGTTCCCCAGACGGTACAGCAGAACTGAAGGTGGACTCCTGTGATTCCTGCCCTCTTGACACTGGATCCTTTTGGCGGCCGTTTCCTGGGGCGTCCTGGCCTAGATGGGCCAGGCTGCGGCCCGGGCGACTGGGATGGCGAGCTGCCAGCCTGTCCTGCCAGTTGCCCACCCGATGCACCTGGGACGGAAGGGGGGGAGTCCGAGGTGTCGCGGTGTACCGGGACCTCCCCTACAGAGGGAGCCGGGACGGACCACACCACCTCCTCCTCCCTCGGGGTGCCCGATGGCCCCCAGGCCTCTACATGGGTGGGGGATGCGAACGGACTGGCCATCTGACGCCCCCCCGACATCTGGCGCTGCCAGTCCTGGAGGCCCGTGCTGGTATCGACAGAGGTCTGCAGGTTTGCAGCCATGGAGCCCAGGGGGTTGGCAAACCCTGTCTGTGACAGTGCGACGCCGGCTCGCACATGGCCACTGGCGCCGATGCCCTCAGCGATGGCCTGCAGAGACTGGGCCATGGCCTGCTGAGACTGGGCCATGGCCTGCTGAGACTGGGCCATGGCCTGCAGAGACTGGGCTATGGCGTTGAGCGCCTCTGCCATCTGGCGCTGGCACTGGCTCATGGCCTCCTGTGAGAGGGCAGCCATTTCCTGGGCCACAGACGCCGCCTGCACGGAAGGCCCCAGGCCTCGCAAACCGTTCCCCATGTCTGACACCGTCGCACCCATTGCCTCCACCGCGGACGCCACCCGTGCGGTGTCAGCCTGGGTGGCACGCATGACCGGCACCACTCCCAGCTCCTGGACCGGGTGGACTCCTCCACCTGCGACCGCAGCCGCCGCAAGCCGCCCGTCATCCTCTTCGCTCGTCTCCGGGTCGGTGGTTGCATCGGATCTATGTGTGGGTGTGGTAACTGCAGGAACCCGGGATCCATCTGGGCAGCAGATGTTCGCTTGGCCTGGGCTGCCCTCCGACCGCCCGGTCCCTCTGCTGCTCCTACCTCCACCTGCTGTACCGGGACGGCTGTGTTGTGCGCACCAGTGAGTGTACCAGACGCCTCATCACTAAAGTGCCCAACCGTGGTGAGTGTTTCTGCGATGGTGGAGGGTGTTGGTGACAGCAGTGGCGTTGTGTCGTGCTCTTCGTCCCACTCTGAGTCCATGGCACTTTGGGGTGGGGGTTCGTCTCCAACCATCCACTCTGAGTCACTGTCCGGTATTTCGTCTTCCTGGGTAGTGCTGTCCCGGGTAGGGGTGTCCTGGGTAGTGGTGTCCTGGGTAGTGGTGTCCTGGGTAGTGGTGTCCTGGCTCGGATGTGACGGGGGCCTGTGGCTGCCCCCCTCGTCGCTGGGTGGTCGCTCCCGCACGTGACGGGGGTGTCGTCTCCCTGTTGCTCCAGGTCTCTCCGTCTCCCGTGGTGTGCGAGGGGCATCCTGCGGGCGTCGCATGCTGAAGGGTCCGGGTCTCTCCGTCTCCCGTGGTCTCCGAGGGGCATCCTGCGGGCGTCGCATGCTGGAGGGTCCGGGTCTCTCCGTCTCCCGTGGTCTCCGAGGGGCATCCTGCTGGCATCGCATGCTGGAGGGTGCGGGTCTCTCCGTCTCCATGGTCTCCGAGGGGCATCCTGCTGGCATCGCATGCTGGAGGGTGCGGGTCTCTCCGTCTCCTGTGGTCTCCGAGGGGCATCCTGCGGGCGTCGCATGCTGGAGGGTGCGGGTCTCTCCGTCTCCTGTGGTCTCCGAGGGGCATCCTGCGGGCGGTCTGCATCTGCGGGGATGGGTGCCTGGACGTTTGGTCCTGCGATACACAATGAAGCATGCATGGTTAGACATCAGGCAGTGATCAGGTGATACGGGGGAGGGGGATATAGGGTAGGGGGGATATGGGGACGGGCTGTTGGTGGCTCACTCGCTGGTACGCCACCGACCTCTGCATCAGCAACCTCCCGGTCCTCAGGTCCGCCAGCCAGTTCCAGGGCCCTTTCCTCGTGTACGGTCAGTGGCCTCTCATCAGCGGGCCCTCCTCCAGTCCTCACATGCTCCCTATTGTTGTGTGCGCGCTTCTCCTGTGGGGGGGGGGGCGTTGGTGGCAGGGGTAAAAGGCAACACTGTTAGGCAGGTACATGAATGCACGCCATCGGTTGCGCGTGCATTGCAGAGGTTACGGTTAGGGCTGGATTCACTTGGGGATATGGTGGATATGGGGGAGGGGGGATATGGGGGATATGGGGGAGGGGGGGATATGGGGGAGGAGGGATATGGGGGATATGGGGGAGGGGGGATATGGGGAGGGGGGATATGGGGGATATGGGGGAGGGGAGATATGGGGGAGGGGGGATATGGGGGATATGGGGGAGGGGGGATATGGGGAGGGGGATATGGGGGATATGGGGGAGGGGGGATATGGGGAGGGGGGATATGGGGGATATGGGGGAGGGGGGATATGGGGATATGGGGAGGGGGGATATGGGGGAGGGGGGATATGGGGAGGGGGATATGGGGGAGGTGGGATATGGGGGAGGGGGGATATGGGGGCGGGGGGATATGGGGGAGGGGGGATATGGGGGAGGGGGGATATGGGGGAGGGGGGATATGGGGGAGGGGGGATATGGGGGATATGGGGGAGGGGGGATATGGGGGAGGGGGGATATGGGGGATATGGAGGAGGGGGAATATGGGGGAGGGGGGATATGGGGAGGGGGGATATGGGGGAGGGGGATATGGGGGAGGGGGGATATGGGGAGGGGGGATATGGGGAGGCTCACCCTGCCTGCTCTGACGAGGTCGTTCACCTTCTTGTGGCACTGGGTGCCTGTCCGTGGTGTCAGGGCCACAGCGGTGACGGCCTCTGCCACTTCCCTCCACAGACGCCGGCTGTGGCGTGGGGCAACTCTGCGGCCGTGTCCGGGATACAGGGCGTCCCTCCTCTGCTCCACCGCGTCCAGGAGCGCCTCCACATCGCGTGACTCGAACCTCGGGGCTGAGCGACGGCCAGCCATCCAGTCGGGTGTTGCGGTCGGGTGTTCCGGTCGGGTGGGGGGGAGCAGCGCGGCCTTATGAGCCGTCACGCCATGCAGCGCGTATGACGCTGCACGGCGTGAACCACTGCGCAAGCACGGATCCCGTTACGTCGCTGCTAGCCCATTTCGGGCCGGAGGCTATCGACCCATTTTTCCGACGTGACGCAAGTCGGATTTGCGCCGTTTTTTGCGCCGATCGGCGGACTTTCTGCCGATAACGGAGAATTTCGCCCCAGATGTTCGGCAAAAGCAGAAACCATCACTAGAGAGCAAGGGTGCTTCTCTAATGCCACATTACTCATTGCCAGTCCAGTCCACCTCCTGAGATGTACCTCATGGTGAAACGCACACTGGTGTTCACTGTTTCTATATCAAACTGCCTATTCAGTGTGACAGGTGCTGACAGTTCACCTAAATAATGAGAATAAGGCCTGGGGACCAATATTGAGCCATTTTGATATATTGTCTCATTGACCTTAAGCTTTTAGTCAAATATCAGTTGTTTCCCCCAGTATAAGGATCTTTGACAGTTCATAGAATCATAGAATCTATACAGTGCAAAAGGAAGCCATTCAGCCCATCGAGTCTGCATCGACCCTCTGAAAGAGCATCCTAACTTGTCCCACTCCCTCACAACCCCATAACGCCACCTCACCTTTGGACACTAAGGGGCAATTTAGCATGGCCAATCCACCGAACCTGCACATCTTTGGACTGTGGGAGGAAATCGGATCACCCGGTGGAAACCCACGCAGTCACGGGAAGAATGTGCAAACTCCACACAGACAGTCACCAAAGATCAGAATCAAACCTGAGACCCTGGCACTGTAAGGCAGCAGTGCCTCCCTGCCGCCATTAAGGCAGCTGTCTCCTTCTGAATTTGACCTCTTCACCATAGGCAACAGCTTGCCTGATTGCCGGGTCCTAGTGCCAGCAGCTTTCCACTAACTGAAGTTAGGGGATGCCACATAATATCTGTGTAGCAAGGGCACATAACACTTGAAGCAAATTAATCATGATAATATGCTTGTTAAAACTCCAAATTGGCAGGTCAATCAGAATAGTAAAAACGTTCTAATTTTATGACTTGAAGTGAAACCCTGCTAACTATCCAATATTCATTGCTGCATTTCTTAATGTTCTTTTTTATTAAATGCTCAGGAGACTGAGGTTTGACTCTGAATATTCTTCACTTCATATATCATTGTGCCATCTCTCCATAAACTAATAAACAAAATGTTCTCCTAAACTCATTCTAACTGCATTAGAAGGAATATCTATGTTACTTATCTAGTGTGCTACACTTTATGCGAAGTGGATTTCATTTTATCACTGAATACATGCAGATCTCTTACATAAACCAATACATCTGTTTGAGTTTGGAAAGTAAAGATCATTGGGAAACTATTGCAAATTCTTCCAGAAATAGTAAATCAAACGCTTAAAGCTGTTCTTAAAAATGCAAAAGGTACTGGAAAAATACTGCATCTGAAAAAGAAAGTCAGCCTTTTGCTCCTGAACGTTAACCTTTTCATTCTCGTTAAGTTCTGTTTGATTTGTTTGTTGTTTCTAGCATTTTCTGTTTTAATTCTGCATTTCCAGCATTTACTTTCATGTATTAATGAATGAATTAGTTGAGTAGGTACTCTGATAAATTAAAGTATTTGAATATCCTGGAAGAATTGCTTCTGTACAAAGTTCCCTGCAGTTGCATAAACTTTAATTATGTCAAATATTTTAAACGATCCCTAAGCATTAAAAGTAGGCATTGTACCAGCCCTGGAAACCCTGGAAAGTGGAGCACGCACTTACACCTGAATAAAAACTGACACTTTGACTTGGAGCTATAGGCCAACATCGGATTTGAGAAATACGCAAACATTTCCCATATCATAATAAAATATTGACCGATGGATCTCTACGGGATTCTCTTAGTAGGATTAATGGCAGAGTTCTACAGTTTTATGACCCTGGAGTTACCATCAGCATTGCACTACATACCACACAACAAATACCTTCTCTTTCTGGAATAGGAAATTGCATGACAACTTTAAACACTTGAGATTGATGTTCATGAAAATCGAATTCTATTTTTGCAATTACAATGTTGGGGTTGTACTATAGGCCTTCCAACAGGCAATGGGATACCAAGGGACAGGTATGTAGACAGATTCTGGAAAGATGTGAAAATAGCAGGGGTTTTTGTGATGGGTGATTTTAATTTCTCCCATATTGACTGGGACTCCCTTAGTGCCAGAGGTTCGGGTGGAGAGCAAGAGCGTTTTTTTTGAAACAGTATGTTGATAGTCCAACCAGGGAGGGGGCCTTCCTGGACCTATTATTGGGGAATGAGCCCGGCCAGGTGACCAAAGTTTCAGTCGGGGAACATTTCGGGAATAGTGATCATAATTCCGTAAGTTTTCGAATACTCATGGATAAGGACAAGAGTGGTCCTCAAGAGAGGGTGCTAAATTGGGGAAAAACTAACTACAACAGGAATCAGCAATAGCTAGAGAATGTGGATTGGGAGCAGCTGTTTGAGAGTTAATCCACATTCGACATATGGGAGTCTTTTGGAGACCTGTTGATTAGAGTGCAGGACAGGTATGTCCCTGCAAAAATGAAGGACAGGAATGGCAGGGTTAGGGAACCATGGATGACAGGGGAAATTGTGAGACCAGTCAAAATGAAAAAGGAAGCATACACCAGATCTAAGCAACTAAAAACAGAGTAAGCTTTTGAAGAATATAAGGAAAGTAGGAACAAACTCAAACAGGGATTTAGGAGGGCTAATAGAGGCCATGAAATGTCATTGGCAAGCAGGGTCAAGAAAATCCCAAGGTCTTTTGTACATATATAAGGAGCAAGAGGGTAGCCAGAGAAAGAGTAAACCCACTCAAGGACAAAGGAGGGAAGTTATGCGTGGAGTCAGAGGAAGTGACTCCTTCCAGCACAAGTGGATAGCATTGTGGCTTTACAGCACCAGGGTCCCAGGTTTAACTGGGCAGCACGGTAGCACAAGTGGATAGCACTGTGGCTTCACAGCGCCAGAGTCCCAGGTTCGATTCCCCGCTGAGTTACTGTCTGTGCGGAGTCTGCATGTTCTCCCTGTGTCTGCGTGGGTTTCCTTCGGGTGTTCCGGTTTCCTCCCATAGTCCAAAGACATGCAGGTTAGGTGGATTGGCCATGATAAATTGTCCTTAGTGTCCAAAAAGGTTAGGAGGGGTTATTGGGTTACGGGGATTGGTGGAAGTGAGGGCTTAAGTGGGTCGGTGCAGACTCGATGGGCTGAATGGCCTCCTTCTGCATTGTATATTCTATGTCCTATGTTCTAAGTGGGTGAGATCCTTAATGAATATTTTGAGTACTCTGAGGGCAGCTGACTGTTTTTGAAATGGCTTCTTTGAAAAGGTGAGAAGTAAGTCCAAAGATGTGCAGGTTAGATAGATTGATCATGCTAAACCAATAAATCTGTTTGAATTTGGAAAGCAAAGATCATTGGGAAACTATTGCAAATTCTCCCAGAAATAGTAAATCAAACGCATAAAGCTGTTCTTAAAAATGCAGAAAGTACTGGAAAAATACTGCATTTGAAAGAGAAAGTCAGCCTTTTGCTCCTGAACGTTAACCTTTTCATTCTCGTTAAGTTCTGTTTGATTTGTTTGCTGTTTTTAGCATTTTCTGTTTTAATTCTGCATTTCCAGCATTTACTTTCCTGTATTGATGAATTAATTAGTTGAGCAGTACTCTGATAAATTCAAGTGTCACATGCTATTATTTGCCTGACACCTACTGGTCGGAGGCTATACATATTTACATAAACACTTTCTTATGTATATCACTACACCCCTTTTCCTTGATGTTTTGAAAACAACATATAATACATTATTTCAATAAATATTACATATGAAATGCATAATATTGTATTTTACATCATGTACAGTTATATTCTCCATTCACAGATCCAACCATTCTGGTTTCTTTCTGTTTCCCGTTGCTCATCTCAATTTTGGTAAATCTGGTGAATTTGCGTGATAATTCTGAACTTCTGTAGGTACATCTGCTGTGATCATATCACTGTACTGAACATCATTCTATGGATTGACATTTGATTCGTTCACTGCTTGTATCGGTTTCAATGAATGTAAACTTTCATATACATCCTCGCCTTGCTGTTCAGCAACAGGTAGTTTCACTTTTAGGAGTGCTCGTCTGTTCCTCCATAAAACCTGTCCTTGCTCAGTTATCACAGAATAGGGCCTTGGACTTGTTTTCTGCAATAATTTAGCACATTTTGACCAGCCATCAAGATCCTCCACTCTCACCATGTCATTTGGTTTCAAACGTTTCAGACTCCTGGTGGACTTGTCATAATATTCCTTTTGCTTCTTCTTATGAGATTCAGTTTGATCCCTTATCTTCTCATTTACTCATTGCTTGGTATGGCATGGCAGAGTTGTTCGTAGTTTCCAACTCATCAACATTTCTGCTGGCGATAAACCACAACGCAATGGAGAAGTTTAATAGCCTAGCAGTGCTAAATATGGATCATTTTACTGACCATTGCCCTTTTCAGCAATTGCTTCACTTTTTCTGCTTTGCCATTTGATTGTGGGTATAATGGGCTTGATGTTACATGCTTAAAATCGTATTGCTGTGGAAATTCCTTCCATTCTTTACTGTTGAAGCATGGTCCATTATCACTCATTACTACCTCAGGTATTCCATGTCGTGCAAACGTTGCTTTTGTGTGATGATTACACAATTTGCTGACGAGCTAGATAATTGTGCTACTTCTGGATAATTTGAGTAATAGTCCACTACGAGCAAATATTCTTTGCCTTCAAGGTAGAATAAGTCTATTGTCAACTAATCAGATTGGATGGCAGTTTGCAAAGGCATGACTTCCTGTTCACTGAGGGGCAGAATTCTGACCTTCAATCTGTTTAGACTGCTGGCTGCGTGTTATCATTGCGGGGCAGACTTTTAGAAGCTTAAAAGGTGGGCTGCTTGGGTTGAGCTTTCCCTCGGGGGCGGGGGAGGTGCAGGGCATGTAAGCAATCCGCCCCCTTACCCACCTTCGTGCAATCCATGCCAAATATATTGGCTCTGATGTGTTGGGTGTTCTGGACCACATACAGGTCATCAACACTTGAAATAGTGCAACACTATTTTATTGAATCATTAATTGTTTAAACATACTCAGACTGTGAGTTAATACGATACTAGCTTTAACTAAAGACCTTTTCCTTGTCCTAACCAGTCGATGCACTCAGCACACGGTGAATGTCTGTGTTGCAGGCTGTGAGCTCTGTCCTCCGAGCAAGCTGCAACTCGAATGAGCGAGAACTCTGATGCCCCCTGTCTTTATAGTGCATGTGCTCTCACTGGTGATTGGCTGCAGTGTTGTGTGTGTTGATTGGTCCCACTGTGTGTCCATCAGTGTGTGTCTGCACCATGATATACTGGTGTATATTATGACATCCCCCCCTTTTATAAAAAATGTACCTGCGTGGCAATAAATAGTGTATGATGAATGTTCCTGACTACGTGTGTGCGAAATATTTGCAGGACTATGTACATAAAAACTAAGCTATTTACATGGGAAGGTGCCTGGTGCAGAAAAACAGTGTGTCACAAGAATAACGAGATGAACACTAAATACAAACCACTTGAACGATTAAACGGAAGAACAGAACAAATCAAAAAGTCCATAAGACCACAAAGTTCACAAATTAAGTCTCTGAGGTGGGCGATGAATTCTGGTTGACCGCCTCAAGGGTGGGTCGGGAGCTGCCGGCTGAGGAGCGGGCTGGACTGTGTCAGAGTGAGGAGGATGCAGAGTGACTGGAATCTCTGCATAGTCCAGGTCAGGGTCAGCAGGAGGGCGAGGCAACAGTGGATGATCACATAGCGAGCGCGGAACGAGACGAGGGGCACGTTGATTGCGGCGCAGAATGGAGCCATCCGGTAGACGAACCAGGAATGAGCGGGGACCACCTGCCGAAGAACCACAGCGGTTATAGACCAGCCACCATCCGGAAAATGGATGCGGACGGTGTCATCTGGAGCCAGAGCAGGGAGATCAGCTGCACAGGCATCATAAGCCGCCTTGTGCTGTGCACGAGACAGTTGCATTCGTTAAAGGACCGGAACGTGGTCGAGGTCTGGGACATGAATGGATGGCACCATCGTCCTCAGGGTGCGACCCATGAGCAGCTGGGCTGGCGACAGGCCAGTGGACAGTGGGGCCGAGCGATAGGCCAGCAGGGCGAGGTAGAAATCGGACTCAGCATCGGCAGCCTTGCAGAGGAACCGTTTGACTATGTGGACGCTCTTCTCCGCTTTGCCGTTGGATTGGGGGTACAGGGGACTGGATGTCACATGCACAAAGTTGTACTTCCAGGCAAAGTTGGACCACTCCTGGCTTGCAAAGCAGGGGCCACTGTCCGACATCACAGTGAGTGGGATGCCATGTCGAGCAAAGGTGTCCTTGCAGGCACAGATGACTGCAGACAAAGTGATGTCGTGTAAATGTACCACCTCCGGGTAGTTTGAAAAGTAGTCCACAATCAGGACATAATCCCTGCCCAGCGCGTGGAACAGGTCGATGCCGACCTTGGACCAAGGGGATGTGACCAACTCATGGGGCTGTAGGGTCTCACGTGGTTGGGCCGGCTGGAAGCGCTGACAAGTGGGGCAATTGAGCACTGTGTTGGCGATGTCGTCATTGATGCCGGGCCAGTACACTGCCTCTCGGGCCCGTCGGCGGCACTTTTCCACGCCAAGATGGCCCTCGTGCAGCTGTTCCAAGACAAGCTGGCGCATGCGGTCCAGTTTCAGGGGAACACCATCGACTAACGCCAGATCATTTCTAATGTTGTAGAACTGCGGGCATTGGCCCTTGAACCACCCGTCAGTTAGGTGGCGCATGACATGCTGTAACAAAGGGTCAGCCGCTGTCTTGCGGCGAATTTGGACAAGGCGTTCATTCGTGGCAGGTAGATTGGAGGCCACGAAGGCCACATGGGCGTCAGCCTGGCAGACGAATCCCGCTGGGTCACACGGAGTGTTGACTGCCCTGGAGAGAGCGTCGGCAATGATTAGGCCTTTGCCCAGGGTGTATACCAGCAGGAAGTCGGATCGCCGGAGCTTGAGCAGAATACGCTGGAGGCGAGGTGTCATGTCGTTCAAGTCTTTCTGTATTATATTGACCAGCGGGCGATGGTCGGTCTTGACGGTGAATTGGGGAAGGCCGCACACACAATCATGAAACTTGACGACACCGGTCAAAAGGCCCAGGCACTCCTTTTCTATCTGCGCGTAGCACTGTTCCGTAGGGGTCATGGTGCATGACGCATATGCAACAGGGGCCCATGATGAGGCCTCATCACGTTGCAGGAGCACTGCCCCAATGCCCGATTGGCTGGCATCGGTCAAAATTTTGTCTCTTTCGCTGGATCAAAAAAAGCTAAGACTGGGTCCGTGGTGAGTTTAGTTTTGTGTTCTCTCCATTCGCGCTCGTGGGCAGGAAGCCATTGGAAGTCTGTCGTCTTCCTGACCAGGTTCCTGAGAGCCGTGGTATGAGAGGCGAGGTTAGGGATGAAATTCCCTAGGAAGTTGACCATGCCCAGAAATCGGAGGACCGCCTTCGTGTCCTCTGGCTTTTTCATGGCTGTGATAGCAGCCACCTTGTCCGCATCCGGCCGCACACTCAACTGGGAGATGTGGTCCCCTAGGAATTTGAGTTCCGTCTGACCAAAGGAGCATTTGGCTCTGTTGAGGCGTAGGCCCTGCTCACGTATGCGTTTGAACACGCGCTGGAGGCGACTGACATGCTCCTGGACCAAATGATTATGTTGTCGACATAGACGCGAACACCTTCAATGCCTTCCATCATTTGTTCCATGATCCTATGGAACACTTCTGAAGCCGATATGATCCCAAACGGCATCCTGTTGTAACAATATCTGCCAAAGGGGGTGTTAAAGGTACACAGGTTCCTGCTGGATTTTCGAGCTGGATTTGCCAGAATCCTTTCGAGGCGTCAAGTTTGGTGAAGAGCTTGGCACGAGCCATCTCGCATGTGATCTCTTCGTGCTTGGGAATTGGATAATGCTCCCTCATGATATTGCGATTCAGATCCTTGGGATCAATGCAAATTCTCAGCTCGCCGGAAGGCTTTTTTACGCACACCATGGAACTGACCCAGTCGGTTGGTTCCGTAACTCTGGAGATCACTCCTTGGTCCTGGAGATCCAGCAGCTGCTGCTTGAGGCGGTCCTTGAGGGGTGCTGGGACTCTGCGAGGTGCATGCACCACAGGCGTGGCATTCTGTTTGAGTAGGAACTTGTAAGTATATGGGAGCGTGCCCATGCCTTTGAAGACGTTGCGGTGCTGGTCGATGATGGCGTCGAGTTGCGTCCTGAAGTCAGCGTCCTGGAAAGCAGACGTGTCATCACGAGAGAGAGAGTGAACTCTTTGAACGAGGTTCAACAGCTTGCACGCCTGTGCGCCAAGCAGGGAGTCCTTCGAGGAGCCCATGATCTCGAAAGGAAGGATGTCTTTCCGTGACTTGTACGTCACTTCAAGTTGGCACGAGCCGGTAGCAGGAATGATGTTGCCATTGTAGTCCAATAGCTGGCAGGCCAATGGAAGCATGGCTGGTTTGACACGAAGGCTTTGGAAAGCAGACCACGCCATGAGATTGGTGGAGGCACCAGTGCCCAGGCGGAATCGTATTTGGGACCGGTTGACCGTTAGGGTGGCACACCACTCATCGTCTGGATCGATGCTGTATACCGACAGCGGCTGGTGTCTTTGCTTCGGGGACAGCCTGTTTTTCGTTATGACACCAACTCGAAAAGGCGCCTTCGGGTCCTCGGTGTCACTGCTGTGTGGGAGGTCCGCATCGGACTCGGTGACCGTGGGTTGAATTGCCCGAACATTCCTGCGAGGCTGGCTGAAGCAATATGAGTTGGCAGGCTGAGCTGCTCTACAGCAGGCAGCATAGTGGCCAAGTCTTCCACATCGTAGGCATTGTCGAGATTTTGCGGGGCATTGCCGCTTTAAATGGGTGGAGCCACAGTTGCCGCATGTCATGACGTCAGCACGTTCGCTGCACCTCCGCGCATGCGCGGTGCGGTCGTGCGTGGTGCGCGCCTGCGCATTACGTTCCTCAACGTCGCCGTCCCCTCATCTGGTGCGTACAAGCGTGGGAGTCCACGAAAAGCGTGCAAAATGGCCGCTCTCATCCAGGCTGAGGCCCTGGAGGTGCTCAATCACTTGGACCCGTTCCGCCTCGTGGGGACCTTGCCGCGCCGTTTCAGCTGCTTGTATATGGGAAAACCGACTTGTGGCGTTTTCATGTAAGACACAGGTCTCGATTGCGGTCGCGAGGGTGAGTTGCTTTACTTTGAGGAACTGCTGACGTAGGGGGTCCGACTGACACCAAAAACGATCCGGTCGCGTATAATGGAGTCGGAGATGGGTCCGTAGCTGCAAGATTGCGCAAGGATGCGGAGGTGCGTGAGAAAGGATTGGAAAGCTTCATCCTTACCCTGCAAACGCTGCTGGAACACATGGCGTTCAAAACTTTCATTCACCTCTACGCTGCAGTGAGTGTCAAACTTGAGGAGGACCGTCTTGAACTTCATCTTATCTTCATCATCTGCAAAGGTGAGAGAGTTGAAAATGTGGACTGCATGGTCTCCGGCCGTGGAGAGGAGAAGAGTAATCTTTCTGGTGTCCGAGGCACCCTCCCTGTCCGTGGCTTCGAGGAAGAGCTGGAAGCGCTGTTTGAAAATCTTCCAGTTGACCCCGAGGTTGCCAGCGATGCGGAGCGGCGGTGGCGGGCTGATGTTGTCCATGTTGCAGGATGACGGAATGCTGGAGGAAGGCAGATCATTTGCAGGTAGGTCTAAGAAGTGCTAATATTCCTCAACCCCTGGTATCATGATGTGTTGGGTGTTCTGGATCACATACAGGTCACCAACACCTGAAATAGTGCAACACAATTTGATTGAATCAGTAACTGTTTAAACATACTCAGACGGTGGGTTAATACAATACTAGCTTTAACTAAAGACCTTTGCCTTGTCCTAACCAGTCGAAGCACTCAGCACATGGTGAATGTCTGTGTTGCAGGCTGTGAGCTCTGTCCTCCTAGCTAGCTGCAACTCGAATGAGTGGGAACTCTGATGCCCCCTGTCTTTATAGTGCGTGTGCTCTCACTGGTGATTGGCTGCGGTGTTGTGTGTGTTGATTGGTCCCACTGTGTGTCCATCAGTGTGTGTCTGCACCATGATATACTGGTGTATATTATGATAGGCTCCTGTTCTCTTTCTTGCTTACGTTTACGTACTTCGATTAGCCATTTGCTTTTGTTGTCAGGGAATATAATTCAACTTCTAACAACATGTAGGGTTTTCGGTGACCCACACAGAGACAAATTGTACATGGGGTCAGAGAATATTATTTTGGGAAAAGGAAAACAAGTGAGGAAATAGATCACAGAGACACATTCACACAGATTCCATACTATGCTAGAAGCAAAGAAAATGCTGAAACAATCCACAGAATGTTAAATTCAGCAGAGAACGTCAAAAGCAAAGCTGTCCATTCCTTCTTAAATAGGCTGTTGGGAGTACGAAATAAGACCATAAACAATCTTTGGCTTGACCACTGACAACCCAGCACAGTTTTTCCAGGTCTTTCTGTACTCTCATCGTGCATGCTATTAAAAGTTTACGGTCATATGTTTGGCTCAGGCCTGAAAACAGGGAGTGCTGAACTCAGTGTGCAGATTCCAGCACAAGCTGCTTCTCCTGTCTGTTTCCCCATCACAGTTAAGTACAGTAGCATTGTAAAAAGAAGTGTGATGGTATAACTGATGGTTACTTTCATCTTGCTGAATGGAACAATGGTTAAAAAATTACAAAATAAAACACTTCAGTATTTTAAAGCAGAACTAAAAGCTATAAAGAATGTTTTGTAGAAAGATATACCGAATTGTATTATTTTTAAACAAACCTAACAATGATAACTTCTATCTGTGAGTTGATTGCTTGCTATCTTCATTATAATACCACTGTTTAGGGCAGCACGGTGGCGCAGTGGTTAGCATTGCTGCCTCACGGCGCCGAGGTCCCAAGTTCGATCCCGGCTCTGGGTCACTGTCCGTGTGGAGTTTGCACATTCTCCCCGTGTTTGCGTGTGTTTCACCTCCACAACCCAAAAAATGTGCAGGGTAGGTGGATTGGCCACGCTAAATTGCCCATTAATTGGAAAAAATGGATTGGGTACACTAAATGGTTTTTAAAAAAAATAAAAAATACCACTGTTTGCCTACTGTCGAGAATTGTCACTGCAGATTACAACTGTAACAGTCTGGCTGGACATAATATGGTGTAACTACCTGTTGCATTGGCTGGGTGTATTCTTAAAGAAGTGGAAAAATTGTAGCGCACAAATACTCCGAGAGACGAATAGAGTGAAGTCGATGAGGCTTTATTAAGCGTGACTGTTTACTACTGTCTACTACTGAACTGCGGGGGAGGACTCCTGGTACTTATACTCCGCCTTCAGGGCGGAGCTAGAGGTCAACGGCCAACCAGGACCCGGGATCTGTCAGCCAATGACATCACGGCTACACAGTCCCACATGACCCCTAATGCATACTACCACATTCACCCCTTGTTAAAAATGAACCCGGCGGGGTGATGCTTCGCATGGTGGTAAGGGTTTACAAGGCTGGTCCTGGGAGGAAAACTTTCGCTTGTTATTACAGTATGTACAAGGTTTTTTTTTGTTTCGAACTATTTACAGTAATTGTCAGGAGAAAAAGACAAAATGTTCTCGTTAAAAGTCCACATATTGTAGTGTTAGATCGACGCCACGAGTCGGTCGGGTGGTCTGGTCGTCCGTATTGATTGCCTCGGCCCCGGTGGTGGTGGTGGTGCTTGTTCCGGTGTTGTCGTCTCCGGGAGCCTTACGGTTTCAGCTTGGGCTTCACTCCTGGTCGGGGCTGGGAGGAGGACCGATCCTCCTGGGAAGGGAGCGGTCGCGGGGTGCGGCAGTGGCAGGAAGGGGGTGATTGGTGTCGGGGGGGTGTGTGTGTTGCCGGCGGGCGCCAGATCTCGCAGGGAGACCGTGCCCTGTCGGCTGTCGTGGTACTCCACGTAAGCGTACTGCGGGTTCGCGTGAAGGAGGTGAACCCTTTCGACCAACTGGTCTGACTTGTGCGCCCGCACATGTTTTCGGAGCAAGATGGGTCCTGGGGCCGCCAGCCAGGTCGGCAGCGACGTTCCAGAGGAGGACTTCCTGGGGAAGACAAGGAGGCGCTCATGAGGTGTTTGGTTAGTGCTAGTACACAGTAGTGACCGGATGGAGTGGAGGGCGTCCGGGAGGACCTCCTGCCACCGTGAAACTGGGAGGTCCCTGGACCGTAGGGCCAGTAGGACGGTCTTCCAGACCGTGCCGTTCTCCCTCTCTACTTGCCCGTTCCCCCGGGGGTTGTAGCTGGTCGTCCTGCTCGAGGCTATACCGTTGCTGAGCAGGAACTGGCGCAGCTCGTCACTCATGAAGGAGGACCCCCTGTCGCTGTGGACGTATGCGGGGCAACCGAACAGTGTGAATATGGTGTTCAGGGCTTTAATGACTGTGGCCGCGGTCATGTCAGGGCAGGGGATGGCGAATGGGAAGCGGGAGTACTCGTCCAGCACATTAAGGAAGTATATGTTGCGGTCGGTGGAGGGGAGGGGTCCTTTGAAATCCAGACTAAGGCGTTCAAAGGGGCGGGAAGCCTTAATCAGGTGCGCACCATCCGGCCTGAAAAAATGCGGTTTGCACTCTGCGCATATGTGGCAGTTCCTTGTGACTGTACGGACCTCCTCCAAAGAGTATGGGAGGTTGCGGGACTTAATAAAGTGGTAGAACCGAGTGACCCCCGGGTGGCAGAGGTCCTCGTGGAGGGTTTGGAGGCGGTTAATTTGTGCGTTGGCACATGTGCCGCGGGATAGGGCATCGGACGGCTCATTCAGCTTTCCGGGACGATACAAGATCTCGTAGTTGAAGGTGGAGAGCTCGATCCTCCACCTTAAGATCTTGTCGTTTTTGATTTTGCCCCGCTGTGCATTATCGAACATGAAGGCTACCGACCGTTGGTCCGTGAGGAGAGTGAATCTCCTGCCGGCCAGGTAATGCCTCCAATGTCGCACCGCTTCCACTATGGCTTGGGCTTCCTTTTCCACTGAGGAGTGGCGGATTTCTGAAGCGTGGAGGGTTCGGGAGAAAAAGGCCACGGGTCTGCCCGCTTGGTTAAGGGTGGCCGCTAGAGCTACGTCGGAGGCGTCGCTCTCGACCTGGAAGGGGAGGGACTCGTCGATGGCGCGCATCGTGGCCTTTGCGATATCCACTTTGATGCGGCTGAAGGCCTGGCAAGCCTCTGTCGACAGAGGGAAGGTCGTGGTCTGTATTAGGGGGCGGGCCTTGTCTGCGTACTGGGGGACCCACTGGGCGTAGTATGAAAAGAACCCCAGGCAGCGTTTTAGGGCTTTTGAGCAGTGCGGGAGGGGAAATTCCATGAGGGCGTGCATACGTTCGGGGTCGGGGCCTATTATCCCATTGCGCACTACGTAGCCTAGGATGGCTAGCCGGTTTGTGCTAAAAACGCACTTGTCCTCGTTGTACGTGAGGTTCAAGGCTTTAGCGGTCTGGAGGAATTTTTGGAGGTTGGCGTCGTGGTCCTGCTGATCGTGGCCGCAGATGGTTACATTGTCGAGATACGGGAACGTGGCCCGTAACCCGTGTTGATCAACCATTCGGTCCATCTCTCGTTGGAAGACCGAGACCCCGTTTGTGACGCCAAATGGGACCCTTAGGAAATGGTATAATCGCCCGTCTGCCTCGAAGGCTGTGTACTTGCGGTCACTTGGGCGGATGGGGAGCTGATGGTAGGCGGACTTGAGGTCCACGGTGGAGAAGACCTTATATTGGGCAATCCGATTGACCATGTCGGATATGCGGGGGAGAGGGTACGCGTCTAGTTGTGTGTACCTGTTGATGGTCTGGCTATAGTCTATGACCATCCTTTGCTTCTCCCCTGTCTTTACTACTACCACCTGTGCTCTCCAGGGACTATTGCTGGCCTGGATTATGCCTTCCTTCAGTAGCCACTGGACTTCGGACCGAATGAAGGTCCGGTCCTGGGCGCTGTACCGTCTGCTCCTAGTGGCGACGGGTTTGCAATCCGGGGTGAGGTTTGCAAACAAGGATGGGGGTTGAACCTTGAGGGTTGCGAGGCCGCAGATAGTGAGTGGGGGTATCGGGCCGCCAAATTTGAAGGTTAGGCTCTGTAGATTGCACTGGAAGTCTAATCCCAGTAATGTGTGGGCGCAGAGTTGGGGAAGGACGTAGAGCCTGTAGTTTTTGAACTCCCTCCCTTGCACCGTTAGGGTAACTATGCAGAAGCCTTTGATCTGTACGGAGTGGGATCCTGCAGCTAGGGAAATCTTTTGTGCGCTGGGACGGATGGTCAAAGAACAGCGTCTTACCGTGTCGGGGTGGATAAAGCTCTCCGTGCTCCCGGAGTCGACCAGGCATGGTGTCTCGTGCCCGTTTATCAGCACCGTTGTCGTGGTCGTCTGGAGCGTCCGGGGCCGTGCTTGGTCCAGCGTCATTGAAGCCAGACTTGGTTGTAATGGTTGAGCGTCTTCTTCGAACCCCGTGGAGCCGTCGACACTGGGGTCCGTTGTTGCCGTCCAAGATGGCGTCGGGGGTGAATAAGATGGCTGCCCCCATGCATCACACATGGCTGGGGGGTCACAAGATGGCGGCGGGGGTGGACAAAATGGCCGCCCCCATGCGTCACATAGGTCTGGGGTGGTCCAAGATGGCGGCGCCCTTCCTCCCCTCGTGGTGGCCGGGACCCAAAATGGCGGCGCCTGCGGGTCGCACATGGGACGCTGGGGGGGTTGGGGAGCGTTAGGAACACACAGGACTCCCTCTTCTCTGGGGACAGCGGTGGCCGGGACCCAAAGTGGTAGCGCGGGCGGGTCATACATGGGGCGCGGGGGGGGGGGGAGGTTGGGGAGCGTAAAAGGCATGCAGGGCTCCCTGTTCTCCGGGGAGAGCGGTGGTCGGGACCCAGAGTGGTTGCGCCTGCGGGTCGTACATGGGGCGCTGGGGGGGTTGGGGAGCGTAAACTGCGTGCAGGGCTCCCTGTTCTCCTGGGACAGCGGCGACCTCCCGGGACCGGCACACAGCCGCGAAATGGCCCTTTTTTCCGCAGCTCTTACAAATCGCTGCGCGGGCCGGGCAGCGCTGCCGGGGGTGTTTCGCCTTGCCGCAGAAATAGCAGCGGGCTCCCCCGGTGCGACTTGGCGTTTGAACCGCGCAAGCCTGTGGGGTGTCCGGGGGGGGTGTGGGTTTGTCGCGATGGGTACGTACGGAGCCCAATGTGCTGCCGCGCGGTCGGGGCCGTAGGCGCGGGTGTTTCGCGCGGCCACGTCTAGGGAGGCTGCTAGGGCCCGTGCCTCTGAGAGTCCTAGCGACTCTTTTTCTAGAAGTCTTTGGCGGATTTGGGAGGAGTTCATACCTGCCACAAAAGCATCGCGCATTAACATGTCCGTGTGTTCATTTGCGTTCACCGGCGGGCAGCTGCAGGCCCGTCCCAAAATTAGTAGCGCGGCGTAGAATTCATCTATCGATTCTCCGGGACTTTGCCGTCTCGTTGCGAGTTGATAGCGAGCGTAGATCTGGTTTACTGGGCGAACATAGAGACTTTTTAATGCTGCGAACGCCGTCTGGAAATCCTCTGCGTCTTCGATGAGGGAGAAAATCTCCGTGCTTAACCTCGAGTGCAGGACCTGTAGTTTTCGGTCTTCTGTGACCCGGCCGGGGGCCGTTCTGAGGTAGGCCTCGAAACAAGTCTGCCAGTGCTTGAAAGCAGCTGCTGCGTTCACTGCGTGGGGGCTGATCCTCAGGCATTCCGGGATGATCCTGAGCTCCATAGTCCTTTAGTCACGCTTAATAAATTGTAGCGCACAAAGACTCCGAGAGACGAATAGAGTGAAGTCGATGAGGCTTTATTAAGCATGACTGTTCCCCCGCAGTTCAGTAGTAGACTGCCTGTGGGGGAGGACTCCTGGTACTTATACTCCGCCTTCAGGGCGGAGCTAGAGGTCAATGGCCAACCAGGACCCGGGATCTGTCAGCCAATGACATCACGGCTTCACAGTCCCACATGACCCCTAATGCATACTACCACAAAACTTATGCAGGGTCTCAAAAGTTCCTGCTATTGTTTTGTTGGAAGATCAGAGGAGGCCTGGAGAAATGGTGTAAATGACTGCGCTTAGCCATTTGCACTGTTTCCTGGGAATTTTTCCCCATCTGAGCACATAAACATAGCATTTACAGTGCAGAAGGAGGCCATTCGGCCCATCGAGTCTGCACCAGCTCTTGGAAAGAGC
Organism: Scyliorhinus torazame; assembly: GCF_047496885.1. NCBI lineage: Eukaryota > Metazoa > Chordata > Chondrichthyes > Carcharhiniformes > Scyliorhinidae > Scyliorhinus > Scyliorhinus torazame. The sequence continues at coordinate 280,138,810 of NC_092709.1, read as the reverse complement.
ACCCGTCCCAAGGTCCGCACCTCCACCCTATCCCCATAACCCAGTAACCCCACCCAACACTAAGGGCAATTTTGGACACTAAAGGCAATTTAGCATGGCCAATCCACCTAACCTGCACATCTTTGAACTGTGGGAGGAAACCCACGCACACACGGGAAGAACGTGCAGACTCCGCACAGAAAGTGACCCAAGCCGGGAATCAAACCTGGGACCCTGGAGCTGTGAAGCAATTGTGCTATCCACAATGCTACCGTGCTGCCCACTAATAAACTCCACCTAATAGGTAAACATAGTTTGAAGCAGTGTAATGCCTGAGCGATTGGCGTTCACCAGATTTGAACAACGGAAACTATTTCTTAGAATAATTATAACAGAGTGCTAGGATGTGTTACTGGCTTCTACAGCTCCAGGGTCGATTATTCCCGGGAATGTCCATGCTCAGCCCCCGGATCCGCGTGCTAAGACCCGATTGGCTGATCGGATCTCGTGATCTTTCAAAACCTCACCCCTTCAAGGGGCCTGCTACTACATCCCTCACCCTTTAAGTCCCTTACTACAACACACTATAAAAAGATAAATACTTTTGACATAATTCATTATAAACTCAGTCTATTTGGGGACTTCCTCTTCCTCTCGGAGCGACATAGCACAACAGGTTGGGTTTCAACAGTAGAAGTAATCTCGGTTGGATTCTTTGAAACCTGACTTTCTTCTTGCAAGGGTGCAACGGTGTTCCTTGTGTCTTCAGCTCCTACTGGAACAGTACTTGGCCTTTCTTCAGGCTGACTCACCTCTTCAGTTCCTTGACCAGCAGCCACATAACTGGCAGATACAATCAGAGCGGACTGCCCCACTGGTTTTCAAAGTCTCCTCAAATGATCCATATGTTTTTTTTGGATTTTTTCATGTGCCTCCACCTAATATGATACCGGGCCCATTCTGCGCACCACAACACCCGGGACCCAACACGGCCCACTTCCAAATTATTTGGCAAACGCTAGGTCATCTACTTTGAATGTCCTCTCACCCATTAGTGCATTGTGGTTCTTCTTCTGAACACCTTGCCTTGACTCCACACTCCCATGCCAAATCTGGAAACACCAAGTCCAATCTGGTTCTTAACCAACAACCCTTCATTAACTCAGCAGGAATCACTCCAGTGGTCATGTGTGGCATGGTTCTGTAAGTAATGAGGAAACCCACCGATTTTTCCCCCAGTGATGCTGGTGGTCCTTTTTTCATGGCTGCCTTAAAGGCCTGTTTAGCACGTTCAGCAAGTCCACTCGAGGAGGGGTGGTAAGGTGTAGTGTTTACTCCCATTTGATGGCATGAAGTGTTGGAACTCAGCACCGGTAAATGCTGTCCATATTGTCTGAAACTAGCACCTCTGGCAAATCGTGGAGGGCAAAGCAGTGACGTGGGGTGCAATTTAACCGGAAAAAATTCTGGAGTCCAGTTTTAGGCATGTTTCTTGGCACTTTGCTGTTGTGTTTTGGCCTCAGGGAGTTTCCCTCTACCGAGACCGCACTTGAAGTCATTTCCTGGTGGAGAGATGTAGAAGAGACCCGGGACTGGAATCTGGGAATGTGGCACTGAGGAGAACAGGGAGGAGAGAGGAGGTAGCGGGAGTTTGGCGGGCCCAGAGAGAGAGTGTGATGCTGTGGAGACTGGACGAGAGAGGAGGCTGCAGAAATGTGGTGAACCCAGAGCTCTGACTGTTGCTGCGAGCTCAGTGTAAATGCCTTCTTCAGTGATAGCTTTGCAGCCACAATATCTCCGAGGGGCAGGAAGACCTGCCCGATGCTGCTGAAGCACTCACTTTCCAGAAACTTCTCCTTAATTTTCTTGACACATTCTTTGTAGCTTTCCTCGCAGCTGACAAAGTTCTTCCTTGATTTTGCAAAAGTGCATTCCCATTTTCCTCAACACCCGCAGTTGGAAATGTCCTTCCAAATCAGCACTCGCCCATTCCCAAGCATACCGCAGCTTAGTTTCAATTTGATTGTTCATTCTTAAATAATGTGTCACAGGTATTGACCTGAATTCCAGCCAGAGTTACGACCTGCTTATTGTGAGTGTGCAGACAATCTGGGACCAGCCTGAGCAGGCTGGGTTGCTACCGGGAGACATACCTGCACAGTAAATAACAGTCGCAGGTGTACTCCTACAGCCCTGGCATCTCACTTCAGCAGTAAAACACAAGGCCTCTCCACCCTGCAAAGCACATATAAAAATAATCTCTTTCACATTGTCCCTGTTTAATTAGCCATGGCTGTAACACCCTCCCCGATATCAGTGCAACTTGACTTGACTCAGTCATGCTGACAATCTGCGGCTCAGAAGTTACAGTGCAACAGTTGTGGTTAAACAGCAGGCACATCCCATTGAGGAATACTCTGTCCTACTGAGAATGGATGGCGGGTTAGAGGCATGTTTGACACATGCTGAAGAATAACTAAACCATTTCCCATACAAGAGTTGGCTAAGAAATGCTTTAAAATGAAGAGCACGGCACTGCAAAATGTGTAAACATCAACGTCCCAGGAATCAGGCAAATTATTTGTTTTCAAATTGGACTAAACCTTCAAACGCAGGCAGAATTCCCAAAACTGTAATCTCGTGTATTTTCAGGGGGTGAAGATGGCGGCATCCACTGGCTGCGCGTGGTCCGGGGAGGTAAAGATGGCGGCGCCCACTGGCCGCACGTGGTCCGGGACGAAGATGGCGGCACCCATTGTGTGTGGGTCAGGGGGGAGGGGGCGATAGCGGCGACTGCGCGGGCCTGGCACACCGCAGCGAAGTGGCCCTTTTTGCTGCAAGCCTTGCAAATGGCAGCGCGGGCCGGGCAGTGTTGGCGAGGGTGCTTCTGCTGGCCGCAGCAGTAACATCGGGGACCCCCGGGGTGCGCGGATTGGCGTGTGGCACAAGCGTATTGGCTGGGTAAAGCCTCGGCTGGGGCGGTCGTTTGTGGGGTCCACGAGAGATAGGAGGGGTGGGCCGCACGGCCAGAGGGGTAGGCCTGAGCATTACCAGGTGAGCCGACCGTCATGGAGAGTGCTAGCTTCTTAGTCCCCGTTAGGTCGAGCGCGGCCCCTTTAAGCAGCCTTTGGTGAATGAGGTCCGACCCAATCTCCGTTACAAAAGCATCGCGCATAAGAAGGTTCGAATGTTCGGTGGCCGTAACGGCCTGACAGTCGCAGTCCCGGACGGGTGGGATTAGGGTCTGCCAGAAGTCTTCTATGGACTCACCAGAGAGTTGAGAGCGAGTGGCGAGTACATTCCTGGCGAAGAGTGTGTTCGCTTTCTGTGCGTAGTTTTCGTTGAGGAGCGCCATGGCGCCCACGTAGTTCGGGGCGTCCTGGATCAGCGGAAACACGCTGGAGCTCAACCTTGAGTACAGGATCTGTATCTTCTGAGCCTCCGTCAGAGGGGTGGTCGCTGAGTTGATATAGGCCTTGAAGCAGGCTAGCCAGTGATTAAAGTCCTTTCTGGAGTCGCTCGATTGCGGATCCAGCTGCAGGCGATGTGGTTTGATTCGGATGTCCATCTTCTAGAAAATCTTACTGCAATAAATTGATGCACGATCAATTGTACAAAGACTCAGGTTGGATACAACTGTGGCTTTATTGCAGTAAGATGTGTGGCCTCTCACAGCAGCTGGCGAAATGGCTGCTGAATGGAGGACACGCATATTTATACTCCTAATGGGCAGAGCCAGCAGGCAGGGACTACCGGCGAACCTGTAGTACAGGTCCTACCTTACATCACCTAATAAAGGTATAATAGTGGCTTACCTGTATACCTCGCCGATGAGAACGGGAGAGGGGCCATCTCTAAAGTCCTGAAGCATGCCCCCACACAGGAAGCCTCCTTTATCCATACCCACTCCAACCCCGCTCCCTGTTCTTCTCGTGTCTATGTGAGGTCCTCCGGGTGCTCCGGTTTCCTCCTGCAGTCCAAACATGTGCAGGTTAGGTGAATTGGCCATGCAAAATTGCCCCTCAATGTCCAAAGGTTAGATGGGGTTACAGAGTGATGGGAATAGTGTGGGGCCATGAGCCTATGTAGGGTGCTTTTTCAGAGGGGCAGTCCAGACTCAATGGGTCAAATGGTCTCTTTCTGCACTGTAGGAATTCTATGATTCCATGAAGTGTTGATGTGGAAATGCTGGCATTGGACTGGGGTGAGCACAGTAAGAAGTCTTACAACACCAGCTTAAAGTCCAACAGCTTTGTTTGGAATCACTAGCTTTCGGAGCACAGCTCCTTCCTCAGGTGAGCCAGATAGCCAGATGAAACGGCCACCTGGCCTCCATTGACCCAAGTAAAGGTGAGAGACCGACAATCAGTTAGGGCTTCTACTCTGGTAGCCTCACACCATGCAAGGCCCCCCCCCCCCCCTCACCCTTATGCTCCCCGCCTTCTCTCAGGGTGCCATCCAAAGTCCGGTTGTGTTAGGGGGCCACACCCTTCACACTCACTCCCAGATACAGCAGAAGCCCCTGGGCCCGAGACCCCAGAGTTCAGCCATGAACATTACTTGGACTGGGTGCAGGCCCCCTCTTTGGTCATTGGGATGTCCCCAGTGTTGAAGCCCAGCTCTTGGGTGTTTGATGATGGCTGCTGCCTCTGTGGTGTTGATGTCTCCAGTATTCAGGCAAAGTGTCCAGGCCTCACAGCCTGATTGGGATGCTAGGCAGTAACACTTGCCTGCGACGTCTACCCTAGATAATCCTCTTGGGAGCTGTGAAGTGCTCACATTACTAACATTGCCAATTGCTTGTTAGTTACAGTGACCTGCAGCATATTACTCATGGATGTGGTTCTGTCCTGGGTTGTTTTCTGGGATGGACTGACAGCAGCTGAAGTTGCCCACATTATGGGTATACATGATTGTGTGTGTGTGTGGGGTGGGGGGGGTGGAATGTCAGACCCACGGATGCTGAGCCCCTCGCCCTCCAGCCCGGTTGCAACTCCCCACCCATGGCGGCCGAACCCCTGATTGGGCTCATCCCCTCATGGGGGCTTCCCTACCTGCTCCGAGCAATGGGCAGCAGCCCCAGTGCCACGGGCTGATTGCCCGAATTCCAAGATGACAACTCACCCCTCCCAATCCCCATAACAGACATTGTGCCAGCTTCACATTTTTCAATATGTGTGCTAATGAGCACCCGTGTGCCCACTTGGTAGGTGTGGTGGTATGTATTAGGGGTAATACGGTACACCAAGTGTCGACAGGCTATTGGTGAAGGGATGCCAGGTCCTGATAGGATCTGCCACCTACTGGACTCCAACCAGAAATGCCCGTATAAGAACCCAGTTTTCCCCTCCACTTCCCTCAGCAGCTGCATTCTGTAACCACGCTGCTGGGGATAATGTTCTGCTTAATAAAGCCTTCAATTGACATTACCTCAACCTGCCTCGTGTCATATTGCGGAGCTACAGTAGGGAGCCAGTTAGATCACGGGAGGCCGCTCATTACAGGATCATTCCCATTAATGAGATGGAGATTTGCCTCGTGGCAGGATCTGGATCTCGCCAATGGTAACGGGCCAGTTAGATCGGAAACCGATCGGTGCCCGGCGCGGTTCCCGATTTCAGCATCTCCCACGATCTAACTCATTCACCCAGATTCGTGCCCGCCGTGGCCAGCAGATCGCGCCCATTGTTCACCTCGACTGAGAAACCTCGAACACGAGGCCACAGACACAGGATAGATTTCGTCATTTAAAGGATTGTGAATCTTTGCCATTCTCTACCTCACGAGGGCTGTGGATGCTCCATCAGTGAATATATTCAAGGCTGAAGTAGAGATTTGAACTCTCATGGAAACAAACATGGGGAGTGGGCAGGAAGTGGAATTGAAGCAGAAGATCAGCCATGCGTGAGGGGCCAAATAAATGTCCTATTACTTAGTTTATATGTTGACTTCATGCCGGGGCCAGATACTTAACAGAATCTAGGATTTGACATGTTGTTTTTTCTGTTGATGAAACTGGTAGAAGAGAAGAGTTGAAGTTGTATTTTTTTTTCACAGTGTTAGTCAGTGATAGAAAAGCTAGTGGCAGCTTCATAGTTAATTAGTTGTTCAGTTTGAAGTGGTTACCTGGTCAACAGGGGATACCTCAGTTCGCAGGGGTACTTGGTAGTATAAACATAGGAGGCTGTTGCAAGTGTGCAGAGTAAGTAGCATGGAGTCCAATTTGATGGAATACTGTTTCTACAGATTACTTAACTTTGGAATTTGGTAAGTGAGGGGAAAGGTGCTGTGAGGGAAGAGATTCTGCTCTGGTTTCCTCCCACAGTCCAAAGATGTACAGGTTAACTAGATTGGCAATGATAAATTGTCCCTTAGTGTCCAAAGATGTACAGGTCATTTGGGGTTACAGGGATAGGGTGGGGGGTGGGACTTGGTAGGGTGCTCTTTCGGAGAGTCGGTGCAGACTTAATGGGCCAAATGGCCTCCTTCTGCACTGTAGGGATTCTATGAAATCAAGGAATATGGAACAAAAATGGATTAATGAAGTTGAGTATGGGTGAACCATAAATTAAAGAATAGACCCGTTAGATTGGGTCAGATGATCTACAATTCCTTAGGTCCTATTATTTTCACATTCTAAAAGCAAACTGGCTTTTCAAGGAAATGTAACCATGATAGATGATAGATGATTTGCAGGAACTGCTTTTAACCTTACGTCCCCATTTTTCAGAGACAGTTCCTGAATGAGATACTGAATCCCAGAGCAGATAATGGCCTGAATCTTGCACTCGTTGAGCGCGCGTGATTGGCCAGTCTCAGAGATTAGTGAAATGCACTTCCAGCTATGGAAGTGACCACGATTCCACCTTGACTGGCTCATTGACTGGCAGCCGGTGTGAAAGGCGCTCTGAGAAAGGCTCAGCTCTGTTAGGAGAGGCTGGGAGAGGGAGGGTGCCGAGCTGACTGAGGTTGAAGGCAGACATCTTCATTGAGCTCCGTGAAGGCTGACAGCTGCTGTGGAGACGCCTCGTGGAGCTTCCGTATTGGAGAAATGAACTGAGCTCAGAAAAATGCTGCAAACTATGCCAAACTGCAAATTCAAGTACCTGACAGAAAACTTCATCGCACACCAGACCTCAAATGTCCGCTTTCATTTGATATCACCCTGGATGTTTCATCCTGCCCTGGATCATGTTTGTTGTGAAAATGTGAAGACCATCTAGCTGGTTGGCTGGTTTGCCAATTGTAAAAGTGGACGGGCCACGTAAAATCAGCACAAATTACCTCCTTAATGGGGTTAATTACCCTCTTAATTATCAAAGTGTATATCTCAGACTCCCGCGTACAACCCCTGACAGTAACATTGCGCGCAAGCACCGTGAGGCCAGGTGCCCACCAATGTCAACTTGAGCGATTTCGCGTGTTTCTGGGTCGGGTATGCACCCACCCAATCAACAATAAACCCATTTGGGCTTAACAACGTTCAACAGGCATCATTGGTGCTCATACAATCATTTGTGCTCAAAAGCGATCATGTGGTCATCGCTTGTCATCAATTGACATCAATAGTGCTCAAGAAATATTATTTGCATTCATTTAGTACTATTTAATTACCTTCACAGAGCTCAGAAGTGTTCAACATCACAAACAATGAAAGCTTGCTCATGAGGAATAATTGTAAGTTCTAGCGATCACAACAAAATTTGGCAAATATCAGTTAACATTGTGTGGTGGATTTTTCCTACCAGCTGATGCAGTATGTTATGTATGCATTGTGCAGACTGCACTCATCCAGGGCCCATTGAGGCACACCGCAGTTTCTGGATTTTGGCACAAGTGAGGTCATCTGAAGTTGCAATGCCATTGTGGTGCTCAATGATGATGACCGTCACCACTACTCACCACTATTGGGAAAGGAAAATCCAGGACATTAACAAAGATTTAGTCACAACGTTATCCAAAGATGTGCAGATTAGGTGGATTGGCCGTGTTAATTGCCCCTTAGTGTCCAAAGATGTGTGGGTTAGGTGGGGTTACGGGAAGAGGGTGGGTGAGTGGGTTTAGGTAGGATGTTCTTTCAGAGGGTCGGTGCAGACTGATTAGGCTGAATGGCCTTCTTCTGCATTGTAGGAATTCCATGGTTCTATGGTTCTATCCTCTACATCTATATATGGACACATGGTCAACCAATAGGACTGTACTAACTGTGGGAATAAAGGGAGGATTGCATTGATGTTTACACGTCTAGATTCTGTCATAGGCTACAGTCGCTGTGACCCAGTACGCTATCCATCACTGTGTCAGGGAACTTTTAAATGCGTTATTTTGTTACGCAATAGCCTCCTTGTCCAATTCACCAGCAGCAATATGAGAGAAATACTTGAATGGGGACAATTCAACTTCCACAGAACATAGGCACAATAGACAACACAAATGTACTCATTTCTGTCCTCAGTACACTTCTTCACTGTCAAGCAAGGCTGGCAATCTCTGATTCGGGGCCTGGAAAATGCAACAAACAATAGACCTTCCCCTTTCAGAGTAGCTGGCCTCACCGAGCAAGGAGCCACAGCCCCACCCTCAGGGAGTCCCCATCTGACAGAGAGCCACAGCCCCACCCGCAAGGAGTCACACCCCCACCCAGCAGGGAGGACTGAGGGAGAGACAAGGGAGGGAGGGAGTAAGTGAGTGAGTGGGATTTGAGGAGGTGGAGGGGAGGCATAACTGAGTGGGTCTTGGGGTGAGGGAATGTGATTGAGTGGGGGTCAAGGGATGGGGAGGGACAGGTGCAGGTGATGAAGGAGAGAATTATCGAGTAATAATAATAATCTTTATTAGTGTCACAAGTAACAATAATAATTATAAGTAGGCTTACATTAACACTGCAATGAAGTTACTGTGAAAAGCCCTTGGTCACCACATTCCGTTCGGGTACACTGAGGGAGAATTCAGAATGTCCAAATTACCTAGCAGCACGTCTTTCAGGACTTGTAGGAAGAAACCACAAGTTAGGAGGTAATTTCAGAAGTCCAATTTGTACACCCTGGGCGGGATTCTGCACTAATGGGGCTACGTCCCCACTCCAGCGTGAGAACGTGGGCGAATTTCCTGAAGAAAGTCCAGAGTGATTCTCCTCCCTGGAGGGGGCTAGCAAGGCCCCGGAGTGCTTCTTGCAGCTCTGGCTGCCGATATGGGGCCCTGCACTTCCGGTCGGGAGTCCGTGCATGTGCACAGCGGTGACCTGTGGCGGCCGCCTCGCGCGACATGGCGGACCCACACCGTGGACCGGCACCAAAATGATAGGCCCACCCGAGATCACGTGCACCCGCGGATTGGTGGCCCCCGATCGATAGCCTGGCCATCTGTGAGGTCCCCCCCCCCCCCGCCGTGAAGGATCACCCCGCCCCCCCCCCCCCCCCCCCCCCACCAGGGCAGCCTGCAGCCGTACGCCGAGTTCCCGGCGGGTGGGACCATGAGAGAACCACGCCGTTGGGAACTCGGCCAGTTACACTTGGAGAATCGACGAGGGGCCTCTGTCAATGGTCCCCTATCCGCGCCATGTAGACCGTGCATGCACGATTCGCGGCAATTCTCCGGGGCCAGAGAATCGTGGGAGCAGCATTGCGCCAGATTTCGCCGTCGACGCCCATCCTTGGTCCCCGCGCTGAGCACGATTTCAGCACGGAGGCTTGGAGAATCCCGCCCCCTATGTCTTTCCATTTGTACAAAATAGATGGGGTGACCCGACACAACTCATTGCAGCTGCCACACCACATAAAACACTAACAAATCACAACTGCTGACACTGAACAAAGTGGAGCAAAAGAGTACACAATGTTATTTCTGATTGTTTTCTGTCTGCCTTGGGAATGAGCTGGATTGTGAAAAATAATAAGGAGAGGAGCCAAGCTACTGGAAGTCTGGAAAAACTTCTAATAACAACAGCAATTAACTTCCAATTGACCTTGGGGTATATTTAGACACATCTGAGCAATGGCTTTAAAGGGATGAATTGGACTATCTCACATTTCAATGTTACATCAATGCTGCAGATCCCAGGCTACCCAAATCCTACAGGAGACCAGCAACTACATTCCTATGGATTTTCACAGTAACTTCATTGCCCTGTTAATGTAAGCCTCCTGGTGACCGTAATAAAGATCATTATTATGTTTCAACAGTGCTTTACGAGAAAGAGAGAGGGAGCAAGGACAGTGCCAATAAAGAAAAATAAATTACAAACATCTTAAAAGAAGAATTCCAATGTTCAGAAGAAAAAAAAGCAAAGCACTTTAGCAAGCATTGCAATAACAAAAGTTTTTTGCTGCTGAAATCATTGTAGATAAACACCACCATCTAGAGGCTCTTCGTGTTACTACAATAGTTGCTTTCAAAGAAGCTGACCCAGATCTTTGGCCTGAAATTTATGTTTGCCGTGTGGGCGTGCGGCAGTCACGACGCAGCGCAAAATGGTGCACGGTTGAATCCAGACATCATCGCAGTGCCTCGTGATATTTCGGTTGGTAGGCACACGCAAATTGAAAGTGTGCCTGCCAGCAATTTAAGGGCCAATTAAGGACATTAAAAGTCCAATCAATACCGATTTTGAGAGACCCATACCCTTTCATGCTTGGCAAGTAGGCTTCACATTTTTCAATGAGGTTAGGTAAGAGTGACTGCCCTTGTTATCAAAGCAGCTTTGGACCGAGTTTGCCATCAAGAAGTCTGATCATAACTGGAGTCAATGGGAATCTGGTGGAATATCCTCCATTGGTTGGAGTCATACCAGGCATAAAGGAAGATGGTTGTCGTGGTTGGAGGTCAATTATCTAAGCTCCAGGACGTTACTGCAGGAATTCCTTAGGGTAGTGTCCTAGGTCCATCCATCTTCAACTGCTTTATCAATGATCTTCTTTCCAGCATAAGGTCAGATGTTGGGATGTTCGCAGATGATTGCAAAATGTTCAGTACCATTTACAACTCCTCAGATACTGAAACAGTCCATGTCCAAATGCAGCAAGACCTGGATAATAATCAGGCTTGGGGTGACAAGTAGCAAGTAGCATTTGTGTCAGACAAAGGCCAGGCAATGACGATCTCAACCAAGGGAAAATCTAACTATTGCCCCATGGCATTCAATGGCATTACCATTGCTGAATCCCCCACAATCAACATCCTGGGGGTTACAGTTGATCAGAAACTGAACTGGACCAGCCACATGAATACTGTGGCACCAATGGCAGGTCAGAAGTTAAGACACCTATGGTGAGTAACTCACTTCCTTCCTCCCCAAAGTTTGTCCAGCAGCTCAACACAAGTCAGAAGTGTGATGGAATACTGCCCACTTGCCTGGATGTGTGCAGCTCCAACAACACTAGTAAGGTCAACACCGTCCAAGTCAAAACAGCCCATCCACAAACATCCGTTTCTTCCACCACTGATGCACAGTGGCAGAAGTGTGTACCATTTGCAAGATGCAGGAACTCACCAAGGCCCCAAACCACTCACCATCCTGACTTGAAAATATATCGCCGTAGCTTCATTGTCACAAAGTCAAAATCACGGAATTCCCCCCTAACAGTACTGTGGGTGTACGAGAAGTTCAAGAAGGCAGCACCTTCTCAAGGGCAATTAGACAAGTTCCCATTGTCATGATATCCACATCAGCATATCATGGTGCAATCACACACACACCGATGGACAGGCAGTTGGACCAACCAGCACACACATAACATCGCAGCCAATCACCAGTGAGAGCACACACACTATAAAACAGGGAACACCACAGTTCCCACTCATTCTACCAGGAGATAGCTCAGAGCACAGAGCTCACAGTGCGCCACTCAGACATAGACCATGTGCTGAGTACCTCACTAAGATAGTGGTAGGGCTGGGTCCACAGGTGAGCTGGTGAAGCACGTACTCAAGCCAGTAGTTAGTTATTACAGTTGTTAAGACAATAAAACAGAGTTGTACCATCTACAGCCGTGTTGGATCATTTGTGCATCGGAACACCCAACACGACACCCACGAATTAAATTTTTAAAATTCAGGACAGGATATAAGCCCCAGAAGGAATGCCGAGGCGAGGAGTTAGGAGTATTAAAATGAGTTGTTAGCGTGTGAATTATAGTTCATTTTTGGAACATTTTGTTCATGTTGATCATTTTAGGAGGTTTAAGTCTATGCAGAGACTTCCTGCAGACAGGCCTCTTCATAAGTTTGGTCAAACCTGTCCAAGCAAAGTTTTCAAATGGATGCTGTGTAACTCTACTGCAAAGATCTCCTCAGATGAGGGGGGGTGGCCAGGAAGGGAGAGGAAGACAGATGCCCACAGGCACTGTAATAGAGTCTGCCCTCAGGGCCGAGGTGTACAGGCAGAAGGGGCTGACGTCCAGCAGGCATTGCAAGGAAGAAAGGTCAGGAGAAGGTGCCAATACTCGGCTGGAAGAGCATACAGGCTGCGATCCAGTTACCTGAATATGACAGAGATGCAGTTCCGAAGAAAGCTCCTCCGCTCCAGCGAAACAGTCACCATAATGTGTGACATGATCCAACCTGAGATAGCCTCAAGCTGTGTAGGTGGCCACCCAATGCCAGTGGCTGTGAAAATCACAGTTACCCTAAACATTTCTGCCTCAGGTTCATTCCGGGGACTGTGGGAGATCAATGCAGAGTGTCACAATCTGCAGTGTACAGCTCTATCAAACTGATGATCGATGCAGGATTGCAGAGTAAACACCTTCATTCAGTACAAGACAGATAAGGTCAGCCAAGTAGAGCGAGCCAGAGGTTTTGCAGTGAAAGCAGGATTTGTAAGAATTCAGGGAACCATTTACTGCACACAAGTGCCCACCGAGGCACTTATGGGAAAGCTGGTGGCCTTTGTGAATAGAAAGGGTTTCCACTCTTTGAGAGTTCAGATAGTGTGTAATCACTGGCACGAGATCCTGCAGGTTTGTGCTAGGAATCCTGGGAGCTGCTATGATGCGCACATCTTACATCACCTCCAGATGCTAAGGCTCTCCATAGCCCAGCTCACTGGGACAGCTGGCTGCTGGGGGCCAAAGACAGTACACTCAGAAGGTGGCTAATGGCACTGCTCAGACACCCAAGGATACCTGGGAGGAGAGCTACAAACAGAGTCATGCCTCCACAAGGGCAATTGTCGAGAGGACAATAAGCCTCCTCAAAATGAGGTTCTGCTGCCTGGACTGCTCAGGGGAATCTCCAGGAGGACTCCAAAACCAGGAAGTCAAAATGTTCGCAAGCAGTCCGCCCCCTTACTGCTCGGGGCTGGTGAAGCCTTCCTGGCACCGTCCTTTCCTGCCCCTCCCCTGAAATAAACTTTGCAGCACAATTATTGTCTGACTATAATAGTTTCTATCTATTACATAAAGCACAATATAGCCATGTGGCATGTCACATATTATGGTGATTTGTGACAGATACATACAACATTACACAAGGGACTTGGAGAAATTATTCACCAGTGAGTCCATTATGTGATCACAGTGACTTATATTTCTGCGTGTGAGTGCTACACCTTGGTGCTTCCCCCTCACCAGCAGCTGCATTTGAGGCAGGTTGCAGTCTCTGGTGTCCCGTTGCCTTAATGATTTTGGTAGCCGCCTTCTGGTTGCTGGGTCCTCTGAGGGCCCTGACTAGGCGAGAAATCCCAATGCCATGGCTGGGCACTCCTCAGTCATGGTGGTCTCCTCAGATGCGATGGTCACTGACAGAGGGGTGGAGGAGCTGCTGCCATCATCAGGAGTGTCCTCAGAGGAACCTCAAGATCCAGGGAGCTGGAGCTGCAGGTTATCCACCAACATGAGGTTTGCTTGAACATCCGTGCTCACCAGAGATGGATGGGGTGCCTCAATCATCTCTCACATTGACAATGACCTGCTGAGTGTGGGTGCGCAGGTCTGAATGCAACCCCAGAAACCCCGATTGAGTTCCTGAGCTGCTTCTCCATGAGAATCTCCAATCTGTCTATGGAGGATTCTATGCATTCATAGGTGTGGCTACCGCAGTGCTCATGCTCCACATGGATTCCTCCAATACAGAGATCTTGGCATGCAGGTCCTCGGAGATCCCTGTCAGATATTCATGTGAATCCCACTGGACACCCAGCATTTGCCGCCTAATAGGTGACTCCAGTGGCCCATCATCTGCCTCAACCTCAGCATCGTCCTGATATCCTGCAATTGTCTGATCATCAGTGCCCTGGGGACTCTCTGCCTCTGCCAGCTCATCAGGCGAGTGTGGCTTGCCTTCCCCTCTGTGCACTGCCATCTGCTCTAGAACACTGATGCCCACTGATGTGCCTGTATCTGCATTGGTGCTTAGTGGAGAGGGAGGATGTGATGTGAGTGCATCTGGCTGTAAATCATCCTCTAATGTCAAGGGAGGGTCTTCCGGATCATTCTGTGGTTTGGAGGATGTTCCATCTGAGGGAGAGGAAAACATATTAAAGTCTCCAGCAACATTTACACATCAGAGTGCATGCATTCTGGTAGCTTCTCAGAGTGGAAATCAGGCTGAGTGAAGAATTATGAATGGGGATAACGGGATTTCACATGTCAGTCTTACAACCACTGCCCTACATCCCTCATACCATTCCCCAATCTCTTCCCTGTCCACTAGACTCATACCCTCCCTCAAGACCCCTGCCTCTCTGTGGCCAGTGGACCTGGCTCCACGTTGTAACCACTTAAAATGGCCAACTCTCGATTCAAAATGGCAAACGGCAAAGGCTGATGGGTAAGTCAGTCAACAAGACACAAACGAGCAGCTGCAGGTTGGCTGTGTATTTACCTCTGGAAAGGCCAGACACTATCGATACCAGCAACCATCAGCATAACAAAACAACAGCCATCTGCATACTAATGAGCAATCCCCGGGAACAATAAGCAACATTTAGACACACAAAGCAAAATCAGACTCTTCGGCGCCAACAGAAGCCTACATAAAAGGAGGTGAACGACCACCTCAAGACCGCCCATCGATCAGGGAACTGCTCCAGCATTGGAGAAAATTGAACCAAGCGATTGGGACAAAGTACTGGGGACCAGGTACAGGGTCCATCCCGAAAGGCGGGAAGCCCCTGGGAATTATAAGAATTGAGCCCCAAGTTCAAATCGCGCTCTTCTAGCTCTTCTCCACCGCTTCTCCAGCTCTTCACTCTTCAGCAGCTGGTCGAAACTGTAAGTCTTACTTCAACGCTCGCTACGAGATAGGCGCTCCTAGCTATCAATCTGTACCAACTTCGAATCCCGCAGGCTCAGAACCCGAACGAAAGGCCATTTGTTTCCCTGACCTGGTGGGCCAGTTCCAAGTTAAGTATAGGCCTGTTAGTCGTAGAAGTAGCTTAAACGTAGAATTTGTGCATGAGTAGTGATTACTGTGTATAATAAATGTGCTTTGATTTAAATCTTACTAATCGGTGTATTGGATTATTGATCATTACTCGGACTTGAACCACGTGGCGGTATCATAAAGGTACCTGGCGACTCAAGAACAAAGGTAATAAAACAGAGCACTTAAACTAAGGCAAAGTTAGCAACAACGTTGGCAAGGCATCACCTGAATCTGCTCCTCCGCCTGACTAGCGACAACAGATTAGGCATACCACCTCCAATTCATCCTTGCTCCTGGGCATTGTGGCTACTTTCATTTTTCATGTAAGGACAGTTGTGTTTTAAGTAATTCTATATACCTTCTATATACCAGAACATTCCATCCACCACCCCCGTCCCCCACAACCCCCCGCCGCCACCCACAATCGCAGCTTTAGGTGTGGCTTTCACCCTTCTAGTCTCTCCTCTTAAGGTAATCCCCTCAACTCCAGAATCATCTTAGTGAATCTCCTCTGCACCCCCTCCAGTGCCAGTACATCCTTTCTCAAGTAAGGAGACCAAAACTGTACACGGACCTCCAGGTACGGCATCACCAGAACCCTATACAACTGCAAAATAACCGCCCTGATATGAAACTCCATCCCTCTAGTAATGAAGGACAAAATTCTATTTGCCTTCTTAATTACCTGCTGCACCTGCAAACCAACATTTTGTGATTCTTTTTTTAATTTGTTCATGGAACGTGGGCATCGCAGGCTGTGCCAGCATTTATTGCCGATCCCTAATTACCCTTGAGAGGGCAATTAAAAATCAATCGCATTGCTGCGGGTCCGGAGTCACATGGAGGCCAGTGAAGGTAAGGACAACAGATTTCCTTCCCTAAAGGACATTAGTGAACCAGATGAGATTTTACGACAATCGACAATGGTTTCATGGTTATCATTAGATTTTTAATTTCAGATTCTTATTTTATTCAAATTTCACCATCTGCCTTAGCAGGATTTGAACCTGGGTCCCCAGAGCATTACTCTGGATCTCTGGTTTATTAGCCCAGTGGCAATACCACTGCGCCACCGCCTCCCACCAAGGCCACTCAGTTCCCTCTGCACAGCAGCCTGCTGCAATTTTTTACCATTGCTCTATAGTGTAGATGGGCTTTAGAGTGGTTTCACAGGTCAGCACAACATCGAGGGCCGAAGGGCTTGTACTGCGCTGTAATGTTCTATGTTCTATGTTCTATTTAAATAATAGTCCATTTTGCTGTTATTCCTACCAAAATAGATGACCTCACATTTATCACCACTGAACTCCATCTGCCCGACCCTTGCCCACTCACTTAAACGATCTATATCCCTGTGCAGACTTTCAGTGTCCTCTGCACACTTGGCTCTACCACTCATTTTAGTGTCATCTATGAACTTTGACACATTACACTTGGTGCCCAACTCCAAATCATCGATGTAAATTGTAAACAATTGCGATCCCAACACTGATCCCTGATGCACACCACGAGCCACTGATTGCCAACCAGAAAAACACAAATGTATCCTCATCTTTTGCTTTCTGTTAGTTAGTGTGGTAGTATCTCCCGATACCTTCTGTAAACAGTTGAAACAGGACAAAATTGTACATACTGTATTGCAATGTGAATGTTTTCCTCCCAGGACCAGCCCTGTAAACCCTTACCACCATGCGAAGCATCACCCCGCCGGGTTCATTTTTGACAAGGGGTGAATGTGGTAGTATGTATTAGGGGTCATGTGGGACTGGAAGCCCTAATGTCATTGGCTGACAGATCCCGGGTCCTGGTTGGCCGTTGACCTCTAGCTCCGCCCTGAAGGCGGAGTATAAGAAGCCGGAGTCCTCCCCCGCAGGCCATTCTACTATCGAGCTGCGGGGGAACAGACACGCTTAATAAAGCCTCATCGACTTCACTCTATTCGTCTCACGGAGTCTTTGTGCGCGACAATTAGCCAATCCTCTATCCATGCTAATACATTACCCACAATGCCATGAATCTTTATCTTATGCAACAGCCTCTTGTGCAGCACCTTGTCTAATGCCATCTGGAAATCCAGATACACCACATCCACCGGTTCCTCGTTGTCCACTGCATTCGTAATGTCCTCAAAGAATTCCAGAAAATTGGTTACACATGACCTGCCTTTCATGGACCCATGCTGCATCTGCCCAATGGGACAATTTCTATTCAGATGTCTCGTTATTTCTTCCTTGATGATAGATTCAAGCATTTTGGCAACTACAGAAGTTAAGCTAACCGGCCTATAGTTGCCCACCTTTCGTCTACTTCCTTTTTTAAACAGTGGCATCACATTTGCTGTTTTCCAATCTGCCGCAACTGCCCCAGAGTCCAGCGAATTTTTGTAAATTACTACAAGTGCATTTTTTATTTCTGCCCCCCCCCCCCCTCTTTTATTACCCTGGGGTGCATTCCATCAGGGCCAGGAGACTTATCTACCTTTAGCCCCATTAGCTTGCCCAACACTTCCTCCTTAGTGATAATGATAGTTTCCAGGTCCTCACCTGCCATAGCCTCCTTGCCATCAATTATTGGGATGCTATTTGTGTCTTCCACTGTGAAGACTGTCACAAATTACCTGTTCAATGCCTCAGCAATTTTCTCATTTCCCATTATTAAATCTCCCTTCTCACCTTCTAAAAGACCAATGTTTACCTTAGCCACTCTTTTTCGTTTATTAATAATAATAATAATCGCTTATTGTCACAAGGAGGCTTCAATAAAGTTACTGTGTAAAGACCCTAGTCGCCACATTCCGGCACCTGTTCAGGGAGGCCGGTATGGGAATTGAACCTATGCTGATGGTCTTGTTCTGCATTACAAGCCAGCTGTTTAGCTCACTGTGATAAATCAGCCCCTATGTATTTGTAGAAACCTTTACTATCTGTTTTTATATTCTAAGCTAGTTTACTCTCATAATCTATCTTACTTTTCTTTCTAGCTTTTTTCGTGGTTTTCTGTTGACCTTTAAAGATTTTCCAATCCTCTAGTTTCCCACTAATCTTTGCCACTTTGTATGCCTTTTCTTTCAATTTGATACTCTCCTTTATTTCTTAGATATCCATGGCTGATTATCCCTTTTCCTACAGTCCTTCCTGTTCAATGGTATATACTTATTCTGAACATTGTGAAAAATCACTTTGAAAGTCCTCCACTGTTCCGCAATTGTCCCACCACAAAGTCTACCTCAGCCAACTCCTCCCTCATCCCATTGTAGTTGCCTTTGTTTAAGCACAAGACACTGGTATTGGATTTTACCTTCTCACCCTCCATCTGTATTTTAAATTCAACCATACTGTGATCGCTCCTTCCCAGAGGATCCCTAACTATGAGATCATTAATTATTCCTGTCTCATTACACAGGACCAGATCTAGGATAGCTTGTTCCCTCATAAGTTCCATTACATACTGTTCAAGGAAACAGTCGCAAACACATTCTATGAACTCTTTCTCAAGGCTGCCCTGGCTTTGTTGTGGCCACTTGGTCATGTCGTGTGGGGCAAGGGTGGCGTGGGGTATTGTGAAAGCAGAATGCAAAGTAAGTACTGGGCATCAGTGTGGTGGCCAGGACATGAGCCAGTGTGCTTTGAGGGGTAGCTTCAGATGATGAATGGACAAAGAGTGGTCCTTAGGAGATAAATGCTAACCGTCATGTCTCTCTCTTTGAAATTGCAGTGAGGAGAATGTGGGGAACATGGAGCTTGGAGATCTTGCTGCCTGTCAACCCGCTAATAGCAGGAGAGACGAGTAAGACGGCTATGGAGGTAGCTGGCTCGCCAAAGGCAGGAGCAAAACTGTATAGAGGGGTGACAGGGCCTGCTCCGCATGCAGAAGAAGAAGCCCAGATAACCCATCGTCTGCACTTGCCGTTGTCTACGGGTGTGAATATCTTACATCATCTTCGCAGTTAAACTATTTGGGCCTCATTGTTCGAAAACAACCAAGCCAGCTAGATGCATTATCAGGCAGGGTTAAAAGCAGGTCACATGACCCTCTTCATCAGTCCCTTTTACCGTGAATTAAAGAGACACCCCCAAAACAGTAATCTTATAAACTTCATATTGTAACACCAAACAAGGATGGTGGACAAACAGCCATATTTCCAATTCTTTATGACTTGTCTGCATTTTCCTGTGTATAAATGTTAGCCAAGAACAGGGTTTGGCTGTGATGGCTCACATGGCTGAATAGTCCAACAACATGTGACAATTGGCAACATTAAACAATGCATCAAATGGTTGCTAGCAATTGTGAAAAAATATACAGAAAACAAAAATAGAAAAGGAGCAAACTGCAGGGAAATTTGAAAGAGATAATATAAATGAGCATTGATCCAAACATAATGGAAACATATTTCAATTTTTGGAATTCAAAGTATAATAACCATAATAGCAGCCTAAAATTAATACCTTACAGAGCCCATTGTGGATAGAGGGTGCTATGAG
Source organism: Scyliorhinus torazame (assembly GCF_047496885.1). Lineage (NCBI taxonomy): Eukaryota > Metazoa > Chordata > Chondrichthyes > Carcharhiniformes > Scyliorhinidae > Scyliorhinus > Scyliorhinus torazame. The sequence continues at coordinate 280,118,984 of NC_092709.1, read as the reverse complement.
AATCAAAGGATTGCAAGAAGTGAAACCATTAATAAAAAGCCAAGCTGCTTAAATCACAACTGTTGCAAGCAAGCTGAAGTTATGAGTTCCCGATGTGATGATTGGTGGAGATCTATTTATCATTCCGTTCTAAGCGATCACACGTTTGAGGAATTCACGTGAAAATAATGTAAAGCCAATTGATTTACAGCAGTGTTTGTTCCGTCCTGCATCAATTTACTGCTGCAATTAAGTTTGTGATCTGGAAGCTTTATTTTCTCGGGCTGAGTGTGGAGTGGTTTGTCACTTTGATTACGTTCAGGCATCAAACAGAAAGTTGAGTGCATCAGAATCAATGTTGAGAAAACTTGCCTGGAAACAACATCTGTTTGCTCAAAATGTAACTTCAAACTAATACAAACAAGAACTGGACGTCCGATGAGTTCTGTTTTCATTCACTTTGCTTTCTTTTGTTCTGTGAACATAATCTGTGGGTTCGGAGGACCTCATTGGAATGAATGATTGCAATTTTAGTTCTCACACTGGGGGCTGGTTTAGCTCAGTCAGCTGAACAGCTGGCTTATGATGCAGAGCAAGGTCAGCAGCGCAGGTTCAAATCCTGCATCAGTTGAGGTTATTCATGAAAGCACTGCCTTCTCAATCTTGCCCCTCACCTGAGGTGTGGTGACCCTCAGGTTAAATCAGTCAGCTCTCCCCCTCAAAGATCCCTTTGCTCTGATCATCTGGGACTATGACGGCATTACTTACTTTACTGTAATTCCCAGATTAGGTTGCTAGTCTGTCGCCAGGGACTTATAGTTGGAGGAGCCTCTCACACTCCCATTGGCATGTTTGGGAGGATTTACAGGCTGACATCCAACCTGTTTGGCCATCTTATGAACACACCTTCCATGGCCATCAAATCCTGGGGTAGGACCCAAAACTGGAGCCTTTGGTTCAGAGGCAGGGATGCTACCCATTGCACCACAAGACCTCTATACCACACCTTGTACCTGCTCAAAAGAAAATGTTATTGCTGTAGTGCTGCAGTTACAATAGAATCATATAATGGTTATAGCGTATAAGAAGACCATTCGACCTGCTAACTCTCCACAAAAGGAACTCAGCTATGGAGAATACCCTGGCAGGCAAGACAGTGGTGCAGTAGTAATGTCACTGGACTTGTAATTCAGGGAAGGAAATCTGACATCCTTAACCTGGTCTGGCCTTCATGTGACTCCAGACCCACAGCAATGTGGGTTGACTCTGAACTGCCCTCTGAAATGGCCCAGCAAGCTACTCCAGGGCGTTTAGGGATGGGCACCAAATGCTAGTCTTGCCAGCGATGCCAACATCCCATGAAATACTTTTTTTAAAGTCCCACTCCGCTGTCTTTCCTCAAGGACCTGCATTGTTTTTTCTTATTAATGTGTTTATCCAAATTCCCTTTTGAAAGACCTGATGTACTTGCCTCCACCACACTCCCTGACCATGTATTCCAAATGCTAACCACTCACTGCATGATAGGTTTATCTTTATGTTACCATTGGCTCTTTTGTCAATCACCTTAAATGAATAGAAGAATTAGGTTTAAAGCATTTCACAGTTCATAAGAAAAAAACACCCCCCCCACAATCTTTTTTTCATATAAATTTAGAATACCCAATTATTTTTTCTCCAATTAAGGGGCAATTTAGCGTGGCCAATCCACCTAACCTGCACATCTTTGGATTATGGGGGTGAAACCCACGCAGACATGGGGAGAATGTGCAAACTCCACACGGACAGTGACCCAGGGCCGGGATTCGAACCCGGATCCTCAGCATCGCAGCCCACAATCTTTTTAAACAGATCATATTTTTCTCTCAAGACGTTGTGCATAAAAAGCAACTGCAGAAGATTAAAAATTTTGCAAATAATTCTTTTGGGGAGGTTTTGAAGCTGAGAGATAATGCACTTTGCTATTTTAGATGTTAAATCTAGCATTAAAAACTCCCAGGTCAGGTATAACAAGATAAAATGCAGCACAACACTCCCTCAAATCTGTCCCAATGATATCTCTTATTTCCAGCTCAATAACTTGTATTTATATAGTACCTTTAACAAATTTCCCGCACCCCCGGCGATTCTCCAACCCGGTGCGGACTCGGATCTTTACATCCAAGTAGAAATGCTGATTAGCTATTCTTGAGCCCAACCCGCTTATATCTTGAAAGTAAAAGAACACTTAACAGCATGACTGTTTATAACCTTCTCTGTTCAATATCTTTCTGGGATGGCTCAGTGTCTACCCATTGTGAACACAACAACTACTCCCATTGTCTCCAATCATGAACACTTGAGACAAACCCCTGTAACACAATCTGGGCCCCTCCTTTAGTCTTTCAGGTGTTGCAGGCCTGTTGTCAAACAGACTTTAGAATAGACCATGTGACCGCTGTTGTAGCATGGCCCCTTTAAGGGGGCTGGCTCCACTGACTATGTGACCAGCTCTGGGCCAATTGCATGGGAACACATGAACCCCGGCCAATGGGGGATCGCACGAGCCTTGGGAGTTGGACCTCGAGCAGTGTGGACCAGGGAGCTGAAGAGTAAAGACCTGGGGCGGGATTCTCCGACCCCCTGCTGGTGTGAATCCCACCACCGCCGTGTCCCGAAGCCTTCGCCACCAGAGATTCGGCGGGGGCGGGAATCGCGCCGCGCCGGTCGGCGGGGGCGGGAATCGCACCGCGCCTGTCGGCGGACACAACCCGCCGATTCTCTGGCCCGCGATGGGCCGAAGTCCGGCTGCTGGAATGCCTGTCCCGCCAGCGTGGATTAAATCACCTTTTGAATGGTGGGACAAGGCGGCGCGGACAGGCTCTGGGGTCCTGGGGGGGGGCGCGGGGCGATTTGGCCCCGGGGGGTGCCCCCACGGTGGCCTGGCCCGCGATCGGGGCCCACCGATCCGCGGGCGGGCATGTGCCGTGGGGCACTCTTTTTCTTCCGCCTTCGCCATGGTCTTCACTATGGCAGAGGCGGAAGAGACCCCCTCCCCGGCACATGCGCGGGGATGACGTCAGCAGCCGCTGATGCTCCCGCGCATGCGCCGACCTGCGTCGCCCGGCAAAGACCTTTCGGCCCCGGCTGGCGTGGCGCCAAAGGCCTTTCCCGCCAGCCGGTGGAGCGGAAACCGCTCCGGCGCGGGCTTAGCCCCTCAAGGTGAGGGCTTGGCCCCTAAAGGTGCGGAGACTTCCGCCCCTATGGGGCGGCCCGACGCCGTAGTGGTTCCCGCCACTCCATTACGCCGGAACCCCCTGCCCCGCCGGGTAGGGGAGAATCCCGCCCCTGTTGTATAGTGCTCTGTGCCTGCTATCTAACTGCCTTTGCCTTTCATCAATAAACCCCTTGTTTATTACTGGAAGCCTCCAATGTATGTCTCGAGCCATCACAACCCCTCTGTTTTACCTTAAAACAAAAATTCAGTTCCAAAACCTAACAATCCTATAAACAACTGAATTGCAACATTTGACTGATTCATCCTTCTTAAGTTCAGTCACGTCACTCCAAGACATGACAATTTCCAGTCTCTTGATCGACCTATAAGATCTAGAAGATCTATAATTGGCACCTTGAGTCAAAATTCTACTTTTACATATGACATTTAACTCCAAAGATAAAACTTGAATAGGTGCACATATAGGAAGTTCCTGTTACTGGAAAATGTGAACAATCAGAAAAAAGCACAATTTTTAGAAATGTTCACTTTACTTTTCCCACACAAAAACAAAGCACATGTTTATCAATAAAGAATTCAATAAAATCACTTTGATAAGACTTTTTACTGATTGAACATAGAATCAACAGATGTCATTCTCGCGGAAGCCGTCTCTTCTCACATCAACATGAAAGCCTTGTTTAAAATCCATTTTAGGCTGCAGGGTACTTTCAGAATCTCGAGTGCTGCTCAATTATAAAGTGCCAACATTTATCATCGTGGCCAGTGACACTAAACACACAGACAGTTATAATTCGAGTTTTGTTTGCTGTTTCAAATGCATCTGTACGACAAGGATTCTGAGGAACTGAATCTTGGATGCATAACCCCAAACACATGAGGTGACATGCCTGACAGCACCATTCTATTGTCCGAATAAATCTAAAACCCCCAGCGACCTCACAAAGTAAAATGCTGTGACCATTTATTTCTCAGCGCACAACGGGAATTACTTGTCTTGTACTGTTAATTAAAATTGCACTGATAAGTGATACACTGAAACAAAATCACGTAATTTTATAATCAGGTCACAAAATCCTACATTCATTATTAGTCATTGTTGGAGAATTGTTTAAAGCAGGATCTCCAGATATTTTGGAGAAATATAGAAAATAATTTTAAATTGCTGTGATTAGAGACATGTTGCCCAAGCTTTACATCTTGTACTCATCAGTCAAATTGCAAGAATGTCAAATTTCAAATAACCACAATTACAGGAGATAGGAGTGCTTATTGGTTGGTAAGTCGACTATGTTTGGCATTGCCATGGATAAAGCAATGGGAGACTTTCAGCTTCCCAAACTCCCAGCAAGCTCCGAACTGGTGCAAGGCTTGAACATGTTCCTTTTGTTTGCAGTGAAGGGGTCCCTGCGTATAATAAACCTCTAGCAGGTGTAAAAAAAACATATCATGAGCTCAACTCAAGAGTGTAATTTTCTCCCTGAGTATAAATGGTTGCGATTGTTTGAAATTCGGCATTATTGCGTTTGCCTTAATGAGTGCTCGATGAAAAACTTCAGCAACATGTCCCTCTTTTCAGAAATATTCAAAAGGAATTTTACATTGAAAACTGAATGAAAATCAGGACAAATACAGAGCAACATCTGTTAATAGAACATAGAACATAGAACAATACAGCGCAGTACAGGCCCTTCGGCCCACGATGTTGCACCGAAACAAAAGCCATCTAACCTACACTATACCATTATCATCCATATAAATGTGGTGTATTAATGTGGTGTAGTTGACAATAATTGAAAACAGTCACCTGGAAAAAGAATTGTTGTTGTTACGATGCTCTGGGGGTCACAACAGTTTCAATTTAACCATTTCTTTTGAAAAAATAAAAATCGCTTATTGTCACAAGTAGGCTTCAAATGAATTTACTGTGAAAAGCCCCTAATTGCCACATTCCGGCGCCTGTTCGGGGAGGCTGGTACGGGAACATGATCACAGAAGAATTAGGTAATTTATACAAGCATGCACAATTTCTTTACAAACGGAAATTGGTGCATTTATATGCCACATGAACGGGACACCATATTACAAGACTACCAACTACCATTGTATTTTACACACAGAGCTAGTCGTCATGCTGTTTAAGAGAATCATTTCAAGCTAAACCTAAATAGTGAAGTATATTTGATGATTGATTCTACCATTGCTTCGATCAATGAATGTTCAGCAACAAGACCAGTTGCTCGCCATCTAGATTGGCGTCATCGTAAATGTAGGGCTGGATTTTGTGGGGTACCATGTTTCACCCCCCCACTACTAAAAGATTGGTCAAGAGCCTGTCCATGAGGAAACAGGTTTTCCCGCAGCTATTTTCTGCTCAGCGGGACATTATTAATGATCTCAGGGTAAGACTTACAGGCCTCTGTCCCATCTGCGGGGGGAGACCTGCCTTTGCAAGCTGCTGACCAATCTGATGATGTACAATCTGGTGATGCCAGCACCTCTATAGTCTCAGCAGCGCCATGTTCAAGTGGTGGTCACTGCTGGGATGACAGTCAGTCCACGAAGAACAGGAGGTTATGGGCGGAATTCTCCGACCCTCCGCCGGGTCGGAGAATCCCGGGGTGCGGCACGAATCCCGCGCCGTCGCCCTGATGCCAGCTGCTGTATTCTCCGGCGGCGGGGGTGGGATTCACGCCACGCCGGTCGGGGGCTGTTAGCAGCGCCCCCCCCCCCCCCCCCCGGCAATTCTCCGGGCCCCGATGGGCCGAGCGGCCGGCCGTCTTTGGCCAGTCCCGCCAGCGTGAATCACTCAACTCACATACCGGCGAGACCTGGCAGGTTAGTCGGTGGGGGCGGTCCTCGGGGGGGGCACAGGGGGATCCGACCCGGGGAGGCCCCCACGGTGACCAGGCCCGCGATGGGGGCCCACCGATCTGCGGGCTGGCCTGTCCCATGGGGGCATTTCTTCCTTCCGTTCCAGCCCTTGTAGGGCTCCGGCATGGCCGGAGCGGAGAAGAGAACATCCTGCGCATGCGCCAAAATACGCCGGCCGGTCAGCACATGCACGGAACCACGCCGGTGGTTCTGCGCATGCGCGAGATCACGCCGGACTTTCGGCGCATGCGCGAACTCGCGCCGTCCCTTCGGCGCTGGCTAGAGCGGCACCAACCCTTCCACCGTCCACCTACCCCCGAAAGTCTGGAAAACTCCGCACTTTCGGGTGCTGTTGATGTCGGAGTGGTTGGTGCCGATTCTCCTGCCGGCATGGGGATTTAGTCCCCAGAAGGGAGAATCCCGGCCTATAGACCTCTTTTTTTCTGCCAGGACTCCGAAGGCATGGGAGTCATGACCTAAGAAAACATGAGGTAAAATGGAGGCACGCAGCTTTCTTAAAAGGTTTTAGTTATCTTAACATACTCGTCCTAGTGGGTTGGTTGCCCGATCCCCACCTGCCTCTGCTCCAACCTGAGGGGAGTGGGTTGGAGCAGGTTTTCATTTTTTAAATTTTAACTCCTATTTGGTGCGCAAATTGCAAAATACAAAAACTGGTGATGTTCCTTGACTGGATGTAAAGGAGCAGCCACCAAAATGGAAGTTGAACAAAATAACCCATTTGTGTCTCGGGTTCCCTTGCAATCTTTCCCACCCTCCCTCAAAGAATTCTTTGCAGTCTTTAAGCTGACAAACATCAAGTACAATCCAAAAGTAAATGTTCACCTTTCAACATCTTTCCACGGTTTCAGGATGCTGAGCACATTCTTCATGTTTTTTTTAAGGATTGTATTAAAAAAGCAAAATATTTGTTTTAACTTGTTTAAGGGAGAACACATTATCCATTACCACTTCCTGAAACTACAACACTTTTTACTCATGTCCATATTTTGATGGATGGCAATGAGGACTGTCAGGGCCGTTATCTCTAAAGGAATTATGGTGCAATAGAATCGATTCCCCTATATAGGGATAGAACTTCATCCATTTCGGACCATAAATCAGCCATGTTCCCAGATTACCAGTGTGTGTCGTTTTGCGGCAAAACTGAAGGTGAAACATTATCCTTTTGCAGGGGTTTTCAAACTCAGGGTCGCGGGCTGGTTTTAGGAGGATCGTGGCTCGATCAGTCGCAACATTCTTGATTGCGGGAGGAACGCCCAACTGCCACTCTTGGCTTTTAAAAATGCCAGCTGCGACGGCCTTTTGAGAATGCCTAGCCATACTGCGCATGTGTGGGCAGGCCCAAAGCCCAGTGGAGTGGAGCGTCTCCTCCTGATGTCAGCGCGCTGTCCAGGGCCAGTTTACTTAAGCAAACGATGGAGTCCTGCCACCGGAAGCAGCAGCAGAGAGCAGGTCACGTTCCCCCTGTCATGATATTCAGATAAACATCATGGTGCAAACACACATACATACTGATGGACAGATCAACGGACCAATCGACACACACGCAACATCACAGCCACTCACAAGCAAGAGCACACGCACTATAAAATGGGGAACACCACAGTTCCCGCTCATTCCAGCAGGAGACAGCTCAGGGCACAGAGCTCACAGCAAGCCACTCAGACATACACCATATGCGGAGTGCCTCTCTAAGATAGTGTTAGGGCTGGGTCCACAGGTTAAAGGGTAAAGAACGAACCACAGTCATAAGTTAACAGATGTTGTTATTGATAGTAATAAAACAGTGTTGTACCAACTGCAACCGTGTTGGTTCGTCTGTATAGCGGAACACCCAACACGACACCCCCTGCACTGACATCACGCATTCTGGGCGCAACAGAGATTTGTCCATGTGTCAGCTGCCAGCAATGCTGGTGTGATCTCCAGGGCCTCTGGTGAACAAGCCATGAAGAAGAAGCTGTAAACAGGAACAAAGCAGCATAAAGATGATTACTTAAGGTACGGGTTATTAATTGTGCCACTGCAAATCAGGATTCAAAGTTCATGTGTGTTATATGCAGGAAAGCACTGGCAAATGAAAGTTTAAAACCCTCAAAATGTCAAAGATAGTTGAAGACTAAACATGGCGAGTTCAAGGATAAACCTCTTGATTTTATTTCAACGGATGCAGATCTTAAATGATCAGTTGAAGTCACTATCAGAAACGTAACATTAAATAACAAAGCAAGTGAGATCATGGGGACCAAGCAGGCTCACTTGCCACATTAAAGGTAAGTGAAAATGTTGGGTCACGAAGATCAGCTGACATGGGTCACAAAGATCAGTTGGCGTGAGTCGCAAAGGTCAACCGGTGTGGGTCCCAAAGGATGGCCGGTCGGGTAAAAATGGGTCCTGGGCAAAAATGTTTGAGAAACACTGCCCTATAGAAGCCTACTGCCTATTGTGCACTCATTATCCTACAGATATAGGTAAATGCTGTAAAATAGAGGTAGAGGTAAAATAGGGTTACGTAAATGCTGAAAAATGTCTACATTGTATCTGACACTGAAAGGTCAACGATTCAGGTCGGGGGGGAAGGGGGAGCCCCTTTCAGTTTCTAATTCTGAGGGACTCCATCGAAAAGATGGTCTTGCCGAATTCTTTTAGCATTAGAGTGATTTTCAAATGACGTGACAAAGGAGAAAATGAAAATCCATTCTCGTAGCATGTTATCGTATCACTGAAACATCAGAAGGCCACCTCATAAAATTAATTACATTTTGAAGTGGAATCAAAATAAATTCCCTTTCCGCTATCCGATACTGCCCTCTGGTGAAAGATGCAGGTATTAAATTACTTCTTCCAGAAGTAAACTTGCAGCATTTCAGAAAGCCTACACAGCAGGAACAACGACTTGTTTACCTTTAAAAAGAGTATTTTTCCATATGAAACTTAAATCTTTGTAAATTTGAGGACTTAAACAAAATAATTTAATTCTACTTCTATTGTTCCTGATAGTCAACATCGAATTGAGGATCAAAAGTCAGTATTGGAACAGAGATATTTGGGGATGCGAGGAGATTGACCAAGGGTGTGAGTCCAAAGAGTATTTGTTTTCCCTAAGACCGGTAACAATATCTAACAAAAGGTCACTTGATCAATAAGTCAACCTGCCAATTATAATCAGCCTCGGTTAACTGATTCTAACATAATAACCCATCCAGTACACATGATGCCTGGAGCGTTTTATGCAGCTCAAAATCTGGTGCCAATTACACAAATTACCCCGAGCTACAGATAATGTTACCATATTTATGTATACCCACACTTTAAAACATCTCTTCCTCAGCTCTTTGTTCTTTATGGAGTCTGGTACATGAAGCAGATACCAATCAGTCACAAGACTTTTTTGCAATTGTTAAGAAATCAAATAATGTGACCTAACTAAAACCCTTCCCTATAGTGAAACATTTGGAATGGATTAAGTGAATACATTACGCAATCATTATATCTGGGCTATCAAACGAGCATGAAGCTCAACCCACCACATGGAACATTTTCATCTGGCCATAGGCTTCCCCGCCTGCTGGTTGTTCTTGCTCACTTGAATCAATCTATTTTATTTGCGTGTCATGAAGGAAAACCTTAAATAAAGCTTTATCTGTAGCTTGCTCATCACTCATATACACCCTACACGGATCACTTTTTGAGGAAATCCCACTGCCTTGCAATCTCCAGACCAAAGGAATCTGCTTCTCACTGCCAATTAAATGTGTCCTAGAATTATTTTTCAAGTATGTTTATATTTTTTAAAAGATTTGGATTGTACATCATCTTTTTGGGAGGGTAAATACAACTAATCTATTTGCCTAGTTGTTCTGGGTTTATGGCCAATGTTTTGGAGGCGGCTTGATCGAAGCCTTTAAAATCCTGACGAGGTGGGCTTCCGATGGCGGCCATGGAGTGAGCCGTCGCATATTTGGTGGCTCCCACTCAAGGCAGTACTTTCTGACCTTTTCCCCCATCCAAAGGCAAAGGTTTTGATGGCAAGAGGTGCAGGATACCTGGAGAAAGTGCTACTCATTTGGTGTGGCTGGTGGATGGATCCACAAACTAGGAGTGGGGCGAGAAGAAAAGAGCTGCGGGAACAGGATAAGATGGCGGCGGGCAAGGGGGCTATTTCCTGCCCAATGTAGCCAGTTAAAATGGCTAACTTCCGATTTAGAATGGCTAACCCCGATTTAAAATGGCGAACGGCAAAGGCTGATGGGAAAATCAGCCAACAGGACTAAAACAAGCAGCTACAGGTAGACTGGGAAGGCCAGACAAGATCGATACCGGGAACCATCAGCACAACAAAACACCAGCCATCTGCATACTAATGAGCAATCCCCGGGAACAATGTGCAACATTTTAGACACAAAGCCAACCCAGACTTTTCGGCGCCAACAGGAGCCTACACAAAGGGAGGTGAACGATCACCTCAAGACCGCCCATCGATTAAGGAATCGCTCCAACATTGGAGAATATCGAACCAAGTGATTGGGACAAAGTCCAACCTCGCAACGAGATAGGCGCTCCTAGCTATCAATCTGTACCAGCTTCAAATCCCGCAGGCTCAGAACCCGAACAAAAGGCCATTCGTTTCCCTGACCTGGTGGGCCATTTCCAAGTTAAGTATTGGCCTGTTAGTTGTAGGAAGTAGCTTAGACATAGAATTTATGCATGAGTATTGATTACTGTATAGAATAAATGTGCTTTGATTTAACTCTTACTAAGCGGTGTATTGGATTATTGATCATTACTCAGACTTAAACCACGTGGCGGTAACAGAAAGATACCTGGCGACTCAAGAGCAAAGGTGATAGAACAGAGCAAATAAACTAAGGCAAAAGTTAGGAACAACACCAGTGGTCAATGGAGCAACGAGTGGAGTTTTTGAATGCAAAGTTCAGACAGCAGAGGGAGGCCCTGGAAGACCTGGCCAAAGTGGTAGAACGAATCAAGGCAGGGATTGAGAGAGTTGAGCAGAGGCTGGAGTCCCAGGGCTGGGCGATCCAGAAAGTAGAGGAGGCAGTGGGGGAACACGAGGAGCAGTTGGCCTTATTGGTGGCCGAGGTGGGGGTGATGCGGAAGACTGAGAAGAGGCTGAAGGAGAAGGTGGAGGATCTGTAGAATCGCTCCAGAAGACAAAATCTGAGGATCTTGGGGATGCCCGAAGGCATTGAAGCTGCGAAGGCCGACATGTACATGGCCAAAATGTTGGAGCAGTTAATGGGAGAGGGGCCTTTGATCAGCCCCTGGAGGTCAACCGAGCGCACAGGGCGCTGATGAAGAGGCCGCAAGGGGGCGAGCCGCCAAGGGCAATGGTGGTGCGGTTGCACCGCTTTCTGGACAAGAACAAAGAACAAAGAAATGTATAGCACAGGAACAGGCCCTTCAGCCCTCCAAGCCTGCGCCGACCATGCTGCCCGTCTAAACTAAAATCTTCTACACGTCAAAGAACAATCTACACTTCAAGAAGAAGATCCTTTGATGGGCGAAGCAGACGAGGAAATGCACCTGGAGTGGAACAAACTGGGATGTATCAGGACTTGAGTGCAGAACTGGTGAAGAGGAGGGCCGGGTTTAACCGGGTAAAGGCTGCCCTCTTTAAGAAGGGAGTGAAGTTTGGGGTGCTGTTCCCGGTGTACTGTTCTTTGTGTTGCTAAATTCAGGATGATTGGCGTAATGTTCACAAAAACCACAAAATAGCTTGAACTTAAACAAAGCTATAAATTTATTAACACTACTAACTTGGATTCGACACATATTCCTAAAGAATACACAGTTGATAAATAACATTTAAACTACACTCATCTACAGCTGACCTCACTACTGATATAAACTATGATCTGCACTCACTTACATTATTTATACTTCTGACCCTCACTAGCTAACTCCTGCACACTCTCCCACAAGGCTTAGCATCACTGCCTGATATAGTTGTAACTGTAGCTCCCTCAGTGGCTATTCTAGACACTTCATTAACCCTTTCAGTTCTTACAGTTATGATAATACCACACCCGGCCTGCCTCTGGATAACATTCCAGAAGCAAGAGTATTATTTTGGCATGCCAGAACAGGCGATGGAGTTCATGAGGGACTGGCAGGAGAGAACTTTGGAGGAGTTTGTGCGAGTGTTTCTTTATTTGTTCTCTGAAAACCTTTCCTTTTAAGTGCTTCTTCTGTTTTGATGGCAGGCCCTTCATGGGGGAGCATCAAGGTTGAGTGCACCTTTTGCTGCTTTTTGAGGGAGTATGAAGGGGGGATGGGGAATCAGGGGGGTAGGGAGCTTGGAGGCCCTGGACGGGGGCCACGATGCTAGCTGGACAGGCTAGTTAACAGGAGTGCAGTTGGGGGTCATCAGGAGGCATGTGCAGGGGAGGGGGAGGGGATTGATGTTTGGTTTGGGAGTGGAGGGAGGGTTGCTGACAGGGGTGTGGTTGATGTGGTGCAGTTGGAAAAGGATCGATAACAGTGGACATCCAAGGGTGGGCCTGGATGGTCGCGTGACACGGGCCAGGAGCTGGTCCGAAAAGGGATATGTTTGATCGGCAAGAGAGCACATGGAAGGGGGGGAAGTTTGGGAGGCCACGTGCGATGGAATTCTTATACTACTCCCACATGCACCAGTTGTACTGGATCTACCTTTTTGTGTTAGATAAGGCATTGCTGGCAGGGGTGGCTGGCTCAGAATATTCGGCAATTGTGGTCTCAGACCACGCGCAGCACTGGGTGGCTCTGCAAGTTGACCAGGGCGGGAGGGGGTGCCCAGCGCCCGCAGTGGAGGCTGGATGTTGGGTTGAGGAGGTGTGCGAGCGGATGAGGGCAGCCATCCGGGGGTATGTGGAGCTCAATGATACAGTGGAGGTCATGGCTGCCATGCTGTGAAAGGCGCTCAAGGTGGTGGTCAGGGGGAGTTATCTCAATTTGGCCGCAGAGGCAGAAGGCGGAACAGGCGGAGATGGCAACGCTGGAAGATGAGATCCTGAGGGTGTTTGGAAGGTATTCGGAGACCCCGGAGGCAGGGCTGTTGAAGGAGAGGCAGAGAGCCAGATGGAGTTCAAATTAGTGACCACGGGGAAGGCGGTGGGACAGCTATGGAGGGCCAGAGGGACAGTATATGATACAATGAGAAGGCAAGCAGGATGCTGGCCACCAGTTGGGGAAGCAAGAGGCAGCGAGGGGGATTGGCAGAATAAAGGACGAGACAGGAATGGTGGTGTTGGATCTGCTGGGGGTGAACGATGTGTTTGGGGCGTTTTGTAGGAGATTATATGAGATGGAGCCCCCCGCTGGGGGTGGGGGGGGGGGGGGGGGTTGGGGGGGGGGGGGGACGAATGTGGCAGTTCCTGGATGGATTGGAGTTTACCAAGGTGGACGAGGAGCTGGTGCAGGAATTGGCGGCTCCAATCGGGCTGAGGGAGGTGATGGAGAGTATGGGGGCTCTATAGGCAGGGAAGGCCCTGGGCCCAGATGGGTTTCCAGTGGAGTTTTATAGAATGTTTGGTGGGGCCTTGGGCCATTTCTGATGATGGCACACAACAAGGCTAAGGAGAGGGAGACACTCCCCCCTACACTGTTTCAGGCTTCCATGTCTCTGATATTGAAAAAGGACAAGAATCCGGAGCAGTGTGGGTCATACCACCCAATATCGTTATTGAACGTAGAGGCCAGGTTGTTGGTTAAAGTGTTGGCCTCACGAATCGAGGACTGCGTCCCAGGGTTGATAGGCGAGGACCAAACTGGTTTTGTGAAAGGGAGGCAGCTGCTGGCGAATGTGAGGAGGCTGCTCGATGTAATTATGATGCTTTCAGAGGGGCAAGAGGTGAAGGTAGTAGTAGGGATTGGCAGGGGGAAGACATTTGACTGGGTGGGGTGGGAGTATCTGTGGGAGGTGCTGGGGAGGTTTGGGCTCAGGCAGGAGTTTGTTGACTGAGTCCGGCTGTTGTACAAGTGTAGCCAGTTAAAATGGCTAACTCCCGATTTAGAATGGCTAACTCCCGAGTTAAAATGGCGAACGGCAAAGGCTGATGGGAAAGTCAGCCAACAGGACACAAACGAGCAGCTGCAGCTTGAGTGTGTATTTACCTCTGCAAAGGCCAGACAAGATCGATACCAGCAACCATCGGCATAACAAAACACCAGCCATCTGCATATTAATGAGCAATCCCTGGGAACAATGAGAAACATTTAGACACACAAAGCAAAACCAGACTCTTCGGCGCCAGCAGAAGCCTACACAAAGGGAGGTGAACGAGCACCTCAGGACCGCCCATCGATCAGGGAACTGCTCCAGCATTGGAGAAAATCGAACCAAATGATTGGGACAAAGTCCAATCACTTGGGACCAGGTACAGGGTCCGCCCCGAAAGGCGGGAAGCCCCTGGGGACTATAAGTATTGAGCCCCAAGTTCAAATCGTTCTTCTTGACCGGGTCACTCAGCAACGCGAACCAACTCTTGACAGTGACCGGTTCAGCCGCTGCCGATATCCAGTGAGCCTTACTTCAACGCTCGCTACGAGATAGGCGCTCCGAGCTACCAATCTATACCAACTTCGAATCCCGCAGGCTCTGAACCCGAACGAAAGGCCATTTGTTTCCCTGACCTGGTGGGCCAGTTCCAAGTTAAGTATTGGCCTGTTAGTTGTAGAAGTAGCTTAGACGTAGAATTTGTACATGAGTAGTGATCACTGTGTATAAAAAATGTGCTTTGATTTAAATCTTACTAAGCGGTGTATTGGATTATTGATCATTACTCGGACTTGAACCATGTGGCGGTATCATAAAGATACCTGGCGACTCAAGAGCAAAGGTGATAAAACAGAGCAATTAAACTAAGGCAAAAGTTAGCAACACAAGGCATCGGTCACAAGTGTGCAGACGAACCAAATGAGTTTGGGAAAAGATGGGCTCCACGGCGAAGGATGCAAGTGTGCCCGCTCTCCCCTTTGCTCCTTGCCTTGCTAATAGACCTGCTGGCAATGGCACTTAGGGCATCGAGGGATTGGAGAGGGATTGTCCGGGGGGCGCCAAGCATCAGGCCTCGCTGTATGCAGATGACCTGTGTGATGCATTTCAGATCCATTGGGTGGTATTGGGGGCATAATGAGGATCTTGGAGGATTTTGGGCAGTTCTCTGGGTACACGAGAGAGGTTTTCCCGAGTGAGGCTTGAAGGCAGTAGACTATCAGAGGAACTGCCGTTTAAGATAGTGGGGGTGAGTTTTAGATACCGGAGCATTCAGGTGATGCGGGTTGGGTGCAGTTGCACAAGTTTGACCCGGTTGGTGGAGCAGATGAAGGGGGACTTTAAGAGGTGGGATGTGCTGCCATTGTCGCTGGCAGGACGGGTGCAGACAGTAAAAATGGTGCTGCCAAGGTTTCTGTTCGTGTTTCAAAACCTTCTAATCTTTGTCCCAAAACTACCTGATGAAGGAGTTGCGCTCCGAAAGCTCGTGAACCCAAACAAACTTGTTGGACTTTAACCTGATGTTGTAAGACATCAAAAGGCAGTGGAAGCAGAATCTTTAAATATTTTTATAATAATAATCTTTATTGTCACAAGTAGGCTTACATTAACACTGCAAAGAAGTTACTGTGAAAAGCCCCTAGCCGCCACATTCCGGTGACACAGAGGGAGAATTCAGAATGTCCAAATTACCAAACAGCACATCTTTGGGGACTTGTGGGAGGAAACCAGAGTAAACTCACGCAGACAGGAATGTGGGGTGGGGTTACAATCAGATCAGCCATGATCTTACTGAATGATGGAGGAGGCTCACAGGCCCGAGTGGCCTCCACCTGCTCCTCATTTAAAGCTTGTGTGTTCACAACTTCAGGACACAAGTCACTTTACAGGCGATGCAAGCATTGTTACTGTCGCAATGCAAAAATAAATAAATGTAAGAAAGGCAAGACCTCGCTTTGAACTTTGCTTTACATCGCAAGGTTTAATCTAATATCACCCACAAAGAGTACAACTAATTCATGACTGGCCAATCCTTCCAGTGATGGACCTCAGGGACACACAGAGTATATAGATATCCACTGTGGCCAAGACTGAGGACAGTGGGTGCAGAACACGGAAACGGTTCCTGATGCTGAACCTAGGTTTGGTCAAAACTGAGCACGGACTGCTGTTACCCAATTGTACTAGTTCAGACCAGTACTCCTATTTCCCAGTTATTACTGTTTATGGCTAATTCCACATTGGTTGGTTAGCTATCTCAGTGACAGCATCTGCACTTTAGTACTTCTGGGTTGTTAGGGACTTGTGTGAATGATCCTCAGCCTATTTCTATGAAGTTACTGCAAAATCAATCTGATCTTTGCCGATGGTACAATCTATATTGAAAAATCAGTTGTAATCTAGAGGCTTTTCACAGTAACTTCATTGCAGTGTTAATGTAAGCCTACTCATGACAATAAAGATTATTATTAAAAAGATTATTATTATTATCACCTTGGTCCTTTGTTCAGCACTGCACAGAAACTCTTTTTTTCAGGATGTTTCAGTTCAGAAACTCAAGCCATCTTCGGCTCTAGTTGCATTTCATTAAACTGTTGAAGTTCAGACCCTGTACAAAAGCCACGAACATTATTGAGTGATGAGATGCTGCTTTCTCAGGCATAGCTTCAGCATCTGGTTTCACTGTGCATGTGTTTTGAGTTACTTGTCCAGGCTTAGGTAATGAGAGTTATTTTTACAGGTTCTTGTAGGTGGAATGTTTGTGGTTTGTTATAGTGGATTGTGAAAGCCCAATGAACAGCTGATTCGGTGTTAAGATGGTGAATCAGAATGTCCTGCAGTTTTATAGACTGCAGTTTTACAGTTACTCATTAGTTCGTAGTTTTTCACTTCTCCAGAAAATATTTCCAGAGTGATAGATTCAGCAAACGTAAACCACTCTAGGGTTGTCAGCACGGTATAAGGTGTTCCATTAAACGTCTTCCTACCATTCAGTACCAAGTTGCTGCTGATATTTTGGATGTCAACTCACCTCCTGGTAAATATTTGGCACTGGCAACTATTTTGTGTTCATAACATCACAGAATGGCAACATCACTGGATGAGGCACACATCCCTGCTGGCTCTCTGCCAGAGCAACTCTATTTATTTACTGTATGCTCCGCAAACCACTGACATCAAGGGCTTCCAACAAAGGTGATTTATTGTTAGGCTCAACAGCTACATGAAAATGAAAATGAAACGAAAATCGCTTATTGTCACAAGTAGGCTTAAATGAAGTTACTGTGAAAAGCCCCTTGTTGCCACATTCCGGCGCCTGTTCGGGGAGGCTGTTACAGGAATTGAACCGTGCTGCTGGCCTGCTTTGGTCTGCTTTCAAAGCCAGCGAGTTAGCCCTGTGCTAAACAGCCCCTAAAGTACATGCAGTACTTGCGCTCTGTCTCATATCCTGGGGACGACTTCTGCCCTCCCGCCACATGCCCTCTTATGTAGCCTCGTCATCACATGACCACTCAGTCTACATTTACCTTTATTTAGTCAAGTAAGTCAATTGAGAATCAGTTCCCTATTACAATAATGACCTGGCCAAAAGACTAAGACTAGCACCAGAAATTACACAACAATACAATTAATTTAAACAGCCAATCCGATTCACTCCATGTGATATCAAGAAACAGCTGAAGGCACTGGATACTGCAAAGGCTATGGGCCCTGACAATATTCCAGCTAAAGTACTGAAGACTTGTGCTCCTGCTACAACACTGGCATTTACCTGGCAATGTGGAAAATTGCCCAAATGTATCTTCTACACAAGAAACAGGACAAATCCAACCTGGCCAATTACCACTCTATCAGTCTACTTACTCTTCAGCATCAGCACAGTGATGGAAGGAGTCATCAACGGTGCTATCAAGTTGGACTTTCTCAGCAATAACCAGTGAATAACACTCAGTTTGGGTTCTGCCAGGGTCACTCAGCTCCTAACCACTTACAGCCTTGGCACAAACATGGACAAAAGAGCTCAAGGCCAGAAGTGAGGTGAGAGTGACTTCCCTTGATATCAAGGCACCATTTGACCAAGTATGGCATCAAGGAGCCCTAGCAAAACTGGGGTCAATGGGAATCAGGGGTAAAACTCTCCGCTGGTTGGAGTTACACCTGGCACAAAGAAAGATGGTTTGATTCCCGTATTGGGTCACTCTCTGTGTGGAGTCTGCACGTTCTCCCTGTGTCTGCGTGGGTTTCCTCCGGGTGCTCTGGTTTCCTCCCACAAGTCTCGAAAGACGTGCTTGTTAGGTGAATTGGACATTCTGAATTCTCCTTCAATGTACCCGAACACGTGCCGGAGTGTGGCAACTAGGGGATTTTCACAGTAACTTCATTGCCGTGTTAATGTAAGCTTACTTCTGACACTAATAAAGATTATTATAAAAGCCCCTTTACCCTGGAACCATTCTCGTGAATATTTTGTACAATGTCCCTGGTGTCTACACATCGTTCCTGAAGTATGGTGCACAGATCTGGACACAATGGCATCTAGCCTCTTGCCCAAACCTGAACTTAAGACGAGCTGGAAGTGCGGATGCATGAGCATGCATGCTGGAAGCGTGCTGTGTTTAAACACTTTGTCCATTTTATTTTACCTGCTTTTCTTGATGCGCTGAGTTAAAAAATCCAGGGACGGCGATAACTTGGTCGACTTGCCCGATCTTAGGTAAGTTTTTACTATTTTGCGCTTTTTTTCTTGGTCCAAGATCATCGAGCAGAGCAGGAGGCATCGGGAGACATTTGTTTGGTTGGTTAATATTTTATTTTATTAGTGTTTAGCATTTATAAATGTGTTTAAAATGCAAATAAAGTGACAGGAAGATATATTTTTATTTTTTTAAAACGTTGTTTTGTTATGAGGCTGTTAATTCTATTAAAAGGGTGCTTTACTGTATAAACCGAGTCTGGAGTTACTGAAAGTGAAAGAAAGATTTTTTTTAACTTTGGTTTGTCATGAGGATGTTATTCCATTAAAGGAACTATAATGGATAGAATGGGTTTGGAGTGTATGTAATCTTCAGCGATCACTTACTAATGAGTATGATTGTCCACCTAAGAAATTCCATGTTACTGGTCATGGGTTCTGTGGGTCCCAGCATGGCTGATGAGCCTAATCCCAGAGCCATAGCTTCAATCATTCACTTGGCAGAGGTTTCCAAAAGGTAGCATCGGTCCTTGGACTCTAGGTTGCGGGTATTCATTTCTCAGGCTCCTTTTCGTGGTCTCCTCGTCGGGTGTTCTCGAAGAATTGTGACCCTTCAAGCAGGAGGTTCCTCCAAATAGGTCTCTTCTGAGCAAAGGTCTCCCAGGCATTAACATCGATGTTCCATTTCTTGAGGTAAGCCTCCAAGGTGTCTTTGAAAAGCTCCCATTGTCCTGCTCCTGTTCAGGATCCTGTTGTGTGTCACAGTTGTGTTACAGCTGTGAATCAGTTGTTAAGATTCTTACCTCTCAAATCCAAGGCGGACACTCCAATACAGTGCTGGGAGGTACTACACAGGCAGAGGAGCTGTCTTTTGAATGAGAGGTTAAACGAAGGCTACCATATGCCTGCTTGGGTGGACACAAAAGGCCCGATGGCATTATTGAGAAGAAGAGCAGGGGAGTTCTCACTGCCATTCAGGCCAATAGAATAATAATCTTTATTGTGACAAGTAGGCTTACATTAACACTGCAATGAAGTTACTGTGAAAAGCCCCTAGTTGCCACATTCCGGCAGCCGTGCGGACACACAGAGGGAGAATTCAGAATGTCCAAATTACCAAACAGCACATCTTTCAGGACTTGTGGGAGGAAACCGGAGCACCCGGACAAAACCCACGGAGACACAGGGAGAACGTGCAGACTCTGCACAGACAGTGACCTAAGCCGGGAATCGAACCTGGGACCCTGGCGCTGTGAAGCAACAGTGCTACCCACTGTGCCACTGTGCTGCCCCTCAATCAACATCCCAATAGTCATGATCAAATTTCTGTTCATGCAAGTTGCTGAATGCAAATTAACTGCCATGTTTCCTACATTGCAAGAGTAAATACACTTTAAAAATACTTCATTAACTTTAAATCACTTTGATACGGTCAGTAGTCATAAAATAACTCACTGTATAACTACAGGTCCCAAGGTACAGTCACAAATAGTGGGCCAATTATGAGCTGGGTTCCTGCCTCCCACACTGGCAGCTAGAATCGCGAGCAGGCAGAGAATATTGGCTAATCCAAAAATCGAGAATTGCCCCTGGCATGGATTCCAATGCTATTATCCGCTCTCCCACTGGCAGCATAAGTGAAGTTTGAGTTCTGCCCTGGCGAGCCCATGCACAAACCGTCATTTGCATGGATTTGAAAGTCATTAGCAGGTTAGACACTGCATGCTCCACCCCTCCGTGATGCTCCACCCCTCTTAAGCGAGGGTCATGCAGGTGCAAACTGGTGCAAGAATTTACAAGCGGGGCCTTTGCGCCACGGCTGTTGAAGGGGAGTGAGAGCTAAGAAAACTCTCTAGCATTGTTTGGCTTGCAGGGGGATGGCTGCCAGGGCTGCAGGGAGTAGCAGGGAATGGCTTAGTGCCAAGTCTGTGCACTTGGGGTGTGCCCCTCAGGATCGGGGGAACCTGGCTCAGACCACCATTGCTGCAGTATGTGTTTAAATGCTTTGCTGCAGCTTACTGGTCCCTAGCTGTTCACGCCAGATTGCTCACTGTGCCCTTTAAATAAGAACATAAGAAATGAAAAAAAAATGAAAATCGCTTATTGTCACAAGTAGTCTTCAAATAAAGTTACTGTGATAAGCCCCCTGTCGCCACATTCCGGCGCCTGTTCGGGGAGGCTGATACAGGAATTGAACCGTGCTGCTGGCTTGCCTTGGTCTGCTTTCAAAGCCAGTGATTTAAGAACTAGGAGCAGGAGTAGGCCATCTGGCCCCTCGAGCCTGCTCCACCATTCAATGAGATCATGGCTGATCTTTTGTGGACTCAGCTCCACTTTCCGGGTCAAACACCATAACCCTTAATCCCTTTATTCTTCAAAAAACTATCTATCTTTATCTTAAAAACATTTAATGAAGGAGCCTCTACTGCTTCACTGGGCAAGGAATTCCATAGATTCACAACCCTTTGGGTGAAGAAGTTCCTCCTAAACTCAGTCCTAAATCTACTTCCCCTTATTTTGAGGCTATGCCCCCTAGTTCTGCTTTCACCCGCCAGTGGAAACAACCTGCCCGCATCTATCCTATCTATTCCCTTCATAATCTTATATGTTTCTATAAGATCCCCCCTCATCCTTCTAAATTCCAATGAGTACAGTCCCAGTCTACTCAACCTCTCCTCGTAATCCAACCCCTTCAGCTCTGGGATTAACCTAGTGAATCTCCTCTGCACACCCTCCAGTGCCAGTACATCATTTCTCAAGTAAGGAGGCCAACACTGAACACAATACTCCAGATGTGGCCTCTCTAACACCTTATACAATTGCAGCATAACCCCCCCTAGTCTTAAACACCATCCCTCTAGCAATGAAGGACAAAATTCTATTCGCCTTCTTAATCACCTGTTGCACCTGTAAACCAACTTTTTGCGACTCATGCACTAGCACACCCAGGTCTCTCTTCACAGCAGCATGTTTTAATATTTTATCATTTAAATAATAATCCCTTTTGCTGTTATTCCTACCAAAATAGATAACCTCACATTTGTCAACATTGTATTCCATCTGCCAGACCCTAGCCCATTCACTTAACCTATCCAAATCCCTCTGGAGACTTCCAGTATCCTCTGCACAAATGTTCAGATCAAAGAGAGGTAAGTGTATTCCAATCACTAAATGCATCCAATCACTCAAGTGTAGGATTTCAATGCATTTACTACTCTTTGATGTGATTGATGTTTGTAAACATTGGGGTTTCAGCACTTGGAGTCATTCATCCATGAAGGGAGATTTATGAATCAAGGCTGCAGCTGTTTTGTGGAAGTTGTCAATCACAGCCCACTACTAGAAGGGAATGAATGGCTTGCAGCTAGTGGACCTGAGGGGTTGAAACACAGGTCACAGCTGTTCTCCTTCGAGGAATAGACACGTGGCGCCTCCAGGTAATTTTGCAGCTGTCATTTTTTTCACTGTCCCTGTCTGGACTGCCCTCTCGCTTCCCGAGAGGGGACTCTTTTCTGGCGGGGGGGTTCTGTGGTGAGGGAGTTCTCTGTGGGGGGGGGGTCTCATTAGTCAGGGGGTCCCTGTGGGGGATACATTTAGTCAGCGGGTCCTTGTGGGGGGTTCCACTAGTTAGGGGGGTCTATGGGAGGTTCTATTAGTTAAGGGGTCTTGGTGGGAGAGGGTTTCTTAAGTTAGGGGGTCTCTGTGGATGATCCCTTCAGTTAGGTCTTCCTGGGGGGTCTCCCTATTCATGGGGTGCTGCGGGTTCTCCCTGTTATGGGGTCACTGGGGGGGTCTCCATAGTCAGGGTGTCCCTCGGGGGGTGGGCGGCGCCAACCCATACTTGGGGGAAAGGGGCACCCAGGAAATCAGGAGTGGGTGCTGGTTAGCAGTGGGGGGGGGGGGGGGGGGCATGAGGGCCTGATTTTGCAATGGCAAGGGATACAGAATTGCTCCCTGATTTGCGTTCCCTGGGGGAACAAAAATTGGATGCAATTCTCCTCCAAGAAATGAAAAAGAAAATCGCTTATTGTCACACGTAGGCTTCAAATTAAGTTACTGTGAAAAGCCCCTAGTCGCCACATTCCGGCACCTGTTCGGGGAGGCTGGTATGGAAATGGAACCTGCACTGCTGGCCTTGTTCTGCTTTACAAGCCAGCTTTTTAGTTCACTGTGCTAAACCAGCCCCTGGCAGGAGAATGTTGTCTCCCAAATCTCACCCTTGATCTATGGATGATTGATAGGCATCTCAATTTAAGTCAAGCAGCCTATAAGATGCCTGTACCTTTAATACAAAGAAAAGGATCTGGAAGGCTGCGTTGCTTTAAACTGATGACTGCAGACTGGCCGGCAGCAGTGAGTACTTGGTTTGATTGATGGGCTGACCAAAAGGCTGTGTTCTGCCTGATAGCAGGTGGTTATTGGATCTGATCCCATTGATATGTTTTTCAGAGTCCCAAGGCATGGGGTTGGTTTTAGTTTTGGTAGCCCGGTGAAGAGATCAAACTAAATCTCTCCAAAAGGATCCAGTTCATTCTCCCCAAAAGGCCACTTTGAGGGCTAACTCTCTCCCCAGCAAGCATCTGGGTGCTGTTCTCATGAGACTGTAGAGGCCTGGGACGGGATTCTCCCCTACCCAGCGGGGCGGGGGGTCCCGGCGGGATGGACTGGATGGATTTCACCGCACCTTTAGGGGCCAAGCCCTCACCATGAGGGGCTAGCCCCACGCCGGAGTGGTTGGCGCGCCGCCAGCCTGCGGGAAAGGCCTTTGGCGCCACGCCAGTCGGCACCGAAAGGTCTTCGACGGCCGGCGAAAGTCGGCGCATGTGCGGGAGCGTCAGCGTCCCTTCCGCATCGGTCATGGTAAAAACTGTGGCCGAGGCGGAGGGAAAAGAGTGCCCGCATGCGGATCGGTGGGCCCCGAACGCGGGCCAGGCCACCGTGGGGGCATGCCCGGGGTCAGATTGCCCCACGCCCCAGGACCCCAGAGCCCGCTCCCACTGCCTTGTCCCGCCGGTAAGAAAGGTGGTTTAATCCACGCCGGTGGGACAGGCATTCCAGCAGCAGTACTTCGGCCCATCGTGGGCCGGAGAATCGCCGGGGGGGGGGGCCGCCGACCGGCACGATTCTCCCCCCCCCCACCGAATATCCGGTGCCGGAGAATTCGGCAAACCGGCGTGGGCGGGATTCATTCCAGCCGCCGGCGATTCTCCGACCCGGCGGAGGGTCAGTGAATCCCGCACCTGAAGTCAAACCATGAGCTGGAAGTAAAGTTTGATGTGATTTAAAGTGTCTCTCCAGAAAGATAAAGGACTGAATGAGAACCTTGAACTGAAGGGCCAGTTTGATGAGAAGGGTGTCTCTCCAGAGAGTCTGCTGGGTGACTACTACATTTTCTAAACTACAAGGACCCTGAATGAATGAATCTACAAAGAAGACCATCGCAGGCTGCAAACCAAAGAGTCTAATCTGCAAACGTGCTGTGAAGACGGTATGCTAAAAGAACCACCGTCTGAAGCAAAGACTTTTATCTTTTGACTTTCACCCTTATTAATTTTTCCCCCTTTCCCCTCTCTGTGTTTGTCTGTCTTGTGTTCGTGGATGGGGGGCCGTAAAGTAGGTAGTAGGTATTGACTGTTGTTAAATAGTTATATTTACTGCATATTTCATGATAGTTCTTGGTATAAATAAACAGTAATCATGTTTACATTTGCAAACCTGGTGACTGTGATTATTGGGCAGCCAAGGGCAAAATACTTTGGTTAATTTATAAGAATTATTGGTTAATTCAATTGTCTTATGTTCTGGGCCAGGTGGGGCTAGAATTGACCGCGCAGTAACCCAGGGTGTTGCAACATAATTTGGGGGCTTCTCTGGGATCTTTGGAATGGTAGACCGTGAAGTTTGGGTTATAGTATAAAGTAAAGAGAGACACCAGGTTTGGCGTGATATAATAGGATAGCTCTGGAAGCTACAAAGAGTTTTCTTTATCTCTGGTTTATTTAAAAGAACTTTGAAAAGATAAGCTTGTCACATTGGTAGGTGGATTGGAAATGGATATACCAGCTAGAGTTAGGAAGGTGGAGATAATTCAAGCGATTGCTGTTGCTAATGTTTGGTTGCCTCTTAATCTGGCTCTGTTTAATCACGTTTGCTCAAGAGTCGCAATCTTTCGACACCGCCATAAGGTTCAGAACCGAATATTGATCAATGGCTCGATACACCAGTTAGTAAGTTCAAAAGCAATGCTCATTTATTTACACACAGTCACATCTACTTATGCATAAACTCTACAAACTAAGCTACCACTATTACTAAAGCCTATACTTAGCTTCGGGTGCCCACTCAGTCTGAGGAACAATGGCCGTTGCTCGGTTCTGAGGCTGCTGGGTTGAGCTGTTTACAGGGTAGCAACTAGGAGCGTCTATCTCGTAGCGTGCGTTGACTTGGAACTCACTTGGTCTGCTGCAGCTGCTTGGCTGGTCTCTCTCTTCGGTGAGAGCCAAAGCCAAAGGAGGAAGATTCTCCCTTGGGGAATATCTTTTATACTAAAAAGGGCTTCGCGTGCTTTTGGGCGGGCCTTGAACTTGGCCTCAACTAATTGGGTCTTTCCCAATCAGTCGTATCGATCTTCCTCCAATAGAGGGGTGGGTTCCCTGATCACTGGGCGTGTCCTGGTGACTGTTAGTCTGCTTTGTCTTAGCTTCTTCTGGCGCCGGGGAGTCTGCCTTAACATTGTGTATCTAAATGTTTCCCTTTTGTCCCCGGAGATGGCTGATTAGTATATAGATTGCTCGGTAGTTTCTGTCCTGTCTGAGAGTTTAAGGTTCTAATCAACAGACAGAGCTTGCACCTGCTTGTTTCTTAGTATTGTCCAATTTTCCCTGCATTCTTTGCAAGTGTCCATTTTGTAATCAGGACGTGGCCATCCCAGACGGCTACATTGCTCAACAAAAATTTGAACGAGATGATAGGAACACAGGTGAGCCGACAAAGTAGTATAGCATCAAGGACACTTTCTGCTGTGGAAGTTCAGCTGGAGAGAGTACCATTGCAGTTAGATCATGAAAGAGAATTTGCGAGAATAGAAATGGAGATGCAGCAAAAGGAAAGGGAGCTGAGACAAAAATAATGAGGAGCATAGATAAGGTAGATAGTTGACGTCTTTTTCCAAAGGTAGAGGAGTCTAGAACTAGAGGGCATAGGTTTAAGGTGGGAGGGGAGAGATGCAAAAGAGACCAGAGGGGAAATCTCTTCACACAGAGGGTGTTGAGCATCTGGAACGGGCTGCCAGGCGCAGTGGTAGAGGCGGGTACAATTTTGTCTTTTAAAAAGCAGTTAGGCAGTTACATGGGCAGGGTGGGTATAGAGGGATATGGACCAAATGCGGGCAAATGGGACTAGCTTAGTGATAGAAACTGGGAGGCATGGACCAGCTGGGCCGAAGGGCCTGTTTCCATGCTGTAAACATCTATGACTCTATGACTCTAAAATGGAGATGAAGCAACAAGAAATGGAGATGGAAATGAGTAGGTTGGATTAGTAGGAGAGAGAGAGAGAGGAAAAAGAAAAAGAGAGAAAGGAAAAGGGGAACGAGAGAGAGGAAAACGAAAAGAGAAAGAGGAAAAAGCAAAAGAGAGAGCCTTCCTGCTTAAGGCATGGATATGAGCAGAGAGCTGCCAGAAATTAGAAGGGAGCCTAATCTTAGAATGGAACCCACTGGCGATATATTCAAATTTATGCAGGACCACCCAAAATTTGAAGAGAAAGAGGTAGATACATTTTTTCGAGCTTTGAGAAAATAGCAACCTAAATGGAGTGGCCAAATCAAATTGGACATTACCCATGCAGAGTAAATTGATGGGGCGGTGCACAGGAGGTTTATACTTCAGTGTTCGAGCAGGAGCCTAAGAATCATGACAGGATTTTTAAAAAAGGCTAATCTGGATGCATATGAATTGGTCCCTGAATCATAGAGGCAAAGGTTTTGGAATTTAAGGAGAAGCTTAAATTGCTCCTTAGTATCCAGGAATGTGCAGGTCACATGGGGTTATGGAATAGGGCGGGGGAGTGAGCCTAGGTAGGGTGCACTTTTGAAGGGGTGGTGCAGACTCAATGGGCCGAATGGATTCCTTCTGCACAGCAGGGATTCTATGGATTCTAGTGTATCACCTGGGGCAACAGAACCAACACTGTTTCTCTCACCCTGGTCTACTCAACAGCAAGGTACTGCTGCTCAACGTGGCTCAACTGGGCCACTCGAGCAAGAGGTAGATATCCATCTCCAGGAAGCTATGTGGATTATTTCTGGGTTGTTGGCTCAGTGGGCTAGACAGCTGGTTTGTGATGCAGAACAAGGCCGGCAGCGAGGTTCAATTCCGGTACCAGCTGAGAATTCTGAATTCTCCCTCTGTGTACCCGAACAGATGCCGGAATGTGGCGACTAGGGGCTTTTCACAGCAACTTCATTGCAGTGTTACTGTAAGCCTACTTGTGACAATAAAAAGATTTTTATTATTATTAAGTGGCTTCCTGTGCCTCCTGACATCAACAGGGAAAACACCCTCAACAAAAACTACCTGCTGACATGTAACGAAGCACTCACATTGACATAGGACCTCAAAAAATAACTACACAATCATGTGAATCCCATAGTCCTACTGGAATGCATTCCACGCACGACAAACTGACAACAACCCCACCTCTCAATGGCACGCTTCCTGATTGACTGCACACATCATTGGCTACAACCTGGGTGACCCGAGTGATGAAGTCCCAGCTTTCATGCTTCCACATCAAATTTGGACAGCCCTCAACCACTTGAGAGCAGGTTGGGGAAGATGTGGCCACTTGGTTCATAAGTGGAACATAAGGATCAGCTGAAATTATGACTGCGGCCATTCAAGTCAGAGCATTGCCCATATGGTGAACTTCTGCCCTAATAGATTTATTCCTGGTGGCATCACAACCATTTATGCTGCATCAAATGAAGCTGTTGAATGGGTGGTTACCCTCAACATCAAATTATCACTGCCTCCCCAGCCATACGAATTTAAAAAAACTTTGCAGCTCGTGTCTTAACTCATACCAAATTCTGTTCCCCGATCACTCTTTTGCTTACTTGGCTCCTGGTCAAGCCACATTATATGTTAATGTTCTCATTCTTGATTTCAAATTACGCATGGTGTTACACCTTGGGAATTTTCATTGAAGCCGGGAGGTGAAGGTGCCCTGCCGACAGGACTAGACAATCCTGCCACCAGCGAACTGCCAGAGGATCCTGGCCCAAATCTGCACACAATATTCTAGGTGTGGTGTCACCAAGTCCCTGTACAGCTGCAGTCAGACATCCTTATTCCTGTACTCAAGTCCTCTCGCAATGAGGAACAACATACTAATTACCTTTCTAACTGCTTGCTCTACCTGCATGCTTGCTTTCAGTGACTGGTGCACAAGGACACCCAGGTTTTGGACATCAACATTTCCCAATCTATCACCTTCTAAATAATGGGGGCGATTCTCATCTGCACCTTCCACCACACCTCCCGCTATTCCCGGAGAATAGCGGGAGAGTCCCTAAACAGGACTTCTTGCCAGGAGCCGAATGGAGTGTGATGTTCCCAGCCAGAAGCACCAGAATCATATATTCAAATGAGCATTCAAACTCATTTAAATATGCATTTCCAGGTTTTAGCTGGAGTCTCCCAGCTCCCGGGATTCGCCGGCAGGCCGGCAGGAATCAATGGAGATCAGACATGTTGGCACTTCGGTGTTGTATGCTTCGCTGCTGCAGCTTCCTCCTCCTCGAGCAACTCCACCTTGTACAGCCGCAGGGCATCCTCCAAGACAGGAGGAAATGAAATCAAATGAAAATCGCTTATTGTCACAAGTAGGCTTCAAATGAAGTTACTGTGAAAAGCCCCTAGTCGCCACATTCCGGTGCCTGTTCGGGGAGGCTGGTACAGGAATTGAACCGTGCTGCTGGCCTGCCTTGGTCTTCTTTCAAAGCCAACGATTTAGCCCTGTGCTAAACCAGCCCCAATGATGGAAGGCCACCATTGCTGGTTGAATCCCAATATCCATTGTCTGCAGGGCACGAAAGGCTGCATGTTAGCATGGTGCATACTATCGTGCCCAACCAGGCCCAATGGGCCACATGGTGGCCCCGGTTGGCACGGTGGGCTCTGCCCCCGCATGTCTCTCCCCCCCATCTCCGCAACCCTGGCAGCGTCCGGTGCCCGGCACCATGCAGACTCTGGCCCTGGGGTCTCTCCTTGCTGCCAGGGGTATCGTCGGCTGGTGCTGCCCTTGCCAGTATTACGCTCCACAGCCCCCGCCTGGCACCCTTGTAAGGGCTACAATGGGCCTTGCTCTGGGTAGGTCATCTGATGCCCCACCAGCAGGTAGCGGCTGTTTGGGTGATGGGATATGGCTGAGAGTGGGTTGGAGGGGTGGGGGCATCCATATGATAGATACCACGTTGCAGAACCAGGGGCCAAGGTGGGTGGTCAGTGGGGTGCGCAGGTGGGTGGCTGCCTTTCAGGTAATGGCGGTCTGTGCCTGACACTGTCCCAGTGCCGTGGGGGTCACCCCAGCCACAAGGCCCGTCCCCCCATCACCCACCCATCCGGCCCAAGGTCCCCCCTCCAACTAGCCCGGCCAGTGGCATGGCAGCCCATGGTTGTGCCTCTCCGTGTCCTACCTCCTATCTCTCCCTCATCAGCCACGACACTGGTTTCACGATTTTTAAAAGCACAAGTGAACCGCGTCATCAGGAATTCGGCCCAGCGGAGGTGGAGAATCGTGGAGGCCCTGGAGATCACCAGGTCGGGCCCTCTAATGCTATGCAAACGGTGTTTACTGTACGTCCATTCCGGAACACATTTACACCCTTGTCGAGGCGACAGTGAATCGCGATTTGGTGACAAATTGGCGCCCACCACAATTTCGACCTTAGAACTGATTCTCTGCCAATCGCTGGCAATGGGATTCTCTATTCCCCCACTTGTCAATGGGATTTCTCATTGAAGACATCCCAAGCCGCTGGGAAACCCACAGGTGCGGGTGTGCTGCCATGTGGGTCATAACCTGACCCCCCCAAAACTCTGCATCCAGCCAGATGTGTTTGGTAAGCTGGGTCTGCGAGGACTGCGTTTACTGTAGCAGAGAGAGAGACAGGCTTCCAACACTTGAAGAAATGCAATTCTATTTTATTAAACTCTTAACTATTAAACATGCTTGAACTGTGGGTTGACACTATGCTGAGTTGACTGGAGACCTGAGGCTAACCTGGCCAGACTATCTTACTACCACATGGTGGATGTTCTCGTTGTTGCTCACAGGCTCTGACTGTCTCAGAGGCTGCATCCCAAGAGAGCGGGAAAACTAGTGCCCTCTGGTTATATAGTGGCCGTGTCCTGTCTGGTGATTGGCTGCTGTGTTCTGTATGTTCATTGGTCATCCTTTGTGTCACTCACTGTCTGTCTGTGCACCATCATATATGTGTGTATATTATGACACAGCCCACGGATTCAATATTCAAACTATGGATAGGTTCAATGGAAGATATGCAAGAAGCTGCATTTGAAAAACTGGCCATTTCTCTCCTGCATTTGCTGTTGATAGGTTCACTGGACGGCTCATCAGCAGCAAATGTGGGAGAGAAACGGTCTTTGATTGGAGGAACAATGGGTAGCAACCAAAGGGCTTACAGGCGGCGAGCAGGGGTTCAGCAGTTGGGAGGAGATTGGGAAGTGGGCACAGAGTGCTGGAGGTCAGGAAGGGAGGCAGTGACATGGTCCTCGGAGGAAGTGCAGTCAAGAAGGCCTGCTGAATGTGATGAGGTTGGGAGAGCCCACAAAATGGGAAGAGGTCCAACCATCCCAAGTAGGCTTACATTAACACTGCAATGAAGTTACTGTGAAAAGCCCCCAGTCGCCACATTCCGGCGTCTGTTCGGGTACACAGAGGGAGAATTCAGAATGTCCATTTGACCTAACAGCACATCTTTCGGGACTTGTGGGAGGACACCAGAGGACCAGAGGAAACCCATGCAGCCATGGGAGAACAGGATGGGAACAACGACCATCCCCGTGATACGCGCCACTAAGGAGGCAGGAAGCCAAGATTGATCATGGTTTGTTCTGTATAAAGTCAGCCAAGGATGGAACTGACTGGGATCTGATGTATAATGTAAATACCTTTATGTTACAATAAATCAAAATTTATTTTTTCTAAACTTGGTTTACTCCTTGTAGTTTACAAAATTGGCGACGAGGATACAACTGATTACTGTCACCGCTGCTACATTGTCGCACGAACCATCTCCTTTACTCTGCGGGATTAAGGTTGGAAATTTTCTTGCTTTCAAAATGCCTCTATTTGGAAAGTTGGACATGTTCAACACAAGCTTAGAGGATTGGACACAGTACACAGAACACGTGCAATAGTTTTTCCAGGCAAATAATATCACGGAGAATGTGTGACAGACGGTAATGTTGCTGATTGCCTGTGGTGTACATGCTTATGGAGTGATTAAAAACCTAACATATCCTTTAGCTCTGGACAGTAAAATCTTTGTACGTCCGGTAACCACAGTCCCCCAGTGGGACAACACTTCAATCCAAGAGCTTCCGTAATAGTGCAGCGATACCATTTTGATAGGGCAGAAAGGACCCCTGGAGAGTCTGTTACCAAGTTATTGACAAGTCTATGTAAAGTAGCTGAAATTTGTGAATGTGTACCTTGCATTTCAGAAATGCCATGCGACCGTTTGGACTGCGGCTTATACAATATGGCTACTCAGCGGATGTTACCAGCTGAACCGACCCGAGATCTACAAAGGGCTGTGCAAATTTGTTTTCCCACCAAATTGCTGAGAGAGGAGTGCAGGAGATCCAGGGGATGGAGGTAACCACCCGAGGACATAACCCCTTCCAGCAAGCATACCCCCCACTCCTTCCACCGGGCCAATAGCCCATCCAGGGCCGAACATCGTAGGGGCCAGATCATTTGGTCAAAGACCAAGTCACCGTAATGGGATACCTCCACAGAATCTATAGAGAGTCAGGACGTTGTGGGACATGTGGATGAAGGGCTCGAAAGGAATGCAAGTTGCACGTCAGCCAGAGATCTAGGCGCCCCAGTCGAGGCAGGTATGAATCTAGGTGCCAACTTTCCATCACGATGAACCAGAAGAGGAGGAATGTATGCAGTTGAATTGTGTTTAGTGGCCCCCATTAAGATTACTGTGCAGGTTAATGGGCATCCATTAGATATGGAGTTGGATACAGGAGCTGCCGTTTCCACTGTTGGGAAGCCGACGTTTGATAGGGTAAAGTTGGAGGTGAGCACCTGCCTGCAGAGAGTGAAGTACATCTTTCATGTGAGGGAAGTGGTGTACCTGGGCTATTGAATGGACCATTGAATCATAGAATTTACAGTGCAGAAGGCCATTTGTCCCATCGAGTCTGCATTGGCTCTTGGAAAGAGCACCCAAACCAAGGTCCACACCTCCACCCTATCCCCAGAACCCAGTAACCCCACCCAACACTAAGGGCATTTTTGGACACTAAGGGCAATTTAGCATGGCCAATCCACCTAACCTGCACATCTTTGGACTGTGGGAGGAAACCGGAGCACCCAGAGGAAACCCACGCAGACACGAAGAGAATGCGCAGACTCCGCACAGAAAGTGACGCAAGCCGGGAATCGAACCTGGGACCCTGGAGCTGTGAAGTAATTGTGCTAACCACTATGCTACCGTGCTGCCCTGGAAGGGCAGCAGGACCAGGAAGGGTTGCACCCGTCGCAGAGAAGCTTCGAGCCATTCAGCACAGCAGCCCCTATCCCTGAAAACACCATGGAGCTGCAATCTTTTCTGGAACTGGTGAACTATTGTGGCAAGTTCATCCCCGGCCTCATGACAGTATTAGCCCCTCTACATCTCCTCTTGAAAAAGAACCAGTAATGGGTGTGGAGAAAGCAACAGGAAGAAGCATTCATGCAGGTAAAGAAACAATTTACTTCCTCCAGCGTACTGACACATCATGATCCCGCCAAACAACTATTTGTCACATGTGATGCATCGTCGTACAGCATTTACGCAATTATATCACATCGTATGGAAGGTGGCAGGGAGAGGCCGATAGCTTTCCTCTCCCAGGCACTGGCCTCGTCTGAGTACAATTATGTGCTAACTGAGAAAGAAGGTCCGGCAGTTATCTTTGCCCTGAAAATGTTCCACCGGTATGAGTGCGTTCGAAGTTTCACGATCATCACGGATCACAAGCCACTGCCCATCGCCTACACCAGGATCCAGTGTTGGGCCCTCCTGCTGGCCATTTACAAGTACTCATTTGAACACCGTCCCAGCACCTAAATAGCAAACTCGGATGTATCAAGTCGATTGCCTTTGCCAATGTGCCCTCTTTCTCCTCCCAGTATGGACAAGGTAGTTGCCACACTCAACTTTATGGATTTCTTACCCGCTTCAGTGCCACAAATCCGTCAATGGACACAGACCGACCCAGTCCTCTCAAAGGTAGGACACATCGTTCTATATGGGGGTCAGCATAGGCAGCTACCTGGCGAATTGCGGGCATGCTTGACAAAGTTGTCGGAATTCAGTGTGAAAGATGGCATCCTGTTGTAGGGTACGTGTGTCGTTATCCCAAGCATGGG
The DNA here is from genome assembly GCF_047496885.1 of Scyliorhinus torazame. Lineage (NCBI taxonomy): Eukaryota > Metazoa > Chordata > Chondrichthyes > Carcharhiniformes > Scyliorhinidae > Scyliorhinus > Scyliorhinus torazame. The sequence continues at coordinate 280,085,525 of NC_092709.1, read as the reverse complement.
CCAGACCTGATCCTGAGAGATCTACACAACAGGCACCCAGGGGTGTCCAAAATTAAAATGTTAGCTTGAAGCTACATTTGGTGGCCAGGCCTGGATGCCGACATAGAAAGGGTAGCTCAGCAATGCAGTGTGTGTCAGCAGTATCAGAAGCTAAGGGCAGCACGATGGCGCAGTGGTTAGCACTGGGACTGGAGCGCTGAGGACCTAGGTTCTCCCCGTGTTTGCGTGGGTTTCATTCCCACAACCCAAAGATGTGCAGGTTAGGTTGGTTGACCACGATAAATTGCCCCTTAGTTGAAAAGAAAAAATAATTATGTACTCTTAAAAAAAAATTTTTAAGGAATATCAGAACATAGAACATACAGTGCAGAAGGAGGCCATTCGGCCCATCGAGTCGGCACCGACCCACTTAAGCCCTCACTTCCACCCTATCCCCATAACCCAATAACCCCTCCTAACCGTTTTGGACACTAAGGGCAATTTAGCATGGCCAATCCACCTAACCTGCACGTCTTTGGACTGTGGGAGGAAACCAGAGCACCCGGAGGAAACCCTCGCACACACGGGGAGGATGTGCAGACTCCGCACAGACAGTGACCCAGCATGGAATCGAATCTGGGACCCTGGCACTGTGAAGTCACAGTGCTATCCACTGTGCTACTGCCGGTGGTGCCTCTTCAGACATGGGAAAGTCCGGGGCGACCATGGCACGTTTGCAAGTTGATTTTGTCATTCTGTTTCAAGGATCAATGTTTATGCTCTTTATTGTTGCCCACTCTACGTCCATAGGATGTGGACAACCACTTCCAAGGCAACCATTGAAAAATCACGTTTGTCCTTCTGCACACATGGAATCCCAGAGGTGTTAGTTACCGATATTGGAATGCCTTTCACAAGTGAAAAATTCTCGGGATTCCTGAAGGCTAACGGGATGCGGCACATTCGGATGGCCTTGTATCATTCCGCCTCAAACGGGTTGGCAGAAAGGGCGGTACAAACATCCAAAATGTGGACTCAGAAAGCAGACTTCAGGGTTGCTGGACACAAGACTGGCCAGGTTCTTGTTCTGCTATAGGACCACTCTGCATGCCGTGACTGGGGTAGCACCGGCTGAATTACACGTGGGCCAGAGGCTTCGAACCCATCTTGGTATGGTTTTCTCTGATATAGGCAGGAAAATATTCTGCAGCCGGGACCTGCAAGGACGTTGCCCTGTTAGATGAAAACCACCCAGATTATTTTGTACGCAGTCTGTTTTATAAACTTTGCAGACGGCGCCCAGTGGATCTCCGGGACAAGGAGATGGAAACTCAGGCGTAGAGGTCTCCGATGGAAAGCAAGCAGAGCACTAGCCTCAGACAGTGCATCCACCATGGCCGGAAGTGGCATTCGTCATTCACATATACACCGCCAGATCAAGCACCGCAAGTACAGGACACACAACCAAGTGCAACGAGAGTCTGACACCTTTCTACTCCAGTCGTCAGAAGTGTCTCGAACTTTGTGGGGGAAGGATGTTATAAACCCACACAAGACGTATGTGCTGGGAGCAATCACCACTATGTGCCGAATACGAGCTCCCCCACTAAGTGGGTGGGGAGCCGAGATTGATCCTGGTTGAGTTCCATATAAAGTCAGCCAAGGATGGAACTGACTGACAAACCTGGCTGGGATCTGGTGTACATTTTAAATACATTCAAGTTACAATAAACCAAAATTGCTTTTTACTAAACTCGATTTGGACATCTTATGGTCGACAAAGGTGGGTGAGTGTGAATGGGTGAGGGTGAGTGAGTGAGTGTGAGTGAGGATGGGTGAGTGAGGGTGGATGGGTGAGTGGTGGGAATGCCAGTGTGGGTGGTGAGTGTAGGTGGGTGAGTGTGGGTGGGTGGGTCAGTGAGTGTGACTGGGTGAGTGAATGGGAGTGGGTGAGCGTGAGTTCCTGGGTGGTGAATGAGTGTAGGCAGGTGATAGTGTGTGGCTGAGTGAATTGGAGTGGGTGAGTGAGTGAGTGGAATTGGGTGCGTGCGGGTAGTTGACTGGGGGAGTGAGTGGGAGTGGGTGAGTCAGTGTGGGTGAGTGAGTGTGTGTCAGTGAGGGTGAGTGAGTGTGAGCGGGTGAATGAGGGTGGGTGAGAGAGTAGGTGGGTGAGTGAGTGAGTGCGGGTGGGAGAGTGAATGTGGGTGAGTCTGGGTAAGTGAGAGAGTGAGTGAGTGGGTATAATTGTGGATATGTGAGTGAGTGAATGGGAGTGGGTGAGTGAGTGGGTGAGTATGTGTGGGCGAGTGAGTGTGGGTGGGCAGGTAAGGGTGGGTGAGTGAGTGTGAGTGTGGTTGGGCAAGTGAGTGCAGGCGGTAGAGGCTGGGTGCGTGAGTGTGGGTGGACAAGTGAGTGTGGGAGGGTGACGGTGGGAGAGTGAGTGTGGGGGGGTGTGAGTGTGGTTCGCTGAGTGAGTGTGAGCGGGCAGATGAGGATGGGTGAGTGATTGTGGGCGGGTGAGTGTGTGGGTGGGTGAGTGAGTGAATGGGAGTGGGTGAGTGAGTGTGGGTGGGTGAGTGAATGGGAGTGGGTGAGTGAGTGTGGGTGGGTGAGTGAGTGAATGGGAGTGGGTGAGTGAGTGTGGGTGGGTGAGAGTGAATGGGAGTGGGTGAGTGAGTGTGGGTGGATGAGTGAGTGTGGGTGGGCAGGTGAGGATGGGTGAGTGATTGTGGGCAGGTGAGTGGGTGGGTGAGTGAGTGAATGGGAGTGGATGAGTGTGTGGGTGGTCAGGTAAGGATGGGTTAGTGATTGTGGGCAGGTGAGTGTGGGTGGGTGAGTGAGTGAATGGGAGTGGGTGAGTGTGTGGGTGAGTGAGTGTGGCTGGATGAATGAGTGTGGGTGGGCAGGTGAGGATGGGTGAGTGAGTGTGAGGGTGGGTGAGTGAGCATGGGTGTTTGTGAGTGAGGGTGAGTGAGTGAGGGGTGGGTGAGTGAGTGTTGGTGGACGAGGGTAGGTGAGTGAGCATGGGAGGGTGCATGATTGGGCGAATAAGTGTGGGTGGGCGATTGAGTGTGGGTGAGTTTGGGTGAATGAGAGAGTGAGTGTGGCCGATGGGTGAAATGGTGGGTGAGCATGTGAGTGAGTGTTGGTGAATAAGTGAGCGAATGGGTGATGGCTGTGAGTGGGTGTGGATGTGTTTGGGTGAGTGAGTGAGTGTGGGTGCGTTTGGGTGAATGAATGTGGGTGAGTGAGTTTGGGTGAGTGAGGAAGTGATCGTGGGCAGCTGAGTGAGTGAGTGTGGGTGGATGATTGAGTGTGGATATGTGTGGGAGAGTGGGAGAGTGAGTGTGGGCGGGCGGGTGGGCAAGTGAGTGAGAGAGTGGCTGGGTGAGTGAGTTTGTGTGGGTGAGTGATTGAGTGAGTAAATGAGTGAGTGAAGGGTGGGCAGATGTGGGTGTGCATTGATGGATGAAGGTGAGTGAGTTAAGGGTGGGTGGGTGTGGGTGTGCATTGGTGGATGTGGGTGAGTTGAGTATGGATGAGTGAGTGTGGGTGTGGTGAATAGAACATAAAACATACAGTGAAGAAGGAGGCCATTCGGCCCATCGAGTCTGCTCTGACCCACTTAAGCCTACGCTTCCACCCTATCCCCGTAACCCAATAATCCCTCCTACCCTTTTCAGACACCAAGGGCAATTTAGTATGGCCAATCCACCTAACCTGCACGTCTTTGGAATGTGGGAGGAAACCAGAGCACCCGGAGGAAACCCACGCAGACACGGGGAGAAGGTGCAGACTCCGCACAGACAGTGACCCAGTGGAGAATCAAACCTGGGACCCTGGCGCTGTGAAGCCACAGTGCTACTGTGCTGCCCAATGTTAGAAATTGGTATATATATTGCATTATGTTGTATCTGCTGTAGTAATAGTTAAAAGCCTGGGTTAGGGTGTGTATGTGATTGCTGCAGTCATGTTTTTAAAAAACTTTAAATGACAGGCAGGCACTCTGGCTGCGGAAGCTAATTAAGATGCTGTCAAGGTAAGATTATAATTCATTCCAACCATGTATAGTGTTACCTAAATGGGGCTAACAGAATTTTGTTTATGGAAAGAAGGTTCCCTGAGGAGTAGATAATTAGAGCCATGTTAGTGGGATGAAGATGATGTAATTAATGAGAGGAGCCAGGGGTAAAGCAGTCAGTTTTGAGTCAGTAAAAGAGTTGACTGTGAACAGACCAGAGGCTTCTGGAAAAACAGTGGTTTGACACTGTGGCTGGGATTCTCCCGTGCCCAGCGGGGCGGGGGGTCCCGGCGGGATGGAGTGGCGTGAACCACTCCGGCGTCGGGCCACCCCAAAGGTGCGGATTTCTCCTCACCTTTAGGGGCCAAGCACTCACCGTGAGGGGCTAGGCCCGCGCCGGAGTGGTTTCCGCTCCACCGGCCTCGCCCCTCACGGTGAGTGCTTGGCCCCTAAAGGTGAGGAGAAATCCGCACCTTTGGGGCGGCCCGACGCCGGAGTGGTTCACGCCACTCCATCCCGCCGGGACCCCCCGCCCCGCTGGTCACGGGAGAATCCCAGCCACAGTGTCAAACCACTGTTTTTCCAGAAGCCTTTGGCGCCACACCAGCAGGGCCGAAAGGGGCGGCGGAAGTCCGCGGCAGAAGTCAGTGCACGCGTGGGAGCGTCAGCGGCCGCTGAAGTCATCCCCGCGCAAGCGCAGGGGTGTGTGTCTCCTACGCGTCGGCCATCGTGGAGGCTGTGGCCGACGCGGAGGGAAAAGACTGCTCCCACGGCACAGGCCCGCCCGTGGATCAGTGGGACCCGATCGCGGGCCAGACCACCGTGGGGGCACCCCCCGGGGTCAGATCGCCCCGTGCCCCCCCCCCAGGACCCCGGAGCCCACCCACGCCGCCTAGACCCGCGGGAAGGTAGGTGGGTTGATTCACGTCAGCGGGACAGGCATGACAGCAGCGGGACTTCGGCCCATCGTCGACTGGCGCGACGCGATTCCCACCCCCGCCGAATATCTGGTGCCGGAGAATTCGGCGGGGGCGGGATTCACGCCAGCCCCCGGCGATTCTCCGATCCGACGGGGGGTCAGAGAATCCCGTCCTGTTTCCTAAAATATAGCTCTCTCCAACACATCTCTATACAGCTAGTATTTCTGTGTCTGCTAACTGCATTTAAAAGTGGGTTTTGACCTGAGACAGGTTCTGCTTGATTGGAGATAAAGAAGATATTAGTTAGAAATTAAAGTATTTCTTTTTATTGTTCAGTATTGTTAACTGGTAATTGTAAGCTATTTATTTTATGATGTTAAAGTTAGTTTAATCCTGTGGTAATAATAATGTTTATTTTAATGCACCATATCCCTATTTGTGTGTGAAGTCACCGCTGGAGCAAAATATCCTTTCCTCACAGCTTTACAAATTTTTTTAAAATGGGGTTTCTGCCTAGCATCCTAGCACAGGTTGAGGTCTGGTCCAGGATTGTAATAGGTGTGTGAAATAAGTGCACCGAGGCAGAAGACCCTTCACCAGAATCTCTTTTATTAACAAAACCAACTGCAGCACAGCCAGATGCATTCAACTTGCTGTCGACACTGGGAATGCAGAGGCTCTGACAGCTCCTGTTATATACAAAGAAGAGGTTCCCTGATTGGCCCACCAATCAGAGAACTCGTATTCCAATTCTCCAATCTCAAAGGCTTGGTCGAAGTCATTACAGTGTCTGAGTGAGTATGTTAGTGTGACTGAGTGTGTGAGTGAGTTTGACTGAGTGTGACTGAGTGAGTATGTCTGGGTGAGAGTGACACACACCCCACTCACATACTCACTCTGCCCTCTTCCTCCGAAGCAGACCAAGAGATGTGGAAAACCCAGGCTGAAAGGAAATGCGCTAAAATCAACGCTTTCATAGGTATTGCACTGAGGCCAGTATGGAGTGTGCCTCAGTCCCCTCTCCCTTCTCTGGTGGCTAGGACTTGGAGCCTAGTCTGTCTCTCTTTACCCCTATTTTCTACCCATAAAAAGCAAAAAAAGATTTTATCAGTTAGATCTGCTGGTTGGCATTTTAGTGGTCATTTTTATTAATTACACTTTTTAAAATGATCAATTTATTGATTTGACATTGATTGTTTTGTTAAAAATTCATGTTTAATGGTGTGTCAAAACTTATCTTGCTGAAATTTGCTCATCAGCCCTTAGAGTGAGAAAAAAATTGAAATGTGTCTTTCCACGTAAAAAACTTAGATAAGACTGGATTAAACAAACAGTGCATTTCGAGCAAGTGCATCCTGTTATGCATGCTCATTTTAAAGTCAACCCAGTCACCGTGGAAACCGACTTACAGTGTAAACTACATCATTGGAAGCCAGCATTTGCCAACCCTTCAGGAAATTGTTCTTCACTATAAATAAGCACATGCGTCTGTTGAAAGAAATGTAAAATTCGTGTACCTGACACCAAGCTTGTTTTCATTTACAAAACATTAAAGATTATAATCAAAGGCCGTCACTGCCTGACTAGGGACAGCCAGTACTTCATACTAACTGACCTCTTGGTCAGGACCAAAGAAAAATGAGTAGCAGCCTGCAATGTCCTTCACTGAGCATCAACCTCTTGCTGAGAATCGCACAAGCTGATTTTATTTTACTAACACAATAATAAGCAACAGCACACATGGTACTCATTAGAAACAGTGGTGCTCAGTCTTGCCAACCACATGGTTCTTCGTAATGAAGTAACTTGTTGGATGGTTTGAAATGTATTCTTTACATAAAATGCTTTACTTAGCTCTTAAACCATCATGACATTAAATGCCACTGGCCTCCTCAGGAATAACATGACAGATGGTAATAAACATATACAACATCTTTCATTTATAAAGCACCTTTAAAGTAGAAAGACATTCCAAGGTGCTTCACAGAAGCTTTATCAGACAAAAAAATCAATGCCATGTCAAAGAAGAAGACAATCTTTAAGGTTGCCCTCCGTGCCCACTTTCTTGTTTGGAGTAAATTTCATTTCTAAAAGATGCACTGTTGGCAGCAACATTTAAAAGGGGATTATTTGCATTATCAAGTGTTTGCCTCTTTCATTTAAAGTATCGTTATCTCGATCATATTAAAATGCATCATTACATTATGTGTCATGATATAATCGTAGCTAGTGGAAATTACAAATTCTTTTCTGGCTGTTTTCTTTTCCAACACAAGTTTGTCTTGCGGACAGTATTTGCTGCTTCATTGTGAACACTGTGCATGATAAAGGCACTTTTACACAGAGACTGAGACTGGTCTGGAGTCTACAGCCCACATTTACTAGCTCTGGCTCCTTATTCACAAAGATGGGATCATAAACAGAATTTTGTGTTGGCCTGAAATGCTGCTACAAAGCTCTGGGATCCAGACTTTGCAATGTAAACACAGGAAGCTGTAGCGCGGATGCAGAATCCAGAAATATAAACCAAACTGATGCCAGTGTAGAAGCACAGTGAACATGGATGTATTTAATTCTGGGGATAAAGCTTCTAGAATAAACAATAGTGGAATGCATACTATACAATAAAATCAACGCGGGGACCCTGCTCACCAGAGATTCCTGCTGCTTTTATATTCCTTGGGCTATGTGTGACACTGCCAAGGTCAGCTTTTATTGCCCATCCCTGGTTTGCCATCAGAAAGTATTGCTGGACCTTGTCCTTAAACCACTGCAGTCCTTGGAGGCGAAGGTTACACCTTAACATTCAGTGTCATGTAATGAGTCCCGACAATTCATGACCCACCAGAGCTTCTGTTTGACTGAAAACAGAGCCATGAATGAGGTGATAAGAGCAACATCTGGAACTACCTTATCTGTGAGCCAATCTACTTCACTGGAATGTATAAACAAAGCCTATCCAATACCAACAAAAGTTCATCAATCAACCTGACTCTGAATGTAAACAGAGCCATAGCTCGAGAGTCAAACAAAAATATTGGATACATATATATCATTTGTGAAAGAGCAACTGAACCCAAAATCTTATCTTCATATGAGCTCATCACATACCATTATGATAACTTCTTGTTTCTGTCCTGTTCAGGAAATTATACACAGTTATTTGAAACAAATTGATTTGATTGTACTTTCTGCTTGACAGACTATAATGTTGCGTAGGGAGGAAGTTGTTGTTCAAAGTACTCCAGAGACTTAACCACAACTGTGGAATTTTTAGGCTTTGCATGCAAGTATAAAAAAAACTCAACATTTCAGAATACCAGCCTGACTCTATAACCATTCCATAGAATTACATTCAATATGCAGCAGACATTTGTTGGTCCGCCAAGCTCCTGCTAATGATGATGCTCCACTCCATGCCTCTTCTCGTCCTTCTCTATCAGTGTAACCCTCTATTCGCTTTTCCCCCATTTGTCCATCTAACTTCCCCTTGAATAGACCTTTATTAACTTTCTCAACTACTCTCTGCTGTAGAGTTCTCTTATCATCACCCTCTGGGTAAAGACATGCTGTTCCTCACATGTGGAATGCTTGCTCTGTGACTACAATACCAAAATCTTACATAATCTTGAAGACCTCTATTTTACCTTTTTCCTCTCCACTTCATTCTGACCTCACCCCTTCTTCAAATTTCACCCTATGCCATGTGTTCACGATACCTTCTGACCTTTGGCTCTCTGACCTTGAACAATTTGACCTTAGCACAGACCTCCGCTTCACCCTCTTAAGCCTCTGCCTCAAAGCTGAGCTGATCTTCATCGTCTTCACCTTGACATCCTTTGTTGCCCAATGGTCTTACCCTTTCACAGTGGACCCTTTCACCCACCTTCTGGTATCTCCACCCATCTGGACCCATTCCCCTGGTCTTTTACTCTCTCTAGACCTTTTAAATGACCTTGACAACAGCCATCTGAATTTATCTGCTTCCCTCACTCACTCCAGCCTGTCTCCCTCTAAATTTTCAGCACTCCATTCTTTCCTCTCTCCAGTGAAACCTTGACATTGTCATTAAACCTGCTGTCGACAACACTGCTGTTGATTGGTAGATCAACCACTTCCTAAAAGGCTGTTGGCCATCTGCCTATCACCACCTCCCTCTGCACTAAGATCACACTATCGAACGTCAGGCTTTCATTTCCAAGAGCGTCAGTGACCTCATTTTCTCTGGAGATCTTCATTTCATCCTGTCCTTCCCGCTAAACTGATTTCTTCCTATCCCAACTCTTTTTCTCCTCCTCCTTCCGTCCAATGCCATCAATTTGTTTCACAGTTTCCTGACCCTTACCATCTCCCTCTTATCATGGAGGTCCAATCCCTCTACATCTTTGTTCCTCACTAGGATTGTCTGAGAACTCTCCATTTCTACCTTGTATTGAGGCCCAATCAATCCTCATCAATCTCCTCCTTTAACTCCACTCACTTCTTCCAAATAAAGGGTATTGCCATTTGTGTAAATGGGTTCTAGCAACACCTGCCAATTTGTGGGCTATGTGAAACATTCTTTATTCCAGTCCTATTCAAGTCCCCATCCTCATCTCTATTTCTGGTCCACTAAATGACTGCCATTTCCTGCTCTTCCTCTGAACTGGAAAATGTCAGCAACTTTGCTTCCAATCTTCACCGTTCTCTCACTTTCACATGGTCCACCTCTGATTCTTCCCTTCCTTGACTTCACATTTCTGGTGATAGCCTTTAGTCTAATATTCACTATAAGCCCAATGAATACCTCAGCTACACTTCTTAAATCCTGTCTTCCTGTTTCCTCAATTTTTGAGGAATACCCCCACCAAGATTGGCATGGCCCTCAACAATATCCGCTCCATTTCCCACATTTCTGCTTGCACCCCTTTCCCTCCCTCCCTCCCTCCCTCTCCCTCAGAATCATAATAAGGTTACCCTTCTCCTTACCTTCCAACCCATCACCTTTTGTATTCAACAGAACATCCTTCACTATTTCTGACACCTTCAGCATTATGCTACCATCAAACACATTAAATCTCCACTTCCCTTGCAGCATTCCTAAATGGATTATTCCCTCCGCTAGACCCTGATGGTGCCTGAATTATCCCCAACGTCACTCCCTTTGCTCTGACAACTTTCCAAGCAAGTGCAGGAGACACAACACCTGCCATTTTACCACCTCCCTTCTCAGCACACCAACATACAAACATATGAATTAGGTCACTCGGCCCCTCGAGCCTGCTCCACCATTCAAGTAGTTCATGGCTGATCTGACTGTAACCTCAACCCCACATTGCTGCCTGCCCCTGATAATCTTTCACGGCCTTGTCACTCAAAAATCTATCCAGCTCTGTCTTAAAAATATTCAAACACTCTGCTTCCACTGCCTTTTGAGGAATAGAGTTCCAGGGCAACACCGATAGTAGCCCCTACAGTGGCCGCGGTGCATACCCCTGGCAAGGGCAGCACCAGCCGACGGTACCCCTGGCATCAGGGACAGGTGGAGACCCAGCCCTGTGACCATCAAGGTGATGGTCGCCCTAAGCTTTTACGCGACGGGGTCCTTCCAGGCTCTGAGTGGGGACCTGTCCGGGATCTCACAGACCTCGGTGCACAGGTGGATACATGCCATCATGGAGACCTTATATGCCCAGGCGGCTCAATACATCAATTTCAATGTGGATCGGGGTTCACTGCCATCGCTGGGATACCCCGGGTGATCAATGGGATGCATGTCTTCCTATGAGCACCAGCAAATGACATGCCGCTCAGCACAAAAAAGGGGTTCCACTCGATGAACGTGCATCTGATATGTGATCATCAGATGTGCATCATTCACCCCTGCGTCCAATATCCGGGCAGTGTGCAGGATGCCTTCATCCTGGCACACTCGATGATTCCTGACATGTTCTAGATGCCCCCATCCCCTCAGCTGGGGGGTTGGCTCCTAGGTGACAGGGTTATCCTCTATGCTGACACCTATCTGGAGGCAACAGACCGAAGCGGAGACTTGTTACAATGACATCCATGCAATGGCCAGGACCATGATCGAGCGGTGCTTCGGCCTCCTGAAGATGCGTTTCAGGTGCATGGACCACTCTGGAGGGACCCTCCAGTATGAAGCTGAGAGGGTCGCCAGCATCGTGGCACCAGCTGCATCCTCCACACAAATTCCGCAGCAGAGGGGTGATGTGCTGGAGGAGGAGGAATGCCAGGCTTCATCTGATGAGGAGGATGCAGAGGAAGGCGAGGATGGACAGGACATGGGGCCCAGGCAGGCCTGGGAGGCCGCACGACATTTGCGCCAGGGCCAACGATGACTCTCTGATCGCCTCCAGAGGTTGGGGTACTGGGAGGGGCACGGACACGTATCCCACCCCCACATCCCCTCACTCGCCCCCCAGCCATCCTCCTCCTGCAACTCCCTCCGTAATATATACCTGTTGCACTATGGGGTGGGGGCGGTAACAGTGGTTCTGGTCCTTGAGGGTGAGGATGATGACAACACGCTCTGCAATGAGCTCTGGTGCTCCACATTATTTGGCAATGTCTGACTCCTACCATCGATAGCACTTTCCACCATCCACCGAGGTGATCCCTGCATGCGAGCTGACCATTCCATCACAAGGTGCCATCGAATCCCTAGGGTGACGGCGGTGGAGATGGTCGGTGGGGGTGGTGTGGACCCCAGGTGACCCACAGGGTCTACCCAATCTTCCCCCAATGTCTGCCCATTGCCCCGCCCCAACCTCAGGCAGCCCAGACAGCCCACCCCTCATACCCTTCTGACAGGGCACCGAAGCAGGCTGTAACAGTGTGAACAGGGGGCAGCACGTGGTGCAGTGGTTAGCACTGGGACTGCGGCGGTGAGGACCCAGGTTTGAATCCCGACCCTGGGTCACTGTCGGTTGCAAATTCTCCCCGTGAATTCACCATTTCACCCCCAAAACCCAAAGATGTGCTGGTTCGGTGAATTGGCCATGCTAAATTGCCCCTTAATTGGAAAAACAAATAATTGGGTACTCTAAATTTAAAAAGAAAAGTGTGAACAGGTGTTTAATGTGAATAAATATATGCATGTACTTGCCCTAGCCCCCCTCACTAAACTGTGCCCTGCACCTGCGCCAACTTATCTGGTGTCTAACCTTCTGGCCTTACAGGCCCTTACATCTAAGTGATTCCCCAGATGGCACAGCAGGGGTGGAAGGGGCCTGCTGTGATCCCTGCCCTGTGACCTGGGTCCCGGTTGGCAGGTGTCTTCTGGGACGACCGGGCCTGAATGGGCCCGGCTGCTGCTCAGCAGTCTCAAGTGGCGTGGTGCTGCCCTGTTCTGCCCGCTGCCTACCAAATGCACCAGGATCAGGACGGAGGGAGTCCGAGGTGCTGCGGTGTTCCAGCATGGGCCTCATCATCTCCTCCTTCCTCGGGTGCCCAATTGCCCCAGGCTTTTCTATGGGATCGGGGTGCAGGCAGAGCTATCCTCTGAGTCTCACCCGCCACCTGGCACTCCATGTCCTGGAGGCCTGTTCTGGTCTCAACCGGGGTCAGCATGCTCGCGGCCATGGAACACAGGAAGTGGACCATCTCCGCCTGGTACTGCGTCGCATCACTCATTGACTGTGCCACCACCTTCTGGGCCTGTGTCACATCAGCAAGTGACTGCACCATCTCCCACTCGGACTGGGACACCTCTCTCTATGTCAGGCCATGCCAGCCAGCGCCTGGGCAATGCCCACAACGTTCCCAGACATGGTCAGTTGTGACTGGGCCACCTCAGAAGTGCTGCTGCGATGCTCAAGTGGCTCTAGCATATGGTTGCCTGGGAGATGATGACCCTATCCTGGGCCTCAGCTAGTACCTGCACAGAATGCACCAGGCCTTGGATATGCTGATCCATAGCCACAACCATCACCCCCAATGTCTCCAGGCGGATGCCACCCAAGCAGAGTTGGCCTGGTGACACGCAATGTCGGCACCACCTTCTGCTGCTTTACGCGGTTGGACTCCTTAACTGCACCTGCAGGTATTGGATGCTTGTCGACATACCCTCATGTAGGGCAGCACGGTAGCACAGTGGTTAGCACAGTTTCTCAGGTACAGGGTCCCAGGTTCGATTCCTGGCTTGGGTCATTGGAGTCTGCATGTTCTCCCCGTGTGTGCGTGGGTTTCCTCCGGGTGCTTCGGTTTCCTCCCACAGCCCAAAGACGTGCAGGTTAGGTGGATTGGCCATGCTAAATTGCCCTTAGTGTCCAAAAAGGTTAGATGGGGTTAATGGGATACGGGAATAGGGTGGAGGTGTGGGCTTAAGTGGGGTGCTCTTTCCAAGGTCCGGTGCAGACTCGATGGGCCCAATGCCCTCCTTCTGCACTGTAAAGTCTATGATCTATGATCGAGTCCCTGGCTCTGTGACTGCATCTGCACTATAGATGGGACTGTCCGTTCCAGAAGCCCGAAACCCGTCTGTACGGCAGCCTCGTTCCTGGGGTCGGACTGCCTTCTGACTGTCCACCTCCTCAGGTGTTCCTACCTCCACCTGCTGAACCGGATGAACTGTGTGATGCACACCAGAGAGTGACCCAGGTGCCTCTTCACTAACGTGCCCAAACGAGGTGAGTGTCCCTGGGATGGTGGAGGGTGTTGGAGACAGTTGTGTTGAAAATCACTGTCATCCTTCGACCCGAGGTCCAGGGTCTCCTGCGTCTCGGGCGGAGGGCTGGTGTCCGAGTTGCTTTCAGCGTTGGTCTCCGGCAACGGGGGTGGCTCCGGCTGTGGTACTGGCTGGAGGCGGGGCATGCCAGATAGAACCACACCACCCCATCCCCAGCAGGTCCTGCAAGACACAAGACAAGATGCATGATAGACCATGGGCTGGGGGGTAGTGTATAGGTGAGGGTGGTGTAGAGTGAGGGTGGTGTTGGGGGTGGGGTTGACACACATGTCATGGGGAACCACAACTAAGTGGGGTCTCACTTCCTCGCCCATCACCGAGCTCTACCTCGGCGATTTCCCTTTCCTCCCGGCTGTGGCCCATGTCCAGGGCCCTAGCTCAGCCATGGTGAGGTCCGCAGGTCCGGCTGTTCCCCTCCTGACTTCTCCCACTACTGGCGGTTGTGCACGGCCTTCTCCTGGGGGTGGGGGTGGGGGATGATGACGCTGAAGACGACAGTTTTAGACGGTCTGACTCATGCTGAAGAGCAGTCCAGGCAGTAGAGTCAAAAACCACTACATTTTCACTTACCCTACCCTAACATCTGCTGCCTCAGACAAAATGTTTAAAACAGCAGCTGTTGCAAGTGCCAGAGGTTTCCTCAAAATTTAAGTACACTTTGGGTGGCACGGTGGTGCAGTGGTTACCACTGCTGCCATGGCACTGAGGACCAGGGGTCGATAAGTCCCGAAAGATGTGCTTGTTAGTGAAGTGGACTAACTGAATTCTCCCTCTGTGTACCCGAACAGGTGCCGGTGTGGTGACCAGGTGATTTTCCTACTTGTGACACTAATAAATATTATTATTATTTTATTACTCCAGAGATGGTGCATGGTGGAGGCATGCAATCTGTGGGGAGGTGACCCATTATTCCCATGGTTGGTGGTGGAGGAAGTTCCTATTTATCAGTGGGGTGGGGAGGGGGCAGGATTTGCATTATCGCGGGGAGAGGGGCTTGCGCCAGTCCTTGGTATCAGGCTGCCTGAACAAAATGGCAGCCTGATACTGGGATTCCAATGAAATCCAGCAAGCTCTCACCCATGCATAAATTTGCAATGTAAAGGAGAGAGACTTGCATACCAGGCCCAGCTCTTCACACCAGCGGAGACATGGGGTGGGATTCTCTGACCGTTCGCTGCCGGTGGGATTCTCTAGTCCTGCCAGCAGCACACTCCTGCCCACAGGTTTCCTGGCAGCATGGTCTGGTTTCAATGGGAAATCCCATTGACAAGCGGTGGGGATAGAGATTCCTTATGCCAGCGAACGACGTGGATAATTCTCAGACCTCACTTGCAGCGGTAGCACGGCGGACTCGCAACGGAGCATCCCAGATCAGTAGCGATTCTCCACTGGCGGGAGCAGTTACGCTCCAGAATGGAGGATCCTGGCCAAGAACTCACCTTTTAGCTGGGGACTTTACATCCAGCTCGACTCAATAATGAGTTCAAAGGTTTTAGGTCATAAACTGCCCTTCTTATTGTGGTTTTTTTCTGGTTTTGTTTTTTTCTCTCAGGTTTCTCTGATTTTCTTCACTTTGCATTGAGACAGCAGCTATCCTGTGATTCATTGCTCCTCTTGACACATCTTTATTTTCTTTACTTGTCCGACCTACAGCCTTCTTACCACTGGAAGAGGTGAACACTGCTGAAGAAGAAGGAGACTTAGAGGGTGCCTCAGTAAGCATCGCAAAAGACCTTTCCTCAGCTGAGGTTAAAGAAGGTACAGAGCTATGAGAACTCTCGTGGTGGAGGACTAGCCTTTCAAGAAGGATGTCTGAGGCTGCTCCTGCATCCACATGAGACTTGTGGACCCTGAAGCAGCCATTTAATTCAACCTGCAATGGTCCACCAGCGAAAAGTTGCCTCCAAGGAGTCGTCAGGCCCCGCCCTTGGTGGGTATACTACTATAACGGTGGGAAACTACCATCGTCTTTTTCAGAAAACAATTCCTAAGTGAATCCTTAATTGGTCTAACTGGCAGCCCACCTCCATGGAGCAGGCTGTTGACTGTTTTCCCATCTGGGAAATTCCGCCAGAGGTGGTAAGGCATCCTGACGCGGTTCCCCCCCCTATTTTCCCAGGCCAATTCTCACCTCGAAACCCATCTCCACAGGGCTGCAGATATTCCGGACATTAACTCTATCTCTCTTTAAATGGATATTGTCTGACCTGTTAAATACTTCCAGCGCTTTATCTGCTAAGATTGAATTATGAGAAGAATGGTTCTGATATTTTGCAAGCTGTCTGACTGTAACACAAATACACACAAGTTTTAAATTCATATCTCTAGGGAAATTGTTCTTTGCAATGCTGGTTAAATGAAAGAAAGAAGGAATTTGTATTCACATTTCACCTTTCACGACCTCAGAATATCCCAAAGCTCTTTGCTGCTTATGAAGTATAGTCACTGAGATAACGTAGGGAACACAACAGCCAATTTTAACATAGCAAGGCCCACACTCAGCAATAAATGAATGGCCAGATATTGTTTTTTCGGCTGAGCGCTAAATATTGGCAAGGACATGAAGAGAGCCGTCATGTTCTTCTCTGTCAATGGATTTACATCTTGCTGAGTAGACTGGGCCTCATTTTAATATCTAATTTGAGAGATGGCACCTGACCTCCAACAGTGCAGTGAGTGTTCTCTTCAGTAGCACCCCAAGTGTTAGCCTACATTATGTGCTGAAGGCTGGAGTGGGTCTTGAAGTCTTGACGTTCTGACTCAAGTGGTGAGAGTGCCACCACCGAACTAACACGTGAGGCTGGAGTTTGGCTGAGGAGACAGGATTTGTGAAGCAAGGCAGAACTAGATAGGTTCTTGATTCACAAGGTTATTGTGGTTAGACAGTAATGTGGGATTAAAATTACATTCAGATGAGCAGTGACATTATTGAATGGCGGAGCAGGCTTGAGGAGCCTAGTGGCCTACTGCTACTTCTAATTTGTATGTATGTGTGAAATCATAGAATCCCACAGTGCAGAAGGAGGCCATTTGGCCCATCAAGTCTACACTTGCCCCCTGAAATGGTATTTCATCCAAGTTCTCTCCCCGTCCTATCCCATTAACCCATTAATCTAACCTACACATCTTTTTGGACACTAAGAGGCAATTTAACATGGCCAATCCACCTAACCTGCACACCTTTGGATTGTGAGAGGAAATCGGAGCACCCGGAGGAAACCCACGCAAACACAGGGAGAATGTGCAAACTGCACACAGACAGTGACCCAAAGCCAGAATTGAACCTGGGTCCCTGGTGCTGTGAGGCAGCAGTGATAACCACTGTGCCACCGTGCCGCTCTGCGCTTAACAGAAAGCGGAGCAGGCTTCCAACTTTGGTGGAGGTGGAGCTTTAATTGGCAAGGGATCAGGAGTGGTGGCCACTTAATGGCTGGGTCGGAGTCAGGATTGGGGGTGGGCCCAATTCAGCAGCCTTTGCTGTGGCTGCCAACTCTGCATGGCTTAAAAACATGGGATCATCTGAATCTTCAAATTGAGCAGGGGCAGGCGGAAAGCTGCAACCCAGGATCGATTGGGGAAAAATTAATATTATTAAAATTTCATTACTGTGCAATAGATTTTCTTCAAAACTTCCACCTTTGTCAATTAATTATTTTCTTCCCATGCTGCCAACCCTGTTCTCACCAGCCTGGAGCTGTTAAATGTTACACAGCTCCCAATTGATACCCACCCCTATTGAAAATTTCCAGATCTTAGAAGGCAAGCTCTTAAGGAGATGCTTAATTACCCAGAGGTGCCCGACGAATAAAGCCGGGGACTTCACTTCCCTGTCTTCAATCTGCTGCCCTCCCACCCTTGTGAAAATCAGTCAGGTTAGGAATAAAGCCAGCATGTTGAGATGCGTGACTGCCATTGTTTGTCATCCCCTACCTCCATTCCAACCCAAACCCAGCAATGGAAACCCACTCCTAAACTCCCATACCTGCATGCTGTCTCTCAAAACTGTTTTTATCTGCCATCACAAAAATAAAGGTAACGTGTTGGCAGTCTTTTTAATATTATTTAGAATACGTTCAGTTGAGTGGGAAAAATTCCACGGAATGCCACATGGGCAGATATACTGCATGTTTGTAACACCACTATTGAAATCAGGATTGCCGCTGGCAACCGTGTTGTAATATAAATTCGGCAATAACATGTCATTCTGGACTGGAACTACAAATAAATCCAAGACAGTTGCTTTAGAAATGGAGCATTTCAAGTCTTGTGTACATTTTTGCTTGATTTTGATTGCCATAATTTTCTGGCATTATTTGAAAATGCAATCCGACTTCTTTCAAATTCATTGCAGCTGGAATTTAAACTGCAGAGCATTTCTCACCTTCCAAAGACATTTTCAAAGATTTTCCTCTGTTTTTGTTTCCCTTTTTGTGACATGACTGGTGGCTGGTGTGTGTTGGGGGAGGCAGACATGGGGGTGCTGATGTGCAAAGGTTACTGCAACAGCATAGGACAGGCTTCATTAACCTGTTTTACCTGTCCTTTTTTTGTATGCTTTCGATGCTGCTTTGAAATAATTTAACGTGGTTAAAATCATGTTTTCTTATGCTGCCTGAAAGTAACATATAGATTGCTTGCAATTCTACCTGTTAGAATTGTACTCAAGAAGAATTTGGTCATCGGACGTTTTGAAATTATTGTATGGGTCCTTCCTGTTTACTCCCTGTTCATTCCCTTATTTCCCTTTTTTTTAACTTTTGCCGTTACATTCTTGATCCGTGGATGATTAATGAACCTTGCACTTTAAGGCAAGCAGTCTGTATCCTTAATTTAAGCAGGAAGACTCCAGAAGGCTCTACTGGTTTAATCTAGAAGCTGCAGACTGGCTGGCGTCAGTGACAGAGAGATGAGTTGGGACTCGGTTTGATTTACTTGGCTGGTGGCCAATCAATTGCACCAAAGGCTGTGCTGTGCCCGGTAACAGGTGGTGATT
This sequence comes from Scyliorhinus torazame, assembly GCF_047496885.1. Lineage (NCBI taxonomy): Eukaryota > Metazoa > Chordata > Chondrichthyes > Carcharhiniformes > Scyliorhinidae > Scyliorhinus > Scyliorhinus torazame. The sequence goes on along the minus strand of NC_092709.1, from coordinate 280,066,923 downwards.
GGATCTGATCCCACTGGAATGCTTTTCAGCATTCCAGGTTTAGGTTTGGTTTCAGTTTGACTCCTGGCAGCCCCAAGGAAGCTCCTGTTATCCCCTCCTCTCTGTTTCTCTCCAGAAAGGCTGTGTTCTGAACTGGCAGAGAACCTGGATGAATCTATGTACAGGAGAGCCGTTGTTTCTCTCTCCTGAAAGACAAAGGCAGAGCCAATCAACTCTCTCTCCTGGAACTACAGAGGCCTGAAGACAACCCATGAACTGAAAGCACAGTTTAATGAGAAATAAGGGGCCTCTCCAGGAAAAGCGGTGAGGAATGCATTTTAGACTACAGAGTACCTGAATGAATGAATCCACAAAAATATCATTACAGGCTGCAAACCAAAGACTATAATCTGCCAGCTTGCTGTGAAGAAAAGTGTGCTAAGGACCATCATCTGAAACAAAGACCAGTTGTATTTACTGCATATTTCATGACAGTTCTAGTTATAAATAAATAGTAATTGTGTTTACATTAAAAACATGGTGACTGTAATGATTGGGCAGCCAAGGGCCAAAGACTTTGGGTATTTTTATAACAACTATTGGTTGTCCGAGGTGCTGGGGGTGAAGGTGGCCCCGGGTCCAGAGGTGGCGATATTTGGGATGCCGGAAGACCCGGGAGTCCAGGGGGCGAGAGAAGCCAATATCTTGGCCCTTGCCTCCTTGATAACCCGGAGACGGACCTTGCTTGGATGGAGGGACTCAGAGCCGCCGGAGGCGGTGGTGTGGGTGAGCAACCTGGCAGAATTCCTGAAGCTGGAAAAGGTCAAGTTCGTCCTGCGGAGATCAGTTGGTGGGTTCGCTTGGAGGTGGAAGCCGTTCATTGACTTCTTTAAGGAGGATTGAGGGGTCAGCAAAGGGGAAAAGGGTGGTTGTAAGGGGGTTAAAATGGGGTAGGCAGGATGGGGGAAGGGGGCGATTGAGGGGAGCGGGGGGGAGTGGGTGTTGGTTATTTATAGTGTTGTATAATTTTTCTTCTGCTTTTGATTGTTTTTATGAAAAAGCCTGAATAAAATATTTGAAAAAGGAATTATTGGTTAATTCCCATGTGTTGTGCCTCCGGGGCATGTGGGGCTGGATTTGATCGCGCGCTAGGCCAGGTTTTCATAAATTGATTGATCACACTGTTAATATGAATTCTTGATTTTTTTTTTCTGAACATGCTAAAATTACAAAGAATGATGTTAGAACAATAAACTCAAATTCCAATATTGCTTTAATCCACATTCTTGACACACAAAGGACGGGATTCTCCGTTCCTTCAGCCGTGTGTTTCTCGGCAGCATGCCATTCACTGGGGGCAGGATTCTCTCCCCACCCTGCTTGTCAATGGGATTTCCCATTGAAGTCACCCCATGCCATTGGGAAACCGCGAGCAGGGGGGCTGCGAGCGGGAAAAGAGGATCCCAAGGGCACAGAATTCAAGCCAAAGTTACATTTCCTAAATAGTCTATCAAGAACAACAAGAACAAAGAACAAAGAAATGTACAGCACAGGAACAGGCCCTTCGGCCCTCCAAGCCCGTGCCGACCATGCTGCCCGACTCAACTACAATCTTCTACACTTCCTGAGTCCGTATCCCTCTATTCCCATCCTATTCATGTATTTGTCAAGATGCCCCTTAAATGTCACTAACGTCCCTGCTTCCACCACCTCCTCCGGTAGCGAGTTCCAGGCACCCACTACCCTCTGCGTAAAAACTTGCCTCGTACATCTACTCTAAACCTTGCCCCTCTCACCTTATACCTATGCCCCCTAGTAATTGACCCCTCTACCCCGGGGAAAAGCCTCTGACTATCCACTCTGTCTATGCCCCTCATAATTTTGTAGACCTCTATCAGGTCGCCCCTCAACCTCCTTCGTTCCAGTGAGAACAAACTGAGTTTATTCAACCGCTCTTCATAGCTAACGCCCTCCATACCAGGCAACATTCTGGTAAATCTCTTCTGCACCCTCTCTAAAGCCTCCACATCCTTCTGGTAGTGTGGCGACCAGAATTGAACACTATACTCCAAGTGTGGCCTAACTAAGGTTCTATACAGCTGCAACATGACTTGCCAATTCTTATACTCAATGCCCCGGCCAATGAAGGCAAGCATGCCGTATGCCTTCTTGACTACCTTCTCCACCTGTGTTGCCCCTTTCAGTGACCTGTGGACCTGTACTCCTAGATCTCTTTGACTTTCAATACTCTTGAGGGTTCTACCATTCACTGTATATTCCCTACCTGCATTAGACCTTCCAAAATGCATTACCTCACATTTGTCCGGATTAAACTCCATCTGCCATCTCTCCGCCCAAGTCTCCAAACAATCTAAATCCTGCTGTATCCTCTGACAGTCCTCATCGCTATCCGCAATTCCACCAACCTTTGTGTCGTCTGCAAACTTACTAATCAGACCAGTTACACTTTCCTCCAAATCATTTATATATACTACAAACAGCAAAGGTCCCAGCACTGATCCCTGTAGAACACCACTGGTCACAGCCCTCCAATTAGGAAAGCATCCTTCCGCTACTCTCTGCCTTCTATGACCTAGCCAGTTCTGTATCCACCTTGCCAGCTCACCCATGATCCCGTGTGACTTCACCTTTTGTACTAGTCTACCATGAGGGACCTTGTCAAAGGCCTTACTGAAGTCCATATAGACAACATCCACTGCCCTACCTGCATCAATCATCTTTGTGACATCCTCAAAAAACTCTATCAAGTTAGTGAGACACGACCTCCCCTTCACAAACCCATGCTGCTTCTCACTAATACGTCCATTTGCTTCCAAATGGGAGTAGATCCTGTCTCAAATAATTCTCTCCAGTAATTTCCCTACCACTGAAGTAAGGCTCACCGGCCTGTAGTTCCCTGGATTATCCTTGCTACCCTTCTTAAACAGAGGAACAACATTGGCTATTCTCCAGTCCTCCACATCCCCTGAAGACAGTGAGGATCCAAAGATTTCTGTCAAGGCCTCAGCAATTTCCTCTCCAGCCTCCTTCAGTATTCTGGGGTAGATCCCATCAGGCCCTGGGGACTTATCTACCTTAATATTTTTTAAGACACCCAACACCTCGTCTTTTTGGATCTCAATGTGACCCAGGCTATCTACACACCCTTCTCCAGACTCAAAATCTACCAATTTCTTCTCTTTGGTGAATACTGATGCAAAGTATTCATTTACTTCCTCGCCCATTTCCTCTGGCTCCACACATAGATTCCCTTGCCTATCCTTCAGTGGGCCAACCCTTTCCCTGGCTACCCTCTTGCTTTTTATGTACGTGTAAAAAGCCTTGGGATTTTCCTTAACCCTATTTGCCAAAGCTTGAAATTAAATATAGTTTGAAGTTTCTCCATGAAGAAAATTGTCTCCTGACATTTAATCTAAATTTGTGTTTACATGGGTGTGTTTATGTTGCCTTGCCCTGATTATCCTATTTAACTCAAATACTCTATTCACTTCAAACAAATCTAAACATTTCATGTTCTAAAGACAATTATCAAATCCCTTGAAGTCAATGATTTTTGGAGTAAAAAAGCCCAGCACTCAAAGGTTATTGTAGTAACTCACGGCCATTAAACTAAGCATCAGTCAGGTTATCCTCTTCCATATCTCTTCCAAGGCTTTCAAATCATCTGACATGTAAGCATGTAAACACGATACTCCAAATATGACCTAACCAAGGCATTATACAGCGAATGGATAGATGTTTAATTATTCTGACAATAAAATTCAACATTCTATTTGCTTTTGCAATAACTTTATGGCACTGGTCATACAACTTTGGTGATTCATGCACTATGAATCCAAATCTTTGCCCGCTCAGCAACCTTAAGCCTGCAATCCTGCAAGCATGCACAACCTATATATTCATAGAAAGGTACATTTAACTGTATCATCCCTTCCTATCTCTGTACCTCGTCCAGCCCTACAGACAACCAGGATCTCTACACTCTTCCAATCTTGGCCTCTTACATATCTCTGATTTTCTTTTTTTTTTTAAAAATAATATTTTATTGAAAATTTTTGGTCAACCAACACAGTACATTGTGCATCCTTTACACAACATTATAACAATACAGATAATAATGACCTTTTTTATTTAAACAAGAACAAAAGAAAACAACAACAAATAAATAAATATTAAATAACAAAAAATAAAAACTAACCCTAATTGGCAATTGCCTTGTCTCAGGCCACCCCCCCCCCCCCACCCCCCAAGCCCTGGGCTGCTGCTGCTGCCTTCTTTGTTCTCCCCTATCTATCTTTCCGCAAGATATTCGACGAACGGTTGCCACCGCCTAGTAAACCCTTGAGCCGACCCCCTTAGGACGAACTTAATCCGCTCTAACTTTATGAACCCCGCCATATCATTTATCCAGGTCTCCACCCCCGGGGGCTTGGCTTCTTTCCACATTAGCAATATTCTGCGCCGGGCTACTAGGGACGCAAAGGCCAAAACATCGGCCTCTCTCGCCTCCTGCACTCCCGGCTCTTGTGCAACCCCAAATATAGCCAACCCCCAGCTTGGTTCGACCCGGACTCCTACTACTTTCGAAAGCACCTTTGTCACCCCCATCCAAAACCCCTGTAGTGCCGGGCATGACCAAAACATATGGGTATGATTCGCTGGGCTTCTCGAGCACCTCGCACACCTATCCTCCACCCCAAAAAATTTACTGAGCCGTGTTCCAGTCATATGTGCCCTGTGTAATACCTTAAACTGAATCAGGCTTAGCCTGGCGCACGAGGACGACGAGTTTACCCTGTTTAGGGCATCTGCCCACATCCCCTCCTCAATCTCCTCCCCTAGCTCTTCTTCCCATTTCCCTTTTAGTTCGTCCATCATAGTCTCCCCTTCGTCTCTCATTTCCCTATATATATCCGACACCTTACCGTCCCCCACCCATTTCTTTGAGATGACTCTGTCCTGCACCTCTTGTGTCGGGAGCTGCGGGAATTCCCTCACCTGCTGCCTCGCAAAAGCCCTCAATTGCATGTACCTGAATGCATTCCCTTGGGGCAACCCATATTTCTCGGTCAGCGCTCCCAGACTCGCAAACTTCCCATCCACAAATAGATCTTTCAATTGCGTTATACCTGCTCTTTGCCACATTCCATATCCCCCATCCATTCCCCCCGGGGCAAACCTATGGTTGTTTCTTATCAGGGACCCCCCCAGTGCTCCGGTCTTTCCCCTATGTCGTCTCCACTGTCCCCAAATCTTCAGTGTAGCTACCACCACCGGACTCGTGGTATAGTTCCTTGGTGAGAACGGCAATGGGGCTGTCACCATAGCCTGCAGGCTGGTCCCCCTACAGGACGCCCTCTCTAATCTCTTCCACGCCGCTCCTTCCTCCTCTCCCATCCACTTACTCACCATTGAAATATTAGCGGCCCAATAATACTCACTTAGGCTCGGTAGTGCCAGCACCCCCCTATCCCTACTACGCTGTAAGAATCCCTTCCTCACTCTCGGAGTCTTCCCGGCCCAAACAAAACCCATAATACTCTTTTCTATCCTTTTGAAAAAAGCCTTCGTGATCACCACCGGGAGACACTGAAACACAAAAAGGAATCTCGGGAGGACCACCATCTTAACTGCCTGCACCCTCCCTGCCATTGACAATGCTACCATGTCCCATCTCTTGAAATCTTCCTCCATCTGTTCCACCAACCGCGTCAAATTTAGCCTGTGCAATGTGCCCCAATTCTTAGCTATCTGGATCCCCAGGTAACGAAAGTCTCTTGTTACCTTCCTCAACGGTAGGTCTTCTATTTCTCTACTCTGCTCCCCTGGATGCACCACAAACAGCTCACTCTTTCCCATGTTCAATTTATACCCTGAAAAATCCCCAAACTCCCCAAGTATCCGCATTATTTCTGGCATCCCCTCCGCTGGATCCGCCACATATAGTAGCAGATCATCCGCATATAAAGATACCCGGTGTTCTTCTCCTCCCCTAAGTATTCCCCTCCATCCCTTGGAACCTCTCAGCGCTATCGCCAGGGGCTCAATCGCCAGTGCAAACAGTAATGGGGACAGAGGACATCCCTGCCTTGTCCCTCTATGGAGCCGAAAATATGCCGATCCCCGTCCATTCGTGACCACACTCGCCACTGGGGCCCTATACAACAGCTGCACCCATCTAACATACCCCTCTCCGAACCCAAATCTCCTCAACACCTCCCACAGATAATCCCACTCTACTCTATCAAATGCTTTCTCGGCATCCATCGCCACTACTATCTCCGTTTCACCCTCTGGTGGGGCCATCATCATTACCCCTAACAACCTCCGTATGTTCGTGTTCAGCTGTCTCCCCTTCACAAACCCAGTTTGGTCCTCATGAACCACCCCCGGGACACATTCCTCTATTCTCATTGCCATTACCTTGGCCAAGACCTTGGCATCTACATTGAGGAGGGAGATTGGTCTGTAGGACCCGCATTGTAGCGGATCCTTTTCCTTCTTTAAAAGAAGCGATATCGTTGCTTCTGACATAGTCGGGGGCAGTTGTCCCCTTTCCTTTGCCTCGTTGAAGGTCCTCGTCAGTAGCGGGGCGAGCAAGTCCAAATATTTTCTGTAAAATTCAACTGGGAATCCGTCCGGTCCCGGGGCCTTTCCCGTCTGCATGTTCCTAATTCCTTTCACCACTTCTTCTACCGTGATCTGTGCTCCCAATTCCATCCTTTCCTGCTCTTCCACCTTGGGAATTTCCAGCCGATCCAAAAACTCCATCATTCTCTCCCTCCCATCCGGGGGTTGAGCTTCATACAATTTTTTATAAAATGTCTTAAACACTTCATTCACTCTCTCCGCTCCCCGCTCCGTCTCTCCATCTTCGTCTCTCACCCCCCCTATTTCCCTCGCTGCTCCCCTTTTCCTCAATTGGTGTGCCAGCAATCTGCTCGCCTTCTCTCCATATTCATACTGTACACCCTGCGCCTTCCTCCATTGTGCCTCTGCAGTGCCTGTGGTCAGCAAGTCAAATTCCACATGCAGCCTTTGCCTTTCCCTATACAGTCCCTCCTCTGGTGCTTCCGCATACTGTCTGTCCACCCTCAAAAGTTCTTGCAACAACCGCTCCCGTTCCTTACTCTCCTGCTTCCCTTTATGTGTCCTTATTGATATCAGCTCCCCCCTAACCACCGCCTTCAACGCCTCCCAGACCACTCCCACCTGAACCTCCCCATTGTCATTGAATTCCAAGTACTTTTCAATGCATCCCCTCACCCTTAAGCACACCCCCTCATCCGCCATTATTCCCATATCCATTCTCCAGGGTGGACGCCCTCTTGTTTCCTCCCCTATCTCCAAGTCTACCCAGTGTGGGGCATGATCCGAAATGGCTATAGCCGTATATTCCGTTCCCCTCACCCTCGGGATCAATGCCCTACCCAACACAAAAAAGTCTATGCGTGAATAGACTTTATGGACATAGGAGAAAAACGAGAACTCCTTACTCCTAGGTCTACTGAATCTCCACGGGTCCACCCCTCCCATCTGCTCCATAAAATCCTTAAGCACCTTGGCTGCTGCCGGCCTCCTACCAGTCCTGGACTTCGACCTATCCAGCCTTGGTTCCAACACCGTGTTAAAGTCTCCCCCCATTATCAGCTTTCCGGTCTCTAGGTCTGGGATGCGTCCTAGCATTCGCCTCATAAAATTGGCATCGTCCCAATTCGGGGCATACACGTTTACCAACACCACCATCTCTCCCTGTAATTTGCCACTCACCATCACGTATCTGCCCCCGTTATCCGCCACTATAGTCTTTGCCTCGAACATTACCCGCTTCCCCACTAATATAGCCACCCCCCTGTTTTTCGCATCCAGCCCCGAATGGAACACCTGCCCTACCCATCCTTTGCGCAACCTAACCTGATCTATCAGTTTCAGGTGCGTTTCCTGTACCATGACCACATCTGCTTTAAGTTTCTTAAGGTGTGCGAGTACTCGTGCCCTCTTTATCGGCCCGTTAAGCCCCCTCACGTTCCACGTGATCAGCCGAGTTGGGGGGCTTCCCACCCCCCCCCCTTGCCGGTTAGCCATCATCTTTTTCCAGCTTCTCGCCCAGTTCCCACGCGGCTGTATTTCTCCCAGACGGTGCCCCCCCGCCCATCCTTTCCCGCACCCATTCCCCCCTTTCCCCAGCAGCAGCAACCCAGTAATTCCCCCCTCCCCCCCCCCCCCGCTAGACCCCCCGCTAGCGTAATTACTCCCCCCATGTTGCTCCCAGAAGTCAGCAAACTCTGGCTGACCTCGGCTTCCCCCAGTGATCACGGCTCGCCCCGTGCGGCGCCCCCTCCTTCCTGCTTCTCTATTCCCGCCATATTTATCATAGCGCGGGAACCAAGCCCGCGCCTCTCCCTCGGCCCCGCCTCCCATGGCCAACGCCCCATCTCCTCTCCCTCCCCACCTCCCCCCATCACCACCTGTGGGAGAAAGAAAAGTTACCATACCGCAGGATTAATCATACAATCCCTCTTCACCCCCCCCCCCACACTCGTCCCACCACTTTGTCCAAACGTTCATTTTCGTAGTCCAATCATTCCAATTTTTCTTCTACAATAAAAGTCCACGCTTCATCCGCCGTCTCAAAGTAGTGGTGCCTCCCTTGATATGTGACCCACAGTCTTGCCGGTTGCAGCATTCCAAACTTTATCTTTTTTTTGTGAAGTACCGCTTTGGCCCGATTAAAGCTCGCCCTCCTTCTCGCCACCTCCGCACTCCAATCTTGATAGACGCGGATCACCGCGTTCTCCCATTTACTACACCGAGTTTTCTTCGCCCATCTAAGGACCATTTCTCTATCCTTAAAGCGGAGAAATCTCACCACTATGGCTCTGGGAGCTTCTCCTGCTCTCGGTCCTCACACCATAACTCGGTATGCTCCCTCCACCTCCAACGGACCCGTCGGGGCCTCCACTCCCATTAACGAGTGCAGCATCGTGCTCACATATGCCCCGACGTCCGCCCCCTCCACACCTTCAGGAAGGCCAAGAATCCTCAAGTTGTTCCTCCTTGCGTTATTTTCCAGTGCCTCCAACCTCTCCACAGATCGTTTCTGGTGTGCCTCCTGTATCTCCGACTTCACCACCAGGCCCTGTATGTCGTTTTCATTCTCTGCTGCTTTCGCCTTCACGACCCGATGCTCCTGCTCCTGGGTCTTTTGTTCCTCTTTCAGCCCTTCAATCGCCTGTAATATCGGGGCCAACAACTCTTTCTTCATTTCCTTTTTAATCTCCTCCACGCAGCGTTTCAAAAACTCTTGTTGTTCAGGGCCCCATATGAAACTGCCACCTTCCGACGCCATCTTGGTTTCTGCTTGCCTTCCTTGCCGTTGTTCCAAAGGATCCGCTGCAATCCGGCCTCTTTCCTCTCCTTTTTCCATCCGTGTCCAGGGGGAACACCCTTCTGGTTTACCGCACGGTGTTTTCAGCCGTTAAAATTGCCGTTGGGGCTCCTATCAAGAGCCCAAAAGTCCGTTTCACAGGGAGCTGCCGAAACGTGCGACTCAGCTGGTCATCGCCGCACCCGGAAGTCATATCTCTGATTTTCATCACTCAACCAAGCCTGAATGTTGTCCAGGTCTTGCTTTGTATGGGCATGAACTGCGTCAGTATTTGAGAAGCCGTGAATGGGCTGAACATTGTGCAGTCATCCGCAAACATCCCCACTTCTGACCTTATGATGGAGGGAAGTTCACTGATGAAGCAGCTGAAGGTGGTTGGGCCTAGGACACTGCCCTAGGACAGATGCACCATAGAAAGCATCCTATCGGGCTGCATCACAGCCTGGTATGGCAACTGCTCGGCCCAGGACCGCAAGAAACTTCAGAGAGTCGTGAACACCGCCCAGTCCATCACACGAACCTGCCTCCCATCCATTGACTCTATCTACACCTCCTGCTGCCTGGGGAAAGCAGGCAGTATAATCAAAGATCCCTCCCACCCGGCTTACTCACTCTTCCAACTTCTTCCATCGGGCATGACGTACAGAAGTCTGAGAACAAGCACGAACAGACTCAAAAACAGCTTCTTCCCCACTGTCACCAGACTCCTAAATGACCCTCTTATGGACTGATTTCATTAACACTACACCCTGTATGCTTCATCCGATGCCAGTGCTTATGTAGTTACATTGTATATGTTGTGATGCCCTATTATGTATTTTCTTTTATTCCCTTTTCTTCTCATGTACTTAATGATCTGTTGAGCTGCTCGCAGAAAAATACTTTTCACTGTACCTCGGTACACGTGACAATAAACAAATCCAATCCAATCCTGAGGAAATCCTGAAGTAGTGTCTTTGAACTGGGATAAGTGACCTCCGACTACCACAACCATCTTCATTTGTGTTCAGTATGACTGCAACCAGTTGAAATTTTTATCTGATTCCCATTGACTCCAGTTTTGCTCGGGCTCCTTGATGCCATACTCGATCAAATACTGCCTTGATGTCAAGGCCACTCACTCTTACCTCACCTCTCAAATTCAACTCTTTTGTCCATGTTTGAACCAAGATGGTAATGAAGTCAGGAGCTGATTGGCCTGGCAGAACACAAACTGACGGTCAGTAAGTAGGTTATTGCTGCATAAGTGCAGCTTGACAGAACTGTCAATGACGTTTTACTCATTTCGCTGATTGCGTGGGATCATAGAATCATAGAATTCCAGCACAGAATGAGGACATTTGGCCTGTCATGTTTGTGCCAGCTCTCTGTAACAGCTGCTCCATTAATCCCACTTCACTGCCTTTTCCCTGTAGCCCTGCAAGTAACTAGGGATCGGTTAGCTTCATGTTAGTAGTACGAAAGTCACCTGAGACCATTATAAGGGAAATATTTCAATTAAAATTTAGAAAGGATGAGCTAACAGGAGGCCAACCATGATTTTTGAAGAGAAGGTCATGTTTCCTTAGATTAATCTACTTTTTGAGGAAATTATTGAACATATAGTTAAAAAGGAGGCAATGGCTGTGGAATCAGTGCTTTCAAAAAGCATTTGATAAAAATCGACTTCAGGGACTTGTGAAGATTAAAGTATCAAAGATAGAATAAATGAATAGAGAAATGTTTGAAGAACAGAAAGGATTGAAGAAACGAAAGATGATGTGCATGTAGCTGCACATTTGGAGAAGAGTGTGAAATAATTCAAGGACCCACAGAATGATCAACAGTCTAACAGGTTATTGTTGCTTCAATAATAGTAACCACTTATATACATACAAATAATAGATATGTCGAATAATATAGTAGGGTTTTATGGGGAGAAAACACCAATGGACATATGTGTCGTGATAGATCTCAATCTAACTCAGAACCAACTATCCAAACCTGCTTAGTTGAACTGTCTGACACACCCATTCTAACTCAGAGGTGGGAATGTTACCCCTAAACCAAAAGACCACTTTAGATTGAAAGTAACTGGATGTTTCTCAATATCGCAAGATGCACTGAGTGCCATTTTACAGTGATCTGTGTGTTGTGACTTCTCTTGGATATAATTCATTTGGACACAGACAAAGGAAAAACGAGTTGGCCTTTATATATGCCTTTCATGTCTGATTAGTGTCTGATTGGCTGAAGCTGCCCCCACCCTAATTGCTGAGAGGCAGTTATCTGTCAGTCACCTGAAGCCTGCTTAGTGGCACAAGGGTGTACATTGTATTCTTCTGTTTGAAGCTTAAGTAGTGTGAGTCACCCTGGTTAACTGAGTTATATATAAAAGACAGACAGAAAGCCCACTCAGTAAGCTTTGTGCAGATGAAGGAGATACAGTCAGAGTGGGTATTGGAACTTGGTACAGTGAGATAATTCGGTGCAGAGTGGGAGAAGGTGCTTTTTCCCTACCGTTTTGTTCTCTTTCTTCTGGACTGTAACTGTTAATCTGCAGGGAGAGAACCAGAGAGCATCCTGGGAAAGTAAGTGATTTTTATTTTTATTACCTTTTCAAATTGTGTGGGGGTGGAAAACTGATTGGCTGGTTGGGAATCTGTTAAATTTGAAAAAAAAAAATATTGCAAAATAAATCTAATTGATTAACTAGATAGTGGAGTAACTAAACCTGAGGGCAGAGATTGGTATTTAGCATTTACTTTTACAGTAAAAATCATCTAGCCTCAGGGCCATACAGTTAATTGTAACTCAATCTAACAATAATTCAAGTGTTTATTTTAAATTAATTAATTAGTGCTTAAATGTCACTCAGCGGGGTGCAGTGCTCCAACTGTGAGATGTGGCAAATCTGTGACGCTTCCAGGGTTCCAGTCGACTACATCTGCAGCAAGTGGAACCAATGGCAGCTCCTCACATACTGTGTGGTTTGGTTGGAGCGGCAATTGGATGCACTTAGGAGCAAGCAGGTATCATAGATAGGAGTTATAGAAATGTGGTCACACCCAAGATGCAGGCAGAGAGATACAAACAAACAAAGAACAAAGAAATGTACAGCACAGGAACAGGCCCTTCGGCCCTCCAAGCCCGTGCCGACCATACTGCCCGACTAAACTACAATCTTCTACACTTCCTGGGTCCGTATCCTTCTATTCCCATCCTATTCATATATTTGTCAAGATGCCCCTTAAATGTCCCTATCGTCCCTGCCTCCACTACCTCCTCCGGTAGTGAGTTCCAGGCACCCACTACCCTCTGCGTAAAAAACTTGCCTCGTACATCTACTCTAAACTTTGCCCCTCTCACCTTAAACCTATGCCCCCTAGTAATTGACCCCTCTACCCTGGGGAAAAGCCTCTGACTATCCACTCTGTCTATGCCCCTCATAATTTTGTATACCTCTATCAGGTCGCCCCTCAACCTCCTTCGTTCCAGTGAGAACAAACCGAGTTTATTCAATCGCTCCTCATAGCTTATGCCCTCCATACCAGGCAACATTCTGGTAAATCTCTTCTGCACCCTCTCTAAAGCCTCCACATCCTTCTGGTAGTGTGGCGACCAGAATTGAACACTATACTCCAAGTGTGGCCTAACTAAGGTTCTATACAGCTGCAACATGACTTGCCAATTCTTATACTCAATGCCCCGGCCAATGAAGGCAAGCATGCCGTATGCCTTCTTGACTACCTTCTCCACCTGTGTAGCCCCTTTCAGTGATCTGTGGACCTGTACTCCTAGATCTCTTTGACTTTCAATACTCTTGAGGGTTCTACCATTCACTGTATATTCCCTACCTGCATTAGCCCTTCCAAAATGCATTACCTCACATTTGTCCAGGTTAAACTCCATCTGCCATCTCTCCGCCCAAGTCTCCAGACAATCTAAATCCTGCTGTATCCTCAGACAGTCCTCATCGCTATCCGCAATTCCACCAACCTTTGTGTCGTCTGCAAACTTACTAATCAGACCAGTTACATTTTCCTCCAAATCATTTATATATACTACAAAGAGCAAAGGTCCCAGCACTGATCCCTGTGGAACACCACTGGTCACAGCCCTCCAATTAGAAAAGCATCCCTCCATTGCTACCCTCTGCCTTCTATGGCCTAGCCAGTTCTGTATCCACCTTGCCAGTTCACCCCTGATCCCGTGTGACTTCACCTTTTGTACTAGTCTACCATGAGGGACCTTGTCAAAGGCCTTACTGAAGTCCATATAGACAACATCTACTGCCCTACCTGCATCAATCATCTTAGTGACCTCCTCGAAAAACTCGATCAAGTTAGTGAGACACGACCTCCCCTTCACAAAACCGTGCTGCCTCTCACTAATACGTCCATTTGCTTCCAAATGGGAGTAGATCCTGTCTCGAAGAATTCTCTCCAGTAATTTCCCTACCACTGAAGTAAGGCTCACCGGCCTGTAGTTCCCGGGATTATCCCTGCCACCCTTCTTAAACAGAGGAACAACATTGGCTATTCTCCAGTCCTCCGGGACATCCCCTGAAGACAGCGAGGATCCAAAGATTTCTGTCAAGGCCTCAGCAATTTCCTCTCCAGCCTCCTTCAGTATTCTGGGGTAGATCCCATCCGGCCCTGGGGACTTATCTACCTTAATATTTTTTAAGACACCCAACACCTCGTCTTTTTGGATCACAATGTGACCCAGGCTATCTACACCCCCTTCTCCAGACTCAACATCTACCAATTCCTTCTCTTTGGTGAATACTGATGCAAAGTATTCATTTAGTACCTCGCCCATTTCCTCTGGCTCCACACATAGATTCCCTTGCCTATCCTTCAGTGGGCCAACCCTTTCCCTGGCTACCCTCTTGCTTTTTATGTAAGTGTAAAAAGCCTTGGGATTTTCCTTAACCCTATTTGCCAATGACTTTTCATGACCCCTTCTAGCCCTCCTGACTCCCTGCTTAAGTTCCTTCCTACTTTCCTTATATGCCACACAGGCTTCGTCTGTTCCCAGCCTTTTAGCCCTGACAAATGCCTCCTTTTTCTTTTTGACGAGGCCTACAATATCATTCGTCATCCAAGGTTCCCGAAAATTGCCGTATTTGTCTTTCTTCCTCACAGGAACATGCCTGTCCTGTATTCCTATCAACTGACACTTGAAAGCCTCCCACATGTCAGATGTTGATTTGCCCTCAAACATCCGCCCCCAATCTATGCTCTTCAGTTCCCGCCTAATATTGTTATAATTAGCCTTCCCCCAATTTAGCACATTCATCCTCGGACCACTCTTATCCTTGTCCACCAGTACTTTAAAACTTACTGAATTGTGGTCACTGTTACCGAAATGCTCCCCTACTGAAACATCTACCACCTGGCCGGGCTCATTCCCCAATACCAGGTCCAGTACCGCCTCTTCCCTAGTTGGACTGTTTACATATTGTTTTAAGAAGCCCTCCTGGATGCTCCTTACAAACTCTGCCCCGTCTAAGCCCCTGGCACTAAGTGAGTCCCAGTCAATATTGGGGAAGTTGAAGTCTCCCATCACCACAACCCTGTTGTTTTTACTCTTTTCCAAAATCTGTCTACCTATCTGCTCCTCTATCTCCCGCTGGCTGTTGGGAGGCCTGTAGTATACCCCCAACATTGTGACTGCACCCTTCTTATTCCTGATCTCTACCCATATAGCCTCACTGCCCTCTGAGGTGTCCTCTCGCTGTATAGCTGTGATACTCTCCTGAACAAGTAGCGCAACTCCGCCTCCCCTTTTACATCCCCCTCTATCCCGCCTGAAACATCTAAATCCTGGAACGTTTAGCTGCCAATCCTGCCCTTCCCTCAACCAGGTCTCTGTAATGGCAAGAACATCATAGTTCCAAGTAGTAATCCAAGCTCTAAGTTCATCTGCCTTACCCGTAATGCTCCTTGCATTAAAACATATGCACTTCAGGCCACCAGACCCGCTGTGTTCAGCAACTTCTCCCCGTCTGCTCTGCCTCAGAGCCACACTGTCCATATTCCCTAGTTCTCCCTCAACGCTCTCACCTTCTGACCTATTGCTCCCGTGCCCACCCCCCTGCCATACTAGTTTAAACCCTCCCGTGTGACACTAGCAAATCTCGCGGCCAGGATATTTATGCCTCTCCGGTTTAGATGCAACCCGTCCATCTTATACAGGTCACACCTGCCCCGGAAGAGCTCCCAGTGGTCCAGATAACCGAAACCCTCCCTCCTACACCAGCTGTTTAGCCACGTGTTTGTCTGCTCTATCTTCCTATTTCTAGCCTCACTGGCACGTGGCACAGGGAGTAATCCCGAGATTACAACCCTCGAGGTCCTGTCTTTTAACTTTCTGCCTAGCTCCCTGAACTCCTGCTGCAGGACCTCATGCCTCTTCCTGCCTATGTCGTTAGTACCAATATGTACAACGACCTCTACCTGTTTGCCCTCCCCCTTCAGGATTCCCTCTACCCGTTCGGAGACATCCTGGACCCTGGCACCAGGGAGGCAACATACCATCCTGGAGTCTCTTTCACGTCCACAGAAGCGCCTATCTGTTCCCCTGACTATAGAGTCCCCTATAACTATTACTCTTCTGCGCTTTGACCCTCCCTTCTGAACATCAGAGCCAGCCGTGGTGCCACTGCTCTGGCTGCTGCTGTTTTCCCCTGATAGGCTATCCCCCCCGACAGTATCCAAAGGGGTATACCTGTTCGAGAGGGGGACAACCACAGGGGATTCCTGCACTGACTGCCTGCCCTTTCTGGTGGTCACCCATTTCTCTGCCTGCACCTTGGGTGTGACCACACTTACATAACTGCGATCTATGACGCTTTCCGCCACCTGCATGCTCCTAAGTGCATCCAATTGCTGCTCCAACCGAACCATGCGGTCTGTGAGGAGCTGCAGTTGGGTGCACTTTCTGCAGATGAAGCCATCCAGGACGCTGGAAGCCTCCCGGACCTGCCACATCTCACAGTCAGAGCACAGCACCCCTCTAACTGACATTGCGTCAATTAATTAAAATTAAAATTTGTCTTTTTTTTTTATAAATACTTTTTTTTTTTTTAAATTACAAAGTTACTGTCAACTATCTGTTTCCTAGCACTAGATTTCTAATAGAAATGCGATAGCTAACTATAATATCCTCCGATCTCTGGCTTAGATATCCTCTAAATTATAATTAAGTTATTATGTTTAATTAGTTCCCAAATAGTCAAAAAAATTTAGGTTAGAATCCCAACCAGCCACTCAGGTCACAGCTTTTCTGTCCCCCCCGACACACACAATTTGAAAAAAGGTATAAAAGTAAAAATCACTTGCTTACCTTCTGAGATGTTCTCAGGTTCTCTCGCTGACAGAGACTGCTCCTCCACCTCCAATCCTTGGCCTGCACAATGCTAATAATATATAATATAATATGGCACTTACCTTACACCAATGGGTCTTATTATTAGGTTAGAGGAGGAGGGTGGGTGGGAGACACTACACGTGTAGTGTCTCGGGTTTCCTCTCCACCAGAATTTATTGGGGGGGGGGGGGGACTTGCCAGAGGTCGAACTTCCGGTTCCCGCCGAAATCCAAAGGGCTGCTCCTGTAAAGGTAAGTGCTTTTAAACTAACTACTCACCTCCAAGAAGGCCCCTGCGCACCGCTGCCGCCGAAATCCAATGGGCTGCTCCTGTAAAGGTAAGTGCTTTTAAACTCACTACTCACCTCCAAGAAGGCCCCTGCGCACCGCTGCCGCCGAAATCCAATGGGCTGCTCCTGTAAAGGTAAGTGCTTTTAAACTCACTACTCACCTCCAAGAAGGCCCCTGCGCACCGCTGCCGCCGAAATCCAATGGGCTGCTCCTGTAAAGGTAAGTGCTTTTAAACTCACTACTCACCTCCAAGAAGGCCCCTGCGCACCGCTGCCGCCGAAATCCAATGGGCTGCTCCTGTAAAGGTAAGTGCTTTTAAACTCACTACTCACCTCCAAGAAGGCCCCTGCGCACCGCTGCCGCCGAAATCCAATGGGCTGCTCCTGTAAAGGTAAGTGCTTTTAAACTCACTACTCACCTCCAAGAAGGCCCCTGCGCACCGCTGCCGCCGAAATCCAATGGGCTGCTCCTGTAAAGGTAAGAGCTTTTAAACTAACTACTCACCTCCCAGAAGGCCCCTGCGCACCGCTGCCGCCGAAATCCAAAGGGCTGCTCCTGTAAAGGTAAGTGCTTTTAAACTCACTACTCACCTCCAAGAAGGCCCCTGCGCACCGCTGCCGCCGAAATCCAATGGGCTGCTCCTGTAAAGGTAAGTGCTTTTAAACTCACTACTCACCTCCAAGAAGGCCCCTGCGCACCGCTGCCGCCGAAATCCAATGGGCTGCTCCTGTAAAGGTAAGTGCTTTTAAACTCACTACTCCCCTCCAAGAAGGCCCCTGCGCACCGCTGCCGCCGAAATCCAATGGGCTGCTCCTGTAAAGGTAAGTGCTTTTAAACTCACTACTCACCTCCAAGAAGGCCCCTGCGCACCGCTGCCGCCGAAATCCAATGGGCTGCTCCTGTAAAGGTAAGTGCTTTTAAACTCACTACTCACCTCCAAGAAGGCCCCTGCGCACCGCTGCCGCCGAAATCCAATGGGCTGCTCCTGTAAAGGTAAGTGCTTTTAAACTCACTACTCACCTCCAAGAAGGCCCCTGCGCACCGCTGCCGCCGAAATCCAATGGGCTGCTCCTGTAAAGGTAAGAGCTTTTAAACTAACTACTCACCTCCCAGAAGGCCCCTGCGCACCGCTGCCGCCGAAATCCAATGGGCTGCTCCTGTAAAGGTAAGTGCTTTTAAACTCACTACTCACCTCCAAGAAGGCCCCTGCGCACCGCTGCCGCCGAAATCCAATGGGCTGCTCCTGTAAAGGTAAGTGCTTTTAAACTCACTACTCACCTCCAAGAAGGCCCCTGCGCACCGCTGCCGCCGAAATCCAATGGGCTGCTCCTGTAAAGGTAAGTGCTTTTAAACTCACTACTCACCTCCAAGAAGGCCCCTGCGCACCGCTGCCGCCGAAATCCAATGGGCTGCTCCTGTAAAGGTAAGTGCTTTTAAACTCACTACTCACCTCCAAGAAGGCCCCTGCGCACCGCTGCCGCCGAAATCCAATGGGCTGCTCCTGTAAAGGTAAGTGCTTTTAAACTCACTACTCACCTCCAAGAAGGCCCCTGCGCACCGCTGCCGCCGAAATCCAATGGGCTGCTCCTGTAAAGGTAAGTGCTTTTAAACTCACTACTCACCTCCAAGAAGGCCCCTGCGCACCGCTGCCGCCGAAATCCAATGGGCTGCTCCTGTAAAGGTAAGTGCTTTTAAACTCACTACTCACCTCCAAGAAGGCCCCTGCGCACCGCTGCCGCCGAAATCCAATGGGCTGCTCCTGTAAAGGTAAGTGCTTTTAAACTCACTACTCACCTCCAAGAAGGCCCCTGCGCACCGCTGCCGCCGAAATCCAATGGGCTGCTCCTGTAAAGGTAAGTGCTTTTAAACTCACTACTCACCTCCAAGAAGGCCCCTGCGCACCGCTGCCGCCGAAATCCAATGGGCTGCTCCTGTAAAGGTAAGTGCTTTTAAACTCACTACTCACCTCCAAGAAGGCCCCTGCGCACCGCTGCCGCCGAAATCCAATGGGCTGCTCCTGTAAAGGTAAGTGCTTTTAAACTCACTACTCACCTCCAAGAAGGCCCCTGCGCACCGCTGCCGCCGAAATCCAATGGGCTGCTCCTCCAAGAAGGCCCCTGCGCACCGCTGCCGCCGAAATCCAGATGGGTGATCACCAGAAGGGGCAGGCAGTCAGTGCAGGAATCCCCTGTGGTTGTCCCCTTCTTAAACAGGTATACCACTTTGGATACTGTTGGGGGGAATAGCCTATCAGGGGAAAACAGCAGCAGCCAGAGTAGTGGCACCATGGCTGGCTCTGATGTTCAGCAGGGAGGGTCAAAGCGCAGAAGAGCAATAGTCATAGGGGACTCTATAGTCAGGGGCACAGATAGGTGCTTCTGTGGACGTGGAAGAGACTCCAGGATGGTATGTTGCCTCCATGGTCCCAGGGTCCAGGATGTCTCTGAATGGGAAGTGGGCATCCTGAAGGGGGAGGGCAAACAGGCACAGGTTGTTGTACATATTGGTACTAACGACATAGGCAGGAAGGGGCATGAGGTCCTGCAGCAGGAGTTCAGGGAGCTAGGCAGAAACTTAAAAGACAGGACCTCTAGGGTTCTAATCTCGGGATTACTCCCTGTGCCACGTGCCAGTGAGGCTAGAAATAGGAAGATAGAGCAGCTAAACAGCTGGTGTAGGAGGAAGGGTTTCCGTTATGTGGACCACTGGGAGCTCTTCCGGAGCAGGTGTGACCTATATAAGAAGGACGTGTTGCATCTAAACTGGAGAGGCATAAATGTCCTGGCTGCGAGTGTCACACGGGAGGGTTTAAACTAGTATGGCAGGGGGTTGGGTACCGGAGCAATAGGTCAGAAGGTGAAAAAATTGAGGGAGAACTAGGAAATAGGGCCACTATGGCTCTGAGGAAGAGCAGACAGGGAGATGTTGCTGAAAACAGCGGAACTGGTGGCTTGAAGTGCATATGTTTTATGCAAGAAGTATAAGCGGTAAGGCAGATGAACTCAGAACTTGGATTAGTCCATGGAACTATGATGTTGTTGCCATTACAGAGACCTGGCTGAGGGAAGGACAGGATAGGCAGCTAAACGTTCCAGGATTTAGATGTTTCAGGCAGGATAGAGGGGGATGTAAAAGGGTGGAGGAGTTGCGCTACTGGTTGGGGAGAATATCACATCTGTACTGTGGGAGGACACCTCAATGGGCAGCGAGGCTATATGGGGAGAGATCAGGAATAAGAAGGGTGCAGTCACAATGTTGGAGGTTTACTACGGGCCAGCGGGAGATAGAGGAGCAGATAGGTAGATCGATTTTGGAAAGGAATAAAAGCAACAGGGTTGTTGTAATGGGAGAATTTAACTTCCCCAATATTGACTGGGACTCACTTAGTGCTAGGGGCTTGGATGGGGCAGAGTTTTTAAGGAGCATCCAGGAGGGCTTCTTAAAACAGTCTGTAGATAGTCCAGCTAGGGAAGGGGCTATACTGGACCTGGTATTGGGGAATGAGCCCAGCCAGGTGGTCGAAGTTTCAGTAGGGGAGCATTTCGGGAACAGTGACCACAATCAGTAAGTTTTAAAGTGCTGGTGGGCAAGGAAAAGAGTGGTCCGAGGGTGAATGTGCTAAATTGGGGGAAGGCTAATTATAACAATATTAGGCAGGAACTGAAGAACCTAGATTGGGGGCGGATGTTTGAGGGCAAATCAACATCTGACATGTGGGAGGCTTTCAAATGTCAGTTGAAAGGAATTCGGGACCGGCATGTTCCTGTGCGGAAGAAGGATAATTACGTCAAATATCGGGAACCTTGGATAACGAGAGATATTGTAAGCCTCATCAAAAAAAAAGAGGCATTTGTCAGTGCTGGAAGGCTGGGAACAGACGAAGCCTGTGTGGATATAAGGAAAGTAGGAAGGAACTTAAGCAAGGAGTCAGGAGGGCTAAAAGAGGTCACGAAAGGTGATTGACAAATAGGATTAAGGAAAATCCCCAGGCTTTTTACACATACATAAAAAGCAAGAGTGTAGCCAGGGAAATGGTTGGCCCACTGAAGGGCAGGCGAGGGAATCTATGTGTGGAGTCAGAGGAAATGGGCGACGTACGAAATGAATACTTTGCATCAGTATTCACCAAAGAGAAGGAATTGGTGGATGTTGAGTCTGGAGAAGGGTGTGTAGATAGCCTGGGTCACATTGAGATCCAAAAAGACGAGGTGTTGGGCGTCTTGAAAAATATTGAGAAGGATAAGTCCCCAGGGCCTGATGGGATCTACCCCAGAATACTGAAGGGGGCGAAAGGAAATTGCTGAATCTTTGGATCCTCACTGTCTTCAGGTGATGTCCCGGAGGACTGGAGAATAGCCAATGTTGTTCCTTTGTTTAAGAAGGGTACCAAGGATAATCCAGGGAACTACAGGCCGGTGAGCCTTACGTCAGTGGTAGGGAAATTACTGGAGAGAATTCTTCGAGACAGGATCTACTCCCATTTGGAAGCAACTGGACGTGTTAGCGAGAGGCAGCAGTGTTTTGTGAAGGGGAGGTCGTGTCTCACTAACTTGATAAGAGTTTTTCGAGGAGGTTGCAAAGATGATTGATGCAGGAAGGGCAGAGGATGTTGTCTATATGGACTTCAGTAAGGCCTTTGACAAGGTCACTCATGGCAGATTGGTACAAAAGGTGAAGTCACACGGGATCAGGGGTGAGCTGGCAAGATGGATAGGTTATAGAAGGCAGAGAGTAGCTTTTCTGATTGGAGGGCTGTGGCTAGTGGTGTTCCGCAAGGATCAGTGCTAGGACCTTTGCTGTTCGTAGTATATATAAATGATTTGGAGGAAAATGTCACTGGTCTGATTAGTAAGTTTGTAGACGCAAAGGTTGGTGGAATTGCGGATAGCGATGAGGACTGTCAGAGGATACAGAAGGATTGAGATCATTTGGAGACTTAGGCGGAGAGATGGCAGATGGAGTTTCATCCGGACAAATGTGAGGTAATGCATTTTGGAAGGTCGAATGCAGGTAGGGAATGTACAGTGAATGGTCGAACCGTCAAGAGTATTGAAAGTCAGAGCGATCTAGGTGTACAGGTCCACAGGTCACTGAAAGGGGCAACACAGATGGAGAAGGTAGTCAAGAAGGCATATGGAATGCTTGCCTTCATTGGCCAGGGCATTGAGTATAAAAATTGGCAAGTCATGTTGCAGCTGTACAGAACCTTAGTGAGGCCACATTTGGAATTTTGTGTTCAATTCTGGTCGCCACACTACCAGAAGTATGGGGAGGCTTTAGAGATGGTGTAGAAGAGATTTACCAGGATGTTGCCTGGTATGGGGGAATTAGTTATGAGGAGAGGTTGAATAAACTCTGTTTGTTCTCACTGGAACGACAGAGGTTGAGGGGCGACCTGATAGATGTCTACAAAATTATGAGGGGCATAGACAGAGTGGATAGTCAGAGGCTTTTTTCCCAGGGTAGAAGGTTCAATTACGAGGGGGCATAGGTTTAAGGTGCGAGGGGCAAAGTTTAGAAGAGATGTACAAGGCAAGTTCTTTCCACAGAGGGTAGTGGATGCCTGGAACTCGCTGCCGGAGGAGGTGGTGGAAGCAGGGACGATAGTGACATTTAAGGGGCATCTTGACAAATACGTGAATAGGATGGGAATAGAGGGATACGGACCCCGGAAGTGCACCATGGTTGACACATGCTTGGAGGGCCGAAGGGCCTGTTCCTGTGCTGTACTTTTCTTTGTTCTTTGTGCAGGTTCAGCCGGCAGTTAGGAAGGCAAATGCAATGTTAGTATTCCATGTTGAGAGGGCTAGAATACAAGATCAGGGATGTTATTCTGAGGCTGTATAAGGCTTTGGTCAGACCCCATAAGGAGTACTGTGAGCAGTTTTGGGCCCCGTATCGAAGGAAGAATGTGCTGGCCTTGGAAAGGATCCAGAGGAGGTTCACAAGAATGATCCCTGAAATGAAGGGCTTGTCATATGAGGAATGGTTGAGGACTATGGATTGGTGCTCGTTGGAGTTTATAAGGATGAGGGGGTATCTTATTGAAACTTACAGGATACTGCGAGGCCTGTGTAGAGTGGACGTGGAGAGGATGTTTCCACTTGTAGGAAAAACTAGAACCAGAGCACACCATCTCAGACTAAAGGGACGATCCTTTAAAACAGAGATGAGAAGGAATTTCTTCAGCCAGAGGATGGTGAATCTGTGGAACTCTTGCGGCAGAGGGCTGTGTTGGCCAAATCACTTGAGTGTCTTTAAGATAGAGATAGATAGGTTCTTGATTATTAAGGGGATCAGGGGTTATGGGGAGAAGGCAGGAGAATGGGGATGAGAAAAATATCAGCCATGATTGAATGGCAGAGCAGACTCGATGGGCCAAGTGGCCTAATTCTGCTCCTATGTCTTATGGTCTTGTGGTCTGAATACAAACCACTAATTTGCATAGAGCAAGTCCCCAAAAGACAGGAATGACGTGACTGAGTAGTGTTGGTTGGGGGGACGAATATTGGCCAGAATGCCAGGAGACCTCCATACTTTTATTTAATAATAATCTTTATTCATCTTTATTTCAAAGATTCATTAGATCTTTAACATCGCCCTGAGCAGGTGGACTTGTCCTCGGTCTCACCCAAAAGACAATCATAATAATCTTTATTATTGTCACAAGTAGGCTTACATTAACACGGCAATGAATTACTGTGAAAATCCCCTAGTTGCCACATTTTGGCACCTGTTCGGGTACACAGAGGGAGAATTCAGAATGTCCAAATTACCTAACAGCACGTCTTTTGGGACTTGTTGGAGGAAACCGAAGCACCCGGAGGAAACTCACGCAGTCATGGGGAGAACGTGCAGAATCCGCACAGACAGTGACCCAAACCGGGAATCGAACCTGGGACCCGGGCACTGTGAGGCAACAGTGTTAACCACTGTTCTACCATGCCGCCCACCTCTGGCAATGCAGCACTCCAATTGTATTTGGTTTGACAAAATCCAGACCTTTCTGATTCAAAGGTGACAAGTGTTGTCATTGATCCAAGCTCATTGGAAATAATATTAATAATTGCTGCTGACATCAGATAAGGGTAATTTTAAAGAATGAGAAAATGCATGCGATTACAGGAGAACGTGGACAATGTTGGGCTTTGAGTGGTTACATGAGAACGATAATTCACAATGTAAAAAGGTACATTTTGGGAATGGAACATTGAATATAAGAATATCCTGAAAGCTTAAATCCTCAATGGAATAAACATGTGATTTTTGTACTGTTAAGCTTGGCGCCGATCCTGCTATTCCCGGGAGAGGCCACAAATGGGTTTCACACTGAGCCGACTGCAAAGCACCCAACTCGTTGTGCCCGATGTGATCTAGGTCACACCCTCGCTGGCAGTAATCAAGATCAGAATATTTAGATGAGTCTTTACACTCATTTAAATATGCGCAGCCCATCCGAGGCCGGAGACTCCGGCTCCCTGGATTCACCGATCCCACCGACGAAGCCTGACACCGGCGCAAATTAGTATTGGTCTCCAAAAATGGAAACCTGATGTGATGGCCACCCTGGGGGGCTCGGGGGCCATTGGAGCCTCCGGCTGGTAGAGGACAGGGCAGGACAGTGCCCTTGCGCTGCCCCTGGCACTCGGGCAATTCTAACCTGGCTCCCAGGCGGTGCCAACCTGGCACTGCAGGTCTGCCAGGTTGGTAGTGCCAGCATGCCACAAGCAGTGCCCAGGTGCTAAGAGTAACTGCCAAGGGGTGGGACTTGAGGAAGGTCAAGCCCATGAAAGGGGCCATGAAGGAGGTGCATAAAGGAGGTGAATGGATGCATGAAAGTGAATTATGAAGGGTGGGAGGTTGAAGGAGTAGCTGGAGGGGTGCATGGGGTAACTAAAATTAGGCAGGCTCAAAGGGTGGGGTGGCCTTAAAAATGGGGGGCCCTCAGCAACCCCATAGTGCGGTATGTTCAATTGGAGGGGTATGGGGAGGGAGGGGGATGTCCAAATGCTGGTGAGGATGGATGGGGTTCGGGCCAGATCACCCTCATGCCTGGGTGGTTTGGGGGAGGGGGGAGGAGGTCTTGTGGATTGTTAATGATGGGGGGGGGGGAGAGAAACATTGCCCCTCCAGGGTCAAGTGTTGGGAATGTTGCCCATGTCTGTGGGTCTGAGATGTCCATGGGTGGGGGAACCATCAACTTAACTTTGAGATCTGAACACCCTTCAAAAATTGCTCCCTGGTCTCTGAGGGGCCAGTCTTGCTGGTGTCTTTAGTTTCCCACTCCAGAAACAATTCTAAATGTGGGATGATTCAGTAAGAATCTGTCCAAGCTCCAAAAAAATGACAAGTGTTGTGAATAGCGATCTGAATCCCCAATTCATCTGGAGACCCCAATTCATCTGGAGACCCCCAATTAATTTGGTCACCTGGAATATCATGGGCTTGAAAGGCCTGTTGAAAAGGTCGGAGAGTATTTGCTCACAAAGACTTTAAATTCTGATGTGGTGTTTTTGCAAGAGACTCATTTGCAGATCAGGGACCAGACAAAGCAGCGGGAGGGGTGGATAGGACACGTCTTTCAATCGGGTTTTGATGGTAGGGCCAGGGGTGCGGCAATATTAATAAATAAAAAGATTCCGTTTCCTGCCTCTGAGATCTTGGCTGACCCCAGTGGCAGACATGTTATTGTCTGTGGCTCTTTGGTAGGCACTCTGGTGGTTCTGGTTAATATCTCTGCTCCAAATTGAGATAATATGAATTTTATTAATAATCTGCTGGCCTCCCTCCCCGATTTAGATTCACATCAGCTTATTTTGGATGGGGACCTAAATTGTGTTCTGGATCCTATTCTGGATCGGTCCAAGCCAAGTCTCTTACTCCATCAGGGGTGGCCAGAGCTCTGTTGTCTTTCATGGAGCAGATGGCGGGGATAGATCCTTGGTGCTTTTTGCACCCAGGTGAAAAAATGTTTAATTTTCTCGCTATTCATCAGGTACACCCGCGGGCTGATTTTTTTGTGGTAGATAGGTCTCTCCTCCCTTCCTCCCTTCCGTGGTGACGGCTGAATACTCAGAGATTGTGATTCCAGACCATACCCCACACTTGATTTAGCACCAGAGTCCGGTCCCTCCCAGTGTCCGCAATGGATGTTGGATACAACATTATTCGTGAAAAATAAATTTTGTCCACTGCCATTGGGGACTATATAAAACTGAGTCAATCTCACCTTCCACTCTGTGGGAAGCCCTTAATGTGGTCCTCAGGTGGGAAATTATCACCCATAGAGCGCACTCGGTGAAGAGAGCGAGGGTGGTTCAGAAGAGGCGGGTGGACTCTATTCTTGAAGTGGACTACCACTGCTCACTTACCCCTACCCCAGTGTTGTTTGCAAGTAGGAAAAAGCTGCAGACACAATTTGATCTATTATCATTAGACAGAACAGTGGGCAAGCTGCAACGTCGAGGGGCTTATTTTATGAATACGGGGAGGAGGCCAACCACCTTTTAGTTGAGCAGCTGAAGGGACAGGCAGCTTCACAGGAGATGATTCAGTACGCAACTCAAGTGGCAGCCTGCTTTCTGCCCCTCCTGAGGTTCACCTGAGGAAGGAGCAGTACTCTGAAAGCTAGTGATTCAAAACAAATCTGTTGGACTTTAACCTGGTGTTGTAAGACTTCTTACTGTCCTCCTGAAGTTAAAGCGGCATTTGAATCATTCTTTCGGGGTCTCTGTATATCAGAGCCTCTGGCTGAGGGATTAGTTACAACTGACTTTTTCAACAGTTTATCCATCCCAGCTGCGAAGGGGGAGAGGAGCGAGGATTTGGAATCCCATTGTGGTAGAGGAAATTATAAAATGCATTGGTTTGATGCAGACTGGCAAGGCCTCAGGCCTGGTTGGCTTCCTTATTGAATTTTATAAGATATTCGCAGATATGTTTAATGATTCCTTATCCTGGGCTTCATTGCCCGCTATCCTCACACAGGCCTCTATCGCCTTGATTCGCAAGAAAGACAAAGACTCAACAGAGTGTGGTTCATATTGATTTATATCACTCTTAAATGCGGATGTTGTTACTTGTCAAAATGCAGCACTCTGGCTGCAGCCCTGCCTCCCAGAGGTGATCTCAGAGGATCAGACAGGCTTCGTCATGGGCAGCACGTTAGCACAGTGGTTAGCACTGTTGCTTCCCAGCGACAGGGTCCCAGGTTCGATTCCCGGCTTGGGTCACTGCCTGTGCGGAGTCTGCACATTCCCCTCTGGCTGCGTGGGTTTAATCCGGGTGCTCCCATAAGTCCGAAAGACGTGCTGTTAGGTAATTTGGATATTCTGAATTCTCCCTCAGTGTACTCAAACAGGCGCCGGAGGGTGGCGACTAGGGGATTTTCACAGTAACTTCACTGCAGTGTTAATGTAAGCCTACTTGTGACAGTAATAAAGATTATTATTATTATTATTATTATTATGGCTCGACAATTGCCGGCCAACATACGTCGCCTACTAAACGTTGTCCTTTCCCCCTCGGTGCCCGAACAGGAGATGATTGCTTCCCTAGATGCCAAAATGGAATTTGATAGAGTGGATTCTTTGGAGATTTGGATTTGGCCACAAGTTTATTTCCTGGATTCAACTACAATATAGGCCCCCACTGTTTATGTTTGTACGAATGCCCTGAACTTTGGTCACTTCCCATTGAATAGGGGCACATGACACGGGTGTCCGCTGCCTCCGCTCCTGTTTGCTTTGATTAATAGAACACTTTGCTAGCACTGAGGTCCTCTGTTAAGTGGAGGGGGTATAAATCAGGGAGGGGTGGAGCATAGGGTGTCCCTTTATGTGGATGGCCTACGTCTTTATATTCTGGACCCAGTATCCTCCATTGATGAGATAATGAAGCTGCTTAGGAGTTTGGGCTCCTTCTTTGGGTACAAGTTGAACTTGGACAAGAGTGAATTTTTCTTGGTTAACCTCTGAGGGGAGATCAACTGGGGATGCCTTTGCACCTTGCCTAGACTAGCTTTCGCTATCTGGCATCTTGTGATGGCCCATAATTGGGCCTCACATCATAAATACACTGGGCAGCATGGTGGCACTGTGGTTAGCACTGCTGCCTCACAGTACCAGGGAACCAGGTTCAATCCCAGCTCTGGGTCACTGTCTGTGTGGAGTTTGCACATTCTCCCCGTGTTTGCATGGGTTTCACCCCCACAACCCAAAGATGTGCAAGCTAGATGGATTGGCCACACTAAATTGCTCCTTAATTGTAAAAAATTAATTTGGTATTCTAAATTTTAAAAAATGACACTAATCTGGTTGATAGTGTCAAGTCAGACTTACAGAAGTGGGATAACCTCCCCCTGTTACCAACTCTTACCAACTTTTACAGTTGCACCATAGAAAGCATCCATCTGGCTGCATCGCAGCCTGGTATGGCAACTGCTCGGCCCAGGGCCGCAAGAAACTACAGAGTCGTGAACACAGCCCAGTCCATCACACAAACCCACCTCCCATCCATTGACTCTGTCTACACCTCCCGCTGCTTGGGGAAAGCGGGCAGCATAATCAAAGGCCGCTTCCATCCGGCTTACTCACTTTTCCAGCTCTTCCATCGGGCAGGAGATACACGAGTCTGAGAACACGCACTAACAGATTCAAAAACAGCTACTTCCCGCTGTTACCAGACTCCTAAACAACCCTCTTATGGACTGATCTGATCTCTTCACACATCTTCACCCGATGCCTGTGTCTATGTATTTACATTATGTATTTTATGTTTGCCCTATTATGTATTTTCTTTTCCTGTACGGAATGATCTGTTTGAGCTGCACGCAGAAAAATACTTTTCACTGTGACAATAAACCAATCCAATCCAATCCACTCCTTGGTGGGCAGGGTTCAGACTATTAAAATGAACGTACTCCTGAGATTTTTATTTCTTCTTCAATGTTCACAGTGGGTAGTTGGCGGCTTGCGCAGCGATGATGTTCTGTGCCAGTCTACTCTGACCCCAAAGCCCACCTCGTGGCCAGCCCCCCCTCTACGCTTCCCCCCTGGGCCTTAGCAGAAGCCCCCCGGCCAACGGCACAACTGTCAGCACACTATGGCGATGATGGACACTTTCTGTACCCCCTCTTTCTCCCTCAGCAAGCACGGCACCTGTTTCACAATTTCTGAAAGCACAAGTGATCCTCGCCATTGGGAATTCCCCCTGCTAGAGATGGAGAATCGCAGAGGCCCCGGAGAATACCAGGCTAGGCCCGCTAATGATATGCAAATGGCATTTACTGTACGTGCGGAGTGGAGTGCATTGACACTGCTGTCGAGGCATCGGAGAATTTCAATTTGGCGTGAACCCGGCACCCGCCACGATTTCAGAGTCAAAACCGATTCTCCAGCCAATCGCCTTTCCCGATTTTGGCATCAGCCGACGGAGAAACATGTGTTGGATTTAATAATTGGCCAATAATAATGACCATTTCCCCACGATCCAACAAAAATGATTTTATGCCGTGGTAATGTTTGCCTTTAATCCCCAATGCAGGTCATTTGTTCCATAACCGCATATGTGCCACTGAATTAAAGGCTTCTGAAAAGCCAAGTAAATTACATTGGACCTCTGACAACTACAGCAGTCATAAGTTCTAAGAATTCAACTAACTGTGAGGCATATGAAGCCCCCAGTGATGAAACTAAACTGGTTGAAGGCCATCAGGAGCGAAGTTTATGGTCTCCAATTAATCAGCTGTTCATGCAGAGGCAACCGAGACTCGATCTAAATCTTCGACAGTGCAGGCTGTTGAACAAAAATCACTAAATATCTGAGCACATTATTGGGGATTATCAGTGACTCTCCCAGTTACTGGATTAAATAGTGGGCCAGTAAGGTTTCTTACTTTCTGTTTGGACTTTACATAGTTCCAAAATGGTTGACTGCCCTCGCTTTCTGCAACTGTACATTCAAAATTCAGCAGCTCTTGTCGCACTACAGATTTGAGATTGTTAGCCGATCGATTACGATTAATACAATGTTCTTCTGCCGTGTACACTCTACAAGTCAACTGAGCTAACCGCCGTTGTCTCTTTGCTTCTCATATTTGTTTCCCAGTGTGGTTTTAATTTGTGAAGCCATTTTTTTTATTGGAACATTTTCTCCAAGAGCATCACGAATCGCTGATCAATATTGTGCCCATACATCAATTGCATCACTCGAGAGAACTGCAGTCCAACCTTTCTCTTGTAAAAGTTTGTGAAACTAATCCCAATCACTATTTGCATAATCAAGTTTTGATAATTTAACATTTTCTTGAACTCCAAGTTCAGGTCAATTGATCCGATTTTGTGATTTGCGTCTTCAAGTGGTTCAAGAATTTCAATAGAAACGACAAAAGCTGGGTCAGAAATAAAAACCAGGGATGCGATTTACCAGCCACATCCCACCGGAAACAGGACGGGACGCAGCTGGTAGATCCAGCGAGAGGACTCTTCTGGGATTCCCGACAGTCATTACACCCGCAAGATTTAACGGCTGGCAGGGACACTGCCAGAGTGCGAGGCTGGAATTTCAAAGTGCCCAGGTGGCGTTATGCTCATGATGGGGATCGGGCCCAGGGCGCCCTGGCAGTAGGAGGTGGGGTGTAGGTGAGCTCGGGAACCAGCCAATAGATGAGTTGGGGCATTGTGGGGTGATCCTGGATCATGTCAGGGGGTCTCCAATCTCTTCCTGCACGCTAATGTAGCTGCTCAATGCAGGAATTGAGACTGTGTGCAGCCAGAAAAAATAATTCAATGGCGGGGTCAAAGCGCCCAGAACGGGACTATTTTTTTTCTTTAGATCACTTCCCAGATCTAATGCAGCATCTCCCCGAGTTACTAGATTGACATGCTGCATAAAGGGGTGTTATGCATTGTAACATTCTGCGTAGAATGCCACATGATTGTATGGCAACATCATAAGAGGCACATGAGAGATTTCCCTCATTTCCATCGTAGACTGTGAGCAAGCAACAATCTCTGCAATAAAGTCTGACAACTGGTTAAGTATGTTATGGTGTGGCAACCTGGTTATCCTTTGTCTATACTGTGAATAATGTAAAAACCCCAGAAACATAACATGGACAATTTGTATGTGGCTAATTATTGAATGAGAAGTTTCTCCTTGTTATTTCAACGAGAACTGAACAAATTATTGCTTTATTTCATATCTGTGTCCGGGGGTGTATCGCAGGGATCCCTTGCAGTTTGTAGAGATAATTAATGATCTTGACATAATGTGGGAGGTATGATCAGTAAATTTGCAGATGACACAAAAATTGGTAGCGTGGTAAATGGTGAGGAAGAAAGCCTTAACTTACAGGATAACATAGAACATAGAACATTACAGCGCAGTACAGGCCCTTCGGCCCTCGATGTTGCGCCGACCTGTGAAACCACTCTAAAGCCCATCTACACTATTCCCTTATCGTCCATATGTCTATCCAATGACCATTTGAATGCCCTTAGTGTTGGCGAGTCCACTACTGTTGCAGGAAGGGCATTCCATGCCCTTACTACTCTCTGAGTAAAGAACCTACCTCTGACATCTGTCCTATATCTATCTCCCCTCAATTTAAAGCTATGTCTCCTCGTGCTAGACATCACCATCCGAGGAAAAAGGCTCTCACTGTCCACCCTATCCAATCCTCTGATCATCTTGTATGCCTCAATTAAGTCACCTCTTAACCTTCTTCTCTCTAACGAAAACAGCCTCAAGTCCCTCAGCTTTTCCTCATAAGATCTTCCCTCCATACCAGGCAACATTCTGGTAAATCTCCTCTGCACCCTTTCCAATGCTTCCACATCCTTCCTATAATGCGGTGACCAGAATTGCACGCAATACTCCAAATGTGGCCGCACCAGAGTTTTGTACAGCTGCAACATGACCTCATGGCTCCGAAACTCAATCCCTTTACCAATAAAAGCTAACACATCGTACGCCTTCTTAACAACCCTCTCAACCTGGGTGGCAACTTTCAGGGATCTATGTACATGGACACCGAGATCTCTCTGCTCATCCACACTGCCAAGAATTTTACCATTAGCCCAGTACTCTGTCTTCCTGTTATTCCTTCCAAAATGAATCACCTCACACTTTTCTGCATTAAACTCCATTTGCCACCTCTCAGCCCAGCGCTGCAGCTTATGTCCCTCTGTAACTTGTAACATCCTTCCGCACTGTCCACAACTCCACCAACTTTAGTGTCATCTGCAAATTTACTCACCCATCCTTCTACGCCCTCCTCCAGGTCATTTATAAAAATGACAAACAGCAGTGGCCCCAAAACAGATTCTTGTGGTACACCACTAGCAACTGGACTCCAGTCTGAACATTTCCCATCAACCACCACCCTTTGTCTTCTTCCAGCTAGCCAATTTCTGATCCAAACTGCTAAATCACCCTGAATCCCATGCCTCCGTATTTTCTCCAGTAGCCTACACGTGGGCTACCTAACCTATAGATGGGCTGGTCAGATGTACAGAACAGTGGCAAATGGAATTTAACCCTGAAAAGTGTGAGGTGACACATTTCAGCAGAAATAACAAGGCAATTAAATACACAATAAACAGCCGGATGCCAAGAAGTACAAAGTACCAGAGGGACCTTGGGGTGCATGTCCAAACATCCCTGAAGGCAGCAGGACAGGTGGCCAAGGTGGTTTAGAAGGCATATAAGATGTATGTGATGCACGATCAATGACCACTAAAGCGAGTTTGTAGTCCAACTGAAGGGTTTAATAAGCTAGATGTTTCCTCCAGCAGCTCAGGTACAGAATGAAGGCTGCTGGGGCAGCACGGGCTCTTATACCCCGCCTAGCAGGGCAGAGCTACCATACAGCTTGACCAATAGGAAGCATACAATTTCTACCAATGGTGTTCCAGCATTACCAGTTACCGTAATACCTCTACTACCACATTCACCCCCTGTTAAAAAAGAGTCCGGCGGGGGTGGTGACCTGATACTACAAACATGGCAACGTTTTAGAATTAGTTATACCTCCATACAGCGTTTTGTAACTATTTACAATTCTAGTAACTATTTACAATTTATGATTTAAATTTACAATTTAAAATGAAGCAATCAGTCGATCGGGGGCCCTGGTCGTCTTCTGTGATCGTCGGAGCTTCGGTGGTGACTCCGGTGGAGGCTCGGGCGTCTGTGACTCGATCTCTGTGGCAGCTTCAACACCCCTAGACGGCGCTGGTGGGGAAAACGGTTGACCTGGGAAGAGAGCGCCTGCGGAGTGCGTCGGTGGGTGGGGGATCCTAGACAGGGCCGGAGGAAGGACCGATCCGCCTGTAAGGTGCCCTGGTGGAGGGGAGGGTGGGACTGGTGGCTGGGGTGTGCGTGGGGTTCCGGCGGGCGCCAGGTCTCGTAGGGAGACCGTATCTTGTCGTCCGTCGGGGTACTCCACGTAGGCGTACTGGGGGTTAGCGTGGAGAAGATGGACCCTCTCGACCAACGGGTCCGACTTGTGCGCCCGCACTTGTTTTTGGAGCAGAATGGGTCCGGAAGCTGCCAGCCAGGTCAGGAGCGAGGTCCCAGAGGAGGACTTCCTGGGGAAGACAAGGAGACGTTCGTGAGGTGTTTGGTTGGTTGTGGTACGAAGCAGCGACCGGATGGAGTGGAGGGCATCCGGGAGGACTTCCTGCCAGCGGGAGACTGGGAGATTCCTGGACCGTAGGGCCAGTAGGACGGTCTTCCAGACCGTTCTGTTCTCCCTTTCTACCTGTCCGTTACCCCGGGGGTTGTAACTGGTCGTCCTCCTCGAGGCGATGCCCTTGCTGAGCAGGAATTGACGCAGTTCGTCACTCATAAAGGAGGACCCCCTATCACTCTGTATGTAGGTGGGGAACCCGAACAGTGCAAAGATGCTATGGAGGGCCTTGGTGGTTGCGGGGTCATGTCAGGGCAGGGGATGGCGAATGGGAACAAGGAGTACTCGTCAATCACATTCAGGAAGTACGTGTTGCGGTCGGTGGACGGGAGGGGGCCTTTGAAGTCCATGCTGAGGCGTTCAAATGGACGGGAAGCTTTTATCAGGTGCGCTTTCTCTGGCCGGTAGAAGTGCGGTTTGCACTCCGCGCAGATTTGCCAGTCCCTGGTGGCTGTCCTGACCTCCTCGATGGAGTCGGGCAGGTTGGCGGGTCTTGATAAAGTGGAAAAAGCGAGTGACACCCGGGTGGCAGAGGGCTCGGAGGCGGTCCACTTGTGCGGTGGCACATGTGCCGCAGGACCGGGCGTCAGGAGGCTCGTTTAGCTTCCTGGGACGATACAAGATCTCGTAGTTGTAGGTGGAGAGTTCGATCCTCCACCGCAAGATCTTATCGTTTTTTATCTTGCCCCGCTGTGCATTATCGAACATGGAAGCAACCGACCGTTGGTCAGTGAGGAGAGTGAATCTCCTGCCGGCCAGGTAATGCCTCCAATGTCGCACAGATTCTATTATGGCCTGGGCCTCCTTTTCGACTGAAGAGTGGCGGATTTTGGAAGCATGGAGGGTACGTGAGAAGAAAGCCATGGGCCTGCCCGCTTGGTTGAGGGTGGACGCCAGAGCTACGTCAGACACGTCGCTCTCGACCTGGAAGGGGAGGGACTCGTTGATGGCGTGCATCGTGGCCTTTGCAATGTCCGTTTTGGTGCGGCTGAAGGCCTGGCGGGCCTCTATCGACAGGGAAAAGGCTGTGGATTGGATCAGGGGACGGGCCTTGTCGGCATAGTTGGGGACCCACTGGGCATAGTAACTGAAAAACCCTGGGCAGTGCTTCAGGGTCTTGGAGCAGTGAGGGAGAGGGAACTCCATAAGGGGGGGCTTGTGTTCAGAGTCGGGGCCTATAACTCCATTTCACACTACGTAGCCGAGGATAGCTAGGCGGTTGGTGCTAAATACGCATTTATCCTTGTTGTATGTAAGGTTCAGGATCTTTGCCGTCTGGAGGGATTTTCGGAGGTTGGTGGCGTGGTCCTGCTGGTCGTGGCCGCAGATGGTGACATTATCAAGATACGGGAATGTTGCCCATAAACCGTACCAGTCAACCATTCGGTCCATCTCGCGCTGGAAGACCAAGACCCCGTTGGGGACACCAATGGGAACCCTTAAGCAGTGATAGAGCCGCCAATCTGCCTCGAAAGCAGTGTATTTACGGTCACTAGTGCGGATGGGGAGCTGGTGATAGGCAGACTTGAGATCCACCGTGGAGAAGTCCTTGTAATGCGCAATCCTGTTTACCAGGTCAGATATGCGGGGGAGAGGGTATGCGTCCAGCTGAGTAAACCTGTTGATGGTCTGACTGTAGTCGATGACCATCCTATGCTTCTCACCGGTCTTTACCACCACTACTTGAGCTCTCCAGGCACTGTTGCTCGCTTCAATTACTCCTTCCCTCAGTAGCCTTTGGACCTCTGACCTAATAAAGATCCGGTCCTGGGCACTGTACCGTCTGCTCCTGGTTGCAACGGGTTTGCAATCCGAGGTGAGGTTCGCAAACAGGGAAGGCGGGTCGACCTTGAGGGTCGCGAGGCCGCAGACAGTGAGGGGGGGGTATAGAGCCGCCGAATTTGAATGTTAGACTTTGGAGATTACACTGGAAGTCTAAACCCAGGAGTGTGGCCGCGCAGAGGTGGGGAAGGACGTAGAGCCGGTAATTTTTAAACTCCCTTCGCTGGACTGTGAGGTTTGCTACACGAAACCCCTTTATCTCTACTGAGTGGGAACCGGAGGCCAGGGAGATTTTTTGATTAACGGAGTGGACAAGGAGAGAACAGCGCCTTACCGTGTCGGGGTGTATGAAGCTCTCCGTGCTCCCAGGGTCGATTAGCAGGACGTCTCGTGGCCGTTGATCAATACAGTCGTTGTAGCAGTTGACAGTGTTCGAGGTCGGGATTGATCTAGAGTCACCGAGGCTAATCGCAGCATTTGAGTGTTCTCTTCAGGCAATGTGTGGTCAGCCAAGCTGGGGTCCTGGGGGTCCATCCAAGATGGTGGCTCCCATCTTCTGGTGACGGCGGGAGGGAGGCGGCTGCACAATGGAGAGCCCCCGCTCGGGAACGGCAAATTTGGGGCTTTAAGCCCGGTCCCAGGGTCCGCGGAGGCAGCAGAAGAAGGGAGAAGGCACGGAGGAGGCACTGAGAAGACACAGGAGGGAAAAATACCCCAAAGAAAAATGTCGAGGGTGAGCAGAAAAACGGCCGAAAAAAAAACAGCTGGAGGTCCGTCGGGGAGTGGAAAGGTCATCGCGGGGTCACCAGGAAAAATGGAGGCTGGAGCACCAGGGAAGGCCGCACTGCTTACGGCTGAAGAAATAACCAAAGTGATGGCTGCGGAATTTGAAAAGCAGTTGGCGCAGATTACGAAATGCATGGAGACAGTGATGAAGGAGGTTTTGAGTGTGCTGGTGGAGGAGGCGGTGTCCCCGGTGAGGACGGAGGTGGCGAGCGCAGTGGCGGAGGTGCGAGAGCAAGGGGAGGCGCTGAAGGAAGTGGCAGAGACGTTATTGCAGCACGGTGATCAACTTGCCTCGATGGGGAAAGAGATGCGGAAGGTGATGGATACTAACAAGGATCTGCGAGGAAAAATGGAAGACCTGGAAAATAGATGCAGCCGACAGAACTTGAGGATTGTGGGGCTGCCCGAAGGAGTTGAAGGACCGAAGCCGACTGAGTATTTTGCCGTGATCCTGGCAAAACTACTGGGGGAGGGGGAGGACCCCTCCCGATATGAACTGGATCGGGCTCGTCGGTCGTGGAGGCCTGTACCAAAGGCGAGTGAGCCGCCAAGGGTAGTGACTCTGTGCTTCTGTAGGTACAGTGTGAAGGAGAAGGTCCTGTGCTGGGCCAAGCAGAAGCGGGTGGTGCAGTGGGCTGGAGCTGGTATACGTGTATACCAGGACTTTACGGTGGAGCTGGCAAGGAGGCGGGCTGCCTTCAACCGGGTGAAGAGGGCACTGTACATTAGCAATGTGCGGTGCGGCATTGTGTATCCAGCGAAGCTGAGGGTGACTTACAAGCTTAGGCACTTTTATTTTGGAACGGCGGAAGCAGCGGAGGAGTTTGCGAAAGCAGAAGGACTGTGGTAGAACTGACAAACTGAGGAATGGCCATGTGCCGATGTAACCTCATGACTGTATTTTCTTCTTTTTTGTATCACTGCGCGCGGGTGTAGAGATTAAAGGAGCCAAGGTGGTATATATTTGGACGAGGGAAGGGACGGGACTTTCACTCGAAATGAGAGTTCTTTGGGGTGTAGGTGGATAGGCGGGGTTTGTGTGCTAAAAGGGGATCTTTGGGCTTTCCTGGGGCCGGGCAAGTGGGAAAGGGACCTGGGCGGGGGCCTCCACGCTGGCCGGTGTGTGCCGGCCAGTGAACGGGAGTGAGGTGGGGGAGGGGCTGCAGCCATCGGAGCCTGGCAGATCAGGGTCCCAGTGGTCTAGCCGGGGTGGAACGTTGGGGGGGGAAGGAACCGAGGGTAGGGGGAGGAGTTTTACAAGAGGCACTGGACGGAGGAGCTGGAGACCTGGGGTGGGGGGGTGGGGGGGGCGGTGGGAGCTGTGTAAGATTAAGGGTGACTACGGGTAATCCCTGATTTATTTTTGTCATTTGTTTATGTAAACATGCGGGTTGAGGTTTGGGGGTTGGTGGGTAGATGGGATTGTTATTGTTATTATGGGGACTGACATATCTTGCTGATTATTGTTTATCGTTGATGGATGTAAATGTGGGAGAAAATGTGAAAATGGAGGAGAATTAAAAAAAAAAAATTTTTTAAAAACAAGATGGTGGCTCCCATTGGTCGCACATGGCTGGGGGTGCACAAAATGGCGGCGCCCATCCATCTCACGTGGCGTCCGCGGGACAAGATGGCGGCGCCCGGGGGCCGCACGTGGCCCTGGAGTAGGAAGATGGTAGCGCCCGCTGGCCGCACTGGGACCGTGGAGAGGTTTGTGGTGGCAACCGCACGGGCCTGGCACACCACAATGAAATGGCCCTTTTTCCGAATCCCTTGCAGGTGAATGCACGGTCCGGGCAGCGCTGTCGGGGGGTGCTTGGCCTGCCCGCAAAAGTAGGCGCTGGGCCCCCCAGGGTTGCCAGGCCACCTTGCAGCGCAAGCTTGTGGGGGGAACGTAAGCGTGGGCGTTTCTGGAGGCCACATCCAGGGAGCCTGCGAGGGCCCGTGCCTCCTTGAGACCTGGAGTGTCTTTTTCCAGCAATCGCTGGCGGATTTGGGAGGACAGCATACCTGCCACAAAAGCGTCCCGGACCAAGAGTTCAGTGTGTTCGCTCGCCGAAACCTGCGGGCAACTGCAGTTTCTTCCCAACACCAGGATTGCACGGTAGAATTTGTCCAGTGATTCCCCAGGGATTTGTCGCCTCATCGCTAGCAGATGTCGGGCGTAGACCTGGTTTACCGGGCGAATATAATGTCCTTTCAGCAGCTCTATTGCCACATCGAAGTCTTCCCCTTCCTTGATGAGGGTGTAAATCTCCGGGCTCAGCCTCGAGTGCAGGACTTGCATTTTCTGTTCTCCTGTGTGTATGTATTCGGCCGTCCCGAGATATCCTTTAAAACACGGCAGCCAGTGCTTGAAGATTGCCGCTGAGTTCGCCGCGTGGGGGCTGAGTTGCAGACAATTCGGCTTGATTCGGAGCTCCATCCTTTTAAATCTAGCTTATTAAATTGATGAAATGAAAATGAAATGAAATGAAAATCGCTTATTGTCACAAGTAGGCTTCAATGCGGTAACCTCAATTAAGTTACTGTGAAAAGCCCCTAGTCGCCACATTCCAGCGCCTGTTCGGGGAGGCTGTTACGGGATGTACGATCAATGACCACTAAAGCGAGGTTGTAGTCCAACTGAAGGCTTTAATAAGCTAAATGTTTCCCCAGCCTACAGAATGAAGGCTGCTGGGGCGGCACGGGCTCTTATACCCCGCCTAGCAGGGCGAAGCTACCATACAGCTTGACTAATAGGAAGCATACAATTTCTACCAATGGTGTTCCAGCATTACCAGGTACCGTAATACCTCGACTACCACAGTATGCCTTTATTAACCAAGGCATAGAATATAAGAGCAGGGAGGTTATGATGGAGCTGTAGAAAAACCCTCGTTAGGCCATGTCTGGAGTACTGTCTGCAGTTCTGGTTACTGCACTATAGGAGGGATGTGTTTACACTAGAAAAGTCGCAGAGGCAATACACCAGGATGCTGCCTGGATTGGAGTGTTTTGAATATGAAGAGAGGTTGATAAGGCTGAGGTTGTTTTCCTCAAAGCAGAGACGGCTGAGGGACGACCTGATTGAGGTGTACAAAATTATGAAGAACATAGACAGGATGGATAGGAAAAACCATTTCCCCTTTGTAGAGGGGTTAATAACCAGGGGGCATCAATTTAAGGTAATTGGCACGAGATTTAGAGGGGAGTTGAGGAAAACCTTTTTCATCCAGAACGTGGGTGGGAATCTGGAACTCACTGCCTGAAAGGATAGTGGACAGCATCGTATGAGTCGCATGGTAGTACAGTGGTTAGCATTGTTGCTTCACAGCGCCAGGATCCCAGGTTTGATTCCCGCTTAGGTCACTGTATGTGCGGAGTCTGCATGTTCTCCCCGTATCTGCGTGGGTTCCCTTCGGATGCTACAGTTTCCTCCCACAGTCCAAAGAAGTGTAGGTGATGTGGATTAACCATGCTAAATTGCACTTAGTGTCCCAAAAAGGCTGAGTGGGGTTACTGGGTTATGGGGATAGGGTGTGGGCCCTTTCCAAGAGCTGGTGCAGACTCAATGGACCGAGTGGCTTCCTTCTGCACTGTAAATTCTATGATGAGCAATTGTAAAACCATAGCATACAAGGCTGTGGACCAAGTCTTGGAAAGTGAGACTGGAATAGATGGATGTTTGATGGTTGGTACAGACACGATAGTCTGAAGGGCCTCTTACTGTGCTGTAAAACTCTATGACCATTGGTCACAGGATGTTCATAATCACTCACAGCCTCAGCTGAGCTTTTCTGTTCTGCTTACAGCTCAGCAGCAAAAACATGAAACAAAAAAAATCTGGATCTCTTTGCTCAAACAAATTATATTTAGAAAATCAACAAATATTTGTGGGCAACATATAAACGAAATACAGACATCTGCATGCATATAATGCCTTGCATTCAGATCGCTGGGTGTTTGTTTTGATTAGACGATAGGTTGTTATAGGATACTCTTGGCACAATGACGTGACTGTCACGTGTCATCAACTACATTCTGCAATCCGGTATGGTGAATCAGTATGTGATAATCGATTCTTTTACACATCAATTCATTAAAGAGACTTATTCCTATAGATGTTTCAAAAACATTAACAGTGGGAAAATGTTGAAAAATATTCTGTTTTTTTATGATGTTTTATGATGTTTTTTCCAAGACCCTCCTCCACCCAATTTCCTCTTTCATTTCTGAACATCTCTTTGGAAAAGCCAAACATCCCACTGTGCAAAACAGGATCTCTGAAGCCGCATTTCTCACAGATCAAACATTTCTCTTCTGCAAAGCATTAAAAGCTGGAGCACGGTGAAGTTCATCCGTTACTGATTACCAAAATCTCCATTTTATCTTGGAATGCTTTTCCTATAACTTGGAAGTTTATCAGCATAAATTAATTTCAGAACCTACAGAACTGCAGTGGATTTTATTGATTGTATTGATTGTATTTTCCAGCCTGAAAAAGCAGAAACGTTGGAGGGAATTTCCCCCCCTCCCATGGTGTGTTTTGCAGTGGCATGTGAACGTCCGGTCCCGCCAACGTTAATAGCTTTTACCTTGGCCTGCACCCTCTTCCTCCGCCAGAGGGAAGGGCCAAAAAATACCATCAATTGTGACCTTTCCCTCTTTTATGCAAAATATGCAACACAATAGAGTTAGAACATAGAACATAGAAAATACAGCACAGAACAGGCCCTTCCACCCACGGTGTTGTGCCGAATCTTTGTCCTAGATTAATCATAGATTATCATAGAATTTACAGTGCAGAAGGAGGCCATTCGGCCCAGCTGGTCTGCACCGGCTCTTGGAAAGAGCACCCTACCTAGGTCAACACCTCCACCCTATCCCCATAACCCAGTAACCCCACCCAACACTAAGGACAATTTTGGACACTAAGGGCAATTTATCATGGCCAATCCACCTAACCTGCACATCTTTGGACTGTGGGAGGAAACCGGAGCACCCGGAGGAAACCCACACACACACGGGGAGGATGTGCAGACTCCGCACGGACAGTGACCCAAGCCGGAATCGAACCTGGGACCCTGGATCTGTGAAGCAATTGTGCTATCCACAATGCTACCGTGCTGCCCTTAAGAACAAATTAATCTACACTCTATCATTCTACCATGATCCATGTACCTATCCAATAGCTGCTGGAAGATCCCTAATGTTTCTGACTCAACTACTTCCACAGGCAGTGCATTTCATGCCCCCACTACTCTCTGGGTAAATAACCAACCTCTGACATCCCCCCTGTATCTTCCACCATTCACCTTAAATTTATGTCCCCTTGTAATGGTTTGTTTCACCCGGGGAAAAAGTCTCTGACTATCTACTCTATCTATTCCCTTGATCATCTTATAAACCTCTATCAAGTCGCCCCTCATCCTTCTCCGTTCTAATGAGAAAATGCCTAGCACCCTCAACCTTTCCTCGTAAGACCTATTCTCCATTCCAGGTAACATCCTGGTAAATCTCCTTTGCACCTTTTCCAAAGCTTCCACATCCTTCCTAAAATGAGGCAACCAGAACTGTATACAGTACTCCAAATGTGGCCTTACCAAGGTTTTGTACAGCTGCATCATCACCTCACGGCTCTTAAATGCAACCCCTCTGTTAATGAACGCTAGCATACCATAGGCCTTCTTCACAGCTCTATCCACTTGAGTGGCAACTTTCAAAGATGTATGAACATAGACCACATCCTATCTATGTGTCTTTGCAGCCAACAACAGCCCTCCTCACTATCCACAACTCCACCAATCTTCGTATCGTCTGAAAATTTACTGACCCACCCTTCAACTCCCTCATCCAGGTCATTAATGAAAATCACAAACAGCAGAGGACCCAGAACTGATCCCTGCGGTACGCCACTGGTAACTGGGATCCAGGCTGAATATTTGCCATCCACCACCACTCTCTGACTTCTATCGGTTAGCCAGTTCGTTATCCAACTGGCCAAATTTCCCACTATCCCATGCCTCCTTACTTTCTGCATAAGCCTACCATGGGGAACCTTATCAAATGCTTTACTAAAATCCATGTACACCACATCCACTGTTTTTCCTTCATCCACATGCTTGGTCACCTCGTCAAAGAATTCAATAAGACTTGTAAGGCAAAACCTACCCCTCACAAATCCGTGCTGACTATCCCGAATCAAGCAGTGTCTTTCCAGATGCTCAGAAATCCTATCCTTCAGTACCCTTTCCATTACTTTGCCTACCACCGAAGTAAGACTAACTGGCCTGTAATTCCCAGGGTTAGCCCTATTCCCTTTTTTGAACAGGGGCACGACATTCACCACTCTCCAATCCCCTGGTACCACCCCTGTAGACAGTGAGGACGAAAAGATCATTGCCAAAGGCTCTGCAATTTCATCTCTTGCTTCCCATAGAATCCTTGGATACATCCCGTCAGGCCCGGGGGACTTGTCAATCCTCAAGTTTTTCAAAATGCCCAACACATCTTCCTTCCTAACAAGTATTTCCTCGAGCTTACCAGTCTGTCTCTCCTCGCCAATAATATGGCCCCTCTCATTTGTAAATAAAGAAGAAAAGTGCTCGTTCAAGACCTCTCCTATCTCTTCAGACTCAATACACAATCTCCCGCTACTGTCCTTGATCGGACCTATCCTCGCCCTAGTCATTCTCATATTTCTCACATATGTGTAAAAGGCCTTGGGGTTTTCCTTGATCCTACCCGCCAAAGATTGTTCATGCCCTCTCTTAGCTCTCCTAATCCCTTTCTTCAGTTCCTTCCTGGCTATCGTGTATCCCTCCAGCGCCCTGTCTGAACCTTGTTTCCTCAGCCTTACATAAGTCTCCTTCTTCCTCTTAACAAGACATTCAACCTCTCTTGTCAACCATGGTTCCCTCACTCGACCATTTCTTCCCTGCCTGACAGGGGCATACATATCAAGGACACGTAGTACCTGTTCCTTGAACAAGTTTCACAATTCACTTGTGTCCTTCCGACAGCCTATGTTCCCAACTTATGCACTTCAATTCTTGTCTGACAACATCATATTTACCCTTCCCCCAATTGTAAACCTTGCCCTGTTGCACGCACCTATTCCTCTCCATTGCTAAAGTGAAAGTCACAGAATTGTGGTCACTATCTTCAAAATGCTCCACCACTAACAAATCTATCACTTGCTCTGGTTCATTACCAAGTACCAAATCCAATATGGCCTCCCCTCTGGTCGGACAATCTACATACTGTGTTAGAAAAGCTTCCTGGACAGACTGCACAAACACCACCCCATCCAAACTATTTGATCTAAAGAGTTTCCACTTAATGTTTGGGAAGTTGAAGTCACCCATGACTACTACCCTGTGACTTCTGCACCTTTCCAAAATCTGTTTCCCAATCTGTTCCTCCACATCTCTGCTACTATTGGGGGGCCTACAGAAAACTCCCAACAAGGTGACTGCTCCTTTCCTATTTCTGACTTCAACCCATATTACCTCAGTAGGCAGATACTCCTTGAACCGTCTTTCTGCAGCTGTTACACTATCTCTAATTAACAATGCCACCCCCTCTTCTATCCAAGTTTCCGTGATGGCCACCACATCATAGTCCCAAGTACCGATCCATGCCTTAAGTTCACCCACCTTATTCCTGATGCTTCTTGCGTTGAAGTATACACACTTCAACCCATCTCCGTGCCTGCAAGTACTCTCCTGTGTCAGTGTTCCCTTCCCACTGCCTCACTACATGCTTTGGCGTCCTGAATATTGGCTACCTTAGTTGCTGGACTACAAATCCGGTTTCCATTCCCCTGCCAAATTAGTTTAAACCCTCCCGAAGAGTACTAGAAAACCTCCCTCCCAGGATATTGGTGCCCCTCTGGTTCAAATGCAACCCGTCCTGCTTGTACAGGTCCCACCTTTCCCAGAATGCACTCCAATTTAGAGGCTTTAGAGAGTGTGCAGAAGAGATTTACCAGAATGTTGCCTGGTATGGAGGGCATTAGCTATGAGGAGCGGTTGAATAAACTCGGTTTGTTCTCACTGGAACGACGGAGGTTGAGGGGTGTGGCGCACAAAGACTCCATGAGACAAATAGAGTGAAGTCGATGAGGCTTTATTAAGCGTGTCTGTTCCCCAGCAGCCCGATAGTAAACTGGCATGCGGGGGAAGGCACCGGCTTCTTATACTTCGCCTTCAGGGCGGAGTATGAGGTCAA
The DNA here is from genome assembly GCF_047496885.1 of Scyliorhinus torazame. Taxonomy (NCBI): domain Eukaryota; kingdom Metazoa; phylum Chordata; class Chondrichthyes; order Carcharhiniformes; family Scyliorhinidae; genus Scyliorhinus; species Scyliorhinus torazame. The sequence goes on along the minus strand of NC_092709.1, from coordinate 280,022,414 downwards.
CGGCCAACCAGGACCCGGGATCTGTCAGCCAATGACATTAGGGCTTCCAGTCCCACATGACCCCCAATACATACTACCACAAGGGGCGACCTGATAGAGGTCTACAAAATTATGAGGGGCATAGACAGAGTGGATAGTCATAGGCTTTTCCCCAGGGTAGAGGGGTCAATTACTAGGGGGCATAGGTTTAAGGTGCGAGGGGCAAGGTTTAGAGGAGATGTACGAGGCAAGTTTTTTACACAGTGGGTAGTGGGTGCCTGGAACTCGCTACTGGAGGAGGTGGTGGAAGCAGAGACGATAGTGACATTTAAGGGGCATCTTGACAAGTACATGAATAGGATGGGAATAGAGGGATACGGACCCAGGAAGTGTAGAAGATTGTAGTTTAGTCGGGCAGCATGGTCAGCACGGGCTTGGAGGGCCGAAGGGCCTGTTCCTGTGCTGTACTTTTCTTTGTTCTTTGTAATTACCCAAATACCTGAAGCCCTCCCTCCTACACCATTCCTGCAGCCACGTGTTCAGCTGCACCCTCTCCCTATTCCTAGCCTCGCTATCATGTGGCACCGGCAACAAACCAGAGATGACAACTCTGTCTGTCCTGGCTTTTAACTTCCAGCCTAACTCCCTAAACTCATTTATTACCTCCACACCCCTTTTCCTACCTACATCGTTGGTACCAATGTGCACCACGACTCCTGGCTGATCCCCCTCCCCCTTAAGGATCCTGAAGACACGATCCGAGACATCCCTGGCCCTGGCACCCGGGAGGCAACATACCTTCCGGGAGTCTCGCTCGCGACCACAGAATCTCCTATCTATTCCCCTAACCATTGAATCTCCTATTACTATTGCTTTTCTATTCTCCCCCCTTCCCTTCTGAGCCCCAGAGCCAGACTCAGTGCCAGAGACCTGGCCGCTAGGGCCTTCCCCCGGTAGGTCATCCCCCCAACAGCATCCAAAACGGTATACTTGTTTTGAAGGGGAATGGCCACGAGGGATCCCTGCACTGTCTGCCTTTTTGTTTTCTTTCCCCTGACTGTAACCCAGCTACTCTTGTCCTGTACCTTGGGTGTGGTTACCTCCCTGCAACTCTTCTTTATAACCCCCTCTGCCTCCCGGATGATCCGAAGTTAATCCAGCTCCACTTCCCTAACACGGTCTCTGAGGAGCTGGAGTTGGGTGCACTTCCCGCAGGTATAGTCAGCGGGGACACCGGTGGTTTCTCTCACCACCCACATCCTACAGGAGAAGCATGCAACTGGTCTAGCCTCCATCCCCTCTTACCTTATAGAATATAGCTGCCCTGTGGACCAACTGGACCTCCACCCTCCGACTCTGCTCCCAGTCAGTTGCACTCTCTGTAAACTCCTGGCTCCCTTCTGGCTCTTTGCGGAAATGTAGGAAATGAAATGAAAGGAGTACCTTACTCCCACCTCACCTAACTCCCTCAGTCACCAAATAACAACATCTTCCTGTCACACCACAGAACATAAATATTTGTTCTCAAACATTTTTTTGGGCACACACTGACTTTCCCCTGAATTTTGTTTCATAATTTGATTGAAATGACAGCTACCAAAATTGCACAATTTAGTTGGCACTATTCATAAATCTTTCATGAATTAGAGGGTTTCAAATGAAACATCTTTATTCAAGCCTGGGGAAAAATTGGGCAAGTGCATACCAATGAATTTGACTACTCTTGAGTATTACTGAAAAGAAAGACATGTCAAAGCTTTTAGTCTGGCACTCATCAGGCCACTGGTAAGATGAGTTCAAGACAAAAAGCTTTGACATGTCTCTTCTTTTTCAGAAATACTTGAAGTCCTGGACAGCCAAACAACTATTTACTAAATGTCTTTGCCTACATTTTCCACTTTTGGTATAGTTTAAACTGGAATGATTATCGGAGGCTGTGAGAAAGCTTGATAGGATACATTTACATCTTCACCACCGGAGCAGTAACCTGGCAAAGCCTACCTTTGCCTTCATACAATCTGACAGATTTTCACTTAATTGATTTCAACATAAAGAATGGGCAAGATTACCACCCAGGCAGTGAAGGTGAAAATCTGCACCCAGGTATTTTTGTGCTGTGTATTTTGATTTTGTTTCAGAACAAATCATAATATTTGGATGTCCTTGTGCACCAGTCGCTGAAGGTAAGCACGCAGGTGCAGCAGGTGGTAAAGAAGGCTAATGGTATGTTGGCCTTCATTGCGAGAGGTTTCGAGTACAGAAGCAGGGATGTGTTTCTGCAATTATATAGGGCCTCAGTGAGGCTACACCTGGAGTATTGTGTGCAGTTTTGGTCTCCTTTTCTGAGAAAGGATGTTCTTGGTCTCGAGGGAGAGCAGCGAAGGTTTACCAGACTGATTCCAGGGATGGCTGGACTGTCATATGAGGAGAGATTGACTAGGTTGGGATTGTTCTCGCTGGAGTTCAGAAGAATGAGGTGGGATCTCATAGAGACTTGTAAAATTCTAACAGGACTAGACGGGGTTGATGCAGGGAAGATGTTCCCAATGGTGGGTGTGTCCAGAACCAGGGGTCACAGTCTGAGGATTCAGGGTAAACCATTTCGGACAGAAATGAGGAGATATTTCTTCACCCAAACAGTGGTAAGCCTGTGGAATTCATTACCACAGGATGTAGTTGACGCTAAATCATTGAATATATTCAAGAGGCGACTAGATATAGCACTTGGGGAGAATGGGATCAAAGGCTATGGGGAGAAAGCAGGATTAGGCTATTGAGTTGGATGATCAGCCATGATCGTGACAAATGGCGGAGCAGGCTCGAAGGGCCAAAAGGCCTCCTCCTGCTCCCATCTTCTATGTATCTATGTATTTACATTTTGGCTAGCTGCCTGGTTAATGGCTGCCAACACCTCTAAAATCTTCCACTCTGCCTCGAAATGGGGGGAACATTCTTCTACACCTTCATGGAGTCAGAGACAGGAAAGGCACTCATGTGGGGTGGATCCAGGAATGTGTTCCCTAACTCAGTAGCAATGTGAGGATCGCCATCTTGATGCGGTGGAGAGACTTTTGCACTTCGATGATCTCTTGAGCGATGCCATCTGGAGCTCCTTGCTGTTGGTTGTGCCGCACTTGATGGCAAGGTCAGGGAGAGTTGTCAACCAGAGTTTGGTTCACAATGCCCTCGACGGCAGAACAGGCGAAGGAAGACTGTGCATCCCACTGGCTGTGAAGGTGGAAGCCTGCAGCGACAAGGTGACCCCGGACACTATGGTTCAACACATCAGAGAAATCTGACTGCCAACTTGTTAAATTGAGTGGACAATGATGGTGCCCAAGGTCCCCACTGAGGCAGGCACGATCAATTGAACTAAGACTAGAGTTGTGTACAACTGAGGCTTTATTGCTCTACGATGTGTGGCCTCGGGCGGGTCTGCGGCCTGGGCTCTGACCCGGGGCGGGGAACGGGCATCCCACCCGCCTGGCTTGACCTGGGGGCTTGATTGAAGTGGGGCGGCTGCATGTAACTGGACTGAGGCACGGAAGGATGTTTTTCTATTGCATGTTTGAGTAAAGATTGAAATATCTTTCCAATCAGCTACATTAAGATATGGCGATGCTCTCAGATTTTTGCAAGGCCATCTGGAATTTTTGCTGCAAACGAAATATCGAGAATGACAGTCCCGCACAGCAATCTAAACAAACATTAGGCCAAAGAAGAGCTGGACGGACGAGGAACAGAAGAATTCATTTCAACAATAGCCCGAAGGAGAGGCACTCCAGCAAAGAAAGCCATACACATAGGCACAGAAAAAAAATCAGAGGTGGCAAAAGGTAAAGAAAAGAACGACGCAAGACACAAACGGGGAAGACGGACAGAGGCAGAGTAAGCAGGCAGCACAGCCAGGAGAGAGTAAATGACAGAATAAGCTCTACACCACCCAGAGGCAGACAGCACAACAGAGAGAAGCCGAGTGGCCAGAGAGACAGGACAGCCAACAGAGAAAGTGCAAACAGACAGCACAGCATAGAGAAGCCGAGTGGCCAGAGAGACAGGGCAGCCAACAGAGAAAGTGCAAACAGACAGCACAGCAGAGAGAAGCCGAGTGGTAGAAAAGTGACTGCACAACACAAAAGGGGAAGAAGCAGACAGCGCAGCATTAAGTGACTGAATGAGAAGAAATGCATTGTAGCACAGAGAACTGTCAGGTGGCACAGCAATGAAAGACAGAATAAGAGGGAATCACTGCAGCAGCCAAAGACTGAGCTAACTGGTAGCACAGTGAGCAGAGACTGAGCGAGAGGCAGGGCACAGAGAGAGAGAGGCAAACAACACAGCAAAGACACAGATGCAAACAGAGAGAGATTGGGCAGAACCCCAGAATGGGATGACCGAATGAGAGGAAACCAGTGCCTCACAGAGACAGAAACATCAATATAGCTTGGTAGCTTGGGGAAAAAGCACTGGAGTGTACAGAACCCACAAGGCAGAAAATTAAAATAAAGATAGAACATAGAACATAGAACATAGAACAATACAGCGCAGTACAGGCCCTTCGGCCCACGATGTTGCACCGAAACAAAAGCCATCTAACCTACACTATACCATTATCATCCATATGTTTATCCAATAAACTTTTAAATGCCCTTAATGTTGGCGAGAAATGATGAGAAATAAATTGAATTAAAATGAGAATGCAAATCAATATTCATGACATAAAAAATGTTTTAAAAAATAAGATGTGTGGCCTCCCACAGCAGCTGACGAAATGGCTGCTGAATGGAGGACACGCATATTTAGCAGAGCCAGCAGGCAGGGACTACCGGCGAACCTATAGTACAGATCCTACCTTACATCACCTAATACAGGTGCAACAGTGGTTTACCACATTCAGCCCCTGTTAAAATTGTGTCCAGCAGGGATGGTGGAGAACTATATACCGCAATGGATTTCTATTTACAGTATTTGATCAGAAAAAAAAATGTCTTATGAAGTCCGGCGCCAGTTAGAGATTTAACGGGTCTGGTGCCTTGATGTTCCGCTGGGAGTGACGTAGCTGTGGCGGCGATGTCGATGCTGCGAGTCGGAGCGGAGATTTAAAAAGCGCGGGAGCTGCGAGTCGGAGCGGATATTTAAAAAGCGCGGGAGCTGCGAGTCGGAGCGGAGATTTAAAAAGCGTGGGAGGTGCGAGTCAGAGCGGAGATTTAAAAAGCGTGGGAGGTGCGAGTCAGAGCGAAGATTTAAAAAGCGCGGGCGCTGCGAGTCCGAGCGGAGATTTAAAAAGAGCGGGAGCTGCGAGTCCGAACGGAGATTTCAAAAGATCGCGGCCTAGTTTCGGGAGCCGTTTGGAGGAGGAGGAGCAGTCTCTGTCAGGGAGAGAACCTGAGAACATCTAAGACCCTCAGAAGGTAAGTAAGTGATTTTTACTCATTTTTACTTTTATTACCTTTTCAAATTGTGTGTGTGTGTGGGTGTGTGTGTGTGTGTGGGGGGGGGGGTGACCTGAGTGGCTGGTTGGGAATCTACACTAAATTAAAAAAATTAAGCATTGGTAACTAATTAAACATAATTACTTAATTATAATTTAGAGGGGTATCTAAGCCAGAGATCGGAGAGTACTATATTTAACTTTCACATTTATAGTAGAAATCTAGTGCTAGGAAACAGATAGTTAACAGTAACTTTTTAAAAGAAATTTTAACTTTTAACTTTAGTTTACTAATTAATTGACGCAATGTCAGTTAGAGGGGTGCAGTGCTCTGACTGTGAGATGTGGCAGGTCCGGGAGGCTTCCAGCGTCCCGGATGGCTTCATCTGCATAAAGTGCACCCAACTGGAGCTCCTCACAGACAGCATGGTTCGGTTGGAGCGGCAATTGGATGCACTTAGGAGCATGCAGGTGGCGGAAAGCGTCATAGATAGCAGTTATATAAATGTGGTCACACCCAAGGTGCAGGCAGAGAAATGGGTGACCATCAGAAAGGGCAGGCAGGCAGTGCAGGAATCCCCTGTGGTTATCTGCCTCTCGAACAGGTATACCCCTTTGGATACTGTTGTGGGGATAGCCTAGCAGGGGAAAACAGCAGCAGCCAGAGCAGTGGCACCATGGCTGGCTCTGATGTTCAGAAGGGAGGGTCAAAGCGCAGAAGAGCAATAGTAATAGGGGACTCTATAGTCAGGGCACAGATAGGCGCTTCTGTGGACGTGAAAGAGACTCCAGGATGGTATGTTGCCTCCCTGGTGCCAGGGTCCAGGATGTCTCCGAACGGGTAGAGGGCATCCTGAAGGGGGAGGGCAAACAGGCAGAGGCCGTTGTACATATTGGTACTAATGACATAGGCAGGAAGGGGCATGAGGTCCTGCAGCAGGAGTTCAGGGAGCTAGGCAGAAACTTAAAAGACAGGACCTCTAGGGTTGTAATCTCGGGATTACTCCCTGTGCCATGTGCCAGTGAGGCTAGAAATAGGAAGATAGAGCAGCTAAACACATGGCTAAACAGCTGGTGCAGGAGGGAGGGTTTCCGTCTGGACCACTGGGAGCTCTTCCGGGGCAGGTGTGACCTATATAAGAAGGACGGGTTGCATCTAAACTGGAGAGGCATAAATATCCTGGCCGCGAGGTTTGCTAGTGTCACACGGGAGGGTTTAAACTAGTATGGCAGGGGGGTGGGCACGGTAGCAATAGGTCAGAAGGTGAGAGTATTGAGGGAGAACTAGGGAATAGGGACAGTGTGGCTCTGAGGCAGAGCAGACAGGGAGAAGTTGCTGAACACAGCGGGTCTGGTGGCCTGAAGTGCATATGTTTTAATGCAAGAAGTATGACGGGTAAGGAAGATTAACTTAGAGCTTGGATTAGTACTTGGAACTATGATGTTGTTGCCATTACAAAGACCTGGTTGAGGGAAGGGCAGTCACAATGTTAGGGGTTTACTACAGGCCTCCCAACAGCCAGCGGGAGATAGAGGAGCAGATAGGTAGACAGATTTTGGAAAAGAGTAAAAACAACAGAGTTGTGGTGATGGGAGACTTCAACTTCCCCAATATTGACTGGGACTCACTTGGTGCCAGGGGCTTAGACGGGGCAGAGTTTGTAAGGAGCATCCAGGAGGGCTTCTTAAAACAATATGTAGACAGTCCAACTTTGGAAGGGGCGGTACTGGACCTGATATTGGGGAATGAGCCCGGCCAGGTGGTTGAAGTTTCAGTAGGGGAGCATTTTGGGAACAGTGACCACAATTCAGTAAGTTTTAAAGAGCTGGTGGACAAGGATAAGAGTGGTCCTAGGGAGAATGTGCTAAATTGAGGGAAGGCTAATTATAACAATATTAGACGGGAACTGAAGAACCTAGAATGGGGGCGGATGTTTGAGGGCAAATCAACATCTGACATGTGGGAGTCTTTCAAGTGTCAGTTGAAAGGAATTCAGGACCGGCATGTTCCTGAGAGGAAGAACGATAAATACGGCAATTTTTGGGAACCTTGGATAACGAGAAATATTGTAGGCCTCGTCAAAAAGAAAAAGGAGGCATTTGTCAGGGCTAAAAGGCTGGGAACAGACGAAGCCTGTGTGGAATATAAGGAAAGTAGGAAGGAACTTAAGCAAGGAGTCAGGAGGGCTAGGAGGGGTCACGAAAAGTCATTGGCAAATAGGGTTAAGGAAAATCCCAAGGCTTTTTACACGTACATAAAAAGCAAGAGGGTAGCCAGGGAAAGGGTTGGCCCACTGAAGGATAGGCAAGGGAATCTATGTGTGGAGCCAGAGGAAATGGACGAGGTACTAAATGAATACTTTGCATCAGTATTCACCAAAGAGAAGGAATTGGTAGATGTTGAGTCTAGAGAAGGGTGTGTAGATAGCCTGGGTCACATTGAGATCCAAAAAGATGAGGTGTTGGGCGTCTTAAAAAATATTAAGGTAGACAAGTCCCCAGGGACTGATGGGATCTACCCCAGATTACTGAAGGAGGCTGGAGAGGAAATTGCTGAGGGCTTGACAGAAATCTTTGGATCCTCACTGTCTTCAGATGATGTCCCAGAGGACTGGAGAATAGCCAATGTTGTTCCTCTGTTTAAGAAGGGTAGCAAGGATAATTCAGGGAACTACAGGCCGGTGAGCCTTGCTTCAGTGGTAGGGAAATGACTGGAGAGAATTCTTCGAGACAGGATCTACTCCCATTTGGAAGCAAATGGATGTATTAGTGAGAGGCAGCATGGTTTTGTGAAGGGGAGGTCGTGTCTCACTAACTTGATAGAGTTTTTCGAAGAGGTCACAAAGATGACCGATGCAGGTAGGGCAGTGGATGTTGTCTATATGGACTTCAGTAAGGCCTTTGACAAGGTCCCTCATGGTAGACTAGTACAAAAGGTGAAGTCACACGGGATCATGGGTGAGCTGGCAAGGTGGATACAGAACTGGGTAGGTATTAGAAGGCAGAGAGTAGCAATGGAAGGATGCTTTTCTAATTGGAGGGCTGTGACCAGTGGTGTTCCGTAGGGATCAGTGCTGGGACCTTTGCTGTTTGTACTATATATAAATGATTTGGAGGAAAATGTAACTGGTCTGATTAGTAAGTTTGCAGACGACACAAAGGTTAGTGGAATTGTGGATAGCGATGAGGACTGTTAGAGGATACAGCAGGATTTAGATTGTTTGGTGAGAGATGGCAGATGGAGTTTAATCCGGACAAATGTGAGGAAATGCATTTTGGAAGGTCTAATGCAGGTAGGGAATATACATTGAATGGTAGAACCCTCAAGAGTATTGAAAGCCAGAGAGACCTAGCAGTACAGGTCCACAGGTCACTGAAAGGGGCAACACAGGTGGAGAAGGTAGTCAAGAAGGCATACGGCATGCTTGCCTTCATTGGCCGGGGCATTGAGTATAAGAATTGGCAAGTCATGTTGCAGCTGTATAGAACCTTAGTTAGGCCACACTTGGAGTATAGTGTTCAATTCTGGTCGCCACACTACCAGAAGGATGTGGAGGCTTTAGAGAGGGTGCAGAAGAGATTTACCAGAATGTTGCCTGGTATGGAGGGCATTAGCTGTGAGGAGCGGTTGAATAAACTCGGTTTGTTCTCACTGGAACGACGGAGGTTGAGGGGCGACGTGATAGAGGTCTACAGAATTATGAGGGGCATAGACAGAGTGGATAGTCAGAGGCTTTTCCCCAGGGTAGAGGGGTCAATTACTAGGGGGCATAGGTTTAAGGTGAGAGGGGCAAGGTTGAGAGTAGATGTACGAGGCAAGTTTTTTACACAGAGGTTAGTGGGTGCCTGGAACTCGCTACCGGAGGAGGTGGTGGAAGCAGGGTCGATAGTGACATTTAAGGAGCATATTGACAAATACATGAATAGGATGGGAATAGAGGGATACGGACCCAGGAAGTGTAGAAGATTGTAGTTTAGTCGGGCAGCATTGTCGGCACGGGCTTGGAGGGCCGAAGGGCCTGTTCCTGTGCTGTACAATTCGTTGTTCTTTGTTTGTTTGTTGACTCCGGGAGCGTGCCAAAATCCTCTTCATCCTCGGGCATGGACAGGGGAAGGACGGACGATCCTTGTGGGGTTAATGCTGGGAGCGCCGGGGGAGGGGAGGGCGGTGCCGGGCCGGAGGGGTGTGTGTGTGTGTGTGGAACCTGCTGGTGCCAGATCCCTGAAGGAGACAGTATCTTGGCGGCCGTCGGGGTACACCACGTAGGCATACTGGGGGTTGGCATGGAGCAATTGCACGCTTTCCACCAAAGGGTCCGCCTTGTGGAGGCGGATGTGCCTATGGAGCAGGACTGGTCCTGGAGCTGCGAGCCAAGTCGGGAGCGACACCCCGGATGTGGACTTCCTGGGGAAGGCAAAAAGACATTCATGGGGAGTGTTGTTAGTGGCAGTGCACAATAGTGACCGAATGGAGTGGAGTGCACCAGGGAGGACCTCCTGCCAGTGAGAGGCTGGGAGGTTCCTGGACCATAGGGCCAGTTGGACGGCCCTCCATACCATCCCATTCTCCCTCTCCACCTGCCCGTTTCGCTGTGGGTTATAGCTGGTCGTCCTGCTGAAGGCGAACCGCTGCTGAGCAGGAACTGACGCAGTTCATCGCTCATGAATGTAGATCCCCTGTCACTGTGGATATAAGCGGGGAAACCAAACAGAGCGAAGATAGTGTTTAGGGTTTTGATGACGGTGGCAGACGTCATGTCGGGGCATGGGATGGTGAAGGGGAACCTGGAGTACTCATCGTCCACACTGAGAATATACATGTTTCGGTCGGTGGAGGGGAGGGGCCCTTTGAAATACACGCTGAGGCGTTTAAAGGGACGGGAGGCCTTCACCAGGTGCGCACGGTCCGGCCGGTAGAAGTGCGGCTTGCACTCCGCACAGACCTGGCAGTCCCTGGTGATTGTCCGTACTTCCTCGACGGAGTAGGGCAGGTTGTGGGCCTTTATGAAATGGTACAACCGTGTGACCCCCGGGTGACAAAGGCTGTCGTGCAAGGTCCAGATTCGGTCTACTTGTGCGCTGGCACATGTACCTCGGGATAGGGCTTCTGGGGGCTCGTTGAGTTTGCCGGGGCGATACAAAATCTCGTAATTATAGGTGGCGAGCTTAATCCTCCACCGCAAGATTTTATCATTTTTGATTTTGCCGCGCTGTGTGTTATTGAACATGAACGCTACCGACTGTTGGTCAGTGAGGAGAGTGAATCTCCTGCCGGCCAGGTAATGCCTCCAATGCCGCACAGCTTCAATGATAGCTTGGGCCTCTTTTTCGACGGATGAGTGCCGGATTTCTGAGGCATGAAGGGTGCAGGTAAAGAATGCCACGGGGCTGCCTGCCTGATTGAGGGTGGCGGCTAGGGCGACATCCGATGCGTCGCTCTCTACTTGAAAGGGCAGTGTTTCATCTACTGCGTGCATCCTGGCCTTGGCGATATCGGCTCTGATACGGGCGAAGGCCTGCTGTACCTCGGCCGTCAGAGGAAAATGGGTAGACTGAATGAGTGGGCGGGCCTTGTCCGCATAGTTTGGGACCCACTGCGCATAGTACGAGAAGAACCCCAGGCAGCGTTTGAGGGCCTTGGGGCAGTGGGCGGGGGGGGGAAGCTCCATGAGGAGGTGCATGCGGTCGGGATCGGGCCCCAGAACTCCGTTCTGGACCACATACCCGAGGATGGCTAAGCGGGTCATGCTAAACACGCACTTCTCCTTGTTGTAGGTGAGGTTGAGGAGAGTGGCAGTGTGGAGAAATTTGGCAAGGTTGGCATCGTGGTCCTGCTGGTCATGGCCGCAGATGGTGATGTTGTCTAGGTTCAGGAAGGTGGCCCGCAAACCGTACCAGTCGACCATTCGGTCCACCTCCCTTTGGAAGACCGAGACGCCATTAGTGACGCTGAAGGGAACCCTGAGGAAGTGATAGAGACGACCGTCCGCCTCAAAAGCAGTGTATGGACGGTCTGATTTACGAATGGGGAGCTGGTGGTAGGCGGATTTGAGGTCTACCGTTGAGAAGACCCGGTACTGTGCAATCTGATTGACCATATCAGATATGCTTGGGAGGGGATACGTGTCGAGCTGCGTGTAGCGATTGATGGTCTGACTACTACCACTTGGGCTCTCCAGGGGCTGTTGCTGGCCTCGATGATGCCTTCCCGAAGCAGCCGCTGGACCTCGGACCTGATGAACTCATCCAGCGCTCGCACGCCCAGAACATGTGGGTATGATTTTCTGGGCTCCCCAAACACCTCACACACCTGTCCTCCACTCCAAAAAACCGACTCAGCCTTGCCCCAGTCATGTGCGCCCTGTGCAGAACCTTAAATTGTATCAGGCTAAGCCTGGCGCAAGAGGAGGAAGAATTGCCCGCCCACGTACCCTCGTCTATCTCCACCCCCAGCTCCTCCTCCCATTTACCTTTCAGCTCCTCCACCGAGGCCCCCTCCTCCTCCTGCATCTCCTGGTAGATCACCGGGACCTTGCCTTCTCCAACCCACACCCCCGAGAGCACCCTATCCTGGATCCTACGTGCTGGCAGCAGTGGGAATTTCCTCACCTGCTGTCTTACAAACGCCCTTACCTGCATGTACCTGAAGGCATTTCTAGGGGGAGACCGAATATTTCCTCCAACGCCCCAAGGCTCGCAAACGACCCATCTATAAACAGGTCCTCCTAATACCTGCCCTGTGCCAGCTCAGGAACCCCCCATCCAATCTCCCCGGGACAAACCGATGGTTCTCTCGGATCGGGGACCACACCGAAACTCCTTTCCGCCCTCTTCAGTGGAAGCTCATCTATCCCCCTTCCCTGGACCCCTGGGTGTATCACGAATAGCTCACTCTTCCCCATGTTGAGCTTATACCCGGAAAAGTCTCCAAATTCCCTGAGGATCCACATCACCTCCGGCATCCCCCCCACCGGGTCCACCGCATACAGTAACAGGTCTTCGGCATACAACGAAACCCGGTGTTCCTCGCCCCCCCCGCACCAGCCCCCTCCAGTTCCTGGACTCCCTCAAAGCCATTGCCAAAGGCTCAATTGCCAACGCAAATAGCAGATGGGATAGGGGGCACCCCTGCCTCGTCCCCCGGTACAGCCGAAAGTATTCCAACCTCCTCCGATTTGTGGCCACACTCGCCACCGGGGCTCCGTACAGTAACCTAACCCAACTAACGAACACCTCCCCAAACCTGAACCGCCTCAACACTTCCCACAGGTACCCCCACTCCACCCTATCAAAGGCCTTCTCTGCATCCATAGCCGCCACTATCTCCGCTTCCCTCTCCACAGCAGGCATCATGATTACATTTAGGAGCCTCCGCACATTGGTGTTTAGCTGCCTTCCCTTCACGAAACCCGCCTGGTCCTCGTGGATCACCCCCGGGACACAGTCCATAATTCTGGTAGCCAACACCTTCGCTAACAGCTTTGCATCCACATTGAGGAGCGAGATTGACCTATACGACCCACACTGTAAAGGGTCCTTGTCCCGCTTCAAATCAGCGAGATCAGCGCCCTGGACATCGTCGGGGGTAGGACCCCCATCCCCCCCAGTCCCTCGCCTCATTGAAAGTCCTCACTAGTAGTGGGCCCAACAGGTCCATATACTTCCTGTAAAATTCCACCGGGAACCCATCTGGCCCCGGTGCCTTCCCCGCCAGCATACTCCCCAGCCCCTTAGTCAGCTCCTCCAGCCCTACCGGTGCCCCAAGCCCCGCCACCTGCCCCTCCTCTACCCTCGGGAACCTCAGCCGGTCCAGAAAACAACGCACCCCCCCCTCTTCCGTCGGGGGCTCAGACCTATACAGCCCCTCATAGAAGTCTCTAAATACCCCATTTATTCCCACCGCACTTCGTACCGTGTTCCCCCCTTTATCCCTAACTCCCCCGATCTCCTTCGCTGCCTCCCGCTTCCGAAGCTGGTGTGCCAGCATCCGGCTAGCCTTCTCCCCGTATTCATACACTGCCCCTTGCGCCTTCCTCCACTGCACCTCCGCCTGCTTGGTAGTCAACAGTTCGAACGCGGCCTGGAGTCTTCGTCGCTCCTTGAGTAGTCCCCCCTCGGGGACCTCTGCATACCTCCTATCCACCCTTAAAATCTCCCCCACCAAACTCTCCCTCTCTCTCCTCTCCTTCCCCTCCTTGTGGGCCCTAGTGGAGATTAACTCCCCCCTAATCACCGCATTCAGCACCTCCCAGACCACCCCTATCTGCACCTCCCCATTATCGTTAACCTCCAGGTACCTCTCAATGCACCCCTAGATCAGCCCGCTCACCTCCTCATCTGCCAGCAAACCCACCTCCAGGTTTCACAGTGGGTGCTGGTCCCTCTCCTCCCCTAGCTCGAGCTCCACCCAATGCGGGGCATGGTCTGAGATGGCTATGGCCGAATACTCCGAGTCCTCCACCCTCGGGATCAGCGCCCTGCTCAAAACAAAGAAGTCAATCTGGGAGTAGGCTTTATGGACGTGGGAAAAGAAAGAGAATTCCCTGGCCCCCGACCTAACAAACCTCCATGAGTCCACTCCTCCCATCTGGTCCATGAACCCCCTCAACACCTTGGCCGCCGCCGGCCTCTTACCAGTCCTGGACCTAGAGCAGTCCAATGCTGGATCCAATACCGTATTAAAGTCCCCCCATTATCAAGCCCCCTGCCTCCAGGTCCGGAATCCGGCCCAACATGCGCCGCATAAAGCCGGCATCGTCCCAATTCGGGGCATACACATTCACCAAGACCACCCGCACCCCCTGCAGCTTACCACTCACCATCACGTACCTACCTCCATTGTCTGCCATGATGTTCAGCACCTCAAACAACACCCGCTTCCCCACCAAAATAGCCATCCCTTGATTCTTTGCGTCCAACACCGAATGGAAAACCTGCCATACCCACCTCTTTCTCAGCCTAACCTGGTCTGCCACCCTCAAATGCGTCTCCTGGAGCATGACCACATCTGCCTTCAGTCGCTTCAGGTGCGCGAACACACGGGCCCTCTTGACTGGCCCGTTTAGGCCTCTCACATTCCAAGTTATCAGCCGGATCAGGGGGCTGCCCGCCCCCCACCCCTCCCCCACCCCTGCCAATTAGCCATTTCCCTTTCTAGGCCAGCCACGTGCCCGTGCCTCCCGCACTCTCCATTCCCACCAGCGGCAGACCCCCGCCCCGACTCTCTCTTCAGGCTCCAGCTCCCCTTTGGCCAATGCAGCAGCAACCCAGTTCCCCCCCCTCCCCCCCAGCTAGGTCCCCCCCTAGCTGCGTCGCTCCCCCCCATAGCACTCCCGTAAGTCATTGACTCCTGCTGACCCCGGCCGCTCCCGCTGCCATAATATACACCAGTATATCATGGTGCAGGCACACACTGATGGACACACAGTGGGACCAATCAACATATACAACACCGCAGCCAATCACCAGTGAGAGCACACGCACTTTAAAGACAGGGGACATCAGAGTTCCCGCTCATTCGAGTAGCAGCTAGCTAGGAGCACAGAGCTCACAACCTGCAACACAGACATTCACCATGTGCTGAGTGCATCAACTGGTCAGGACAAGGCAAAGGTCTTTTGTTAAAGCTGGTATCGTATTTACCCACAGTTCAAGTATGTTTAAATAGTTAACCTTTTAACAAAATAGTGTTGCACTACTTCAAGTGTTGGTGACCTGTATGTGATCTAGAACACCCAACACATCACCCGCCACTCCATCGACCCTCCCAGTGTGAGAATTGTGGTGATGTGCATCAATGTAAATGCATGTAGGCTGGCTGGACACTAGATGGACCACCAAAGACATCACACACACACACTCAACCAATAGATTAGTTAGATAGGACAGGACCAATGGACATTCACGATACACACAGAGGTGACACAACCACAGGAGGGCATTACACCAACCCATATATAAAGGACACCACACACATGATCTGCCTCTTTCCAGTGGATACAGTCAGTGAGTACAGAGACAGGGATGATTCAATATTACACCCACCACGTGGATTGCAGCAACTGGGTAGTCAGTCTGGGTAGCTATGGTAGGATTAGCAGTAGTGTCGAACCCGATTAATAGAAGTGTAAATAGTTTAATAAACGTGTTGAAGTTATCTCCACGTCTGAACCTTCCTTTGTCAAGTGCACCACAAGGAAGCCGCTTATGTTACACCGAGAACATAACAAATCAAAATCTCCCCCCCACTCCTGTCCATCAGCGGGCACTCCTCTCCAGCACCACCCCTCCCCCCGAACCCGCCCCCTTCCTTCTCCAGCATGGGAAAAAGCCCGCGCTTTCCACCAAGCCGGCCCTGCCCCCTCTGGCGCAGCTCCCTTTCGTGTCTCCTAGAGCATGACCACATCTGCCTTCAGTCCCTTCAGGTGCGCGAACACACGGGACCTCTTGACTTGCCCGTTCAGGCCTCTCACATTCCAAGTTATCAGCCGGATCAGGGGGCTGCCCGCCCCTCCCTCCCCCCCTGCCCCCTCTGCCGATTAGCCATTTCCCTTTCTAGGCCAGCCACGTGCCCGTGCCTCCCGCACTCTCCGTTCCCACCAGCGGCAGACCCCCGCCCCGACTCTCTCTTCAGGCTCCAGCTCCCCTTTGGCCAATGCAGCAGCAACCCAGTTCCCCCCCCTCCCCCCCAGCTAGGTCCCCCCCTAGCTGCGTCGCTCCCCCCATAGCACTCCCGTAAGTCATTGACTCCTGCTGACCCCGGCCGCTCCCGCTGCCATAATATACACCAGTATATCATGGTGCAGACACACACTGATGGACACACAGTGGGCCCAATCAACATATACAACACCGCAGCCAATCACCAGTGAGAGCACACGCACTTTAAAGACAGGGGACATCAGAGTTCCCGCTCATTCGAGTAGCAGCTAGCTAGGAGCACAGAGCTCACAACCTGCAACACAGACATTCACCATGTGCTGAGTGCATCAACTGGTCAGGACAAGGCAAAGGTCTTTTGTTAAAGCTGGTATCGTATTTACCCACAGTTCAAATATGTTTAAATAGTTAACCTTTTAACAAAATAGTGTTGCACTACTTCAAGTGTTGGAGACCTGTATGTGATCCAGAACACCCAACACATCATGATACCAGGGGTGGTTGCATACTGGCACTTCTTAGACCTACCTGCAAGTGATCTGCCTTCCGCCAGCATTCCGTCATTCTGCAACATGGACAACATCAGCCCGCCGCCACCGCTCCGCATCGCCGGCAACCTCGGGGCCAACTGGAAGATTTTCAAACAGCGCTTCCAGCTCTACCTCGAAGCCACGGACAGGGAGGGCGCCTCGGACACCAGAAAGATTGTTCTTCTCCTCTCTACGGCCGGGGACCATGCCATCCGTATTTTCTTTTTTTTTTTTAATAATATTTTATTGAAAATTTTTGGTCAACCAACACAGTACATTGTGCATCCTTTACACAACATTGTAACAATACAGATAATAATGACCTTTTTTAAATTGAAACAAAAACAACAACAAATAAATAAATATTAAATAACAAAAAATAAAAACTAGCCCTAATTGGCAACTGCCTTGTCTCAGGCCACACCCCCCCCCCCCCCCCACCCCCCCCATCCCTCCCCCCACCCCCAAGTCCTAGGCCGCTGCTGCTGCCTTCTTTGTTCTCCCCTATCTATCTTTCCGCAAGATATTCGACGAACGGTTGCCACCGCCTAGTAAACCCTTGAGCCGACCCCCTTAGGACGAACTTAATCCGCTCTAACTTTATGAACCCCGCCTTATCATTTATCCAGGTCTCCACCCCCGGGGGCTTGGCTTCTTTCCACATTAGCAATATTCTGCGCCGGGCTACTAGGGACGCAAAGGCCAAAACATCGGCCTCTTTCGCCTCCTGCACTCCCGGCTCTTGTGCAACCCCAAATATAGCCAACCCCCAGCTTGGTTCGACCCGGACTCCTACTACTTTCGAAAGCACCTTTGTCACCCCCATCCAAAACCCCTGTAGTGCCGGGCATGACCAAAACATATGGGTATGATTCGCTGGGCTTCTCGAGCACCTCGCACACCTATCCTCCACCCCAAAAAATTTACTGAGCCGTGTTCCAGTCATATGTGCCCTGTGTAATACCTTAAACTGAATCAGGCTTAGCCTGGCGCACGAGGACGACGAGTTTACCCTGTTTAGGGCATCTGCCCACATCCCCTCCTCAATCTCCTCCCCTAGCTCTTCTTCCCATTTCCCTTTTAGTTCGTCCATCATAGTCTCCCCTTCGTCTCTCATTTCCCTATATATATCCGACACCTTACCGTCCCCCACCCATTTCTTTGAGATGACTCTGTCCTGCACCTCTTGTGTCGGGAGCTGCGGGAATTCCCTCACCTGCTGCCTCGCAAAAGCCCTCAATTGCATGTACCTGAATGCATTCCCTTGGGGCAACCCATATTTCTCGGTCAGCGCTCCCAGACTCGCAAACTTCCCGTCCACAAATAGATCTTTCAATTGCGTTATACCTGCTCTTTGCCACATTCCATATCCCCCATCCATTCCCCCCGGGGCAAACCTATGGTTGTTTCTTATCGGGGACCCCCCCAGTGCTCCGGTCTTTCCCCTATGTCGTCTCCACTGTCCCCAAATCTTCAGTGTAGCTACCACCACCGGACTCGTGGTATAGTTCCTTGGTGAGAACGGCAATGGGGCTGTCACCATAGCCTGCAGGCTGGTCCCCCTACAGGACGCCCTCTCTAATCTCTTCCACGCCGCTCCTTCCTCCTCTCCCATCCACTTACTCACCATTGAAATATTAGCGGCCCAATAATACTCACTTAGGCTCGGTAGTGCCAGCCCCCCCCTATCCCTACTACGCTGTAAGAATCCCTTCCTCACTCTCGGAGTCTTCCCGGCCCAAACAAAACCCATGATACTCTTTTCTATCCTTTTGAAAAAAGCCTTCGTGATCACCACCGGGAGACACTGAAACACAAAAAGGAATCTCGGGAGGACCACCATCTTAACTGCCTGCACCCTCCCTGCCATTGACAATGCTACCATGTCCCATCTCTTGAAATCTTCCTCCATCTGTTCCACCAACCGCGTCAAATTTAGCCTGTGCAATGTGCCCCAATTCTTAGCTATCTGGATCCCCAGGTAACGAAAGTCTCTTGTTACCTTCCTCAACGGTAGGTCTTCTATTTCTCTACTCTGCTCCCCTGGATGCACCTCAAACAGCTCACTCTTTCCCATGTTCAATTTATACCCTGAAAAATCCCCAAACTCCCCAAGTATCCGCATTATTCCTGGCATCCCCTCCGCTGGATCCGCCACATATAGTAGCAGATCATCCGCATATAAAGATACCCGGTGTTCTTCTCCTCCCCTAAGTATTCCCCTCCATCCCTTGGAACCTCTCAGCGCTATCGCCAGGGGCTCAATCGCCAGTGCAAACAGTAATGGGGACAGAGGACATCCCTGCCTTGTCCCTCTATGGAGCCGAAAATATGCCGATCCCCGTCCATTCGTGACCACACTCGCCACTGGGGCCCTATACAACAGCTGCACCCATCTAACATACCCCTCTCCGAACCCAAATCTCCTCAACACCCCCCACAGATAATCCCACTCCACTCTATCAAATGCTTTCTCGGCATCCATCGCCACTACTATCTCCGTTTCACCCTCTGGTGGGGCCATCATCATTACCCCTAACAACCTCCGTATGTTCGTGTTCAGCTGTCTCCCCTTCACAAACCCAGTTTGGTCCTCATGAACCACCCCCGGGACACATTCCTCTATTCTCATTGCCATTACCTTGGCCAAGACCTTGGCATCTACATTGAGGAGGGAGATTGGTCTGTAGGACCCGCATTGTAGCGGATCCTTTTCCTTCTTTAAAAGAAGCGATATCGTTGCTTCTGACATAGTCGGGGGCAGTTGTCCCCTTTCCTTTGCCTCGTTGAAGGTCCTCGTCAGTAGCGGGGCGAGCAAGTCCAAATATTTTCTGTAAAATTCAACTGGGAATCCGTCCGGTCCCGGGGCCTTTCCCGTCTGCATGTTCCTAATTCCTTTCACCACTTCTTCTACCGTGATCTGTGCTCCCAATCCCATCCTTTCCTGCTCTTCCACCTTGGGAATTTCCAGCCGATCCAAAAACTCCATCATTCTCTCCCTCCCATCCGGGGGTTGAGCTTCATACAATTTTTTATAAAATGTCTTAAACACTTCATTCACTCTCTCCGCTCCCCGCTCCGTCTCTCCATCTTCGTCTCTCACCCCCCCTATTTCCCTCGCTGCTCCCCTTTTCCTCAATTGGGGTGCCAGCAATCTGCTCGCCTTCTCTCCATATTCATACTGTACACCCTGCGCCTTCCTCCATTGTGCCTCTGCAGTGCCTGTGGTCAGCAAGTCAAATTCCACATGCAGCCTTTGCCTTTCCCTATACAGTCCCTCCTCCGGTGCTTCCGCATACTGTCTGTCCACCCTCAAAAGTTCTTGCAACAACCGCTCCCGTTCCTTACTCTCCTGCTTCCCTTTATGTGTCCTTATTGATATCAGCTCCCCCCTAACCACCGCCTTCAACGCCTCCCAGACCACTCCCACCTGAACCTCCCCATTGTCATTGAGTTCCAAGTACTTTTCAATGCATCCCCTCACCCTTAAGCACACCCCCTCATCCGCCATTAGTCCCATATCCATTCTCCAGGGTGGACGCCCTCTTGTTTCCTCCCCTATCTCCAAGTCTACCCAGTGTGGGGCATGATCCGAAATGGCTATAGCCGTATATTCCGTTCCCCTCACCCTCGGGATCAATGCCCTACCCAACACAAAAAAGTCTATGCGTGAATAGACTTTATGGACATAGGAGAAAAACGAGAACTCCTTACTCCTAGGTCTACTGAATCTCCACGGGTCCACCCCTCCCATCTGCTCCATAAAATCCTTAAGCACCTTGGCTGCTGCCGGCCTCCTACCAGTCCTGGACTTCGACCTATCCAGCCTTGGTTCCAACACCGTGTTAAAGTCTCCCCCCATTATCAGCTTTCCGGTCTCTAGGTCTGGGATGCGTCCTAGCATTCGCCTCATAAAATTGGCATCGTCCCAATTCGGGGCATACACGTTTACCAACACCACCATCTCTCCCTGTAATTTGCCACTCACCATCACATATCTGCCCCCGTTATCCGCCACTATAGTCTTTGCCTCGAACATTACCCGCTTCCCCACTAATATAGCCACCCCCCTGTTTTTCGCATCCAGCCCCGAATGGAACACCTGCCCTACCCATCCTTTGCGCAACCTAACCTGGTCTATCAGTTTCAGGTGCGTTTCCTGTAACATGACCACATCTGCTTTAAGTTTCTTAAGGTGTGCGAGTACTCGTGCCCTCTTTATCGGCCCGTTAAGCCCCCTCACGTTCCACGTGATCAGCCGAGTTGGGGGGCTTCCCACCCCCCCCCCCTTGCCGGTTAGCCATCATCTTTTTCCAGCTTCTCGCCCAGTTCCCACGCGGCTGTATTTCTCCCAGACGGTGCCCCCCCGCCCATCCTTTCCCGCACCCACTCCCCCCTTTCCCCAGCAGCAGCAACCCAGTAATTCCCCCCTCCCCCCCCCCCCCGCTAGACCCCCCGCTAGCGTAATTACTCCCCCCATGTTGCTCCCAGAAGTCAGCAAACTCTGGCTGACCTCGGCTTCCCCCCATGATCACGGCTCGCCCCGTTCGGCGCCCCCTCCTTCCTGCTTCTCTATTCCCGCCATAATTATCATAGCGCGGGAACCAAGCCCGCGCCTCTCCCTCGGCCCCGCCTCCCATGGCCAACGCCCCATCTCCTCTCCCTCCCCACCTCCCCCCATCACCACCTGTGGGAGAAAGAAAAGTTACCATACCGCAGGATTAATCATACAATCCCTCTTCGCACCCCCCCCACTCATCCCACCACTTTGTCCAACCGTTCATTTTCGTAGTCCAATCATTGCAATTTTTCTTCTACAATAAAAGTCCACGCTTCATCCGCCGTCTCAAAGTAGTGGTGCCTCCCTTGATATGTGACCCACAGTCTTGCCGGTTGCAGCATTCCAAACTTTATCTTTTTTTTGTGAAGTACCGCTTTGGCCCGATTAAAGCTCGCCCTCCTTCTCGCCACCTCCGCACTCTAATCTTGATAGACGCGGATCACCGCGTTCTCCCATTTACTACACCGAGTTTTCTTCGCCCATCTAAGGACCATTTCTCTATCCTTAAAACGGAGAAATCTCACCACTATGGCTCTGGGAGCTTCTCCTGCTCTCGGTCCTCGCACCATAACTCAGTATGCTCCCTCCACCTCCAACGGACCCGTCGGGGCCTCCACTCCCATTAACGAGTGCAGCATCGTGCTCACATATGCCCCGACGTCCGCCCCCTCCACACCTTCAGGAAGGCCAAGAATCCTCAAGTTATTCCTCCTTGCGTTATTTTCCAGTGCCTCCAACCTCTCCACAGATCGTTTCTGGTGTGCCTCCTGTATCTCCGACTTCGCCACCAGGCCCTGTATGTCGTTTTCATTCTCTGCTGCTTTCGCCTTCACGACCCGAAGCTCCTGCTCCTGGGTCTTTTGTTCCTCTTTCAGCCCTTCAATCGCCTGTAATATCGGGGCCAACAACTCTTTCTTCATTTCCTTTTTTATCTCCTCCACGCAGCGTTTCAAAAACTCTTGTTGTTCAGGGCCCCATATGAAACTGCCACCTTCCGACGCCATCTTGGTTTCTGCTTGCCTTCCTTGCCGTTGTTCCAAAGGATCCGCTGCAATCCGGCCACTTTCCTCTCCTTTTTCCATCCGTGTCCAGGGGGAACACCCTTCTGGTTTATCGCACGGTGTTTTCAGCCGTTAAAATTGCCGTTGGGGCTCCTATCAAGAGCCCAAAAGTCCGTTTCACAGGGAGCTGCCGAAACGTGCGACTCAGCTGGTCATCGCCGCACCCGGAAGTCCGCCATCCGTATTTTCAACTCTCTCACCTTTGCAGATGACGAAGCCAAGACGAAGTTCAAGACGGTTCTCCTCAAATTGGACACTCACTGCAGCGTAGAGGTGAATGAAAGTTTTGATCGCTACGTGTTCGAGCAGCGTTTGCAGGGTAAGGACGTACCTTTCCAATCCTTTTTAACGCACCTCTGCATCCTTGCGCAATCTTGCAGCTACGGGCCCACGTCCGAATCCAGATACGCGACCAGATCGTTTTCGGTGTTCAGTCGGACCCCCTACGTCAGCAGCTCCTCAAAGTGAAGCAACTCACCCTAGCGACCGCCATTGATACCTGTGTCCTGCATGAAAATGCTACCAGTCGGTACTCCCATATACAAGCGGCTGAAACGGCACGGCAAGGTCCCCACGAGGCGGAACGGGTCCAAGTGATTGAACACCTCCAGGGCTTCAGCCTGAATGAGGGCGGCCATTTCACGCGCTTTTCGCGGACTCCCGCACTTGTACGCACCAAACAAGGGGACGGCGACATGGAGGAACGTAATGCGCAGGCGCGCACCACGCAGGAGCGCACCACGCATGCGCGGTGGCGCAGATAACGTGCTGACATCACGACGTGCGGCAACTGTGGCTCCGCCCATTTAAAGCGGCAATGCCCCGCAAAATCTCGACAATGCCTACGATGTGGAAGACTTGGCCACTATGCTGCCTGCTGTCGAGCAGCTCAGCCTTCCACTTCATATCGCTTCAGCCAGCCTCGCAGGAATGTTCGGGCAATTCACCCCACGGTCACCGAGTCCGATTCCGACTTCCCACACAGCAGTGACACCGAGGACCCGAAGGCGCCTTTTCGAGTCGGTGTCATAACGAAAAACAGGCTGTCCCCGAAGCAAAGACACCAGCCGCTGTCGGTATACAGCATTGATCAAGACGATGACTGGTGTGTCACCCTAACGGTCAACCGGTCCCAAATACGATTCCGCCTGGACACTGGTGCCTCCGCCAATCTCATGGCGTGGTCTGTTTTCTTTAAGTCAAACCAGCCATCCTTCCATCGGCCTGCCAGCTATTGGACTACAATGGCAACATCATTCCTGCTACCGGCTCGTGCCAACTTGAAGTGACGCACAAGTCAGGGAAAGCCACCCTTCCTTTTGAGATCGTTGTCTTCTCGAAGGACTCCCTGCTTGGCGCACAGGCGAGCAAGCTGTTGAACCTCGTTTAAAGAGTTCACTCTCTCTCTCCTGATGACACGTCTGCTTTCCAGGACGCTGACTTCAGGGCGCAACTCAACGCCATCATCGACCAGCACAGCGGCGTCTTCGAAGGCATGGGCACGCTCCCATATACGTACAAGATCATACTCAAACAAAACGCCACGCCTGTGGTGCATGCACCTCGCACAGTCCCAGCACCCCTCAAGAACCGCCTCAAGCAGCAGCTGCAGGACCTCCAAGATGAAGGAGTGATCTCCAGAGTTACGGAACCAACCGACTGGGTCAGTTCCATGGTGTGTGTACAGAAGCCTTCCGGTCAGCTCAGAATCTGCATTGATCCAAAGGATCTGAATCGCAACATAATGAGTGAGCATGACCCAATCCCCAAGCGTGAAGAAATCACATGAGAGATGGCTCTTCACCAAACTTGACGCCTCAAAAGGATTCTGGCAAATTCAACTAGACAAATCCAGCAGGAAACTGTGTACCTTTAACACCCCTTTTGGCAGATATTGTTACAACAGGATGCCGTTTGGGATCATGTCGGCGTCAGAAGTGTTCCACAGGATCATGGAACAAATAAGGGAAGGCATTGAAGGTGTTCGCGTCGATGTTGATGACATAATCATTTGGTCCACCACCCCGCAGGAGCATATCAGTCGCCTCCAGCGCGTGTTCAAATGCATACGGGAGTAGGGCCTACGCCTCAACAGAGCCAAATGCTCCTTTGGCCTGACGGAACTCAAGTTCCTGGGGGACGACATCTCCCAGTTGGGTGTGCGGCCGGATGCGGACAAGGTGGCTGCCATCACAGCCATGAAAAAGCCAGAGGACAAGAAGGCAGTCCTCCGATTTCTGGGCATGGTCAACTTCCTAGGGAAGTTCATCCCTAACCTTGCCTCTCATATCATAGCTCTCAGGAACCTGGTCAGGAAGACGACAGACTTCCAATGGCTTCCTGCCCACGAGCACGAATGGAGAGAACTTAAAACCAAACTTACCACGGCCCCGGTATTGGCCTTTTTTGATCCAGCGAAAGAGACAAAAATATCGACCGATGCCAGCCAATCTGGCATTGGGGCAGTGCTCCTGCAACGTGATGAGGCCTCATCATGGGCCCCCATTGCATATGCGTCACGCGCCATGACCCCTACGGAACAGCGCTACGCGCAGATAGAAGAGGAGTGCCTGGGCCTGTTGACCGGTGTCGTCAAGTTTCATGATTATGTGTACGGCCTTCCCCAATTCACCGTCGAGACTAACCATCGCCCGCTGGTCAATATAATACAAAAAGACTTGAACGGCATGACGCCTCGCCTCCAGCGCATTCTGCTCAAACTCCGGCAATACGACTTTCAGCTCATATACACCCCGGGCAAAGACCTGATCATAGCCGACGCTCTGTCCAGGGCAGTCAACACTCCGTGTGACCCAGCGGGATTCGTCTGCCAGGTTGACGCCCATGTGGCCTTCGTGGCCTCCAATCTACCGGCCACGGATGAACGCCTCGTCCAAATTTGCCGCGAGACTGTGGCTGACACCCTGCTACAGCGTGTCATGCGCCATCTAACAGACGGGTGGCTCAAGGGTCAATGCCCGCAGTTCTACAACATCAGAGACGATCTGGCGGTAGTCGATGGTGTCCTCCTGAAGCTGGACCGCATTGGTTTTTTTAAAAAATAATTTTTATTAGGGTTTTCACAAAATACCAACAACAGAATGAAAAAGAAACCCAGTAGAATTAAATACAGAACAAAGTAAAACAACCCCCGTGCCCCCCTCACCCCTATACATAAATAATAAATTAACACCCCGAGTTAACACAAAGCAAACATAGCAAATATATACACCCCCTCAGATCCCCCAGGGTACATAAACAGAAATAAAATAAAACCCTAAATATTACGAGCCCCCAGCCCGGTTTGACCCTGGATCCTACCATCCCCAACAGCGTCCTCGCTACACCCTTCCAAAATTCCGCCAGCGCTGGGCATGCCCAGAACATATGGGTGTGGTTTGCTGGGCTCCCTGAGCACCTAACACACCTGTCCTCTTCCCCAAAGAACCGGCTCATCCGTGTCCCGGTCATGTGTGCCCTGTGCAGCAGCTTAAACTGTATGAGGCTGAGCCTTGCGCACGAAGAGGAAGAGTTCACCCTCCCTAGGGTATCTGCCCACGTCCCCTCTTCGATCTCCTCTCCCAATTCCTCCACCCACTTACCTTTCAACTCCACCACCGAGGCCTCCTCCTCCTCCTGCATCACCTGGTAGGTTTCCGAGATCTTCCCCAGTCCCACCCACCCCCCCCGAGAGCACCCTGTCCTGGACTGTGCATGGCAGCAGCCACGGGAATTCCACCACTTGCCGCCTGGCAAACGCCCTTACCTGTAAATATCTGAAGGCGTTCCCCGGGGGAGCCCATACTTCTCCTCCAGTTCACCCAGGCTTGCGAACTTCCCGTCCACGAACAGATCCCCCAACCTTCTTATCCCTACCCTGTGCCACTCCGAAAACCCTCCATCTATTCTCCCTGGGACAAATCGGTGGTTCCCCCGTATTGGGGTCCACACCGAGGCCCCAATTTCCCCCCTGTGCCGCCTCCACTGCCCCCGGATTTTGAGGGTAGCCGCCACTACTGGGCTCGTGGTATACCTCATTGGAGGGAGCGGCAGCAGCGCCATTGCCAGCGCCTCCAGAGTCGTACCCTCACAAGACACCATCTCCAGCCTCTTCCATGCAACCCCCTCCCCCTCCATCACCCACTTGCGCACCATCGGCGCATTGGTGGCCCAGTAGTACATAGAACATAGAACGTTACAGCGCAGTACAGGCCCTTCGGCCCTCGATGTTGCGCCGACCTGTGAAACCACTCTAAAGCCCATCTATACTATTCCCTTATCGTCCATATGTCTATCCAATGACCATTTGAATGCCCTTAGTGTTGGCGAATCCACTACTGTTGCAGGCAGGGCATTCCATGCCCTTACTACTCTCTGAGTAAAGAACCTACCTCTGACATCTGTCTTATATCTATCTCCCCTCAATTTAAAGCTGTGTCCCCTCGTGCCAGACATCACCATCCGAGGAAGAAGGCTCTCACTGTCCACCGTATCCAATTTCTGATCATCTTGTATGCCTCAATTAAGTCACCTCTTAACCTTCTTCTCCCTAACGAAAACAGCCTCAAGTCCCGCAGCCTTTCCTCATAAGATCTTCCCTCCATACCAGGCAACATTCTGGTAAATCTCCTCTGCACCCGTTCCAATGCTTCCACATCCTTCCTATAATGCGGTGACGAGAATTGCACGCAATACTCCAAATGCGGCCGCACCAGAGTTTTGTACAGCTGCAACATGACCTCATGGCTCCGAAATTCAATCCCTCTACCAATAAAAGCTAACACTCCGTACGCCTTCTTAACAACCCTCTCAACCTGGGTGGCAACTTTCAGGGATCTATGTATATGGACACCGTGATCTCTCTGCTCATCCCCACTGCCAAGAATCTTACCATTAGCCCAGTACACTGTCTTCCTGTTATTCCTTCCAAAATGAATCACCTCACACTTTTCTGCATTAAACTCCACTTGCCACCTCTCAGCCCAGCGCTGCAGCTTATCTCATTATTTTCATAGTATTTACAGTGCAGAAGGAAGCCATTCGGCCCATCGAGTCTGCACCGGCTCTTGGAAAGAGCACCCTACCCAAGGTCAACACCGCCACCCTATCCCCATAACCCAGTAACCCCACCCAACACTAAGGGCAATTTTGGACACTAAGGGCAATTTATCATGACCAATCCACCTAACCTGCGCATCTTTGGACTGTGGGAGGAAACCGGAGCACCCGGAGGAAACCCACGCACACACGGGGAGAATGTGCAGACTCCACACAGACAGTGACCCAAGCCAGAATCGAACCTGGGACCCTGGAGCTGTGAAGCAATTGTGCTATCCACAAGGCTACCGTGCTGCCCTATGTCCCGCTGTAATTTGTAACATCCGTCCGCACTGTCCACAACTCCACCGACTTTAGTGTCATCTGCAAATTTACTCACCCATCCTTCTACGCCCTCCTCCAGGTTATTTATAAAAATGACAAACAGCAGTGGCCCCAAAACAGATCCTTGTGGTACACCACTCGTAACTGGACTCCAGTCTGATCATTTCCCATCAACCACCACCCTCTGTCTTCTTCCAGCTAGCCAATTTCTGATCCAAACTGCTAAATCACCCTGAATCCCATGCCTCTGTATTTTCTGCAGTAGCCTACAGTGGGGAACCTTATCAAATGCTTTACTGAACTCCATATACACCACATCAACTGCTTTACCCTCATCCACCTGTTTGGTCACCTTCTCAAAGAACTCAATAAGGTTTGTGAGGCACGACCTACCCTTCACAAAACCGTGTTGACGATCTCTAATCAAATTATTCCTTTCCAGATGATTATACATCCTATCTCTTATAAACCTTTCCAAGATTTTGCCCACAACAGAAGTAAGGCTCACTGGTCTAGAGTTATCGGGGTTGTCTCTACTCCCCTTCTTGAACAAGGGGACAACATTTGCTATCCTCCAGTCTTCTGGCACTATTCCTGTAGACAAAGATGACTTAAAGATAAAAGCAATCTCCTCCCTAGCTTCCCAGAGAATCCTCGGATAAATCCCATCCAGCCCAGGGGACTTATCTATTTTCATACCTCCTCCTTATGAACCTCAAGCCCTTCTAGTCTAGTAGCCTGAATCTCAGTATTCTCCTCGACAACATTGTCTTTTTCCTGTTGAATACTCACGAAAAATATTCATTTAGCACCTCTCCTATCTCCTCGGAATCCAAGCTCAACTTCCCATTACTGTCCTTGACTGGCCCTTTACCCTAGTCATTCGTTTATTCCTGACATATCTATAGAAAGCTTTAGGGTTATCCTTGATCCCACCTGCTAAAGACTTCTCATGTCCCCTCCTGGCTCTTCTTAGCTCTCTCTTTAGGTCCTTCCTAGCTAACTTGTAACTCTCGAGCGCCCTAACTGAACCTTCATGTCTGATCTTTACATAAGCCTCCTTCTTCCTCTTGACAAGTGTTTCGACTGCTTTAGTAAACCACGGTTCCCTTACTCGACCACTTCCTCCCTGCCTGACAGGTACATAATTATCTAGGACACGCAGTAGCTGTTCCTTGAACAAGCTCCACATTTTGATTGTGCCCATCCCCTGCAGTTTTCCTCTCCATCCGATGCATCCTAGGTCTTGCCTCATCGCATCATAATTGCCTTTCCCCAAGATATAACTCTTGCCCTGCGGTACCCCCACTCTACTCTATCGAAGCCTTCTCAGCGTCCATTGCCACCACTATCTCCACCTCCCCCTCCCTCGCCGGCATCATAATGACTTTCAGGAGCCTCCACACATTCGCGTTCAACTGCCTCCCCTTCACGAACCCCATCTGGTCTTCGTGGATCACGTGCGGCACACAATCCTCAATTCTCGTGGCTAAGATCTTCGCCAGCACATTGGCATCTACATTTGACAACAAAATCGGCCTGTAAAACCCACACTGCAGGGGAATCCACTTGTCCCGCTTCAGGGTCAAGGAGATCAGTGCCCGGGACATCGTCGGGGCAAAGTACCCCCCCTCCCTTGCCCCATTGAAGGTCCCAACTAGCAACGGGCCCAACTGGTCCACATATTTCTTGTAGAGTTCGACCGGGAAACCGTCCGGCCCCGGTGACTTCCCCGCCTGCACGCTCCCAATCCCTTTGGCCAGCTCCTCCAGCCCAATCGGGGCCCCCAATCCCGCTACCAGTCCCTCCTCCACCTTTGGAAACCTCACTTGGTCCAGAAAACGGCCCATCCCTCCCTCCTCCAGTGGGGGCTCGGACCGATACAATTCCTCATAAAAGTCCCTGAAGACCCCATTGATGTCAACCCCACTCCGCACCACACTCCCTCCCCTATCCTTAACTCCTCCGATCTCCTTAGCAGCGTCCCGCTTCCGAAGCTGATGCGCCAGCATCCGACTTGCCTTTTCCCCATACTCATAAATAACCCCCTGGGCCTTCCTCCACTGCACCTCTGCCTTCCTGGTGGTTAACAGGTCGATTTTGGCCTGGAGGCTCCGCCTCTTCCTCAACAGTCCCTCCTCCGGCACCTCCGTATACCTCCTGTCTACCCTCACTATCTCTCCCACCAGCATCTCCCTCACTCTCTGCTCCCTCCTCTCCTTGTGGGCCCTAATGGAGATCAGCTCTCCCCTAACCATCGCCTTCAGCGCCTCCCATACCATCCCCACTCGGATCTCCCCGTTATCGTTGGCCTCCAGGTATCTCTCTATGCTTCCTCGGACCCGCTCACTCACCTCCTCATCCACCAACAGCCCCACCTCCAAGCGCCACAACGGGCGCTGGTCCCTCTCCTCCCCCAGCTCTCGGTCTACCCAATGCGGGGCATGATCCGAAATAGCTATCGCCGAGTACTCGGTATCCTCTACTCTCGCTATCAGTGCCCTACTCATAGAAAAGAAGTAGATCCGGGAATAAGCCTTATGAACATGCGAGAAAAATGAAAATTCCCTAGCCCTCGGCCTTGCAAATCTCCAAGGGTCCACCCCTCCCATCTGGTCCATAAACCCCCTCAGCACCTCAGCCGCCGCCGGCTTCCTACCCGTCCTAGACCAGGAGCGATCCAGTGCCGGATCCAACACCGTGTTAAAGTCGTCGTCCGTCCCCCCCCCCCCATTATCAGGCCCCCCACTTCCAAGTCCGGGATCCGACCCAACTTGCGCCGCATAAAACCCGCATCGTCCCAGTTCGGGGCATACACGTTGACCAGCACCACCCTCTCCCCTTGCAGCTTACCGCTTACCATTACGTACCTGCCGCCATTGTCTGTCACAATGCTCGACGCCTCGAACGACACCCTCTTTCTCACCAAGATCGCCACCCCCCCGATTTTTGGCATCCAGCCCCGAGTGAAACACCTGACCTACCCACTTCTTCCTCAATCTTACCTGGTCTGCCACCTTCAGGTGTGTCTCCTGGAGCATGACCACATCTGCCTTCAGCCTCTTCAGGTGCGCGAACACCCGGGTCTGCTTGACCAGCCCGTTCAGTCCCCTTACATTCCAGGTTATCAGCCGGATCAGGGGGCTACCCGCCCCCTTCCCCCGCCGACTAGCCATAACCCCTCCTTGGCCAGCCACATGCCCGCACCCCATGCCCGGCCCGTTCCCCGCGGTGGCAGACCCCCGTCTCAACCCCCTCTACTCGCTCCAGCTCCCGCTTGACCATAGCAGCAACAACCCGGTTCCCCCCCCCCACCCACCCCCCCACTCCCCAACTCCCCCAGCTAGGATCCCTCCTAGCTGCTTTACTCCCTCCATTGCACTCCCGCAAGTCAGCTGACTCCTGCTCACCCCAGCTACTCCCGCCTCTCCTTCGACTCCTCCCATTGTGGGACATCCCCTCCTCCTCCATTACCCATCCACAGGCTTTACGCCTCCCCCTTCCATCCCAAGCGCAGGAAACAACCCTTGCTTCCCCGCCCTGGCCCCGCCCCCTCTAGCCTTCAGCGCGGGAAAAAGCCCGCGCTTTCCACCTGCCCGGCCCCGCCACCTCTGACGCAACTCCTTTTACAGGCCCAGTCCCCTCACCCCCGACTTGGGCCTCACCCTACCCTGCGGGGCCCCATCCCCCCTACCAGCCATCCACCCCTACTCCATTTACTTACCCCTCTCCAAGAGCCCACCCGACAGACCCAACCAAAACAGTGCCCAACCCACCGTAACCAACCTCATCGAACCAAACAGAAATAAGAGCAAAGAACCCCCGTCAAAGTGTAACACCCCAGCAGCAATCCCCGACCACCCACCCCGACCCTCAGTTTGTGTCCAGCTTCTCGGCCTGGACAAAAGCCCACGCCTCCTCCGGGGAAACAAAATAATGGTGCCGGTCCTTGTAGGTGACCCATAGTCGCGCTGGCTGCAACATTCCAAACTTCACCCCCTTCATGTGCAGCACCGCCTTCGCCCGATTGTACCCGGCCCTCTTCTTCGCCACCTACCGCACTCCAGTCCTTGTATATCCGAACCTCCGCGTTCTCCCACCTGCTGCTCCTCTCTATCTTGACCCACCTGAGCACACACTCCCGATCAGCGAACCAATGAAACCGCACCAGTACCGCCCGCGGCGGCTCGTTAGCCTTGGGCCTCCTCGCCAGCAGTCTATGGGCCCCTTCCAGCTCCAGGGACCCCTGGAAGGACCCCGCTCCCATCAGCGAGTTTAGCATGGTGACCACATAGGCCCCCACGTCCGACCCCTCCAGCCCCTCCGGGAGGCCCAGAATCCGCAAATTCTTCCGCCTCGACCGATTCTCCATCTCCTCGAACATTTCCTGCCATTTCTTGTGGAGCGCCTCCTGCGCCTCCACCTTTAGCGCTCGACCCAAGATCTCGTCATCGTTATCGGAGATCTTTTGTCGGACCTTGCAGATCGCCACCCCTGGGCCGTCTGGGCCTACAGCAGCTTATCGATAGAAGCCTTCATCGGCTCTAGCAGGTCCTCTTTAATCGCCCTGAAGCAGCGCTGGATAACCTCCTGCTGCTCCTGCGCCCACTGCATTCACGCTGCCTGGTCCCCGCCCGCCGCAATTTTGCTCTTCTTCCCTCGCATCTTCTTTGGGTTCACCACCACTTTTTTAGTCGTCCCGCTCCTGGTCCAAGCCATACACTGTCGGGGAACTATTGCAATCTCCTTCCCACACCGGGAAACGTCGAAAAAAATGCCTCTGCAAGGCTGCCGATGCGGGATCTGACTTCCACCTTGCCCTGCTGGCCTATCGCTCAGCCCCATTGTCCTTGGCCTATCGCCAGCCAAGCTGCTCATGGGTCGCACCTGGAGGACGACGGTGCCGTCCATTCACTTCCCAGACCTCAACCACGTTCCGATCCTTCAACGAATGCAACTGTCTCGTGCACAGCACAAGGCGGCTCATGACGCCCGTGCAGCTGATCTCCCTGCTCTGGCTCCAGATGACAACGTCCACATCCACCTTGCGGATGGTGGCTGGTCTGCAACTGCTGCGGTTCTTCGGCAGGTGGCTCCCCGCTCGTTCCTGGTTCGTCTACCGGATGGTTCCATTCTGCGCAGTAATCGGCGTGCCCTTCGTCTCGTTCCACGCTCGCCACGTGATCCTCCGCCAGTGCCACGCCCTCCTGTTGTCCCTGACCTGGACTATGCAGAGATTCCGGTTACTCTGCATCCTCCTCACTCTGATGCAGTCCAGCCCGCTCCTCAGCTGGTGGCCCCTGACCCAACCTTGAGGCGGTTAACCAGAATTCGTCGCCCACCTCAGAAACTTAATTTGTGAACTTTGCACTAATGGACTCTCTGGTCTGTTCTGTTCTTCCGTTTAATCGTTCAAGTGGTTTGTATTTAGTGTTCATCTC
The DNA here is from genome assembly GCF_047496885.1 of Scyliorhinus torazame. NCBI lineage: Eukaryota > Metazoa > Chordata > Chondrichthyes > Carcharhiniformes > Scyliorhinidae > Scyliorhinus > Scyliorhinus torazame. Next base: position 279,989,370 of record NC_092709.1, on the reverse strand, counting down.
GTTATTTGTGTGACACACTGTTTTTTTTTCTGCACCAGGCACCTTCCCATCGAAATAGCTTAGTTTTATGTACATAGTCCTGTAAATATTTCACACACACGTAGTCAGGAACATTCACCACACACTATTTATTGTCACGCAGGCACACTTTTTTATATAAAAGGGAGGATGTCATAATATACACCAGTATATCATGGTGCAGACACACTGATGGACACACAGTGGGACCAATCAACATACACAACACCGCAGCCAATCACCAGTGGGAGATCATGCACTATAAAGACAGGGGACATCAGAGTTCCCGCTCATTCGAGTAGCAGCTAGCTAGGAGCACAGAGCTCACAACCTGCAACACAGACATTCACCATGTGCTGAGTGCATCAACTGGTTAGGACAAGGCAAAGGTCTTTAGTTAAACCTGGTATCGTATTTACCCACAGTTCAAGTATGTTTAAATAGTTAACCTTTTAATAAAATAGTGTTGCACTACTTCAAGTGTTGGTGACCTGTATGTGATCTAGAACACCCAACACATCACCCGCCACTCCATCGACCCTCCCAGTGTGAGAATTGTGGTGATGTGCGTCAATGTAAATGCATGTAGGCTAGCTAGACACTAGATGGAGCACCAAAGACATCACACACACACACTCAACCAATAGATTAGTTAGATAGGACAGGACCAATGGACATTCACGATACACACAGAGGTGACACAACCACAGGAGGGCATTACACCAACCCATATATAAAGGACACCACACACATGATCAGCCTCTTTCCAGTGGATACAGTCAGTGAGTACAGAGACAGGGATGATTCAATATTACACCCACCACGTGGATTGCAGCAACTGGGTAGTCAGTCTGGGTAGCTATAGTAGGATTAGCAGTAGTGTCGAACCCGAGTAATAGAAGTGTAAATAGTTTAATAAACATGTTGAAGTTATCTCCACGTCTGAACCTTCCTTTGTCAAGTGCACCACAAGGAAGCCGCTTATGTTACACCTGCAACATAACAAATCAAAATCTCCCCCCCACTCCTGTCCATCAGCGGGCACTCCTCTCCAGCACCACCCCTCCACCCCCCCCCCCCCCCCCGACCCCTTCCTTCCCTAGCATAGGGAAAAGCCGGCCCTGCCCCCTCTGGCGCACCTCCCTTTCGCGGCCTGACCCCAGCTCCCCACCTCGGGCCTCCCCTCTCCCCTCCCCCCCCAATAGGGCCCCCTCTTCCAACCACCGACACCCACAATCTCACCAAACCCCCCCTACGAACCATTTCACCCTACCCCACCCAGCACCCAAAACAAAGCAGTACCAAACAGAACAGAACATCCCCCCAAAACACAACAATCACATCAATCCCCTCTCGACATCCCCTCGCAACCGACCCTCAATCTGAGTCCAACTTTTCGGCCTGGACAAAGGTCCACGCCGCCTCCGGCGTCTCGAAGTAGTGGTGACGGTCCTTGAAAGTGACCCACAGTCGCGCCGGCTGCAACATTCCAAATTTCACCCCCTTCCGATGCAGAGCCGCCTTAGCCCGATTGTACCCGGCCCTCTTCTTGGCCACCTCCGCGCTCCAGTCCTGGTATATCCGGACCTCTGCATTCTCCCACCTGCTGCTCTGCTCCTTCTTTGCCCACCTTAGGACACACTCCCTGTCCACGAAGCGGTGGAACCACACCAGAACTGCCCGCGGCAGCTCGTTGGGCTTGCGCCTCCTCGCCAGGACTCCGTGGGCCCCCTCCAGCTCCACGGGCCTCGGGAAGGACCCCGCGTCCATCAACGTGTTCAGCATCGTGACCACGTATGCTCCAACATCCGACCCCTCCACTCCTTCCGGGAGACCCAGAATCCGCAGGTTCTTCATCCTCGACCGATTCTCCATGTCCTCGAACTTCTCCTGCCATTTCTTATGCATCGCCTCGTGTGCCTCTACCTTCACCGCCAGGCCCAAGATCTCGTCCTCGTTCTCCGAGGCCTTTTGCCGCACCACCCGGATCGCCGCCCCTTGGGCCTTCTGGGTCTCGAGCAGCTTGTCGATTGAAGCCTTCATCGGCTCCAGCACCTCTGCCTTCAATTCCGTGAAGCAGCGCTGGAGAAACTCCTGCTGTTCCTGCGACCACTGCGCCCACGCTGCCTGGTCTCCACCCGCCGCCATCTTGGTTTTCCTCCCTCGCACTTTTCGCTGCTCCAAAACTACTTTTTTCACCGCTCCACTCCTGGTCCAATCCATACAGTGCCGGGGAAATGTTACTGTCACCTTCCCACACTGGGAACCGTCAAACAAATGCCGCTGGGGGCCCTAAAAAGAGCCCAAAAGTCTGTTTCTGGCGGGAGCTGCCGAACGTGCGACTTAGCTCCGCATAGCCGCAACCGGAAGTCTGCCCCTGAAAGCCTTATCTATGCCTTGTTATCTCCAGGCTCAACTATTCCTATGCTCTCCTGGCCAGTCACTCATCTTCCATCTTCAATAAACTTAAGCACATCGAAAACTTTGCCCATATCTTAACTCACACAACATCACATTCATTCATTAACACTGTGCTTATTGACTTACATTTACTCCTGTCCACAAATGCCTCAATTTTAAAATTCTCATCATCATGGTGAAATCATGCATGGCTTGATCTCCCTCTTAATCTATAAGACTGCCCAGACCTGAGACTCTACAACAACTGAGGCTGTCAAAATTCAGTTCAATAGAACCTGTATGTCCAGTGCTACCGGTATCGTTACAGTTAAAAAATGATAGCCTACCACACATTTATGTGGGCCATGTCAGATGCCATTTTGAGTAGTCTGCTAGCACAGGTGCTGGCACTGTGCTCGGGAAGTATACAGAGTAGGTAAATCATGTCATGCTGATTTGACTCCTTTTCAACCTGAACGCTCTGCTAACACCCTCTCTTAATCTCATATATTTGAACATGCATTTACCAGCAGGAAGGACCCCCTATCGGTGGTATTAAATGAATCATCAACTACCTAAAGCTTAGTTGCTGATTTATTTCTATTGACTGTTGCTGAGTTAGGAGAACTGTTTGAAGGTTTGTACTCCCACTTAAAGTTGGCCAGTGTCTTTATTCTCACTTCAAGGATTCTGCTTACAGCACCTGCTCTCTGGCTATGATTTCTGTTCCCTTGACCTGCATCATGATATGAAGAATGAGTAAAGGCAGTACAGAGGATGACAAATGCTGGAAGATGAAAGGGCTCACAGCAAGGGGGCCCAGTGAACATTGGCCAGGTAAGGTATGGGCCCGTTGTTGAATGGAAAATTGGGGTTATATTCATTGGCACCACAATCAGATGAGCCAGCTCTCTCTCTCCTCCTCTTCCTCCGGTGCTCACCTGGCAAGGGCTGTGCACTCATAAAGATTGAACAATATTTGTCTTAAATCCAGCACACAATATTGATTGCATAACATGTAGTAGTAGTCTGTGTTTCGGCTAAAATAGACTTTTATCAAATAACACGGTAGAGAATCATAAACATCGATCTGCATCATCCAACTTCTGGTCACAATGCAGTAGAGCGCTCCAATCAACTGAATCACCGCATCTGTCATGAAAAAGAATGGCTATAATCTTAATCGTATTAGCAAAATTAGTTTCTTTAAGTAGAACATGACAAAGGATAGTTGATAATGGTTGATCTTGCATTTGCAAAACTGAAACTCGTACATTATAACAGTTGAATAAGAAAAGATTACTTCTAACAAAAGGCCCTGGGGGTGATTATGTTACCATTCTCCCCTAGTGGAGATTGGCACTTGCATCAGCATATTATTGCCTTTGCGGCGGCACGCGGTGCAGTGGTTAGCACTGTGACTACGGCGCTGAGGACCCGGGTTCAAATCCCGGTCCTGGGTCACTGTCCATGCAGAGTTTGCACATTCTCCCCGTGTCTGCGTGGGTTTCATCCCCACAACGCAAAGATGTGCAGGTTAGGTGGATTGGTCACGCTAAATTGCCCCCTTCATTGGGAAAAAAATTAAATAATTGGGTGCTCCAAATTTTAAAAAAACCATATTGTTGCCTTTAATATAGGAAGAAATTCCAAGGCGTTTCACAGGGAACGATCAAGCAAAAGTTAACACTAAGTGAGAAAAGGAGGTGATAGAATGAATGGCCAAAAGTTTGGTTCATAAAATAAAAACAGACAATTCCAGATGGTCTGGCAGTAAATGAGGAGAGAGAAATAAAGTTGAGGGACTAGATTTTCCGATTGGTGTCAGGTGTCCAATATCAGGCCCGTATAGGGGTACGGAGCCCACCTACGTCATAAGCCCAAATGCTAGTGCAACCTTCTGTGAGGTGGCCTACACAATGTGACCTCTGTGCTCTTTGTTCTATTAAAGAAGGTGGGTCAGCTCCCCAAGCTACATTGTACAGCTACTCACCCTATTTATTTCAACCAATTAAAGATTAGCTTCGTAGACACATTCTGCTCTAACCGATGTACAGAATAAATGGTACTAATGTGCTAAGCAACTGTTAGAAAAAATACCAACACAAGCTGGTGTTCATAACCTCTTGGGTAAAATATCATTTCCCTACATATGTTCAGAACATATGCCTTCAGGCAGAAGGCTTTTTATCATTCCCATTGAAAGCATTAGTGTCTGCAGGCCAGACAATCCCAAAGGTAGGATGTTAAAATATTAAAACAGATGACAGAAGTACAAACACGTTTCTGTATTTTGTGTTGGCCAAAAATGATCTTTAACATTATAAAGTAAATTAAACAATTGGATTCTGAATGGTTAAAAATGAAACAAGAATTCAAGATTTATCGCAAAACATACAATGATTCAATTGCCTTTGGGTTATATTGTGAACTTCATATGGTTTAACTGAGTTCATACTTGACACACGACTTGGTCTGACACTCAAAGAGACAATTAAATCCCAGTATGTAACTGGTAACAAAAATAAATGACTAAACATTGTTTACCTATTACAGTTTTATGCTTTAATGCCATTTGAAGATACAAGCCTGGAAATTATTGCACAAAATAAATATTTTAAGATATATGTTAAAACAGCAGAATTAGAAATTTGATCAGAATGTATTAAATGTTCAAACAATAATATAGTTGAGTCATCTCGAGATTAAATTTTTCAACTCATGTTTAATTAATTTAAGTGTCAGCTTGACTCAGGTCATGGCATTCTTGTTGAGAAGATTGTTTATTCAAGTTTATACACACACTCCACTGCTGAGAGAATGCAGCATTGTCAGATGTGCTGTCTATCACGTGAAATAACAAACTGAAGTAATTTCCATTTATTCAGATCTCATGACATTGTTTCAGCAATAGTAATATTGCCATGGACCACATTTTTCCCTGAACCAAAATCATTAAAGAAAAATGGCCTTTTTTTCCCAGTTTGATTAATTAGTTCATGTAGAATAACTGCTGCACAGAATTAGATTCAGACCATTTGAAATTAATTCACTGCTTTAAGCAACTTCAGGTGTTTTGATGTTATGCAGTAGTGTGACCTGAAGAAACAGCTAAATAGTTTCCACCTTTACTGCCTCAGACATATTCTGGGCTTCTCTTGGCAGGGCAAGTCATCAATTTACAGGTCATGGACCATGCTAATTCCATCAGCTTATTCTCATTACGAAGAGCACAGGGCGGGATTCTCCTTCTCCTCGATTAAGTGCTGACACTGGGTCAGAATTGGTGGACTTCTACGACAGCAAGATTGCCACCGCCAGGAACAATTCAACAGCTGTTAATGGAACATGAGGGGCGAGATTCTCCACTCCCGCGCTGGTTGGGAGAATCGCCTGGGCCGCCAAAATTTCCCGGGCCGCCGGTCCGACGCCCTCCCGCGATTCTCCCAAGCAGCGGGAACGGCCCCGTCGGGTTCCGCGGGCCGCAGGCCGGAGAATCGCTGGAGACACCCAAAATGGCGATTCTCTGGCACCCCCGCTATTCTCAGGGCGGATTCCCCCGGTGCCATCCACACCTGGTCGCTGCCGTCGGGAACAGTGCAGGAACGCTGGGGGGGGGGGGGGGAATCCTTCACCGGGGGTACCTCAAATGTGGGATGGCCCGCGATCGGTCCTCCATCCTTCCGCGGCCCCGGAAGATCCGTCCGCCATCTTCTTGCGGGGCGGGCTCGGAGAGGACGGCAACCCGCGCATGCGCGGGTGACGCCAGTTATGCGGCGCCGGCCGCGTCATGTATGCGGTGCCGCCTTTACGCGCTGACAAGGCCTGGCGCGTGTAGATGACGCGGCCCCGATCCTAGCCGGGGCCTGAATCGGTCGGGATAGGGGCCGTTTCGCGCCGTCGTTCACGACGGCGTGGGCACTTCGGCGCGGGAGTGGAGAATCCCGCCCGAGCAGTTCCAATGAAAAACGGTATCCGATTCACCAGGGTCAGGTTTGAGTATCGATGGGACCGCCCTTTTCAGAATCCCAAAACCTGTCCGGACGGCAACGAGTCCCTCGGTCGAGCCGCCCTCCGACTGTCCACCCCCTCGGGGATTCCTACCTCCATGTGATGTACTGAAGCATGTGGGTGGTGCGCAGATAGTGCCCCAGGAGTCTCTTCACTAAAGTGCTGAACTGAGGAGAGTTTCTCTGGATAGTGGAAGGTGTTGGCGACAGCTATGTCAGGAAGTCAGTGTCGTCCCCGGACTGGTGCTCAGGGGTGCCTCGGGCTGCGGTCCCACTCGAGTATTCCACCCCACTCCTGACTTGTGCCTTTTAGATAATGGACATGCTTTGGGGGAGTCTGGGGAGGTGAGTTACGTGCCGCAGATTCCCAGGCTCTGACTTGATTTCATGGCCACAGAACTTATGTTACTAGTCCAATTCAGTTTCTGGTCAATGATGGTGAGAATTCAGCAGTTATAATCCCATTGACTGTTGAAGGAAGGTGGCTAGAGTTTCTCGTGTTGGAAATGCTAATTACCAGGCATTTGACTGGTATGCATGGGATCTGCCACTTATCAGCCCAAGCCAGATCCAGGGGTGGGATTATCCAATAATGGGGCTATGTCTCCACGCCAGCGTCAAGACGCGGGCTTTTCACTCTGGACTTTCCTTAAGAAAGTCCAGAGTGATTCTCTTACCTGCAGGGGATTAGCAGGGCCCCAGAGTGCTCCCACAGCTCTGCTTGTGGATACCGGGCCCTGCACTTCCGGTCGGGAGTCCGCGCATGCTCACGATGGGTTGCATCTAAACTGGAGGGGCATAAATATCCTGGCCGAGAGGTTTGCTGGTGTCACACAGGAGGGTTTAAACTAGTGTGGCAGTGGGGTGGGAACCGGAGTAATAAGTCAAATAACTTTGGGTGAAATAACTGCGGGGAACTAGAGAATATGGCCAGTAAGAGTCAGAGGAAGAGCAGGCAGGTAGATGTTGATGAACGTGTGTGCGTGGGTGTCCTCCGGGTGCTCCGGTTTCCTCCCACAGTCCAAAGATGTGCAGGTTAGGTGGATTGGCCATGATAAATTGCCCTTAGTGTCCAAAATTGCCCTTAGTGTTGGGTGGGGTTACTGGGTTATGGGGATAGGGTGGAGGTGTTGACCTTGGGTAGGGTGCTCTTTCCAAGAGCTGGTGCAGACTTGATGGGCCGAATGGCCTCCTTCTGCGCTGTAAATTCTATGATAATCTATGAAACATCATAGGACTGCTGGCCTGAAGTGCATTTGTTTCAATGCAAGAAGTATGACAGGTAAGGCAGATGAATTTAGAGCTGGATTAGTACTTGGAACAATGATGTTGTTGCCATTACAGAGACTTGGTTGAGGGAGGGACAGGATTAGCAGGTAAAGGTTCCAGGATTTAGATGTTTCAGGCGGGATAGAGGGGGATGTAAAAAGGGTGGGGCAGTTGCACTATCGGTTAAGAAGAATATCACAGCATAACTGTGAGAGGACACCATAGAGGGCCCATGCAGCGAGGTAATATGGGTAGAGCTCAGGAATAGGAAGGGTGCAGTCACAATGTTGGGGGTTTACTACAGGCCTCCCAATAGCCAACGGGAGATAGAGGAGCAGACATGTAGGCAGATTTTGGAAAGGTGTCAAAGCAACAGGGTTGTTGTGCTGGGTGATTTTAATTTCCCCAATATTGACTGGGATTCACTTAGTGCTAGGGGCTTGGATGGGGCAGTTTGTAAAGAGCATCCAGGAGAGCTTCTTAAAACAATATGTAAGTAGTCCAATTTGGGGAGGAGCCGTACTGGACCTGGTAATGGGGAGCGAGCTCGGCCAGGTGGTCGAAGATTCAGTAGCGGAGCATTTCGGGAACAATGATCATAATTCAGTAAGTTTTAAGGTACTGTTGGTTAAAGATAAGAGTAGTTCTCAGTGAAGGTGCTAAATTGGGGAAGGCTAATTCTAACAATATTAGGCAGCAATTGAAGAATATAGATTGGGGCGCATGTTTGAGGGTAAATAAACATCTGGCATGGGGGAGGCTTTCAAATGTCAGTTGATAGGAATTCAGGACCAGCATGTTTCTGTGAATAAGAAGGGTAAATATGGCAAATTTCAGGAACCTTGGATAACAAGGGATATTGTGAGCCTTGTCCAAAAGGAAAAGGAAGCATTATTAAGGGCCAGAAGGCTGGGAACAGACAAATCCCGTGAGGAACACAAGGAAAGTAGGAAGAAACTTAAGCAAGGAGTCAGGAGGGCAAAAAGGGGCTAGGAAAAGTAATTGGCAAATACATGAATAGGATGGGAATAGAGGGATATGGATCCCGGAAGTGTAGAAGCTTTTAGGTTAGATGGGCAGCATGGTTGGCGCAGGCTTGGGGGGCTGAAATGCCTATTCCTGTGCTGTAATTTTCTTTGTTTTTTCTTCTTTGATCACATTCTTAGTCATCATCCCAAATATCATCTTACGTACATTGGTGTCATGTTTTGTTTCATAATACTCCTTCTTTGGGACCTTATTTTTAAATCATTCATGTGACTTAGGGACCTCTGACAAGGCCAGCATTTATTGCCCATCTGTAATCTCCTGGTCTTAGTTTAAAAACATTTGAAAACCTTCAACCACCATCACAGAGCTTAAGATCGTCCAATTTTGTCACAAGAAGAGAAGGTTTGGAGAGAGCAGAACTGTTCAGCTGCAGTAATTGAAAAACTTCTTCAACCGAGATTTTGGGTGCAATCTACCAGGGAGCCTCCGGGAGAATTGGGGCTTGGTTGGCAGACGGCAGCCCCCATCAGTTAGGCGTCACCCTTGGGCTGGAGGGGAGTGGGTAGTCCAGCGCCCATGTACCCAGCACTCTCTCCCCCCCGCCCCCCCCCCCCCCCCCCCAGATATGGTATGGTATACCCATATCGGGAGCAACTCCAGATGCTGCCTGTCCGTCCCACCGAACACAAGCAGGACAGAGTCCTGTCTGTGGTAATATGGCAAAGGTCACTTTAGCTCCCATTGACCATGGTGGCCTCTGGCTGCACAGCTGAAGGCTAACGCTCATGGGGAATTGGCAATTCTAGTAATGCGAGAACCACACAGCTCCCAGGTGGATCCCCGTGGGTAGATGTGCCATGTCACAGACAGTTGTTACTGTCCAGCATCCAATCAGAATGAGAGGCCTAGACACTTTGCCTGAACTCCAGATCAACACCACAGAGGCAGCCTCAGCACTGGGAACATCCTTACGACCAGAGGGTGGGTACGTGTACCGGGGAGGGAACCAGCGCCCGGTCCAGGTAACGTGCCCAGCAGGTGTCTGCGGTCTGAGGTCTGGTGCCCAGGGGACCCTGCTGCAGCCGGGGGTGCATGTGCAGGGCGGGTTGGATGGCACGTTGATGGTTGGGAAGGAATATATAGGTAGGGATGCCTGGGGGATCCAAGGGTCCCGGGTTGGAAGCCATAGCTGTTGTCAGTATCTCACCATCTCCAATTCCTTACAGATATCACTTTATGAATAATATCTTGGACCCCACAGGAGCTGCCATCACAGTGCTGGTGGCAGGCCAGGTGGCCAGATGCTGGAGAAGGCAATGACAGCAGAGTCAACAGAGGCTTGAGGCGGCAGCCCATGTGCAGCAGCCCACCCCATATCCTGAGGATCCGGCCGCCCATCAGGCCAGTGAGGGACCTAGAGGGGGAGGCCGGCTCCCGTTGCTTGCCATTTACAATATGCTCTTCCTCAGTAGTTGACCATATACTGATGTCATCCACATAGACTCGAGCACCATCTATGTTTTCCGTCATCTGCTCTGTAATTCGGTGAAAGATCTCTGAGGCGGAGATGATCCCGAAGGGCATTCTATTAAAACAGTGCCTTCCTAAAGGCGTGTTGAATTTCCAGAGTAGCTTCCTGGAGTCGTTGAGCTGCATCTGCCAAAAACTTTGTGATGCATCTAACTTTGTAAAAATGCGTGCGTTTGACATTTCAGAAGTAATTTCTTCTCGTTTGGGAATAGGGTACTGTTCCCTACATATGTTTTTGTTTAGATCTTTGGGATCCATACAAATTCTGAGATCTGAAGGTTTTTTGACACAAACCAATGATCTGACCCAGTCAGTTGGTTGTGTGACTTTGGAAATTATGCCTTGAGATTATAATCTCTATAATTCAGTTTTTAATCTCTCCCGTAGAGGCGCTGGAACACTTCTTGGCAGATGTATAACAGGTTTTGCATCCTTTTTGAGCAAAATTTTGTACTGGTACGGCAATGTGCCCATACCGGGAAATACTTCAGGGTTTCCACTTAGTAATTGATGAATGTCTTCTTCCAGTTGTGATGTCTCATTTGTGTGCATGAAGATTCTTTGAATGAACTGCAACTCCTTGCATGCTTGAGCACCTAATGAAGAAACTTTGTGATCATCCACAATTTTAAAACAAAGTGTTTTCTGCATTTCTTTATTGACAACTTTTAAATGGCACGATCGATGTGACACAATTTGGTTACCATTATAATCTATTAACTTGCATGCTGCAGGTACAATCTCATAATCTCCTTGGATTGATGAGAGATCCTTGCAATTCATCAAGTTGGCTGAAGCATCAGTGTAAAGCTTGAATAATATCGGACTGTTATTCACATGTACTGTCGTTGTCCATTCATTGTGGTTGTCAATGAAGTTAATTCAATGAAGAGCCTTTGATGTTGATTGAAGATCCTTTGATGGTGATTGAAGACTCTTTGATGTTGGTTGAAGATTGTCTGATGTATCAATGATGCCAACAAAAAACGTATTTTGCAGAGAAAGGTTTTCATCATCTTCTGAGAAATTCTTTTGTGAGTTTTTGTTTTCTGTTTTATCGATGGATCTAACATTGAAATGCTTTTTCTGGGTTGTATTGGGATAAATTGCTGTTGATTTACTGAGAAGCGAAATGGTTAAGTTTTGAGCACTTTAAACACCGTTTTCCTTGAGCAGGACAATTCCCCTTTAAGTGGGCGTCACCACATCTGTAGCACGTCATGACATTGTCCCTCTGACTCATGAGTGACGTTTGCGCATGCGCAGACTTCTTCTGTTGAATCTCGAATTTCTAAACGAACTGCGCATGTCCTGAGTTGGAATGTGCAAGCACAACATAGCTGCCATCCCGAATGTGCTTCTTTGCTGCCTGCGACACCATTTTAACATTCTCAACCTCATGGTGGACTTTCACGCCCTTTTCTCGGTGATAAAATTCCAAGTATTGATTTCAACTCTGCTCATGTGAAATGCATTTTTCTATTGCTATTTTGAGGGTTAAATCATTCTGTCTTAGTAATGTTTCTCTTATGCTTTCATCATTTAGTCCACAAACGATTTGATCTCTTATCAAAGAGTCGTGTAAATCAGCAAAATTACATGTCTGCGCTAGTAGTTTTAAGTTGGTGACAATGCTTGTGATTGGTTTGCCGGTTTTTGTAATCTCTTATGAAACCTTAAATGCTCCAGTATTTCATTTGTCTGCAGCTTGCAGTGGTCATCAAACTTTACAACAATCACTCCAAATTTGCTTTTGTCTTCGCCTGTGGCGTATATAAATGAATTACATATTTCTATAGCTTGTTGACCTGCCATTGACAGTAGCAGTGCTATTCTTCTAGCTTCAGAGGCTGTATTTAAGTAATGAGCTTCCAAATAGAGTTGGAACTGCTGTTTAAAAGATTTCCAATTTAAATTTAAGTTACCGGTAGTTTTCAGCTGCTGTGGAGCTTGAACGTGGTCCATCGAATCGATTTGTTGTCGAGGATCCGTTTGCTGCGAGGACTTCCACAGTCGGTATCAGAACTTTTTCTTTTCTTTCCTAATCTAAGTACTAGTTGTTCTTAAAGCTTTCTTTACCTGGTTCCATGTTATATTATAGAGATGTAATATATATATTACTCATTTGTCTTGCCGAGTTGTATTTAACTTGATGATAAACAGTCGAAGTCTTCCAGTTGATGACAAATTATTTATTAAGAAACAAAATAATATACTTGTGTGTTCTTTTACTTTAATACTTTGACTAGTAATAGAATTAACTAATATTAGATTAAATTAACAATTAATATAATACACCACACTCTGACCTGGTCACTTCTATCCTCCAGCTGCAATACACACACACTAATGCTTAGAAAGAGCGAGAAACACCTTATAACGTTGCTGTAAGTGTTGCCATCTAGTGATCATCTGACAGTACTGACTGCACGTTAACTAATCATGTGTTAACATATACAGAGATCACTACATACATGTGCTAAAGATGAAGAAATTAGAACATCTGAGATTGATGGACTCCAGTTTAGTGGTAGATCACCAGTACTCATTCAATCCCACACCGGAATATGCAAGCAGACAAAAGGTGCAGACCCAGTTTGAACTACTGACCACCAATAAGGCCATACGTCCAAGATTACTTTCTACGAATATGGAGAGAAGGCCAGCCGTCTTTTAGCTTACCAACTTTAATATCAATAAGTCTCCGGTGAGATCCTCCAGATACATTGCCTACAACCCTGACTCATGCCTCTATTTCCTTGTTCCTTAAGAAGGACAAGGACCTGACCAAATGCAGTCCATACATCTTCTTGGCTTGCTGGAGTATCTGTGAATTGTTCTTCATCACTGGAGATGACGATATCTCTGACTGAGCGGATCCAGTCACTGGGTCTTCATGGTCAAACTCACCGATGTGCGAGTGGTCTGTGGGGCTGTATAATGAAACAGTCATGAGGTCACTCTCAGAGTTGCCTGCTATTGCAATCTCCACATCGCTGTGATCAACAACTTCATCTATGTCCTCCCATTCGTCATCGGTGTCATAAAGGGCTTGGGTGTAAATTACCGGAGCCGTTTCAAGGACTTGGAATAGGTCACCACATACCTCCGAGGCCAGTTTGTCAAAGATTGGAACAACTTCTTGTGTCTCTGGGTCAATCAATAGCAAATCTTCGGTTGTATCAGCAGCTTCAATTTCGACATTCGCCACTCCAAACTCCTGCTGTCCACAGAGTCCAGCGCGGTCTGGTCATCTCCCATGACCACCTTGTCATTGACCATCGGTGCCATGCCGCTGGAGCCTCATCTGTGCTGCTTGAAAAGAGATGTACGAACAGCTCAGACTGTTCGTTATACATCTCACCTTCCATGCCATTACTTTCTGCATCATCGGCAATAACTTTGGTTAGATATTCAGAGTGATCGGCCTTGGATTCAGCATCATCATCTATGATTTCACCTGAAAAATATAACCTCGCATATGGCATTATTAGTTCACGAAAAAGAGCGCCAGATTCAAAATCAGCCTTTTGTTTGGGCGCCGATGCTTGGCTTAAAATTCCATGCTGTGGAACTTCAGTGGGACTGAAGAAATTGAAGAACGATTCATTTGATATTGTTCTTTTCGCTGTTCCAGAGTTCTCCGACCATTGTACTTAGTTTAGTTTGGATTGTTTTCACTGTTACACCTTTGCCCGCCCTCCAGTCGATTGTGCAGCCTGTGCAGCCGATGATTTGTGGTTCAGCAAAGAATGATTTCAGCGGCTGTGAGTCCAACTGATACACTTTAGTGATCACCTCACTTGTGAAATACTCATTAGGCCTGCATGTAAACTCCAGAGTAAAGCTCCAAGGCTTTTCATGCTCTGTCCATTTAACACTCACATCTCACAGATGTTTTAATATGGGTTCATCATGATCCCATCTCATGCCATTGAGCCTGTGCATGTTCTTCAACACTGTGAACCAGAATGGTGAAATGCTCACCGGCAGTTCCGTTCTTTTGCCTGTAATGTCTAGGATTTCTTCTAAATCCTCATATATCGTGTATACTGTAATGACTTGCAGGAATTCACTGTACTCAGGTGACCAGCTATCTTCAAGGATATTTAGTCGCACAACTAGATTCATTTATTCACATGATATTATCCCAAGTACAGTTACAGCTCCCGGAAGCTCGAGTTTCAGAGCTGGAGCGGCGGTTGGGGACCCTGTGAAGCATCCGCGAGTCGGAGAGTATCGTGGATAGCACGTATAGAGAGGTGGTCACACCGCAGGCTCAGATTCCACAGGCAGGAAGGGAATGGGTGACCACCAGACAGAGCAAGAGAGCGAGGCAGGTAGTGCAGGAATCTCCTGTGGCCATTCCCCTGCAGAAGAGATATACCATTTTTGATACTGTTGAGGGGAATGGTCTCTCAGGGGAAAACAGCAAAAGCTAAACTTGTGGCATCACGGTTGGTTCTGCTGCAGAGGAGAGGGGTAATAAGTGTGACAGTGCAATAGTTATCGGGGACTCAATTGTAAGGGGAATAGACAGGCATTTCTGTGGCCGCAAACGAGACTCCAGGATGGTATGTTGCCTCCCTGGTGCTAGGGTCAAGGATGTCTCATAGCGGGTACAGGACTTTCTGGAGGGGGAGGGTGAACAGCCAGTGGTCGTGGTACACATCGGTACAAACAACATAGGTAAAAAAAGGGATGAGGTCCTAAAAGCAGAATACAGGGAGCTAGGAAGGAAGTTAAGAAATCAGACCTAAAAGGTAGTGATCTCAGGATTACTACCAGTGCCACGTGCTAGTCAGAGTAGAAATGACAGGATATATAGGATGAATACATGGCTGAAGAGATGGTGTCAGGGGGAGGGTTTCAGATTCCTGGGGCATTGGGACCTATTCTTGGGACCTGTACAAACTGGACGGGTTACACCTGGGCAGGACTGGAACTGATGTCCCAGGGGGGCTATTTGCTAGAGCGGTTGAGGAGGGTTTAAACTAAAATGCCAGGGGGAAGGGAACCTGTGAAAGGAGTCAGAGAAAGAGGGAGCAAGGACAAAAGCAGAAGGTAGAAAAGTGAATCAGAAAAGTGATAGGTGGAGAAACCAAGGACAAAATTCAAACAGGGCAGTAGAGAAAAATATTGGGAGCAAGACAAACATTGTGAAAAAGACAAACTTAAAGGCTCTGTGCCTTAATGCACGGAGCAGTTACAATAAAGTGGATGAACTAATCAGATAGATATAAATGGGTATGATGTAATTGGGATTACGGAGACATTGCTGCAGGGTGAACAGGGTGGGAACTGGATGTCCCAGGGTTCTCAGTATTTAGGAAGGACAGGCACAAAAGAAAAGGTGGTGGCGTGGCACTGCTGGTTAAAGAGGAAATTAACACAATAGTGAGAAAGGATATTAGCTCTGACAATGTGGAATCTATATGGGTAGAGTTGAGAAATACCAAGGGACAAAAAACATTAGTGGGTGTCATATATCGACCCCCAAACTGCAGTGGTGAGGTTGGGAATGGCATTAAACAAGAAATTAGAGATACATGTAACAAGGGAATATCGGTGATCATGGGTGATATTAATCTTCAAATAGATTGGGCAAATCGAATTAGCCGCAATGCCATAGAGGAGGAATTCCTGGAGTGTATATGGGATGGTTTTCTTGACCAATATGTGGAGGAACCAACTAGAGAGCAGGCCATCTTAGACTGGGTACTGTGTAATGAGAAGGGAATTATTGCCAATCTGGCTGTACGAGACCCCTTGGGAATGAGCGACCATAACATGATGGAAATTTTTAGCAAGATGGAAAGTAAAGTAGTTGATTCGGAGACTAGGATGCTGAATCTTAATAAAGGGAACTATGAGGGTATGAGGCGTGAGTTGGCCTTGATAGATTGGGGAGAGTTACTTAAAGGGATGACAGTGGATAGACAATGGCAAACATTCAAGGAACGCATTGAGGAACTACACCTGTTCATTCCTGTCTGGCACAAAAGCAAAGGGGCTAAGAGGGCCAATCCATGGCTTACAAAGGAAATTGGAAATAGTATTCGATCCAAGGAAGAAGCATACAGATTGGCCAAGAAAAATAATAGGTCTGAGGATTGGGAGTAGTTTAGAATTCAGCAAAGAAGGATATAGGGATTGATTAAGAAGGGGAAAGTACAGTACGAAAGGAAGTTAGCAGGGAACATAAAAACTGACACTAAGAGTTTTTACAGATATGTGAAGAGAAAGAGATTGGTAACGAGAAATGTAGGCCCCCCACAGACAGAAGCAGGGGAATGAATAATAAGGGACAAAGAAATGGCTGAGCAATTGAATACATACTTTGGTTCTGTCTTCACAAACGAGGACACAAATCAAATGCCAGAAATGTTGGAGAATGAAAGGTTTAGTGAGAGGGAAGAACTGAGGGAGATCAACATTAGTAGAGAAATGTGCTGGGAAAACTGATGGGATTGAAGGCAGGGAATTATAGACCAGTAAGCCTAACATCGGTAGTGGGGAAAATGCTTGAATGCATTATCAAGGACTTTATAGCGGAACATTTAGAAAGCAGTGGCAGGATCACTCGGAGTCAGCATGGATTTATGAAGGTAAAATCATGCTTGACAAACTGTTGGAATTCTTTGAAGAGGTAACCAGTACAGTCGACAAGTGGGAGCCAGTCAATGTGGTATATTTGAACTTTCAGAAGGAGTTTGAGAAAGTCCCGCATAAGAGATTATTGTGCAAAGTGAAAGTACATGGGGTTGGGGGAAATGTATTGGGGTGGATAGGAAACTGGTTGGCAGAGAGGAAACAAAGAGTAGGAATTAATGGGTCCTTTTGAAATTGGCAGGCTGTAACTAGTGGGGTACCACAGGGATTGGTGCTGGGAACCCAGCTATTCACAATATATATTAATGATTTGGATGAGAGAACAAAATGTAGCATCTCAAGGTTTGCAGATGATACCAAATTAGGTGGGAGGGTGAATTGTGATGAGCATGCAGGGATCCTCCAGCAAGATCTGGACAGGTTGGGCGAGTGGGCAAACCAATAGCAGATGCAGTATAATTCGAAGAAGTGTCAGGTTATTCATTTTGGAAGCAAAAACAGGAAGGCAGATTACTACCTGAATGGTTGTAAATTGGGAGAGGGGAGTGTGCAGCGGGACCTGGCTATCCTTGTGCACCATTCGCTGAAGGTAAGCATGCAGGTGCAGCAGGCGGTAAGGAAGGCAAATGGTATGTTGGCCTTCATTGCGAGAGGTTTCAAGTATAGAAGCAGGGATGTGTTGCTGCAATTGTACAGGGCCTTGGTGAGGCCACACCTGGAGTATTGTGTGCAGTTTTGGTCTCCTTCTCTGAGGAAGGATGTTCTTGCTCTCGAGGGAGTGCAGTGAAGGTTTACCAGACTGAATTCAGGGATGGCGGGACTGTCATATGAGGAGAGATTGACTAGGTTGGGATTATTCTCGCTGTAGTTCAGAGGAGGGCTCTCATAGAGACTTATAAAATTCTAACAAGACTAGACAGGGTTGATGCAGGAAAGATGTTACCAATAATGGGTGTGTCCAGAACCAGGGGTCACAGTCTGAGGATTCAGGGTAAACCATTTTGGACAGAGATAAGGAGACATTTTTTCACCCAAACAGTGGTAAGCCTGTGGAATTCATTACCACAGGAAGTAGTTGTTGCTAAAAGTTTGAATATATTCAAGAGGCGGCTGGATATAGCACTTGGGGAGAATGGGATCAATGGCTATGGGAAGAAAGCAGGATTAGGCTATTGGGTTGGATGATCAACCATAATCGTGTTGAATGGTGGAGCAGGCTCGAAGGACCAAAAGGCCTCCTCCTGCTCCTATCTTCTATGTATCTACATACTGAGCCCATATCCATGTCTACTGTGTGAAAGAGTATTGCCACTGAGAGCACTAGTTCGCAAACATTAAAGGTCTCCAGAGTTTTGTTCCAAAGTCGATCATGAGCCCTTGCCAATCAGCAAAGTCCCAATGCACATTTAGCTTTTGCAAGGCATGTCGACTCACAAGGTTGGCTGTCGGTTTAGGGTGAAAGTCACAACGAATGAAAGCAACATTCAGCATTACCATCGATTTTCGTACGGACGTAAAGGTTTTTGGAGCATTCTTATTATCTTCATTCTCTCTTACAATTTTGTTTTCATTTTTGTTTCTCAGAGTCTTCTGGTTTCTTGCCATGATGAGATCGATGAAAAACTGTTCTTCAGTGTTTATCTCATTTACTGCATGCCCCGTTTGTGCATAGTCCATGGTAGAACATGCAAAACATTGTTTTGCAAAGTGCCCAAAACGGCCGCACCTGGAACAAACTTTTCCAAAGTCCGGACATTTCCGTGGGCATGTCAGGTGCCACACTTTTGGCACAAGATGGCGGCGGCAGCTCCTGTCAGCCGCTTAAAATGGCCGCCCGCACTGAGACCTCGTTTCTTCATGACGTGCCTCACAGCACTAATGGCGCTGTCTTCTTCTTCCACGTTGGCCCCAAAATGTTTTGAGCAGAGTGTGCCTATTCTTTGTGCAGCTACTTTGCTCATCTGGCAAATCTTCACCGCCTTTTCTAGCACCTTCCACCGGCAATAATATCGTTCAAAGCTTATTATCAACTAAACCAAAGACAATTTGGCCGCGGATTAATGAAGATTGCAGGTCACTGAAGTTGCATGACTGGGTCTTCAGCCTCAAGCCCATGACAAACTGTCAAATGATTCACCAGACCTCTGGGTACGCAAACAGATCATATAGTGCTCAAACGTTTCATTCTTCTTAGGGGAACAATGCTTATCAAAGTGCTTCATCACTTCATCAAGTTTCTTGTGAAACACAAACGAGTTATACAGTTTGAGCACTTATGGACCTGCCACCGTTAGCAGCAATGTGATTCGCCTTTCATCAGGCTGTGCCTGTAGCCCCAACATTGTAGGCCAAAACATAAAGTTTGAATTGCTGATGAATAGCCGCCAGTTGTCATCTACATTACCGGACATCTGAAGCTGGTGGGGGGCCCTCAGTCCATCAATCTCAAGCTGCAGTTCACCAGGCTGGTCTTCAAGCCGAATTCTTAATGTTGTCACTGCCATCGCTAGCTTTAAATCTTCAGCACTCGTGGTACCATGTTGTGTTTGGCTCTTTGTACCTTATGAAGGAATCCACCAAACACTTCAACTTGTCCAAACCAGAATCTTTCATTGAGTCTTGTGTGGTAAGATAGCAATCTGATACAGAGCACGTTACCGTGGAGTCTGCTAACTACTCCTCTTGGAACTTGCACCTAGCACTGGCCATTCATATGTATGTCTTATTACCCTCTCAATCTTCTTCTGAAGATGGCCGGATGTGTCTTCCCTTATATGGGAGTCACAGATCACATGACCGTGGTCTAGAGAACGCATAATGTGTCCGTACTGCCACCTGTTGGTTGGAGGTCGCACACCGTCTATCCATAGGCATATCACCACAGGAGATGGCAACCATTTATCGCCTTTTTCAAAGAACTAGACGCCGTCAGCTGTTAGGGCTATTAAGGATTTTGGCCATTGAGTTTAAGTTATTTGAACAAAGAACAAAGCAAAGTACAGCGCAGGAACAGGCCCTTCGGCCCTCCATGCCTGCGCCGACCATGCTGCCCGTCTAAGCTAAAATCTTCAAATTAACTTTTTCTTTGTTTTGTTTCTATTATTAGGAAAATGGTCTCTTTATTCTTATATTTGCAATAATTCTTGTTCTGCATTGTACTTGTTTTGCATTGAAAATGTTTTTGTTGCTTTATTTGTAAACAAAATAAAGCTGATAACAATATGTATTTTTAAAAATGTCTCCTCGAAAACCAACATCGATGCAGAGATCCAACATGGTATCCAATCTGCAAACGCCCCCTTCGGATGCCTAAGGACAAGAGTCTTTGACGACCATGACATCCATGCTGACACCAAGATTCTCGTGTAGAAGGCAATCATCCTTATAACTCTTCTATCCGGCTCAGAAACGTGGACTATGTACAGGTGCCACCTCAAGGCCCTGGAGAAGTACCATCAACACTGTCTGAGACAGATTCTCCGCGTCAGCTGGAGGACAGACGTTCTAATGTCAATGTCCTTGAAGGAACCAAGAGCACCAGCTTTGAGGTCATGATCATCCAAAATCAACTTCGCTGGGCCGGCCAGATGCTTATGATGTCAGAGTCGGGACTTCCAAAGCAAATCTTCTTCATTCAGATTAAGGAAGGCTTCCAAACAAGAGGAGGACAAAGGAGACACTTCAAAAGACACACTGAAGGCTTATCTCAAGGAATGCAACATCAACATCAATGCCTGGGAGACCCTTACTCAGAAGAGACCTACTTGGAGGAACCTCCTGATGGATTTGGATTTGTTTATTGTCACGTGTACCGAGGTACAGTGAAAAGTATTTTTCTGCGAGCAGCTCAAACAGATCATTAAATACATGAAAAGAAAAGAAAAAGAAAATAAATAATAGGGCAACACAATGTACGCAATGCAAATACATAGACACCGGCATCGGGTGAAGCACACAGGGGTGTAGTGTTAATGAGGTCAGCCCATAAGAGGGTCATTTAGGAATCTGCTAACAGCAGGGAAGAAGCTGTTTTTGAATCTGTTTGTGCGTGTTCTCAGACTTCTGTACCTCCTATTTACTCAGGAAGAAGTTGGAAGAGTGCGTAAGCCGGGTGGGAGGGGACTTTGTTTATGCTGCCCGCTTTCCCCAGGCAGCGGGAGGTGTAGATAGAGTCAATGGATGGGGGGCAGGTTCATGTGATGGACTGGGCTGTGTTCACGACTCTCTGAAGTTTCTTGCGGTCTTGGGCTAAGCAGTTGCCATACCAGGCTGTGATACAGCCAGATAGGATGCTTTCTATGGTGCATCTGTAAAAGTTGGTAAGAGTTAATGTGGACATGCCGACTTTCCTTAGTTTCCTGAGGAAGTATATGCGTTGTTGTGCTTTCTTGGTGGTAGCGTTGACGTGGGTAGACCAGGACAGATCTTTGGTGATGTGCACACCTAGGAATTTGAAGCTGTTAACCATCTCCGCCACGGCCCCTTTAATGTTGACAGGGGTGTGTACAGTACTTTGCTTCCTGAAGTCAATGACCAGCTCTTTAGTTTTGCTGGCATTGAAGGATAGATTGTTGTCGTTGCACCACTCCACTAGGTTCTCAATCTCCCTCCTGTATTCTGACTCATCGTTATTCGAGATCCGGCCCACTATGATTGTGTCGTCAGCAAACTTGTAGATGAAGTTGGAACCAAATGTTGCCACGCAGTCGTGTGTGTACAGGGCAGACCCCGCAAATCACGTCCACATGTTTTGGGCTTGTCCGAAGCTAAAGGGGTTCTGGCAGAAGTTCAAAGACATAATGTCTGAGGTGTTGGGGGTAAATGTGGCCTTGAGTCCAGAAGTCGCGATATTTGTGGTGTTGAAAGATGCGTGAGTCCATGGGACGAGTTAACGAGTTAACCTAGGTGCAGGAGTAGGCCATTTTTCCCTTCGAGGCTGCTCCGCCATTCAATGAGATCATGGCTGATCTTTTGTGGACTCAGCTCCACTTTCCCGTCCAAGCACCATAACCCTTTATTCTTCAAAAATCTATCTATCTTTATCTTGAGAGAGGCCGACATTTTGGCCTTTGCCTCCCTGATAGCCCGGAGACAGATCTTACTTCGATGGAGGGTCACAGAGCGGCCAAAGCAGGGGCACAGGTGAGTGATCTGGCAGCATTCCTGAGGATGGAGAAGGTCAAGTTCATCTAGAGGGGGTCGGTTGATGGGTTCGCTCGGAGGTGGAAGCCGTTCATTGACTTCTTTAAAAAGGGTTGAGGAGTCAGGAAAAAGGGGAGGGGGAGTGGGGTTAAAATGGGGAAGGCAGGATGGGAGAAGGTGGCAATGGTGGGGAGCAGGGGGGGGCGGAGTGGGTGTTGGTTATTTATAACTTTGTACAATTTTGCTTCTGCTTCGGTTTGTTTTTTATGAAAATACCGAAATAAAATATTTTTTTTACAAAGCAGTTACAGTTGTGAATGATTTGATAATCCAACCAAGTTATGATTGGATAGGATTTGCTTCCAGTCACTAAATTAGTGAGAAAATAACTTAGGGTAGAAGTTTGTCTCGGACAGTGGAGCAAAATGGGCAGTATCGGACCTGTCATCCACTCGTAAGACACTGCACCTGATGTTCAATGCCAGTGGAATTAAATGTCAGGCACTGCATATAATGAGTTAATTTGATAACATCCTTCATTGCGCTATCACCGTGATGAACTTCTACCTCTCGCACTACGAAAATGTTGACAAGAAGCCCAGATTTCAGTTTAATTTCTCTTTGGAAGAAGATTCAACAAAGGAAAACTATTTCTGTTCCAACTTATTCCCCTATCCTCATCCAATCACCACCTGATTCATGGCCCACTTGAAGCTGTAGCCATTGACATTTCATAAAGTCACTTCGTGGGAGATGTCAAGCTGATCTCTGTCTTTGATGTCCAGTGTTAATGTATAAACAAAACCAAATAGAGCTTATTCATAAAGCTATTGGGGCAGTAGAAAAGAGATGAAGAATATGAAAAGCAGTGTCAACGTGACCATTGATGATTATTTCAGATAAAATCTCGAATTGTGAAATTTGAAAGCACTTACTTCGAAGTTTGAAGTGTTCTTTTCTTTTTTTTAATAAATATTTTATTGAAAATTTTTGGTCAACCAACACAGTACATTGTGCATCCTTTACACAATATTATAACAACACAAATAACAATGACCTATTTTATAAACAAAACAAAAAAATGAATAAATAATAAATAACAAAAATGAAAACTAACCCTAATTGGCAACTGCCTTATCACAAGTAACACTCTCCAAAAATATAATTTAACAGTCCAATATATATTTATCTGTCGCAATGACCTATACATATTATACAGTATATATTAACAACCCTGAGAGTCCTTCTGGTTCCTCCTCCCCCCCTCCCCCACCCCCCCCCCCACCCCCCCCGATCCTGGGCTGCTGCTGCTGCCTTCTTTTTTTCCATTCCATCTATCTTTCTGCGAGGTATTCGACGAACGGTTGCCACCGCCTGGTGAACCCTTGAGCCGACCCCCTTAGAACGAACTTAATCCGCTCTAGCTTTATAAACCCTGCCATGTCATTTATCCAGGTCTCCACCCCCGGGGGCTTGGCTTCTTTCCACATTAACAATATCCTGCGCCGGGCTACTAGGGACGCAAAGGCCAAAACATCGGCCTCTCTCGCCTCCTGCACTCCCGGCTCTTGTGCAACCCCAAATATAGCCAACCCCCAGCTTGGTTCGACCCGGACCCCCACTACTTTTGAAAGCACCTTTGTCACCCCCATCCAAAACCCCTGTAGTGCCGGGCATGACCAAAATATATGGGTATGATTCGCTGGGCTTCTCGAGCACCTCGCACACCTATCCTCCACCCCAAAAAATTTACAGAGCCGTGCTCCAGTCATATGCGCCCTGTGTAATACCTTAAACTGAATCAGGCTTAGCCTGGCACACGAGGACGACGAGTTTACCCTGCTTAGGGCATCTGCCCACAGCCCCTCCTCGATCTCCTCCCCCAGCTCTTCTTCCCATTTCCCTTTTAGTTCATCTACCATAGTCTCCCCTTCGTCCCTCATTTCCCTATATATATCTGACACCTTACCATCCCCCACCCATGTCTTTGAGATCACTCTGTCCTGCACCTCTTGTGTCGGGAGCTGCGGGAATTCCCTCACCTGTTGCCTCGGAAAAGCCCTCAGTTGCATATACCTGAATGCATTCCCTTGGGGCAACCCATATTTCTCAGTCAGCGCTCCCAGACTCGCGAACTTCCCATCCACAAACAGATCTTTCAGTTGCGTTATTCCTGCTCTTTGCCACATTCCATATCCCCCATCCATTCCCCCCGGGGCAAACCTATGGTTGTTTCTTATCGGGGACCCCCCCAAGGCTCCAGTCTTTCCCCTATGCCGTCTCCACTGTCCCCAAATCTTCAGTGTAGCCACCACCACCGGGCTTGTGGTGTAGTTCCTCGGTGAGAACGGCAATGGGGCTGTCACCATAGCCTGTAGGCTAGTCCCCCTACAGGACGCCCTCTCTAATCTCTTCCACGCCGCTCCCTCCTCCTCTCCCATCCACTTACTCACCATTGAAATATTAGCGGCCCAATAATACTCACTTAGGCTCGGTAGTGCCAGCCCCCCCCCCATCCCTGCTACGCTGTAAGAATCCCTTCCTCGCTCTCGGGGTCTTCCCGGCCCACACAAAACCCATGATGCTCTTTTCAATCCTTTTAAAAAAAGCCTTCGTGATCACCACCGGGAGGCACTGAAACACAAAAAGGAACCTCGGGAGGACCACCATCTTAACCGCCTGCACCCTCCCTACCAGTGACAGGGGTACCATATCCCATCTCTTAAAATCCTCCTCTATTTGTTCCACCAACCGCGTTAAATTTAACCTATGCAATGTGCCCCAATTCTTGGCTATCTGGATCCCCAGCTAACGAAAGTCCCCTGTTACCTTCCTCAACGGTAGGTCCTCTATTTCTCTACTCTGCTCCCCTGGATGCACCACAAACAACTCACTTTTCCCCATGTTCAATTTATACCCTGAAAAATCCCCAAACTCCCCAAGTATCCGCATTATTTCTGGCATCCCCTCCGCCGGGTCTGCCACGTATAGTGGCAAATCGTCCGCATACAAAGATACCCGGTGTTCTTCTCCTCCTCTAAGTACTCCCCTCCACTTCTTGGAACCCCTCAATGCTTTCGCCAGGGGCTCAATCGCCAGTGCAAACAATAATGGGGACAGAGGGCATCCCTGCCTTGTCCCTCTATGGAGCCGAAAATATGCAGAATCCCGTCCATTCGTGACCACGCTCGCCATCGGGGCCCTATACAACAGCTGCACCCATCTAACATACCCCTCTCCAAAACCAAATCTCCTCAACACCTCCCACAAATAATCCCACTCCACTCTATCAAATGCTTTCTCGGCATCCATCGCCACTACTATCTCCATTTCCCCCTCTGGTAGGGCCATCATCATTACCCCTAACAGCCTCCGTATATTCGTGTTCAGCTGTCTCCCCTTCACAAACCCAGTTTGGTCCTCGTGGACCACCCCCGGGACACATTCCTCTATTCTCATTGCCATTACCTTGGCCAGGATCTTGGCATCTACATTTAGGAGGGAAATAGGTCTATAGGACCCGCATTGTAGCGGGTCCTTTTCCTTCTTTAAGAGAAGCGATATCGTTGCTTCAGACATAGTCGGGGGCAGTTGTCCCCTTTCCTTTGCCTCATTAAAGGCCCTCGTCAATACCGGGGCGAGCAAGTCCACATATTTTCTATAGAATTCGACTGGGAATCCATCCGGTCCCGGGGCCTTTCCTGCCTGCATGCTCCTAATTCCTTTCACCACTTCTTCTACCTCGATCTGTGCTCCCAGTCCCACCCTTTCCTGCTCTTCCACCTTGGGAAATTCCCGCCGATCCAAGAAGCCCATCATTCTCTCCCTCCCATCCGGGGGTTGAGCTTCATATAATTTTTTATAAAATGTCTTGAACACTCCATTCACTCTCTCCGCTCCCCGCTCCATCTCTCCTTCCTCATCCCTCACTCCCCCTATTTCCCTCGCTGCTCCCCTTTTCCTCAATTGGTGTGCCAGCAACCTGCTCGCCTTCTCCCCATATTCGTACTGTACACCCTGTGCCTTCCTCCATTGTGCCTCTGCAGTGCCCGTAGTCAGCAAGTCAAATTCTACATGTAGCCTTTGCCTTTCCCTGTACAGTCCCTCCTCCGGTGCTTCCGCATATTGTCTGTCCACCCTCAAAAGTTCTTGCAGCAACCGCTCCCGTTCCTTACTCTCCTGCTTCCCTTTATGTGCCCTTATTGATATCAGCTCCCCTCTAACCACCGCCTTCAACGCCTCCAAGACCACTCCCACCTGGACCTCCCCATTATCATTGAGTTCCAAGTACTTTTCAATGCACCCCCTCACCCTTAGACACACACCCTCATCTGCCATTAGTCCCATGTCCATTCTCCAGGGTGGGCGCCCTCCTGTTTCCTCCCCTATCTCCAAGTCTACCCAGTGTGGAGCGTGATCCGAAATGGCTATAGCCGTATACTCCGTTCCCCTCACCTTCGGGATCAACGCCCTTCCCAACATAAAAAAGTCTATTCGCGAGTAGACTTTATGGACATAGGAGAAAAACGAGAACTCCTTACTCCTAGGTCTGCTAAATCTCCACGGGTCTACACCTCCCATCTGCTCCATAAAATCTTTAAGTACCTTGGCTGCTGCCGGCCTCCTTCCAGTCCTGGACTTCGACCTATCCAGCCCTGGTTCCAACACCGTATTAAAATCTCCCCCCATTATCAGCTTTCCCATCTCTAGGTCCGGAATGCGTCCTAGCATCCGCCTCATAAAATTGGCATCATCCCAGTTCGGGGCATATACGTTTACCAAAACCACCGTCTCCCCCTGTAGTTTGCCACTCACCATCACGTATCTGCCCCCGTTATCCGCCACTATAGTCTTTGCCTCGAACATTACCCGCTTCCCCACTAATATAGCCACCCCCCTGTTTTTCGCATCTAGCCCCGAATGGAACACCTGCCCCACCCATCGTTTGCGTAGCCTAACCTGGTCTATCAGTTTCAGGTGCGTTTCCTGTAACATAACCACATCTGCCTTAAGTTTCTTAAGGTGTGCGAGTACCCGTGCCCTCTTTATCGGCCCGTTCAGCCCTCTCACGTTCCACGTGATCAGCCGGGTTGGGGGGCTTCCTACCTCCCCCCCTTGTCGATTAGCCATCACCTTTTTCCAGCTCCTCACCCGGTTCCCACGCAGCTGTATCTCCCCCAGGCGGTGCCCCCCCGCCCATCCCCTCCCATACCAGCTCCCCCCTCTCCCCAGCAGCAGCAACCCAGTAATTCCCCCCTCCCACCCCCCCCCCCCGCTAGATCCCCCGCTAGCGTAATTACTCCCCCCATGTTGCTCCCAGAAGTCAGCAAACTCTGGCCGACCTCGGCTTCCCCCCGTGACCTCGGCTCGCGCCGTGCGACGCCCCCTCCTTCCTGCTTCTCTATTCCCGCCATGATTATCATAGCGCGGGAACCAAGCCCGCGCTTCTCCCTTGGCCCCACCCCCAATGGCCAACGCCCCATCTCCTCCACCTCCCCTCCTCCCCCCATCACCACCTGTGGAAGAGAGAAAAGTTACCACATCGCAGGATTAGTACATAAAACTCCTCTTTCCCCCCTTTTTAACCCCCCTCTTTGCCCCCCACATTCGCCCCACCACTTTGTTCAAACGTTCTTTTTAATAACCCGCTCATTCCAGTTTTTCTTCCACAATAAAAGTCCACGCTTCATCCGCCGTCTCAAAGTAGTGGTGCCTCCCTCGATATGTGACCCACAGTCTTGCCGGTTGCAGCATTCCAAATTTTATCTTCTTTTTATGAAGCACCGCCTTGGCCCGATTAAAGCTCGCCCTCCTTCTCGCCACCTCCGCACTCCAGTCTTGATAAACGCGGATCACCGCGTTCTCCCATTTACTGCTCCGAGTTTTCTTTGCCCATCTAAGGACCATTTCTCTATCCTTAAAACGGAGGAATCTCACCACTATGGCTCTGGGAATTTCTCCTGCTCTCGGCCCTCGCGCCATCACTCGGTATGCTCCCTCCACCTCCAACGGACCCGCCGGTGCCTCCGCTCCCATTAACGAGTGCAGCATCGTGCTCACATATGCCCCGACGTCCGCTCCCTCCACACCTTCAGGAAGACCAAGAATCCTCAGGTTGTTCCTCCTTGCGTTGTTCTCCAGTGCCTCCAACCTTTCCACACATCGTTTCTGATGTGCCTCATGCGTCTCCGTCTTCACCACCAGGCCCTGTCTGTCGTCCTCATTCTCGGCTGCCTTTGCCTTCACGACCCGAAGCTCCCGCTCCTGGGTCTTTTGTTCCTCCTTTAGCCCTTCGATCGCCTGTAGTATCGGGGCCAACAGCTCTTTCTTCATTTCCTTTTTGAGCTCTTCCACACAGCATTTCAAGAACTCTTGTTGTTCAGGGCCCCATGTTAAACTGCCACCTTCCGACGCCATCTTGGTTTTTGCTTGCCTTCCTTGCCGCTGTTCTAAAGGATCCACTGCAATCCGGCCACTTTCTCCTCCTTTTTTCATCCGTATCCAGGGGGGATTCCCTTCTGGTTTACCGCACAGTGTTTTTAGCCGTCAAAATTGCCGTTGGGGCTCCTATCAAGAGCCCAAAAGTCCGTTTCACCGGGAGCTGCCGAAACGTGCGACTCAGCTGGTCATCGCCGCACCCGGAAGTCTGAAGTGTTCTTTTCAACTAAGCTAAGTGCCAAATAGCAATAGTGCAAGTGTGACCAACACAACCTCTGTACACAGGTCTGCGTGGGCTTCCTCCGGATGCTCCATTTCCCTCCCACATGTCCCGAAAGACGTGCTTGTTAGGTGAATTGGACATTCTGAATTCTCCCTTAGTGTACCCAAACAGGCGCCGGAGTGTGGCAACTCTGGCTTTTCACAGTAACTTCATTGCAATGTTAACGTAAGCATACTTGTGACAATAATAAAGATTTATTATTAATAAAGATTATTATTGTGTTTTACTGGTGAATAAACTGCTGACTGATCATAGCATCATTGAAAAGTTACAGCACCGAAGGAGGCCTTTTGGCCCATCTTGTCCATGCCGCCCAGGGACACCCCGGTGCCCTTTCTAATCCCACCTTCCTGCACCTGGTCCATAGCCCTGTAGCTTACAGCACTTAAGGTGCAGGTTCAGGTACTTTTTAAATGATTTTAGGGTCTCTGCCTCCACCACCAACCCGGACGGTGAACTCCAGACACCCACTACCCTCGACGTAAAAATGTTCTTCCTCATGTTCCCTCTACTCCTTCTGTCTCTTATCTTGAATCTATGTCCCCTAGTTCTAAAATTCTCCACCAAGGGAATCAATTTTATCCTGTCCACTGTATCTATTCCTCTCATAATTTTGTACACCTAAATTAAGTCACCCTTTGGCCTTCTTTGTTCCAAGGAAAATAACCCCAATTTATTTAATCTCTCGCTCTTTCTTACACTTTCTCGCACTGGCAACATTCTTGTCAACCTCACCTACACTTTCTCCAGAGCAATTACGTCCTTCTTGTAATGTGATGATCAGAACTGCACACAATATTCCAGTTGTGCCCTCACTAGTGTCTTGTACAATTCCAACATTATATCCTTACTTTTATATTCTCTACCTCTGCCAATGAAAGAGAGAATTCCATATGCTTTCTCAACAACCTTGTCTACTTGAACTGCTGCCTTTAGAGATCTGTGTACTTGAACGCCAAGATCTCTCACTTCAGCACGGTAGCACAGTGGTTAGCACAATTGCTTCACAGCTCCAGGGTCCCAGGTTTGATTCCCGGCTTGGGTCACTGTCTGTACGGAGTCTGCACGTTCTCCCCGTATGTGCGTGGGTTTCCTCCGGGTGCTCCGGTTTCCTCCCACAGTCCAAAGATGTGCAGGTTAGGTGGATTGGCCATGCTAAATTGCCCTTAGTGTCCAAAATTGCCCATAATGTTGGGTGGGGTTACTGGGTTATGGGGATAGGGTGGGAGTGTGGGCTTGGGTAGGGTGCTCTTTCCAAGAGCCGGTGCAAACCCGATGGGCTGAATGACCTCCTTCTACACTATAAATTCTATGATTCTATGATTCATTTACCCCTATTAGTATATTCCTATTTATTGTTTACTCTCTATAACTGTTTGACCTCCCTAAATGCATGACCTCACATTTCTCTGCGTTAAATCCATCTGCCACTTTATCGCCCACTCCACCAATCCGTCTATACCATTCTGGAGATTGTAGCTACTCTCTACACTGTCCACCACTCGGCCAATCTTTGTGTTGCCTGCAAGTGTCCCAATCATGCTCCCCACATTAACGTCCAAATCATTAATATATAACATAAACACCGAGTCCCAACACCGTGCCCTGTGAAACACCACTTGAAACAACTTTCCAATTGCAGGGGAAGCCATTGACCATTACCCTTTGTTTCCTGTTACTAAGTCAACGTTTTATCCAGTTCGCCACATTGCCCTGTCTCCCATGGGCTTTCACTTTCTTGACCAATCTGCCACGTGGAACTGTACTACCATGGGCAGCATGGTGGCACCGTGGTTAGCACTGCTGCCTCACAGCATCAGGGAAGCAGGATCAATTCAGGCCTTGGTTGACTGTCTATGTGGAGTTTGTACATTCTTCCCGTGACTGTGTGGGTTTCCTCCGGTTTCCTCCCACAGTCCAAAGATGTGCGGATAAGTGGATTGTCCATGCTAAATTGCCCCTTAATGTCCAGAGTGTGCACATTAGGTGTTGGGGTTACAAGCATAGGGTGGGGTGGACGGGGGGGGGGGAGTATAAATGGCTGGAGTGCTCATTCGAAGGGTCGGTGCAGACATGATGTGCTAAATAGCCTCCTTCTGTACTGTAGGGATTCTAAGATTTTAAGTCTCATTGTAACAGTGATTATGACACGCAGGTTCCCCATATTAATGAAAAGTCTCTGATTGAAGTTTCATGTTTTTAAGAAAGCATTTTACGTTTTGAAG
Source organism: Scyliorhinus torazame (assembly GCF_047496885.1). Lineage (NCBI taxonomy): Eukaryota > Metazoa > Chordata > Chondrichthyes > Carcharhiniformes > Scyliorhinidae > Scyliorhinus > Scyliorhinus torazame. Next base: position 279,958,453 of record NC_092709.1, on the reverse strand, counting down.
CTAATTGAAATAACTTTGCTAATGTCATGGTTCCTTCAGGCTTTCCTCCATGTCAGTAAACTAGTCAAACATGACTTCTTGGTCAAGATGGCCCAGGTCACATACATTTCTAGGACTCCTGCCAATGTGTTCCTTACATGACTACTTGGCGAACAGAACCCCTAAGGGAACACTGAATGTGAACATCAGTCAAGATTATGTTTAATTTGAATTTGGCAGATTTATTTTTATGATCTGTATGCATGTGTTCCACATAACTTCAGGACCACATCTAAAGCTTAAGTCCATGTTCCTATTAATTTTCGTATCTCTCAAATTTTGCACTCGGTGTTATGATTAGGATTTATCTAATAGTAAAACCACAGACCCAAAATCGTACTTTTCCAAAACATTAGGCCCGCAAAATGCAAACAGGACAAACAAGCAAGTAAAAATGTAAACGCAAAAGGACTGAATTGGTTAGCTTCAAGGGCTGGATTGCCAGGTGTCATGGGCCACATGTAATCTGATGTCGGCAACCTGCCAACGATAATCTTAACTGGCCCCTAAATGGGCTTTTCATTATGTAAATTGGCTGACTGCCTCCACGGTACAGGCAGCCTGTCTGCTTCTTCTCCCACAGTTGGCAAAACCAGCCCAACCGTCTCCCACGGTGCCAAAATCCCTATGTTCATGGTTATAGATCCATGTTTTAGACTTAAATGTAGGGGCATGATTGAGAAGTTGACAAATGATACAAAAACTGATTATGTAATTAATAATGAGGGAAAACACTGTAAACTGCAAGAAAATGTCAACGGACTGGTTAGGTGGGCAGAAAGTGGCAGATGGTATGAGGTAATGCATTTGGGGTGGACAAACAAGTCAAGGAAATAGACGATAAATGGTAGAAACTGAGATGCATAGAGGAATAGAAGGTGCTTGGAGCGCATATCTGCAGATGCCTGCAGATGCAAGGTAAGTAGATGAGGTGGTTAAAAGGGAATATGGGATTACTTTTCTTTATTAGCCAAGGCATAAGTAGAAATGTATAAGGCACTCATAGGTCATAGCAATAGTACTTCATACAGTTCTAACCACCACATAAAGGAAGGGCATGATTGCACTCGTGAGGGTACAGAGGAAGTTTACAAGCATACCGTTGGGAATGGAACATTTTAGCTATGAGGAAAATTGGATAGGCTGGAATTCTTTTCTTTGCAATAGAGAAGGTTGCGAGAAGATTTAATTCAGGTGTACAAAATCATGAAGGGCCAAAATAGATTGCATGGCATGGACCTGGTTTCCTTGGCAGTCAGGTCAATAACCAGGGTTTAGAGATTTAAAAAGATAGGTAGAAGGATTAGAGTTGAGGAGAAATTCTTTCTCTTTGAGGACATTGGGGGTCTGGAACTTACTGCCTGAATGGGTGGTAGAGACAGAAATCCTCACCACATTTAAAAAGAAAACACTTGGGGCCTTGAGGTGCTGTACCGTACAGGGCTGCAGACCAAGAGCCGGAGAGTAAGATAGGCTGGGTAGCTCGGCTGGCACAGACATGACAGACTGAATAATCTGCTTCGATATCACAAATTTTTTAACGTTTCAATGTAAATCAGAAATTGAGGCCAACAGAGTTTTTAAAGAGTCTCTCTGTATTCGAGAGTAGTTCAACTCAGAAAACAGCTCGATGCAGTCTACCTGTAAACAAAGATGAGCTAGGACAGTGGCAACTCGTGTAACTTTTTAAAAAATTCGTAGCACTGCAGGACAAATGCAACTGGCATTTTCACCTATTTTCAAATAACAGATTTACAGTAGTAAACGCAGCATGTTGTATCATATAACTGAGCTGCACTGCTCCTCGGTGTTTGGCATAGTGTCCCAGAACACATTTTCATTACTGCCAACATCACAGTCAAATTATTAGTTTTTTCTGCGTTGAACCTCGTCATTTCCGTTGTAGCATCATAATTCCAGCAATTTAACAAACTGCTGTGCAGGTCAGAGATCCAGTTGTTTTACAGAAATCAATTTGAAACACAAATTATAAACAACTTGCCTTCTAGACATTTGATATTAATAGAGTATTTAAAACAAAGCAAACAAAGATACCCTATTTTGTGCTCTTTAAACTATCTGTGCAGAATCTAATTGCGCTCTCTCCGCTAATAGCTATTTAATTTACCATCTCCTTCCATTTTCACTTTTTCACTCTTCTCAATTTGCTGTGCTTGGTTTATCTTCTTTTTATCGTTATCTGCTTTCAGCTTTCTAGTTTTACTTTCATCCATTCTCTTTTTAATTTTGAGTTCTTGTTTCCAATTTTACTTTTGTTCCTCTGGATTGTTTCTCTGCCTTACATCTTCTCATTACGGTTCAGCGAGTAATTTTATGTGGCAGTTCTCCTGTGCATCTTCTGTAACTTCAATTGGAAAGCATTCGGAACGCCAGAAAATGGCCCAACCAATGTGCTGTAAAAAGAAAACTGCAGCTGTGAAGTGTTCACTGAAGTTAAAGTAAAGGTCTCTCAATGTCACCCTTCTTAGCCTTAATCACCCCCATTTACATTCCTTTTGTCTTTCTGTCCTTGACATCTTTGTCAATCTCCACATACCACTGGCGCCCTATCCAGCCCCACCGCTCCATGCACCCCCCGCGCCCCCCCCGCGCCCCCCGCCAACCCCGCCAACAACAGTATAAATCTGACTCTATTTCCAGTTCTCTCCAGCTCTGACAAAGAGTCATTCAGACTCAAAACATTTCAGGTCTCTCTACAGATGCTGCCAGACCTACTGAGATTGATCAATATTTTAAGTTTTTATTTCGGTTTCCATTTATATTTGTGTTGGTAATACTACCAGTCCAGTCCCCAATTTATATCAGGAAACCAGATGAGATCCCTACAGTTTCTCAATTTGTTAAACTGTGAGGACAGGATACTTTGCCCCAGGAGCGACCCTGCTGTCAAAAAAAATTGTTAAAATTAAAACAAACTTTATTATCAATACAGGAGTAACCACATTATCACCATAGAAAATAGCTTTTCAGTTAACAGTTAAAATAAAACTAAACACTTTAACTACTAACTTATACCTCCTCTACTCCAATTAAGCAAACAAATCCCAATGCAGGTCAAAGGTCTCTGGTAAATAAAGTTAGAAAACACAGGGATATTTGCTGTGCTATGGTGTAGAGATTCCCTTTCAGAAAAGTAGAGAAATATCTTTTCAGGCGCAAACTGCAAATCCTTCTGTCTTTGTCAGACTAAATAATCTTATAGCCAAAACTGCTTGCTACAGACCTGGCTCATCCCATTAATTATATCATCAGTATCCCACTGAGATGTCCCATGACCAACCTATTTGCGTCTAAATACAATGTCTCAAATTATCTACTCTCCAGGAAATCTCCAACAGTCATAACAAAGTTCCATTAGGCATCTCTCTGTAAACAAGTAAATAGTTAAAATTAATCATGGCCTCACCTTTTACTACCTCTTAATTGCAGCTTAAACAGACACAGGGTCTGGATAACTTAATCTACGTTCCTTAATAATATTATTTCACCAGATATATATACCTTAACCAAGGCTTTTAATAACATTATTTCAACAGACATATACAATCTATGTATAAATTTCCTACATTCATGACAGTAAACAGTAGAGATACGGAATAGTTTGAAGTGGGATTAATTTAATGTTTCTGTGCCTGGAAGGGTGTAGCCACTTAAAATGGCCAACTCCCGATTCAAAATGGTGAACGGCAAAGGCTGCCAACAAGACAAAAACGAGCAGCTGCAGGTTGGCTGTGTATTTACCTCTGGAAAGGTCAGACACTATCGATACCAGCAACCATCAGCATAACAAAACACCAGCCATCTGCATACTAATGAGCAATCCCCAGAAACAATAAGCAACATTTAGACACACAAAGCAAAACCAGACTCTTCGGCGCCGGCAGGAGCCTACACAAAAGGAGGTTGATGGTTGATGGGAAATGTTCAGAATGGAGTTCAGTTACAAGTGGCGTACCACAAGGATCTGTGCTGGGGCCGTTGCTGTTTGTCATTTTTATCAATGACCTAGAGGAAGGCGCAGAAGGGTGGGTGAGTAAATTTGCAGACGACACTAAAGTCGGTGGTGTTGTCGACAGTGTGGAAGGATGTAGCAGGTTACAGAGGGACATAGATAAGCTGCAGAGCTGGGCTGAGAGGTGGCAAATGGAGTTTAATGTAGAGAAGTGTGAGGTGATTCACTTTGGAAGGAATAACAGGAATGCGGAATATTTGGCGAATGGTAAAGTTCTTGGAAGTGTGGATGAGCAGAGGGATCTAGGCGTCCATGTACATAGATCCCTGAAAGTTGCCACCCAGGTTGATAGGGTTGTGAAGAAGGCCTATGGTGTGTTGGCCTTTATTGGTAGAGGGATTGAGTTCCGGAGTCAGGAGGTCATGTTGCAGCTGTACAAAACTCTGGTACGGCCGCATTTGGAGTATTGCGTACAGTTCTGGTCACCGCATTATAGGAAGGACGTGGAGGCTTTGGAGCGGGTGCAGAGGAGATTTACCAGGATGTTGCCTGGTATGGAGGGAAAATCTTATGAGGAAAGGCTGATGGACTTGAGGTTGTTTTCGTTGGAGAGAAGAAGGTTAAGAGGAGACTGAATAGAGGCATACAAAATGATCAGGGGGTTAGATAGGGTGGACAGTGAGAGCCTTCTCCCACGGATGGAAATGGCTGGCACGAGGGGACATAGCTTTAAACTGAGGGGTAATAGATATAGGACAGAGGTCAGAGGTAGGTTCTTTACGCAAAGAGTGGTGAGGCCGTGGAATGCCCTACCTGCAACAGTAGTGAACTCGCCAACATTGAGGGCATTTAAAAGTTTATTGGATAAGCATATGGATGATAATGGCATAGTGTAGGTTAGATGGCTTTTGTTTCGGTGCAACATCGTGGGCCGAAGGGCCTGTACTGCGCTGTATCGTTCTATGTTCTATGTTCTTCTGCAGCTCTTCACTCTTCAGCAGCTCCTCTTCAGCTATTCTTCCTGCCCGGGTCACCCAGCAACAACGAACCAACATTGACCGTGACCGGAGTAGTGAAGATCGAACCCATAAGTCTTAATTCAACGCTCGCTACGAGATAGGCGCTCCTAGCTACCAATCTGTACCAACTTCGAATCCCACAGGCTCAGAACCCAAACGAAAGGCCATTTGTTTCCCTGATCTGGTGGGACAGTTCCAAGTTAGATACAGGCCTGTTAGTTTAGAAGTAGTTTAGACGTAGAATTTGTGCACGAGTAGCGATTACTGTGTATAATAAATGTACTTTGATTTAAACCTTACTAATCGGTGTATTGGATTATTGATCATTACTCGGACTTGAACCACGTGGCGGTATCATAAAGATACCTGGCGACTCAAGAGCAAAGGTAATAAAACAGAGCAATTGAACTAAGGCAAAGTTAGCAACATTATTTGGCGACTCTGGCAGGACCCAGTCTAGAAGTGGACAACCACTCCGGGAGAACCCAGAATTTGAATTAGAGATCCAATTAGAAACAGAAAACCACAAGTGTTCAAGCAGTTCTGATCAATACTCATAATTCGGAAGTGTGTGTATGCATGCGTAACTAACAGGGCGATAAGGTAAAACTGATAGATTTTTTGTTGCGACAAAACTGTCGGAAGTTTGTATTTCGGAAAGTAGCGAAAGCCGTACCCGTATTTACAGCACCGCCTTAATACCCCTGTCCCAAATTTGAAGAGCAGCATTCGGATAGGAAAGATGGCAATGCAGCGCCTACTAAACCCAGAGGAATTTGCGGTCGCAGCGACCAGCAGCAGTAGAGTGGGACAATGTCCCATTTGGGAGGAAGAAATCAGGAAATATCTTAAAGGGAAAGGATGGCCCCTTTGGAATGAATTCTGTGACAACGAGGAATCAAGCCCCGGGAGTATAGGACATACTTGGTGGGAGAACCTGAGTGAGATTCACCAAAAGAGCTGAGGGAAAGCTCGCAAGCCAATGGCAATTGTGTCCTGCTTGGCACAATTGCGAGGCACAGAGGAGGTTGTTAGGACACTCCGGAAAGAAGTTGAGGGCATACATCGAATGAGTAAGGTCGATGTAAGCGAGGTAGAAAAGGAGAATTTGGAATTGAGAAGGAAGTTGGCAGCAAAAGTTGGAGAGGTGGATGACGCCAAAAGGGCACACCAGTCTTGTCTGGCACATTTAAGCAGCTTCCAGTCTCAATACGAAAAGGCCTATCAGGACACGCAACGTGCAGTCCTGGTACGTGAGGAAACGGAAAAACAGGTAGAAGGATGACAGAGACAGTGTAGTGATCTCAAGGCAGCATTAAGAGCGCTCCATGCTGCCACCACAGAACAAAGACAAAGCACGCTAGATCACGCAAAGTGCCGGAAGCAGATTGCAGAGCTGCAATCGCTGCTTTCAGTGCAGAAAGGTTTCCAGGAAACCTTCGGAGAAAAATTAGATCAGGAAGACGGCCCTGTTTGGGAAGAATTGAACGAAACAGCGCAGAGATACATTCAGGGAACATGTGCCACAAAAGCCACAAAAGAGAAAAGCGCCCCAACCCCCCACACAGCAGATAGTTCAAGCTCCAATGAACCCAGTAACCACCCACCGCACAGCCACATCAGACGATGCAGAATTTCAGTACTCCACCCCCTTAACAGTGACCCAATTACAGGACACGTGTGATAAGATGACACCGTTCCTCCCCACCTCAGACCCCCACCATTTCTTTGCCACAGTTAAGCATCAGGCGACCATGTACGGCCTGGATGAGCGAGAGCATGTAAAGCTCACAGTTTTAAGTTTAGACCCTTCAGTAGTAGCAGCCCTTCCCGGCCCACAGAATGTAGGAGGAGGCACCCTTGCAGAAATGCAGACCGCGATCCTGGATGTGATCGGGTATAACCGGGGTGACCCCGTCGATGGCCTCAACAAATGTAGGCAAAAGAAATCCGAGCACCCCACAGCGTTTGCTCGATGCCTGTGGATCCACTTTGCTGCAGTCTTTGGAGACTTAGACCGCGCCCATTTGTCCCCAGACAACATGGCCAAATGGACACGCACCCTTATCTCCCATGACACAGAAACAGGACAGAAAGCCTGCACGAGTTATGATCCCTCAGAGGAGGCCCATAACAAGAAGTGGGTAGTGAAAAGATTGTCCCGCGCTTGCGAGCAATCTGTACAGAGCAAACCCGCTGTTAAGAATACTGAGGAAAAGCAGGCCGCCACAGATATACAGGCAGTTACAACTCACCACAACCCCGCATGGGTGAATGAGGGAAAGAACAGCCCCCCACCCAAGTCACAGGAGTGTTACAACTGCGGACCGTTGGGACACTTCGCAAGAGAATGCAATGCCCCTAGAAAGCCACAGAGAGGCCAGCAGACGGGCACTCTGAGTAAGAAAAAGTCAGAGCCCATTCATAGCGTTAGCGCCCGTTCAGATCAGACGGCCTTGACCGGAACGGACTGACGGTGTACGGGCTCCCCCAGTTGGGTCTGCGACACCCTTTGGGATAGGTCCGGACGACCGGTTATTGCAGCGAAAATCCGGGGACAGCCCATCGAATTCTATGGGACACAGGAGGGTCCCGCACCACAATAAATTCCTCCACCATGTTTCAAAAAGATACGTGGCCCACTACAGCCACCATCACCCTCAGCGGCTTTACAGGCCACTCACAGCAGGGACACATCACAGCCCCTGTACCCATTCAAATCGGCAACATCACCACCAAGCACCCCGTGGTTTTAGTTGACCTGCCCCACACAGCAGAACACATTCTGGGAATCAATTTCATGAATTCCCATAATCTTTCATTCGATCCAGTCAACCAGTGGGTGTGGAAGATGGCAAAATCCGCAAGAGCCCCAGCAACGCTCAACATAGGAGAGTACGCGAACAAAATTAGGGCAGTAGGCGAATTTTGGTTCAACCCGACCACGCTTAGTACGGACAAGCAGGTTAGGGCAGTTCTGCAAAAGAACAGGGCAGCATTCGCGACTCACAAGCACGACTGTGGACGGATGACTGGCTCCGTACAAATAACAGGACCTGACCCTAGACACCCAAAACAGTATGGATCTCCCCAAGAGGCAGAGGGAGAAATCTCAAAGGTAATAGAAAGCTTATTAGAGCAGGGCGTACTTAGATCAGTAGCCTCCACTAATAATGCCCCGATTTAGCCAATGAGAAAGCCCGATGGATCATGGCGACTGACCATCGATTGCAGGGAACTCAACAAAGTCACCCCCGCAGCAGCCCCCACAGTAGCAACAAGTCCCGAGACCAAGCTCAAGCGGGGACTCAATTCCCGATTCTTTACGGTTTTGGACGTCAGTAATGGATTCTGGTCCATTCCATTGGCAAAGGCATGCCAGTACAAATTTGCCTTTACCTTTAAAGCACAGCAGTACACGTGGACATGCCTGCCACAAGGCTTCCACAATTCCCCCCCATTTTCCACCAACAGCTGGCAAATGGTTTAGCCAAATTCTCTCGCCCCGAATGTCTGGTTCAGTACGTAGATGACCTACTACTGCAGACAGACACTAAGGAAGAGCACATTGAGCTTCTGTCCGAACTCCTGGAACTCTTACACTCAATCGGTTGTAAAGTCAACCCCAAAAAGGCCCAGATTTTGGAAGAAAAGGTGATATATTTGGGAACAATTATCACACATGGTAAACGCGAGATCGAGCATAAAAGGATTGACTCGATTGCTAAATTGCCCCTTCCCTAGAACGTTTCAGCCCTCCGGTCATTTTTAGGACTGGTTGGCTACTGCCGAAACCACATTGACGGTTTCGCCAGCAAGGCAGCACCCCTCTCAGACCACCTAAAGAAAGGGGCCCCCTGGGAATGGCTTCCGCAGCATACGGATGCTGTGGACTCTTTAAACAGGCACTCATAGCAGCCCCCGCACTACAAGTTCCAGACCCGCTTTCCCCTTACGCCATAGAGGTAGCGACCACAGACCGCACCCCTTTAGCCGTGCTCCTCCAGGAACGGCACGACCAGTTAAGGCCCGTAGCTTACGCCTCCAGAATTTTAGATGCTGTGGAGCAGGGATTTTCAGCCTGTGGGAGGCACCTGCTCGCAGTATTTTGGGCAGTGCAGTATTTTTCATATATTACCGGACTGAACCCTATCACAATTCTCACCGGACACACCCCCACCCAACTTTTACTAGACGGACGACTCAAGGACGGTACAGTAAGCCAGATTAGAGCAGCTAACCCTTCTCTTGCAGGGACGGGACATCACTGTTAAAAGGACAAAGACGCACACCTTTTTAGCCGACAACTTACAGTACCCCGGAACCCCCCATGAATGCGAAATTATCTCGCCACACCACAACACAGGCCCCTTTATCGCCAAAACACCCCCCAGACAGATAGGTAGTTCAACCCAGAGCCCCCAGTACACAGACACGTGTGAGCCCATAAAGATCTATGTGGATGGATCTTCCACAGTCTTGGATGGGAAGCGCGTAAGAGGTTCCGGGATATATGTTGAGGATGCGCAGGGACGTGCCCTTGAGGAAATATCGTTAAAACTTCCAGGCCTCTTAGGCGCACAGGCAGCAGAGCTCGCGGCCATCACGTATATAGTGGACAGCCAGATTCCTTCCCCAGCCCAGCAGACATATACTCGGACAGCCTCTATGTCTGCAACAGCCTCACGGAATTTCTGCCCCTGTGGAAAGCAAGAGGATTTGTTTCCGCAGACGGGAAACCCCTCCCCTCAGCCCCATTGCTCCGCCATATTTTAGAGAGAGCACAGAACAGGACTTTTGGGATAATCAAAGTCCGCAGTCACCATCGTTCCTCCCCCCCTGGAAATGTGAAAGCCGACGCACTGGCTAAGGCAGGTTCCAGGCATGGATATTTTTGGACACCCCCTGAACGCGCACCAGTGAGTGCAGTTCAGGTCTCACAGACAAAGATCGAGGATCTAGTAGAGGCCCAGAAGCAGGACAGCAATCTCAAGGAGATTGTAAAAGGAAAATATCCAGCACCCTATGAGAGGTTCAAAAATGCACTGACCACACATGACGGTGTGGTGTTAAAAGACACCCTTTATGTGGTTCCTGAACAGGACAGGAATCAACTGATTTGTTTGTTCCATGACGGTCATGGACATCAGGGAATCGATCCCACTACAGCCCATCTCAAGCAGCTTTGTCGGTGGCTGAATTTAAAGGAAGATGTAAACCATTACATTGAGAATTGTCTTATCTGTGACCAGAATAATCCGGACAGATATGCCAAAAAGGCTCAACTCAGCCACCACCTGACCCGTTAATGGCCCCTGGACTAACCTCCAGATCGATTTTATAGGACCTTTGCCCCCTTGCAGGAATGGCTATAAATATGTACTTGTGGTAATTGACTCATTTACGAAATGGGTGGAAGCATTCCCAGTCCGCACAAACACTGCAAAAACCACAGTCAAGATTTTGACCCACCACATCTTTATAAGATGGGGACTCCCCCGTAGCATTGAATCAGACCAAGGCTCCCATTTTATGGGACGTGTTATGCAGAACGTCCTCACAATATTTGGCATCACCCAAAAATTCCACATTGCATACCACCCACAGTCGAGTGGTATCGTGGAGCGCATGAATCGGACCCTAAAATCCACCCTCAGAAAAATGGTCCAGCAGAACAACACCACTTGGGACTCAGTCCTCCCCTTTGCGCTGATGTTTTTGCGTAACACAATTTCTACTTCCACAGGTTACACCCCACACACTCTCATGACCGGACGCCCCATGAAAGGCACAGAACTTTTATTAGGTTTAGACTTGACCAGCCCCGAAGTGACGGCCCTCACACACGAGAAAGCAGTGGAGCAATTAGTTGCAAATGTTAAAATCGCTCAGCTAGCAACCGCAGTAAAATTGGGCACCAGAAAGAAACAGAGCAAGGCTTGTTTCGACAAGACAGTGCATGCGACTGAGTACAGTATAGGACAGCAAGTTATGCTCTCTGTATATAACCCCAGCACATTCCTGTCACCAAAATACTCGGGTCCATACTCCATTGCGGACAAAGTAAGCCCTTCCATATATAAAATAAAGTACCCCAACGGTAAGACTGCGTGGTTCCATATAAACCAGCTGAAGGCATATGGAATACAGTCAAACCACGCACACCACGTCATGCTCGACGCAGCACACCACGCCCCGCCCACAGCCAACGTAACCCTCCCATCCCCCAACACATCCAGCCCAGCCACGGACCCGACCTCGACTCCACCCCCGAAATATACACTCCGCCCCGGAATGCCCACAGACTGCAGCAGCAGAGACAGCGACTGTGACTCGGACGATAGCCACAGCATGCCTCCTACTATCCCCATGTAACAGGACCAACACCCAGCGATTCCGACTACGATCCCAGTGATCCCTTCATGATCACTTTCCTGAACAAACCCCACCACTGACCACCGAACCACACTGACGACCCCGATTCTGTCCCCACACAACTAGACACCAACTATTGGCACCGAGATAACTCGTTCCGACTCGTCCGCAACGGCGAGAGCGACCCCACCTCACACCATGCAGCCCTTTCAGCCCTGATACACTCAAGAGTTTGGCACCCGGGAGAAGGTGATGACCTTGGGTCTGACTCCCAAACCAAGAACCCCTTTGCGACCCTGTTCGCAACCGAGAACTGAGGTGTCCAGATGATGTTTTAAAAGGAACCGCTTGGGAGAAGTGGTGTCCTTTCTGATGGAACCTGCAACATGTTTTATGTTGTTTGTAAGTTTGTTAAATGTTGTATGTCCGATAGGAAAAAAAAATGTTCACGGCCCCACGCCTTTTCGGCCGAAACCTCTGAGGACTTGCCCACAGAGACTCACTATTTCCAGACACTAGTTCAGAGGAACTAGCTTGTCTGCAGAGACTTGTTCAGATGCCCGTTCGTAACTGCCCTTCTGGTTCGAAGGAAAGAACCACTACGGCAGCCCCAACACGATGACTACATTTCTTGCCCGTTCATGTCGGTTGCTCAGGCAGTGGAGAAACGGCTTGGGACCCGCCCTGCCTGGTCATGAAATTTACTGGGATACAGATGATGTAATTAATGGGAAGAGCCATGTCTGCTGTAGGTTTATAGTCTGTTGAAGAAATTTACAGTAAGAAGTCTTACAACACCAGGTTAAAGTCCAACAGGTTTGTTTCGATGTCACTAGCTTTCGGAGCGCTGCTCCTTCCTCAGGTGAATGAAGAGGTATGTTCCAGAAACATATAGAAAGACACATGCAAAGATGCCAGACAATGCTTGGAATACGAGCATTAGCAGGTGATTAAACCTTTACAGGTCCAGAGATGGGGTAACCCCAGGTTAAAGAGGTGTGAATTGTGTCAAGCCAGGGCAGTTGGTAGGATTTTGCAGGCCAGATGGTGGGGGATGAATGTAATGCGACATGAATCCCAGGTCCCGGTTGAGGCCGCACTCATGTGTGCGGAACTTGGCTATAGGTTTCTGCTCGGCGATTCTGCGTTGTCGCGCGTCCTGAAGGCCGCCTTGGAGAACGCTTACCCGGAGATCAGAGGCTGAATGCCCTTGACTGCTGAAGTGTTCCCCGACTGGAAGGGAACATTCCTGCCTGGTGATTGTCGCGCGATGTCCGTTCATTCGTTGTCGCAGCGTCTGCATGGTCTCGCCAATGTACCACGCTTCGGGACATCCTTTCCTGCAGCGTATGAGGTATACAACGTTGGCCGAGTCGCACGAGTATGTACTGCGTGCCTGGTGGGTGGTGTTCTCACGTGTAATGGTGGTATCCATGTCGATGATCTGGCACGTCTTGCAGAGATTGCCATTTCTTTGATGTTAATGTGATTAATTCTCTGTTTATCTTAAGGTTTGCTTTAACGTAAAAAATACATCTTGGTCAATATCATTACTCCAAGTGGTGAAGCACCGTTTTCTCACAGTTTTCCAACTGAAAAATTGTTTGGTGTCCTTGTGCATTATTCTAACAAAAGTTGGGGTCGGGTCCAGTATCCGAACACAAAGAAATCCTAATGAGGTCAGTGTGAAATCTTGCACTGGATTAGCTGTTAAAAGTAGAGCAGAAGCTTTGTTTATCACTGTAATTTAGAAAACCTGGTCTGGATTTCAGAATGCAAACTGCTTAAGGAAATCATTTTTTTAAAAATCAACAACAAAATGTAAAAGAAACCCAATAGAATTAAGCACAAAACAAAACAACCCTGTGCCCCCCTCCCCCCTATACATAAATAATAAATTAACACCCCAAATTAACACATAGCAAACATAGCAAATATATACAACCCCCCAGATCCCCCAGTATAGACAAACAAAAATAAAATAGAACCCCCCCCTCCCCGCTCTCCCCCAGGGCTGCTGCTGCTGACCATTGTCTACCTCTCTACCAGGAAGTCCAAGAACGGTTGCCACTGCCTGAAAATCCTTGCACCGATCCCCTTAAGGCAAATTTCACCCTCTCCAATTTAATAAACCCCGCCATATCGTTGATCCAGGATTCCACGCTTGGGGACCTTGCATCCTTCCACTGAAGAAGAATCCTTCGCCAGGCTACCAGGGATGCAAACGCCAGAATACCGGCCTCTTTCGCCTCCTGCACTCCCGGCTCCCCTGCAACCCCAAATATTGCTAGCCCCCAGCCCGGTTTGACCCTGGACCCGACCACCCTCGACACCGTCCTCGCTACGCCCTTCCAAAATTCCTCCAGCGCTGGGCATGCCTGGAACATATGGGTGTGGTTTGCTGGGCTCCCTGAGCACCTAACACACCTGTCGTCACCCCCAAAAAACTGGCTTATCCTTGTCCCGGTCATGTGTGCCCTGTGCAGCACCTTAAACTGTGTGAGGCTGAGCCTCGCACACGAAGAGGAAGAGTTCACCCTCCCAAGGGCATCTGCCCACGTCCCCTCCTCGATCTCCTCCCCCAACTCCTACTCCCATTTACCTTTTAGCTCCTCCACCGAGGCCACCTCCTCCTCCTGCATCACCTGGTATGTTGCCAAGATCTTCCCCTCTACAACCCACACCCCCGAGAGCACCCTGTCCTGTATCGTGCGTGGCAGCAGTAGCGGGAATTCCACCACTTGCCTCCATCTTACCTGTAGATACCTAAGATGTTCCCCAGGGGGAGCCCGTACTTCTCCTCTAGCTCACCCAGGCTCGCGAACTTCCCATCCACAAACAGGTCCCCCAACCTTCTTATCCCCGAAAGCCCTCCATCTATTCTCCCTGGGACAAACCGGTGGTTCCCCCGTATCGGGGTCCACACCGAGGCCCCCACATCCCCCCTGTGCCACCTCCATTGCCCCCAGAGTTTGAGGGTAGCCGCCACCATCGGGCTCGTGGTATACCTCCTTGGAGGGAGCGGCAGCGGCGCCGTTGCCAGCTCCTCCGGACTTGTACCCTCACAAGATGCCGTCTCCAGCCTCTTCCATGCAGCCCCCTCCCTCTCCATCACCCACTTGCACACCATCCCCACATTGGCGACCCAGTAGTACCCACAGAGGTTGGGCAGCTCCAGCCCCTCCCCATCCCTACTCTGCTCCAGGAACACCCTTCTCACCCTCGGAGTCGATCGCGCCCACAAAAACCCCGTTATGCCCCTGTTGACCCGCCTAAAGAAGGCCTTCGGGATAAGAATGGGGAGGCACTGGAACAGGAACAAAAGTCTTGGGAGCACTGTCATCTTGACTGTCTGCACGCTACCCGCCAGGGACAGCAGCAACGCGTCCTACCTCTTAAACTCCTCCTCCATTTGCTCCACCAGCCTCGTGAAATTAAGTCTATGCAGGGCTCCCCAGCTCCTGGCCACCTGGACCCCAAATACCTGAAACTCTTCTCCGCCCTTTTTAGTGGGAGCTCGCCAGTCCCCCTCTCCTGGTCCCCTGGGTGAACCACGAACAACTCGCTCTTCCCCATATTGAGCTTGTGCCCTGAGAAATCCCCGAACTCCCTGAGGATCCTCATTACCTCCGGCATTCCCCCCACCGGGTCCGCCACATATAGCAGCAAGTCGTCCACATAGAGCGACACCCTATGCTCCTCCCCACCCCGCACCAACCCCCTCCAGTTCCTCCACTCCCTCAGTGCCGTAGCCAGGCCTCGTCCCTCGATGCAACCAAAAGTACTCAGACCACCTCTTGTTCGTGGCCACACTTGACATCGGGACCTCGTACAACAGCCTAACCCAACTGACGATCCCCTCCCCAAACCCAAACCTCTTCAGCACCTCCCACACGTACCCCCACTCTACCCTATCGAAGGCCTTCTCAGCGTCCATCGCCACCACTATCTCCGCCTCCCCCTCCCTCGCCGGCATCATAATCACATTCAGGAGCCTCCGCACATTCGTGTTCAACTGCCTCCCCTTCACGAACCCCATCTGGTCTTCGTGGATAACCTGCGGCACCCAATCCTCAATTCTCGTGGCTAAGACCTTCGCCAGCACCTTGGCATCTACATTTAACAACGAAATCGGCCTGTAAGACCCACACTGCAGGGGATCCTTGTCCCGCTTCAGGATCAAGGAGATCAGTGCCTGGGACATCGTCGGGGGTAAAGCCCCCCCCTCCCTTGCCTCATTGAAGGTCCTAACCAGCAATGGGCCTAACAGGTCCACATATTTTTTGTAGAATTCGACCGGGAAACCATCCGGCCCCGGTGCCTTCCCTGCCTGCATGCTCCCTGTCCCTTTGGCCTGCTCCTCCAGCCTAATCGGGGCCCCTAATCCTGCCACCAGTCCCTCCTCCACCTTGGGGAACCTCAATTGGTCCAGAAAACGGCCCATCGCTCCCTCCTCCAGTGGGGGCTCAGACCGATACAGTTCCTCATAAAAGTCCCTGAAGACCCCATTGATGCCAACCCCACTCCGCACCACACTCCCTCCCCGATCCTTAACTCCCCCGATCTCCCAAGCTGCGTCCCGCTTCCGAAGCTGATGCGCCAGCATCCGGCTTGCCTTTTCCCCATATTCATAAACCGCCCCCTGGGCCTTCCTCCACTGCGCCTGCGCCTTCCTGGTGGTCAACAGGTCGAATTCGGCCTGGAGGCTACGCCTCTCCCTCAACAGTCCCTCCTCCGGCACCTCCGCGTACCTCCGGTCTACCCTCACCATCTCCCCCACCAGCCTCTCCCTCTCCCTGTGCTCTCTCCTCTCCTTGTGGGCCCTAATGGAGATCAGCTCTCCCCTAACCACCGCCTTCAGCGCCTCCCAGACCATCCCCACTCGGACCTCCCCGTTATCGTTGGCCTCCAGGTATCTCTCTATGCTTCCTCGGACCCGCTCGCTCACTTCCTCGTCCGCCAATAGCCCCACCTCCAAGCACCACAACGGGCACTGGTCACTCTCCTCCCCCAGCTCTAGGTCTACCCAATGCGGGGCGTGATCCAAAATGGCTATCGCCGAGTACTCGGTATCCTCTACTCTCGCTATCAGTGCCCTGCTCATAACAAACAAGTCGATC
The DNA here is from genome assembly GCF_047496885.1 of Scyliorhinus torazame. NCBI lineage: Eukaryota > Metazoa > Chordata > Chondrichthyes > Carcharhiniformes > Scyliorhinidae > Scyliorhinus > Scyliorhinus torazame. Next base: position 279,941,927 of record NC_092709.1, on the reverse strand, counting down.
CGGGAATAGGCCTTATGAACGTGCGAGAAGAATGAAAATTCCCTAGCCCCCGGCCTTGTAAATCTCCAAGGGTCCACCCCTCCCATCTGTTCCATAAACCCCCTCAGCACCATGGCCGCCGCCGGCTTCCTACCCGTCCTAGACCTGGAGCGATCCAGTGCCAGATCCAACACTGTGTTAAAGTCCCCCCCCATTAGCAGGCCCCCCACTTCCAAGTCCGGGATCCGACCCAACTTGTGCCGCATAAAACCCGCATCGTCCCAGTTCAGGGCATACACATTGACAAGCACCACCCTCTCTCCTTGCAGCTTACCACTTACCATTACGTACCTGCCACCATTGTCTGTCACAATGCACGACGCCTCGAACGACACCCTCGAACGATCCCACCAAGATCGCCACCCCCCCGATTTTTGGCATCCAGCCCCGAATGAAACACCTGACCTACCCACCCCTTCCTCAATCTTACCTGGTCTGCCACCTTCAGGTGTGTCTCCTGGAGCATGACCACATCCGCCTTCAGTCCCCTTACGTTCCAGGTTATCAGCCGGATCAGCGGGCTACTCACCCCCCTCCCCCACAGACTAGGCATAACCCCTCCTCGGCCAGCCACGCGCCCGCACCGCACGCCCGGCCCGTTCCCCACGGCGGCAGACCCCTGTCCCAACCCCCTCTACTCGCTCCAGCTCCCCCTTCACCATACCAGCAGTAACCCGGTTCCCCCCCACCCACCCCCCCACCTCCATTCCCCCCCACCCCCTCCCCCAGCTAGGACCCCTCCTAGCTGCTTTGCTCCCCCCATTGCACTCCCGCAAGTCAGCTGACTCCTGCTGACCCCGGCCACTCCCGCCTCTCCGTCGACTCCTCCCATTGTGAGACTTCCCCTCCGCCTCTATTACCCACCAGCAGGCTCTCCGCCTCCCCCTTCCATCCCATGCACGGGAAACAAAAACGCGCTTCCCCGCCCAGGCCCCGCCCCCTCCATCCTTTAGCACGGGAAAAACCCCGCGCTTTCCACCTGCCCGGCTCCGCCTCCTCTGGCGCAGCTCCTTTTACAGGCCCAGTCCCCTCAGCCCCAATTCGGGCCTCCCCCTCCCCCGTGGGGTCCCACCCCCCCTATTGGCCATCCACCACTTACTCCATTTACTTGCCCCCCTCCAAGAGCCCACCCGACAGACCCAACCAAAACAGTGCCCAACCCACCCTAACCACCACATAGAATCAAAAAGAAACAAGAACAAAGAACCCCCACTCAAAATGTAACACAACAACAACAATCCCTGACCATCCCCACGTCCGACCCCCCATCCCGATCCCCAATTTGTGTCCAGCTTCTCGGCCTGAACAAAGGCCCACGCCTCCTCCGGGGACTCAAAATAATGGTGACGGTCCTTGTAGGTGACCCACAGTCGCGCCGGCTGCAGCATGCCAAACTTCACCCCCTTCCTGTGCAGCACCGCCTTCGCCCGGTTGTACCCGGCCCTCTTCTTCGCCACCTCCACGCTCCAGTCCTGATATATTCGAATCTCCGCGTTCTCCCACCTGCTGCTCCTCTCTTTCTTGGCCCACCGGAGCACGCACTCCCGATAAGCGAACCGATGAAACCGCACCAGCACCGCCTGCAGCGGTTCGTTAACCTTGGGCCTCCTCGCCAGCACTCTATGGGCCCCTTCCAGCTCCAGGGGCCCCTGGAAGGACCCCGCTCCCACCAGCGAGTTTAACATGGTGACCACATACGCCCCCACGTCCGACCCCTCCAGCCCCTCCGGGAGGCCCAGGATCCGCAGATTCTTCCGCCTCGACCGATTCTCCATCTCCTCGAACCGTTCCTGCCATTTCTTGTGGAGCGCCTCGTGCGCCTCCACCTTTACCGCTAGGCCCAAGATCTCGTCCTCGTTATCTGAGATCTGCTGTCGGACCTCGCGGATCGCAAGGCCCTGGGCCATCTAGGTTTCCAGCAGCTTATCAATAGAAGCCTTCATCGGCTCCAGCAGGTCCGTTTTGAGCTCCCTGAAGCAGCGCTGGATAACCTCCTGCTGCTCCTGCGCCCACTGCATCCACGCTGTCTGGTCCCCGCCCGCCGCCATCTTGCTCTTCTTCCCTCGCACCTTCTTTGGGTTCACCACCACTTTATTAGTCGCCCCGCTCCTGGTCCAAGCCATACACTGTCGGGGGAATGTTGCAGTCTTCTTCCCACACCGGGAAATGCCGAGAAAATGCCATTGGGGGCCCCAAAAAGAGCCCAAAGGTCCGTTCCATGCGGGAGCTGCTGAACGTGCGACTTAGCTCTGCATAGCCGCAACCAGAAGTCCTTAAGGAAATCATTAAGAGACTTGCACGATATAACCACTAAGTGTGCAATGCCCGTACAGAATCTAACAGAAACAATGAACAGTTTGGTAATGCATGAAAAAAGTTGTAGTGTAGTGAGTAACTCAGTTACACATGGCAGTGTATGCAAAGTTCCAGAAAGGGGAATGTTTGGGTTTTGAAATGCAATCATTACTAATTGTCCAACCTGGCATAATCATGTGACCTCTGCCATAGGGAAGTGTCAGGGAAACATGTTACATTCAGTTTAATAACATCATTGCACTAGAAAGACTGTCATCTTTGAGTTTGTAACAATGCTCAATGCCTTGGCTCAGTGCCATTGATTTCTAAGGCTGTAGGTTCAAGTCCCAACACCAGAAACTTCAGTATATAATCTAATCTAACACTTTAATGCAGGACTGAGGGAGTGTTGAACTATTGGAGATACTGGGGGAATTTAGCAGGCCCATTAGCCCTGGTGCAAATCCCATCATGGCCACAAAATATTGCGAGAGGCCAAAATGGGGGAGAATTCTGCCCACAATGTTCCTGGGTCCTCCCCGATGATGTGATCAGGTTCATGCCCAGGAAGAGTGCAAACCTGGTTTGCATCAATTTGAATACATTATATGTATTCAAATACATATTTAGTGAGGTTAAAGTCGAATCTTCAGACCTCATTGAATCTTCCCACCAACCAGGGGTGATGTCACATTGGAGCAAATTACTACTGTTTTTTTTAAACGGGAACCAGGCACCATGAGCTCCAGGAGGGTGGAAGAGGCGAGCAACCCTCTCCGCCAAGTACCAGGGAGTCCAAGGAGACAGAGCCGTTGCCCAGCTCCAGAGGGGAGGTTCAAGTGTGTTGGAGGGTTTGAGGGTCTCAGGATGGGGGTCGCAGCTGCTGTGTGTAGCCCTGTAACCTGCTACCTGCGTCATTTAAACATTTTTTTGGAGCACTGTGTCTGTCTCCTGCCTGTGTTGTTAGTAAAGTTGAATGAATCCCAACTTAGTCAGCTGTTGGTGGCATGGGGCTCCTATGGGTGTGGTGCTCATGAGGTGGGTCCGGTGTGATGAGACTGAAGGTGGCAGCCCTAAGTCGCTGGGTGGATGAGACCCTGAAATAGAAGGCAACACAATGTCCAACCTAGAGGGAGGGTGTGCAATCATGAAAATTTCATGGCTGTTTAGGAGTCTTAAATGTAAAGGCCAGAGAGCAATGAAATTTTGGGATGATGCAGCCTTAGTAAGATGGGTGCCTATTAGTCTTGCCTATTCTAGATGTCGAAGGTAATTGTGTCCTCTAACATTCCTGAGCCTCTTTCTCATCAAACTAATTGGCCCTCATTAGTTTACCCTTAACAATGTCAGCTGCCGGACTTCCGGGTGCGGCGATGACCAGCTAAGTCGCACGTTTCGGCAGCTCCCGGTGAAACGGACTTTTGGGCTCTTGATAGGAGCCCCATCGGCAATTTTAACGGCAAATAACACTGTGCGGTAATCCAGAAGGGAATCCCCCCTGGACACGGATGGAAAAAAGAGAGGAAAGTAGCCGGATTGCAGTGGATCCTCAAGAGCAGCGGCCAGGAAGGCAGGCACAAAGCAAGATGGCGTCGGAAAGAGGCAGTTTAATATGGGGCCCTGACCAACAAGAGTTCCTGCGGCGTTGCGTAGATGAACTCAAAAAGGAGTTGAAGAAGGAGCTGTTGGCCCCGATATTACAAGCGATTGAGGGGCTAAAGGAGGAGCAAAAGACCCAGGAACAGGAGCTTCGGGTCGTGAAGGCAAAGGCTGCTGAGAATGAGGACGACATACAGGGCCTGGTGGTGAAAACGGAGATCCACGAGGCACAACACAAAAGATGTGTGGAAAGGCTGGAGGTGCTGGAGAACAATGCGAGGAGGAAGAACTTAAGGATTCTTAGTCTTCCCGAAGGTGCAGAAGGGGCGGACGTCGGGGCATATGTGAGCACGATGCTGCATTCGTTAATGGGATCAGAGGCCCCGACGGGTCCGCTGGAGGTGGAGGGAGCCTATCGGGTTATGGCGCGAAGACCGAGGGCTGGAGAAATTCCTCGAGCAATAGTTGTGAGATTTCTACGATACAAGGACAGAGAGATGGTCCTCAGATGGGCCAAGAAAACTTGGAACAGTAGGTGGGAGAATGCGGTGATCCGCGTATATCAAGATTGGAGTGCGGAGGTGGCGAGAAGGAGGGCGAGTTTTAATCGGGCCAAGGCGGTGTTGCACAAAAGGAAGGTCAAATTCGGAATGTTGCAACCGGCAAGACTGTGGGTCACACATCTAGGGAAACACCACTATTTCGAAACGGCAGACGAGGCGTGGACATTTATTGTCGAGGAGAAGCTGGAGTGAGCGGGCCAGAAAAAGAACGTTTGGGACAAAAGTGGGGGGGGTGAATTTGTGGGATGAAGGGGGGAAATGGGGGAATGTTAAACTTGCGACCCTGTAACTTCTCTCTCTTCCCCATGTCGTGGGGGAGGGGGTGAGGGAAGATGAGGAGCTGTGAGCGCCGGTCATTGAGGGCGGGGCCAAAGGAGGAAGTGCGGGCTTTGTTCCCGCGCTATGGTAATCATGGTGGGAACAGGGAAGCAGGAAGGAGGGGGCCTCACACAGTGTGAGCCAAGGTCACGGGGGGAAGCCGAGGTCGGCCAGAGTTTGCTGACTTCTGGGAGCACCATGGGGGGTGCAATTACGCTAGCTTGGGATCTAGCGGGGGGGGGGGGGTTAACTGGGTTGCTGCTGCTGGGGAGAAGGGGGAGCTGGTATGGGAGGGGGGGGTCGGGGCGGGGGGGGGCGCCGCCTGGGGGGGATACAGCTACGTGGGAACCGGGTGAGGAGCTGGATTGAAAAAGGAAATGGCTAGTCGTCAAGGGGGGGGGCGGTAAAGAACCCCGCAACCCGGTTGATCACGTGGAATGTGAGAGGGCTGAACGGGCCGATTAAGAGGGCATGGGTACTCGCACACCTAAAGAAACTTAAGGCAAATGTGGTTATGCTTCAGGAAACGCATCTGAAGCTGATAGACCAGGTTAGACTTCGCAAAGGATGGGTGGGGCAGGTGTTTCATTCGGGGCTAGATGCAAAAAACAGGGGGGTGGCCATACTAGTGGGGAAGCGGGTAATGTTTGAGGCAAAGACTATAGTGGCGGATAGTGGGGGCAGATACGTGATGGTGAGTGGCAAACTGCAAGGGGAGGCGGTGGTATTAGTGAACGTGTATGCCCCGAACTGGGATGATGCCAATTTTATGAGGCGTATGTTAGGATGAATCCCGGACCTAGAAGTGGGGAAGTTGGTAATGGGTGGAGACTTTAATACAGTGCTGGACCCAGGGCTGGACAGATCGAGGTCCAGGACCGGAAGGAGGCCAGCTAGGGTGCTTAAGGATTTTATGGTGCAGATGGGAGGAGTAGATCCCTGGAGATTTAGCAGACCTAGGAGTAAGGAGTTTTCGTTTTTCTCCTATGTACATAAAGTATTTTCATGAATAGATTTTTTTGTTTTGGGAAGGGCACTGATCCCAAAGGTGACGGGGACGGAGTACACGGCTATAGCCATCTCGGATCATGCTCCACACTGGGTGGACCTGGAGATAGGGGAAGAAAAACAACAGCTTCCACCCTGGAGAATGGACATGGGATTATTGGCAGATGAGGGGGTGTGTTTAAGGGTGAGGGGGTGTATTGAAAGGTACTTGGAAATTAATGATAATGGGGAGGTACAGGTGGGAGTGGTCTGGGAGGCACTGAAGGCAGTGGTTAGAGGGGAGCTGATATCTATTAGGGCACATAAAGGAAAGCAGGAGGGTAGGGAAAGGGAGTGGTTGTTGAAAGAACTGCTGAGGGTGGACAGACAATACGCGGAGGCACCGGAGGAGGGACTATACAGGGAAAGGCAAAGGCTACATGTAGAATTTGACTTGTTGACTACGGGTAAGGCAGAGGCACAATGGAGGAAGGCACAGGGTGCACAGTACGAATATGGGGAGAAGGCGAGTAGGTTGTTGGCCCACCAATTGAGGAAAAGGGGAGCAGCGAGGGAGATAGGGGGGGTGAGAGATGAGGAGGGAGAGATGGAGCGGGGAGCGGAGAGAGTGAATGGAGTGTTCAAGGCATTTTATGAAAGATTATATGAAGCGCAGCCCCCGGACGGGAAGGAGAGAATGATGTGCTTTCTGGATCAGCTGGAATTTCCTCAGGTGGAGGAACAGGAACGAGTGGGGCTGGGAGCACAGATTGAGACGGAGGAAGTAGTGAAAGGGATTGGAAGCATGCAGGCGGGGAAGGCCCCGGGACCAGACGGATTCCCAGTTGAATTCTATAAGAAATATTTGGACTTGCTGGCCCCGCTACTGATGAGAACCTTTAATGAGGCGAGGGAAAGGGGGCAGCTGCCCCCGACTATGTCAGAGGCAACGATATCGCTCCTCCTAAAGAAGGAAAAAGACCCGCTGCAATGCGGGTCATACAGGCCCATTTCCCTCCTGAATGTGGATGCTAAGATTCTGGCCAAGGTAATGGCAATGAGGATAGAGGATTGTGTCCCGGGTGTGGTCCATGAGGACCAAACTGGGTTTGTGAAGGGGAGACAGCTAAATACAAATATACGGAGGCTGCTAGGGGTAATGATGATGCCCCCACCAGAGGGGGAAGCGGAGATAGTGGTGGCGATGGATGCCGAGAAAGCATTTGATAGAGTGGAGTGGGATTATTTGTGGGAGGTGTTGAGGAGATTTGGCTTTGGGGACGGGTATATCAGGTGGGTACAGTTGCTGTATAGGGCCCCGATGGCGAGCGTGGTCACGAATGGACGGGGGTCTGACTATTTTCGGCTCCATAGAGGGACGAGGCAGGGATGTCCTCTGTCCCCGTTATTGTTTGCATTGGCGATTGAACCCCTGGCCATGGCACTGAGGGGTTCCAGGAAGTGCAGGGGAGTACTTAGGGGGGGGAGAAGAACACCGGGTATCTCTGTATGCGGATGATTTGTTGCTATATGTGGCGGACCCGGCGGAGGGGATGCCAGAGATAATGCGGATACTTGGGGAGTTTGGGGATTTTTCAGGGTATAAACTGAACATGGGGAAAAGTGAGCTATTTGTGATGCATCCGGGGGAGCAGAGCAGAGAGACAGAGGATTTACCGTTGAGGAAGGTAATAAGGGACTTCCGGTACCTGGGGATCCAGATAGCCAAGAATTGGGGTACATTACATAGGCTTAATTTAACACGGTTGGTGGAACAGGTGGAGGAGGATTTCAAGAGATGGGACATGGTGTCCCTGTCATTGGCAGGTAGGGTGCAGGCGGTTAAAATGGTGGACCTCCCGAGATTTCTTTTTGTGTTCCAGTGCCTCCCGGTGGTGATCACGAAGGCTTTTTTCAAAAGAATTGAGAAGAGCATTATGAGTTTTGTGTGGGCTGGGAAGACCCCGAGAGTGAGGCGGGGATTTTTGCAGCGTAGTAGGGACAGGGGGGGCTGGCATTGCCGAGCCTAAGTGAGTACTACTGGGCCGCCAATGTTTCAATGGTGTGTAAGTGGATGGGAGAAGGGGAGGGAGCGGCGTGGAAGAGATTGGAGAGGGCGTCCTGCAGGGGGACTAGCCTGCAAGCAATGGTGACGGCGCCGTTGCCGTTCTCACCAAAGAAATACACCACAAGCCCGGTGGTGGTGGCTACATTGAAAATTTGGGGGCAGTGGAGACGGCATAGGGGAGGGACGGGAGCTTCGGTGCGGTCCCCGATAAGAAACAATCATAGGTTCGTTCCGGGGAGAATGGATGGGGGATTTGGAGCATGGCAAAGAGCTGGGTAGTATTTGTAGATGGGACGTTTGCTAGTCTGGGAGCGCTGACGGAGAAATATGGGTTGCCCCAAGGGAATGCATTTCGGTATATGCAACTGAGGGCTTTTGCGAGGCAACAGGTGAGGGAATTCTCGCAGCTCCCGACGCAGGAAGTTCAGGATAGAGTGATCTCAGAGACATGTGTGGGGGACGGTAAGGTGGCGGACATATACAGGGAGATGAGGGACGAGGGGGAGATCATGGTAGATGAGCTGAAAGGGAAATGGGAAGAAGAACTGGGGGAGGAGATTGAGGAGGGGCTGTGGGCTGATGCCCTATGTAGGGTAAACTCATCGTCCTCGTGTGCCAGGCTAAGCCTGATGCAATTTAAGGTGCTACACAGGGCGCATATGACTGGAGCACGGCTTAGTAAATTTTTGGGGGTAGAGGATAGGTGTGCGAGATGCTCGAGAGGCCCAGCGAATTACACCCACATGTTCTGGTCATGCCCGGCACTACAGGGGTTCTGGGTGGGGGTGGCAAAGGTGCTTTCGAAGGTGGTGGGGGTCCGGATTGAACCAAGCTGGGGGTTGGCTATATTTGGGGTTGCAGACGAGCCGGGAGTGCAGGAGGCAAGAGAGGCTGACGTGTTGGCCTTTGCGTCCCTTGTAGCCCGGCGCAGGATATTGTTAATGTGGAAGGAAGCCAAACCCCCGGGTGTGGAGACCTGGATAAACGACATGGCAGGGTTCATAAAGTTGGAACGGATTAAGTTCGTGTTAAGGGGTTCGGCTCAGGGGTTCACCAGACGGTGGCAACCGTTCGTCGACTACCTCACAGAAAGATAGAGGGAATGGAAAAGAAGTAGATAACAGCAGCAACCCCGGGGGGTAGGGGGGGGGGGGTGGGGGGAGGAATCGGACGGACTCTCAGGGATGTTATTGTATATGTATAGGTATTTGGTATATGTAATTGTATATTGGATTGTATTTTTGGAGAGTATTTATTTTGGACAAGGCAGTTGCCATTTAGTTTTGTTTTTTGTTTTTGTTTATATATTACTTATTTATCTGTTTAAAACTGGCCACGGTTATTTATATTGCTTTATTGTTGTGTAAAAGAAACACTACGTATTGTTATGTTTGGCCAAAAAACTTGAATAAAATATATATTTTTAAAAAAAACAATGTCAGCTGCCCAGGAGACTACAAAATAGTTAAAAGTCAAGGAGACATCTATGGAGGAGTCCTCCTCCTTAATCTTGGGGAGCTAGGGTGGAGGATGTTGCACACAGCAGTCTCATGCAACCATCATTTGCACTTGTTCATGGACTCCCAAGCTGTTTGCCTTTTAGCGGCCTCATTGAGTCCATGGACCATGCCTACGTTAAATGTTTTAGGCTACACTTGTAGCCCCCTGGGTTGGCCACTTCCCGACTTTAAAATGTAGATCCGCTAAGAATGCAGGGAAATTCAGTCAAACGCAGGAAAAACAAGCAGGTGCAAAGTTTCCTGTAATCAGAACTTGCAGGAACCCAGACAGCACTGAAACTAACAACCGTCTACATATTAATGAGCGATCCCCGGGAACAATTGGAAACAGTTGAGGTAAACAAGGCCAAGCCAGACTCCTCGGCGCCAGCAGGAGCCAAGACAAAGGAAGGCGAACGGACACTTAGGAACCGCCCAGCGATCAGGGAACAGCTCCAGTATTGGAGAAATCGATCCAAGTGATCAGAACTTAGTCCAATCACTTGGAACCAGGTACGGGGTCCGCCCAAAAGGGAGCGAAGCCCCTGGGGACTATAAAATAGAGTCCCCAAGTTCAATTTGTCCTTCTTGGCAGGGCCTCTCAGCAGCTTGAAACAACCCTTGACCGTGACCTGCCTAGCAGCTGCACCAACTAAGTAAGTCTCCAGTCAACGCACGCTACGAGATAGGCGCTCCTAGCTACCAGTCTATACCAGCTTTGAAGCCTGCAGACTCAGAATCGAACGAAAGGCCATTTGTTCCTCTGACCTGGTGGGACAGTTCCAAAGCTAAGTATAGGCCTCTTAGTGTTAGAGATAGTCTAGTAAGTAGAGTTTTATACATGAGTAGTGATTGACTGTGTATAATAAATGTGTTTTGATTTGAAACTTACTAACTGGTGTATTGAGTTATTGATCAGTACTTGAACTTGAACCTTGTGGTGGTATCATAAAGATATCTGGTGACTCTAGTGCAAAGGTTATAAAACAGAGCAAATTAAGTAAAGACACAACGAGCAACACACTCCCTTTTAAGTTTCTTAAATCAAATCTTTTATTGAAGTTTTGTTGCATTTCAGTCTCACACTCCTGATCTATGGGCACCCGGTTTGGAGAGGGGCGGGGGTGTGAACCTGCTCCTGGTCCAGGCAGGTCCAGGCAGCGGGCAATCAAGGGGGTCGTCCGACCTGATGGTCTGTCCCTCTTCCACGACTTCATTCACGGCCCTGGGGAGGGAGCATGCAGTGTCCACGGGCATCATTGAGGCTTTCTGTGCCCGCTGGTCACTGCTGGGTCTGGGGTGCTTTGTAGGCCCTTTTAATCACCTTTTGATTTGATGTTTTTAAGTTTCAGTTGCTCTTTGTGTTTGTTCAGGGCAGTGTCCCTTAAAGGGCAGCTCCTTTTCATTTGTCCCTCAATTTGTTTAACTTGGTATAATCAGTTGGAACTGAAAATAGTTCAAGGTCAAGAAGAGGGGTGGTAATTCCTAGAACATAGAATTTACAGTGCAGAAGGAGGGCATTCGGCCCATCGAGTCTGCACCGGCTCTTGGAAAGAACATCCCACTTAAGCCCCACACCTCCACCCTATCCCCGTAACCCAGTAACCCCCATCTAATCTTTTTTGGACACTCAGGGCAATTTATCATGGCCAATCCACCTAACCTGCACATCTTTGGACTGTGGGAGGAAACCGGAGCACCCGGAGGAAACCCACGCAGAAATGGGGAGAACGTGCAAACTCCGAACAGACAGTGACCCAAGCCGGGAATCGAACCTGGGACCCTGGCGCTGTGAATCAACCGTGCTATCTACTCATGGTTCAATGATAAACATTTGGCTGCACGGGATCGAAAGACTGTGTTTGCATAGGTGCTGGACCCCAGCCCCTGCCATTGAGGATTCATTCATCCTCACAGTGGAGAAAAATGTTTAGTTGACCCTGTACATGAGGGATGGGCAACCATTGAAATCTAATGTCAGATCTCCCAGTGATGGAGAGATTAAGGAATGGGGCAACCAGGCGAGAGGCCAATGGCAACTCTAAAGGGGTAAGGGCATTGACTGGAGATGGTCAAGTAAAGGAGAAGGAAGTGGACTTGAAATGTGAGTGAATGGTAGCCTCTGGATAAGGTGTAGGACTGGCTACTTCCAAGATCGTGAGGACAATGGGTGAGGAAAGGTACAACCTGACTCTGTGTGTGTGTGTTCACGTACGTACAAGATCCATTGCAACTTACTGACCAAGAGTGCTATGAAACCAGTGGTGCTGCCAATTCTACTAATTATAGCACTGGAAGAAGCACAGCCTCCAACAATGAGCGCCAGCAGCACCCAGGGAACACCCAGCTCCACGAAACCAGGGGGCTGTGGGCAGGTTCAAGGGCCAGAGGCAGCAGCAGCTGAACAGGGGGCACGAAGGCGAAGGAGGAGGCTGAGAGTATACATGACCTGTGTGACCTTCATGAGCTGTTGGACAACAAGTGCTGCAGGGGACTGTTCCTCATAAGGGAGACAGTGAGGTTATTGTCCAACTTGGTGCCACGTGGAGGCATAGGGCACTCCCTCTCTGTGGCTGTGAAGGGCAAGGGAGCCCTTAATTTCTATGCAACCGTTCATTCCAAGGATCCATGGATGACCTGCCTGGCATTTTGTAATCATCTGTCCATAAATGCATCCGTGAGGTCATGGATAAACTCTCTATGCGAGAGCATTGGATCTCATCCGTTTTGACCTGGACCAGGCCCAGCAGGCTGAGAGGGCTGCAGGATTCATAGCTATGGTGATTCATAGTCGGTATGTTACAGGTGTGGGGGGTGATCCACTGCATTCATAGTTATCATAGAGTTTACAGTGCAGAAGGAGGCCATTCGGCCCATTTAGTCTGCATCGGCCCTTGGAAAGAGCATCCTACTTAAGCCCACACATCTGCCATATCCCCGTAATCCAGTAACCCCACCTAACCTTTTTGGACACCAAGTGCAATTTATCATGGCCAATCCACCTAACCTGCACGTCTTTGGACCGTGCGAGGAAACCGGAGTACCCGGAGGTAACCCATGCAGACACTGGCAGAACGTGCAGACTCCGCATAGACAGTGACCCAAGCTGGAATTGAACTCAGGTCCCTGGCGCTCTGAAGCAACAGTGCTAACTACTGTCCTTCCGTGCCACCCCGTCACTCTACACCCCTTGGCATCAGGGAGACCGATTATCAATAGAAAGAAGTTTCATTCCCTTAATGTCTAGCTAATATGTGACCACCAGATGAGGTTCATGAATGTGTGTGCATGTTTTCATGGGAGTATTCATGATAACTACATCCTTGGGCAATCGCAAATCCCGGAATCTTCAAGGGTCAACCAAGGCTTCAGGGATGGCTTCTTGGGGCAAATGATACCTGCTAGGGCCTTAGCTGATAATGGCAGTGCGGAGGCCTGAGACCAAGGCAGAGGCCCACTGCAACAAGGCTGACAGGGCTACCTGGTCTGTGATTGAGCGGTGCATCGGTCTGCTGAAGAGGCGCTTCCGCTGTCTTGACAGGTCCGGTGTGGCCCTACAGTACAGTTCCCAGAGGGTCTCCCGCATCTTGGTAGTCTGCTATGCCCCACATAACTTGGCACAGCAACGGGGCGATCACCTTACTGATGAAAACCTCGAGGAGCAGCAGAATGTCTCCTCGGATGAGGAGGAACACCAGGAGGAAGTGGAGGAAATGGCTGGAGAGTAGCCGAACAATGGAGGTCAGGTGAGGGTGAGTGTTCACTTGGGCAGAAGAACCAGGGCTGCCCTCATCACATCCCGCCTCACACTATTGGAATGCCATGTTGTCTGACACCTCAAGAAGCCCCACCACCCAAAGACCATGCTAACCTCTCTGCGACCACGGTAGAAGGGTTGTGATAAGTCTTAGTCATCAGGGTGCTGGGCATGGGGAGTCCTTGAGCCTGCTAATCAGAAAATGCAGGAGGGTGATGATGACTCACAGTGAGGAAAGCTCTGTGATGCATTTCCATTATTGCTTATATCCGACTCCAGTCTGCCTGTTGCCAGCATGCTGACTCCCCAGTTCATAGAACATGGAACAGTACAGCACAGTACAGGCCCTTCAGCCCACAATGCTATGCTGACCATTTATCCTAATCTAAGATCAACCTAACCTACACCCCTTCAATTTACCGCTGTCCATGTACCTGTCCAAGAGTGGCTTAAATGAACCTAATGACTGACTCCACCACTTCCGCTGGCAGTGCATTTCATGCACCCACCACTCTCTGTGTAAAGAACCTACCTCTGACATCTCCCCTATACTTTCTTCCAATTACCTTAAAATTATGTCCAGCCATGACAACCATTTCTGCCCTGGGGAAAAGTCTCTGGCTATCCACTCTATCCATGCCTCTCATCACCTTGTACACCTCTATCAAGTCACCTTTCTTCCTTCTTCTCTCCAGTGAGAAAAGCCCTAGCTCCCTCAACTTTCTTCATAAGACATGCCCTCCAGTCCAGGCAGCATCCTGGTAAATCTCTGCACCCTCTCCAAGGCATCCACTTCCTTCCTATAATGAGGCGACCAGAACTGGACACAATATTCCAAGTGTGGTCTAACCAGGGTTTTATAAAGCTGCTGCAAAACCTCATGGCTCTTAAACACAATTCCCCTGTTAATGAAAGCCAACACACCTTACGCCTTCTTAACAACCCTATCAACCTGGACAGAAACTTTGAGGGATCTATGCACGTGGACCCCAAGATCCCTCTGTTCCTCCACGCTTCCAAGAATCCTGCCTTTAACCCTGTATTCAGCATTCAAATTCGACCTTCCAAAATGAATCACTTCACATTTATTTAGGTTGAACTCCATCTGCCACTTCTCAGCCCAGCTCTGCATTCTGTCAATGTCCTGTTGTAACTTGCAACAGCCCTTAACACTATCTACAACTCCACCACATTTATGTCATCTGCAAACTTATCAATCCACCCTTCCACTTCCTCATCCAAGTCATTTGTAAAATCCACAAAGAGCAGAGGTCCCAGAACAGATCCCTACGGGACACCACTGGTCAGCGACCTCCAGGGGGAATACTTTCCATCCACTACCATTTGCTGTCTCCGTTTGGCCAGCCAATTCTGTATCCAGACAGCCAGATTTTGCTGTATCCCATGCCCCCTGACTTTCTGAATGAGCCTACCATGGGAAACCCTAGCAAATGTCTTACTGAAATCCATATACACCACATCCACTGACCGACCTTCATCAATGTGTCTCGTCGCACCCTCAAAGAATTCAACAAGGCTTGTGAGGCATGACCTGCCCCTCACAAAGCCAATCTGACTATCATTAATCAAACTATGTTTCTCCAAATATTCATACATCCTATCTCTCAGAATCCTTTCCAATATTTTGCTCACCACAGACGTAAGACTGACTGGTCTGTAATTCCCAGGGCTTTCCCTATTCCCTTTCTTGAATAGGGAACAACTTTCGCCTCCCTCCAATCATCCGGTACTACTCCAGTGGAGAGTGAGGACGCAAAGATCATCACCAACTGTGTGGCAATCTCCTCCCTTGCTTCCCATTGTAACCTTGGGTATATCCCGTCTGGCCCAGGGGAATTATGTATCCTGATGGGTTACAAAATTTCCAGCACGACTTCCGGTTGCGGCTATGCCTAGGTAGGTCGCATGTTCGGCAGCTCCCGCCGGGAACGGACCTTTGAGCTCTCTAGAGGGGCCCCAACGACAATTGTTCGACGGCTTCCAGTGTGGGAAGGTGACAGCAAGGTCCCCCCCCCCGACATTATATGGATTGGACCAGGAGTGGAGCGGTGAAAAAGTGATCTTGGAGCAACAAAAAGTGAGAGGGAGAAAAAACAAGATGGCGGCGGGTGGAGACCAAGCAGCATGGACGTAGTGGTCGCAGGAGCAGCAGGGGTTTCATAAACGCTGCTTTGAGGAGCTGAAAACCGAAATGCTGGCGCCAATGAAGGCGGCGATTGAGAAGCTAGTGGAGACCCAGAAGGCCCAAGGGGCGGCGATCCGGGAGGTGCGGCAAAAAGCCTCGGAGAACGAGGACGAGATCTTGGGCCTGGCGGTGAAGGTGGAGGTGCACGAGGCATTGCACAAGAGGTGGGCGGAAAGATTTGAGGACCTGGAGAATAGGTCGAGGAGGAAGAATCTTCGGATTCTGGGTCTCCCTGAAGGAGTGGAGGGGCCCGAGACCGGGGCATATGTGAGCACGATGCTCAATTCGCTGATGGGCGTGGGCGCCTTCCCGAGGCCCCTGGAGCTAGATGGGGCTCACTGGGTCCTAGCAAGGAGACCCAAGGCCAACGAGCCGCCAAGGGCTGTAGTGGTGAGGTTTCACCGCTTTATGGACAGAGAGTGTGTCCTGAGATGGGCCAAGAAGGAGCGGAGCAGCAGGTGGGAGAACACGGAGATCCGAATTTACCAGGACTGGAGTGCGGAGGTGGCTAAGAAAAGAGCTGGTTTCAATCGGGCTAAGGCGGTGCTCCATCGGAAGGGGGTGAAGTTCGGTATGCTGCAGCCTGCGCGATTGTGGGTCACGTTCCAGGATCAGCACTATTTCGAAACGCCTGGTGAGGCATGGAGCTTTATACAGACTGAAAAGTTGGACTCAAGTTGAGGGTTTGTTGTGGGGGGATGTTTACTGTGTATATGGTGTTTATTATGTTTAGGGAATATTCTTTTGGTTGGGTGCTGGATGGGGATGTGTGAAGAGATTTGATGGGGAGACTGTGGGAGAGTGTGGGCGATGGAATGGCGGGAGAGGCCGGGGTCAGCAGGAGTCAGCTGACTTACGGGAGGAGCAAAAGGGCTAGATGTGTATCAAGCGGGGGAGGGGGGGAAGAGAGAGGGGGGGTATAGGGTTGCTGCTGCATTGGCCAAAGGGGAGCTAGACCTAGAAGTAGGAGAGGTGGTCGGGGTGGGGGTCCGCCGTCTGGGGGACTGGAGGGTGCGGGCACGTGGTTGGCCTAGAAAAGGAGATGGCTAGTCGGCAGGGGGGGGTGAGCAGCCCCCCAATCCGGCTGATAACTTGGAATGTGAGGGGCAGGCCTGAACGGGCCGGTCAAGAGGGCCCGGGTGTTCGCCCACTTAAAGGGACTGAAGGCAGACGTGGTCATGCTCCAGGAGACACATTTGAAGGTGGCAGATCAGGTTAGGCTGAGAAAGGGATGGGTAGGACAGGTATTCCATTCAGGGCTGGATGCGAAGAACAGAGGGGTTGCAATACTGGTGGGGAAGCGCGTGTCGTTTGAGGCAATGAATATTGTAGTGGATAATGGAGGTCGATATGTGATGGTGAGCGGTAGGTTGCAGGGGGTGCGGGTGGTACTGGGAAACGTATATGCCCCGAACTGGGATGATGCCGGATTTACGAAACACATGCTGGGTCGGATTCCGGACCTGGAGGTAGGAAGCTTGATAATGGGGGGGAGATTTCAACACGGTGCTGGACCCAGCACTGGATCGCTCTACGTCCCGGACGGGTAAGAGGCCGGCTGCGGCCAAGGTGCTTAGGGGGTTTATGGACCAGATGGGGGGAGTGGATCCATGGAGGTTTGTCAGGCCCCTGGCCAGTGTTTTTCATTCTTTTCCCACGTCCATAGAGCATACTCCTGGATAGCCCCGCAGTGGGTGGAGCTGGAGTTAGGAGAGGACAGAGACCAGCGCCCGCTGTGGCGTCTGGTCGTGGGATTATTGGCGGATGAGGAGGTATGCGGGTGGGTGCGGGGGTGCATTGAAAGATATTTGGAGGCCAATGACAACGGGGAGGTGCAGGTGGGGATAGTCTGGGAGGCGCTGAAGGCGGTGGTCAGGGGAGAGTTACTCTCCATCAGGGCCCACAGGGAGAAGAGAGAGGGCAGGGAGAGGGAGAGGTTGGTGGGGGAGATCTTGAGGGTGGATAGGAGATATGCAGAGGCCCCCGAGGAGGGACTACTTAGGGAGCGGCGGAACCTCCAGATGGAGTTCGACCTGCTGTCCACGGGGAAAGCAGAGGCACAGTGGAGGAAAGCGCAGGGGGTGACGTATGAGTATGGGGAGAAGGCGAGTCGGATGCTGGCACACCAGATTCGTAAGAGGGAGGCAGCGAGGGAGATGGGTGGAGTTAAGGATAGCGGGGGGAATACGGTGCGGAGTGCGGTGAGATTAACGAGGTATTTAGGGACTTCTATGGGGATCTGTACAGATCTGAGCCCCCAGTGGGGGAAGAGGGGATGCAACAATTTTTGGATCAGTTGAGGTTCCCGAGGGTGGAGGAGCAGGAGGTGGCTGGTTTAGGGGCGCCAATTGGGCTGGAGGAGCTGGTTAAAGGATTGGGGAGCATGCAGGCGGGGAAGGCCCCGGGGCCAGATGGGTTCCCGGTCGAGTTTTACAGGAAATACTTGGACCTGCTAGGCCCATTGCTAGTGAGGACTTTCAAGAAGGCAAGTGAGGGGTGACCTTGCCCCCGACAATGTCCGGGGCGCTGATCTCTCTGACCCTAAAGCTGGACAAGGACCCACTGCAATGTGGGTCGTATAGACCGATCTCGCTCCTCAATGTGGATGCTAAGTTGCTGGCAAAAGTGCTGGCTACGAGAATTGAGGACTGTGTACCGGGGGTGATTCATGAGGACCAGACGGGATTTGTAAAGGGCAGGCAGCTAAACACCAATGTGCGGAGGCTCCTCAATGTGATTATGATGCCCTCGGTGGAGGGAGAAGCGGAGGTACTGGCAGCTATGGACGCGGAGAAGGCCTTTGACCGAGTGGAGTGGGAGTATCTTTGGGAAGTGCTGCGGAGGTTTGGGTTTGAGGAGGGGTTCATCAGCTGGGTCAGGTTGCTATATAGAGCCCCGGTGGCGAGCGTGGCTACGAATCAGCGGAGGTCGGAGTACTTTCGGCTGTACCGAGGGACGAGGCAAGGGTGCCCCCTGTCCCCCTTGTTGTTTGCATTGGCAATTGAGCCTCTGGCCATGGCACTCAGGGAGTCGAGGAAATGGAGGGAACTGGTCCGAGGGGGAGAGGAACATCGGGTGTCGCGATATGCGAACGACCTGTTGCTGTATGTGGCGGATCCAGTGGAGGAGATGGCGGAGGTCATGCGGATCCTAAGGGAGTTTGGGGACTTCTCAGGGTATAAGCTCAATGTCGGGAAAAATGAGCTCTTTGTGGTGCATCCAGGGGACCAGGGAACAAGGATAGACGACCTACCGTTGAAGAGGGCGGAAAGGAGCTTTCGGTACTTAGGGATCCAGGTGGCTGGGAGTTGGGGGGCCCTGCACAAGCTCAATTTGACGCGGTTGGTGGAGCAGATGGAGGAGGATTTCAAAAGATGGGATGTGCTGCCACTCTCGCTAGCGGACAGGGTATAGTCCGTTAAAATGATGGTCCTCCCGAGGTTTCTCTTTGTGTTCCAGTGCCTTCCCATTATGATTCCCAAGGCCTTTTTCAAACGGGCAGGTAGGAGCATCATGGGTTTTGTGTGGGCAAACAAGACCCCGAGGGTGAAGAGAGTGTTTCTGGAGCGTAGCAGGGACAGGAAGGGCTGGCTCTGCCGAATTTGTGCGGCTATTATTGGGCTGGCAATGTGGCGATGATCCGTAAGTGGGTAATGGAGGGAGAAGGGGCGGCGTGGAAGAGGTTGGAGATGGCGTCCTGTGTGGGCACGAGTCTGAGGGCGCTGGCGACGGCACCGCTGCCGCTCTCGTCGACAAGGTACACCACGAGTCCGGTGGTGGCGGCGACGTTGAAGATCTGGGTGCAGTGGAGACGACACAGGGGTGAGGTGGGAGCCTCGGTTTGGTCCCCAATTCGGGAGAACCACCGGTTCATCCCGGGAAGGATGGATGGGGGGTTTCGGAGCTGGCACCGGGCAGGGATTAGAAGAATGGGGGACCTGTTTATAGATGGGACGTTTGCTGGAGGAGAAGTTTGGGTTACCCCCGGGAAATGCTTGCAGGTATATGCAAGTGAGGGCGTTTGTGAGGCGGCAGGTGAGGGAATTCCCGCTGCTCCCGGCACAGGGGACTCAGGACAGGGTGATTTCGGGTGTATGGGTTGGAGAAGGCAAGGTTTCGGCGATCTACCAGGAGCTGAAAGAAGAGGAGGAGGCCTCGGTAGAGGAGTTAAAGGGCAAGTGAGAGGAGGAGCTTTGGGAGGAGATAGATGAGCTTTGTGCTTAAACAAAGGAGATTACAATGGGATGAGAGAAGAACTAGCTAAGGTAGACTGGGAGCAAAGACTTTATGGTGAAACAGTTGAGGAACAGTGGAGAACCTTCCAAGTGATTTTTCACAGTGCTCAGCAAAGGTTTATACCAACAAAAAGGAAGGACGGTAAAAAGAGGGAAAATCGACCGTGGATATCTAAGGAAATAAGGGAGAGTATCAAATTGAAGGAAAAAACATACAAAGTAGCAAAGATTAGTGGGAGGCTCGAGGACTGGGAAATCTATAGGGGGCAACAGAAAGCTACTAAAAAAGCTATAAAGAAGAGTAAGATAGATTATGAGAGTAAACTTGCTCAGAATATAAAAACAGATAGTAAAAGTTTCTACAAATACATAAAACAAAAAAGAGTGGCTAAGGTAAATATTGGTCCTTTAGAGGATGAGAAGGGAGATTTAATAATGGGAGATGAGGAAATGGCTGAGGAACTGAACAGGTTTTTTGGGTCGGTCTTCACAGTGGAAGACACAAATAACATGCCAGTGACTGATGGAAATGAGGCTATGACAGGTGAGGACCTTGAGAGGATTGTTATCACCAAGGAGGTAGCGATGGGCAAGCTAATGGGGCTAAAGGTAGACAAGTCTCCTGGACCTGATGGAATGCATCCCAGAGTACTAAAATAGATGGCTAGGGAAATTGCAAATGCACCAGTGATAATTTACCAAAATTCACTAGACTCTGGGATGGTCCCAGCGGATTGGAAATTAGCAAACGTGACACCACTGTTTAAAAAAAGGAGGTAGGCAGAAAGTGGGTAATTATAGGCCAGTGAGATTATCTTCGGTAGTAGGGAAGATGCTGGAATCTATCATCAAGGAATAAATAGCGAGGCATCTGGATGGAAATTGTCCCATTGGACAGATGCAGCATGGGTTCATAAAGGGCAGGTCGTGCCTAACTAATTTAGTGGCATTTTCTGAGGACAATAACAGTGCGGTAGATAACGGGGAGCCAATGGATGTGGTATATCTGGTTTTCCAGAAAGCCTTTGACAAGGTGCCACACAAAAGGTTGTTGCATAAGATAAAGATGCATGGCATTAAGGGGAAAGTAGTAGCATGGATAGAGGATTGGTTAATTAATAGAAAGCAAAGAGTGGGGATTAATGGGTGTTTCTCTGGTTGGCAATCAGTAGCTAGTGATGTCCCTCAGGGATCAGTGTTGGGCCCACAACTGTTCACAATTTACATAGGTGATTTGGAGTTGGGGACCAAGGGCAATGTGTCCAAGTTTGCAGACGACAGTAAGATAAGTGGTAAAGCAAAAAGTGCAGAGGATACTGGAAGTCTGCAGAGGGATTTGGATAGGCTAAGTGAATGGGCTAGGGTCTGGCAGATGGAATACAATGTTGACAAATGTGAGGTTATCCATTTTGGTAGGAATAACAGCAAAAGGGATTATTATTTAAATGATAAAATATTAAAACATGCTGCTGTGCGGAGAGGCCTGGGTGTGCTCGTGCATGAGTCGCAAAAAGTTGGTTTTCAGGTGCAACAGGTGATTAAGAAGGCAAATGGAATTTTGTCCTTCATTGCTAGAGGGATGGAGTTTAAGACTAGGGAGGTTCTGCTGCAGTTGTATAAGGTGTTAGTGAGGCCACACCTGGAGTATTGTGTTCAGTTTTGGTCTCCTTACTTGAGAAAGGACGTACTGGCACTGGAGGGTGTGCAGAGGAGATTCACTAGGTTAATCCCAGAGCTGAAGGGGTTGGATTACGAGGAGAGGTTGAGTAGACTGGGACAGTACTCGTTGGAATTTAGAAGGATGAGGGGGGATCTTATAGAAACATATAAGATTATGAAGGGAATAGATAGGATAGATGCGGGCAGGTTGTTTCCACTGGCGGGTGAAAGCAGAACTAGGGGGCATAGCCTCAAAATAAGGGGAAGTAGATTTAAGACTGAGTTTAGGAGGAACTTCTTCACCCAAAGGGTTGTGAATCTATGGAATTCCTTACCCAGTGAAGCAGTAGAGGCTCCTTCATTAAATGTTTTTAAGATAAAGATAGATAGTTTTTTGAAGAATAAAGGGATTAAGGGTTATGGTGTTCGGGCCGGAAAGTGGAGCTGAGTCCACAAAAGATCAGCCATGATCTCATTGAATGGTGGAGCAGGCTCGAGGGGCCAGATGGCCTACTCCTGCTCCTAGTTCTTATGTGTTCTTATGAGGGTCTGTGGGCTGATGCCCTGAGTAGGGTTAATTCTTCCTCCTCTTGCGCCAGGCTCAGCCTAATACAATTCAAGGTGACTCACAGTGCGCATATGACAGGGGCGAGGTTGAGTAGGTTCTTTGGAGTGGAGGACAGATGTGGGAGGTGCTCGGGAAGCCCGGCGAATCACGACAACATGTTCTGGTCGTGCCCGGCACTGGATGGGATTTGGAGGGGTTTCACAAGGGCTATGTCCAAGGTGGTGAAAGTCCAGGTCAAGTCAAGTTGGGGGTTGGCACTATTTGGGGTAACGGATGAGCCGGGAGTGCAGGAGGCGAAAGAGGCCTGTATCCTGGCCTTTGCGTCCCTGGTAGCCCGGCGGAGGATCTTGCTATTATGGAAGGACGCAAAGCCCCCCAGTGTGGAAGCCTGGATAAATGACATGGCAGGGTTCATTAAGCTGGAGAGGATAAAGTTTGCCTTACGAGGGTCTGTGCAGGGGTTCTTTAGGCGGTGGCAACCGTTCCTAGACTATCTCGCAGAGCATTAGGAGGAGGTCAGCAGCAGCAACCCAAGGGGAGGGGAGGGTGGCGTCTCTTTCTGGGGGGGAAATCGGGTGGGTGGGGGGGGGGCTTCCCTATGGGTACCTTTGAATGTTATATGGGGGGGTTACTGTCTCTGGGGGAAACCCAATGTATAAGTTTTGTATAATTTTTGACTGTTGTGTTTGTGTTTCTTTCTTTTTGTTATCCGGGGGGGTTTGTTAAAAAGTTTGTTGGAAAATTTGAATAAACATATTTTTTAAAAATTAAAATAATTTCCAGCACATCCTCCTTCTTAATATCAACCTGTTCGAGGCTATTAAACTGGTTCACGCTGTTCTCACGAGCAACAAGGTCCCTCTCTCCAGTGAATACTGAAGCAAAATATTAATTTAGGGCTTCCCCTACCTCCTCAGACTCCAGGCACAGGTTCCCTCCATTATCCCTGATTCGCCCTACTCTCACTCTGATCATCCTCTTATTTCTCACATAAGTGTAGAACGCCTTGGGATTTTCTCTAATCCTTCCCACCAAGGCTTTTTCATGCCCCCTTCTAGCTCTCCTAAGTCCATTTTTTAGTTCCTTCCTGACTATCTTGTAACCCTCTAGAGCCGGACCAGATTCTTGCTTCCTCAACCTTACGTAAGTTTCCTTCTTCCTCTAGACTAGAAGCTCCACTTCTCTTGTCATCCAAGGCTCCTTCACCTTGCCATTCCTTCCTTGTCTCAGTGGGCCAAAACTGTACAGCACTTGCAGCAAGTGCTCCTTAAAGAACCGCCACATTATTGATGTGCATTTCCCTGAGAACATCTGTTCCCAATTTATGATCCCCAGCTCCTGTCTAATAGCATTATAATTTCCCCTCCCCCAATTAAATACCTTCCTATACTGTCTGTTCCTATCCCTCTTCATGACTATGGTAAAGGTCAAGGAGTTGTGGTCACTGTCACCGAGATGCTCTCCCACCGAGACATCTGATACCTGGCCTGGTTCGTTGCTAAGCACCAAATCCAATATGGCCTCCCCCCTAGTCGGCCTATCTACATGTTGAGTCAGGAATCCTTCCTGGACACACTTGACAAAATCTTCTCCATCTAAACCATTTTGCACTAAGGAGGTTCCAATCAATATTAGGGAAGTTGAAGTCACCCATGACAACAACTATGTTACTTCTGCACCTTTCCAAGATCTACCGTCCAATGTGTTCCTCCATCTCTCTTCTGCTATTGGAGGGTCTATAGAAAACTCCGAATAAAGTGACTGCTCCTTTCCTGTTTCTAACTTCCACCCGTACTGACTCAGTAGACACCGCCTCCTCGACTACCTCATTTTCTGCAGCTGTGATACACTCTCTAATTAACAGTGCCTCTCCCCCCTCCTATTTTACCTCCCTCACTATTCTTCTTAAAATATTCCAGCGGTGACAGAAGGGTGGAGTGCCAGGAGAGACAGGCAGCACTTACCCTGGCTAATCATACTGGACCATTGATCTTCTTCCGACACTGCACTCCCGTCCTCTTGGTCAGGCTGCTATCACTGACCAGTGCTGTCACCGTCATTCAGGCAGGATTTGTTACCTTGCTGGAGGGTAGCCTACCAACCCGAGGGTTTATTGTGGGCCGATTCTCCTCCACGGCATCCTGCATACGGCCCTCTCCATAAATTGAGGAGCTGGTTTTTTCGCTGCCATCTTCCTGGCTTGAAGCAGATCAAGTGCAATAGAGCTGCTGAAATGCAGTACCCCTTGTTGGAGGTGTTCAGGTGACCCCTGGAGTGGGTAAATCAGATGCTTGGCACCTCAGGTGTGGCGTTTTTAATTGGGGGGAAATTAAAATTTCAAAGTGCCTAAAGATTGCAATCCGGATCGCGCCACTGGGGCCGGCAGGAATTGCGTCGATTTGCTTGTTGAAAATGACACTTTGCCACTTTGGGGGAAAATTCCGCTCACAGTCTTTCAGATTAATGTTAAACACAGGCATTATCTGCTCACTCAAGTGGACATAAATAGTCCTGTGACTGAAGAGAGGGGCGTCTTACATGGTGTCTTGGCAATGTTTACTCCTCGATCAACATCACTAAAAAACACACTGTTTGTTAGACCTTGCTGTACACGGATTGGCTACTGAATTCCTTACAACTATGCCTGCAGTTCAAAGTACTTTATTGATTGTAAAGTATTTTGGGATGTCCTGGCGTTGTGAAAGATATGGAAATGCAAGTTTTACTTTTTTCTATCAAGCAGACCTGGACAGAGGTGGCTGCCAGTGTAGCTACCATCATTACATCTGTGCCCCCTTCCCACACCCCCTCCCCACCCCCAACCTCAAACAATTTGTTTTCAAATTGGAGGAGTTTCAATGTCCTCACAAGATCTTTCAACAGCATCTGCCAACATTGATTTCACTCCTCTCCATCACACCATTTAGCATACTTTAACAAAGGAATGCGGCAACACCTCTATTTCAGATTCCAAACACATTTGTTGCTTCTTTTCCTCTCTTCACACCTCGCATTAATAACATTCTCTTCTCATATACAGCTAGCTGCACAATGACCAAACCTTTACAATACTCTCCACATTACATACACTTCACTTTACATTCGTGACTTTCCCATTCTCGCTCCATCTTGCTTCTGCTCTGCCTCTCATCACATCCATTATCTGCACAAGTCCCACACAGCTGCTCTGACCTTTTCACTCGCCACTCACTAACTCATCTCCATTTTCCGCAGAATAACACTGAGGCAACATGAGGAAAGTTTTTTTATAGTGGTTAGGATTTGGAATGCCCTGCAGACAGGCTGGTGGATACAAATTCAATGGTAATCTTCAAAGGGAAGTTGGATAAATACTTCAAGGAGGAAGATATGCAGGGAAATAGGAAAAGACCAAGGGAGTAGGATTGCTCTTCGGAACAGCTGGTGCAGACTTGAAGGGTCAGATGGCCTCATTCTGTGCTGTGCTATTCCATGATCGGCTGATAATACAAAGTAGAGGAACGAGGTGAGTGAAGGAGTTTCTAACATCATAGCATGAGGCCCTAAGATTTGAGGCCTAGAGATGTGTGGCTCAGGCAAAGTTGTGAGTATCAGGGAAGGAGAAGCTAATGGCTTACTTCAGCAGGATGTCTGCATATTACTTGTATCCCTTCATTCCCCGCTGTCACCTTCACACTTCCAAGTGACATTCTCAATTATGTTTTGTGCAAATGTCCACCACCTGCCTGTCATCTAAACGCCTGCCACTATTTATGGGTGGCACAGTAGCACAGTGGTTAGCATTGTTGCTTCACAATGCCTGGGTCCCAGGTTCGATTCCCAGATTGGGTCACTGTCTGTGCGGAATCTGTACGTTTTCTCTATGTCTGTGTGGGTTTCCTCCGGGTGCTCCAGTTTCCTCCCAAAGTCCTGAAAGATGTGCTGTTAGGTGAATTTGACATTCTGAATTCTCCCTCAGTGTACCCGAACAGGCGCCGGAATGTGGCGACAAGGGGATTTTCACAGTAACTTCATTGCAGTGTTAATGTAAGCCTACTTGGGACAATAATAAAGATAATTATTTTGGGGCTAAATTAGTTGAAGAAACAGCTGGCAATGATGGAGCACTGAAGGAAGAGACTTGAGTCCAAGGAAAAGCAAGCCGTAGATGATCAGAAAGAGCGATGGGGGAATGCCATGGGGAAATTGAACAGACCGTTGGCATAGTCTATTGTATTACAAGAAGTCACTGGCTCTGCATCAGGATGACAATAAAGATGATGAGCATGTGGGGTTTGTGCATGGTGTCAGCATTGCTCAGTTGGCGGCCCACACTGGAAGTCAGGAAGGGGCGTTGAGTGAAACATTCCAGTTATGATGCACATTGTTGCATTCAATTAAGTGTCAACAAGATGTGTGTATGTGTTTGTGATGACCATTGCCAGTCAGGTGCACAGTACTCTGTGGCACAGTATGTTAAGAAAAGTTCAGTGTGTTTAGCAGCAGCATCCCATGTCAATACAGCAAGTTTGGTTAGGAGATTATTTCTAGTTTTGACCTTTGCCGCTACATAGAGTCACTCCCAAATATTTGGTTTGGGACCATGCTCTTGTCCTTGGCCATCCATCTTATGGCACCAGCATTGTGGAGATGTAATACACTTGTTAGGCTTTTAGAGAGACTTAACTTGAGACGCCATGTGCTGCAGGAATCCATCAACTTAGTAATATCTTCGTTAAGGATCTGGTCCAGAGGGCAGAAGGATGGTGTTTGGGTGGCATAGATGAACTTGGAGGTTGTAGTTGTTAGCAGGTTATTTGTGTATATGTTGAACAGGGTTTGAGTTAGCACTGAGCCTCAATCAAAACTGCTAAAAACAGATAATCTGCTGATTATCACATTGCTGTTTGTGGGAGAATGCTGTGCACAAATTAACTGCTGCAATTCCTACAACAGGGACTACAGTTCAAAAGTACTTCATTGGCTGAATAATGCTTTGAGATCTCCTTAAGTTGTGGAAGGTCCTGCATCAATTAAATTATTTATTTTCAATAAAGTGACTTCTAGACAAGCTGAAGTTCATTGAGCGTACAGACAGGGATACCATCGTGGTGCGCATTTGAGATGTCAAACCTCAAGGTGTTGACAGAATACTGTGGTACGGAAGAGTTACGATTAGTTGGGGGAGCGGGCAATCTTTCAGATATTCCAAGAAAAACCTCAGCTTGAGTTCAAGCAAAGCAATGCGGCTTTGTACTTCAGGGATGGAATTGAGATTTCAGTTCTGGAGCTAGAGCGAGCTTGGTACAGAGGGATTTACAAGAGCCCATAGAATAGTTTTGGTTTTACAAACATTAAGTTGTAGGAAGCTATGATTCTTTCAAAGGTAAGATGGGTTCCTTGTAGGGCCATCGGCATATCTGTCCATTAGAGAGTGAGAGGCAAAGTGATTATATAGCTTGAGGGGCACAACTCAACATCTAGCATGGGTCAAGGCAAGGAAGCAGGCCTCAATGAATTACTTCAACCAGTATGGGAAATTAAGGCAGTGGCGTTAGCATCATTGGGCATCACACGCTAGCCATCTAAGCTATTATTCTATGTTATTAACAAATGTAAAGCAGTTGTTTATTTTTTCCTCAATTTTCTCTCCTAATCTCCTGAGGAATCTGAATTATGCTTGGACATACCCGTACCAGCCTCCCCGAACAGGCGCCGGAATGTGGTGACTAGGGGCTTTTCACAGTGACTTAATTTGAAGCCTACTTGTGACAATAAGCGATTTTCATTTCACATAGTTTGATGGAGGCTGTTACTTCAGTACCTCCCTTAGTGATCAGACTTCACTTGTAGACTTCACATGGACAATGAATTTTTAAAATTCATTCATGGGATATGGGATAAATGCTGATGACCAAGGTAGCCAAATGGCTTACTGAACCTGTTACAATTTCCATGGAGACCAGTAAAAATACCTTTTAACTTCCAATTAATGGTTAAAGTATAACACAGTGAGATTTTGCATTTTTAAACTTTTACTGCAACAAATGACTAAAAAACATGATTGGTGAAAAACCCCTATTTCTTTTTGTCAGCAACTTATACTAAAACTACAGAAAAGAATGTTCCCTTTTATACTTTTCACACATCAGCACTCTTCACAGAATTACAGATCTTACAGCAAACGGTCCACAGTTTCTCTCAGCTTCCCATGGGTTTGCATTTGCCCAATTCGCCAGGGCCTTTGAATGATTGTTTCCAGATGCCTCCATTAGCTTTTGGAGAGCTCCCTAAATCCATTAACCACAGTAAAACCTGTCCAAATGATTCTTCCACTTCTAGCCATGCCAGGACAAATATCCCAGAATCCTTAGATGGCTGCAGAGTGTGTTTCTCTGACTAGAGACCATCCTCTTCCGACACCCAGCTGTGGTAGTTTACAAAGTCAAACAACTTTTCACTGCTGACCACACAAAAACTAGTGTCTAACTCTGATGTCCATTGAATTGTGGGGAAGCCCATAACTTGATCTCAAAGATGGCTGCTTCTGCACTTTTGCCCATGGCACATTTGCTTTGCATCCAGATAGAAATGCTATACTTGACCCGAATTCTCTTTAATCTTAAAAGTAAATGGACAGTTTACAGCATGACTGCTTATGAAAAAATGCATTCAACACCTTTCTAGGACTTTGGGAGACTCAGAGTCTATTCCTTGTGAACTCAAAGACTGCACCTATTGTCTCCAACTGTGAACACCTTACACCATTGCCCCAGTAACACTATCTGGGTCTCACTTGAATCTTTAACCTTCGCCTACCTGTTGTCAATCAGACCTCAGAACAGATAACTTGGCCCCTCCCATTTTACTTTACGTTAAAAACACAGTTCCAAAACAGAACAATCTTTTTTTTAAAATATTTTTATTCTCCTCCATTTTCACATTTTCTCCCACATTTACACCCACCAACAATAAACAATAATCAGCAACAAATATGTCAATCCCCATAACAATAACAACGATCCCATCCTCCCACCAAACCCCATACATTAGCCTGCATGTTTACCTAAACAAATGACAAAAAGAAATCAAGGATCACCCTTAATACACACAGCTCCCCTCCCCCCAACCCTCCCACCCATCCCCCCTAACTAATGTTCGATGTTATCCAGTTCTTGAAAGTGCATAATGAATAATGCCCATGAATTGTAGAACCCCTCCGTCCTTCCCCTCAGTTCAAACTTAACCTTCTCAAGAATCAAGAACTCCAACAGGTCCCCCCGCCATGCCAGGGCACAGGGTGGAGAGGCTGCTCTCCATCCCAACAGGATCCGCCTATGAGCGATCAACGAGGCGAAGGCTACGATATCTGCCTCCGCCCCCGTTTCCAACCCTGGCTAGTCCGACATCCCGAATATGGCCCCCCGAGGGCCCGGGTCCAGTTTCACGTGCACCACCTTAGAAATTACTCTAAAAACCTCCTTCCCGTAATCCTCTAGCTTTGGACAGGACCAAAAGATATGAACGTGATTAGCGCCCCTCCTCACGCTCACACCCATCTTCTACTCCTGCAAAGAATCGGCTCATCCTCGCCCTCGTGAGGTGTGCTCTGGATACCACCTTCAGCTGTATCAGCCCCAACCTTGCACACGAGGTGAAGGCATTTACTCTCCGGAGCATCTCACACCTCTATAAACTCTCCCAACTCTTCCTCCCACTTTGCTTTGATCCCTTCCAGTGGTGCCTTACCCTCTTCCAAAATAGCTCCGTAAACCGCTGACACTACCCCCTTCTACAGTCCCCCTGTCGTCAGTACCTCCTCCAGCAATGTGGAGGCCGGTTCCTCCGGGAAGCTCTGTAACTCCTTTCTGGCAAAATCTCGAACCTGCATGTATCTGAACACTTCCCCCCTGCTCCAGCCCATACTTCGCTTCCAGCTCCTTCAGTCCTGCAAACCGACCCCTAAGAAACAAATCTTTTAGCGCCTTAATCCCCTTCTCCTCCCATTTCCGAAAATTTCCATCCCACCTCCCTGGCTCAAATCTGTGAAAACAGGACAATTTTATCAACCTCAAAATTAAAACACAACTATTGGATGCGATTTAACCACCGGGTTGCGTCCACCGCAGATCTGGGTGCATTGATTAAATAGCGGGGAAGTCCAAAATCGAGTCTCATGCCAATGGCGAGTTCTGAATCTTGCCCAATATGGAGAGCATATCATTAACCCTCATTTACATTAATTTCCATCTCTTTGGCAAATACATCAGCCTCCCGGGAATTAACTGGCTCCCCTCCTGAATCTCATGGTCGTATCTTAGCACCTGCATCAGACGTGGCATATCCTTGCCCAGAGGCTCGACATCTGACTGGAACCGGAGAGTCCTGGCATCCAGCAGACCTCCCTTGGATGCTTCTGCCTCCACCTGATGTGCATCAGCAACTATGTGGTGATAAGCAGATTGTGCCCCAGAAACCTGTCCACCGAGGTGTGTGTCTCTGCGCTGGTGGAAGGTGGGGGTGATAGCTGTGACTCCTCTGAGGTGGTCTCTTGGGTGTCAAAAGGGGGGATGACTCCGGATGGCTGGCCCCATCAGATGGCGATCCTGGGAGAGAATAGATGTGAGGTCAGAGAGAGGGAATGGTCATTTTGTCTGACATGAACATCTCACTTGAGACTGGTCAGCTGGGTGAAGGAACATTGGATCCTCACCTCTGCGGTGCAGGCCAACCTCGCTGTTGGCGACTGCTCTTCCCTCGGACAACCCCGCGATTTCCAGGGCCCATTCCTCATTGCGGATGAGGACTTGGATCTCTGGTACTCCACCCACATCTTGGCCTTTTCCCACTTATTTTGGACTATCTTGTCTTGTGGGGCAAAGATAGGGCATTGGATCGGGGGTCTATAGCAGATGGCATGTGTCGGCACCGCAACTGGGCATGAAGGGGGTGTGCTGGTGGGTGCAAGGGGAGTGCTGAGGAGCAAGGAAGAAGATAAGATATGGTAAGGGTGCAAGGTGTCAGCCAGTGATTTGTTGCGGGGGCGGGCGGGGGGGGGGGGGGGGGGGGGTGTCTGTGAATTTGGGACGTGGCAGACAGAACTGATGCCAGGGGAGAGGTGGTAACTTATCCTGCAGCTTAGTGGAGGTCATTGGTCTTCTTCCGACATTGGACGCTAGTCCTCCTGGTCATGTTGCCCAAACTGACAGCCGCTGCCACTGCCTGCCAGGCGGTAATGGTGGCCCTGCAGCTTGCCCTCCGACCCTCTTGGGGGAAAAGGATACTCCATTTCTTATTCACAGCATTGAGAAACCTGTCCAGGTCGACATCCCCAAAGCGATTAGCAGGTCTGCACACTGCCATGCTTGTGTGTTGACTGGGAGTGAGTGGTGAGGGAGCGTTTAAAAGCAGCTCTCCCTTATGTGTGGCGAGACGCTGAGGCGCGAGTCTGGCGAATCAGATGGCAAGACAGCCAGTAGTCGCGAGACACTTGTGAGAGCTCATTTTTGGGACTAAATGCCGTTAAATACAGGCCACGATCTCGCCAACATGGCTGTCAGGAAACATCCCGCCAATTGCGCCCAAAATGACACTTCAAAATGTTTCCGTTAAATCGCGCCCAATTAAGCTAAGTCTGAAAGTGGCTACCATGTTAAAGTACTGGAGATTTGTCAATGGTTGTAGAATCATAAATCTTGCCATGGACTATCTACTCTGTATCTCTGTAACCAATGCCAGCCATCCAACATGCCAATATCTCCACAATTCTCCAGTGTTGATTATTGAGAATTCCCGATTTTCTTTGTTCCATCATTCAGGGCATGCCTTCAGTTGTCTAGGTCCTAAGCTCTGGAAGTGCCTCCCTAAACCTCTCAACCTTTTTTTCAGTCTCTCATCCTCTAAACCATTGCTTAAAACCACTCTTTGACTCAGCTTCCAATCACCTGTTCTAATATCTACTTGGGTAGGTATCATTTATCACTGGGGTATATACCTGGTGATTCATTAAGCATTTTTAAACATCTGAACCCTCAAAGTGGCATCTTTACAATGTAACATTTCACATCTGTTAATGTTTATCTGAATAATTAAGACTATTGCATGTAGAGTTTGCCTACAAGTTAAGGCAATTTGTATATGGCATTAATGAAATTCTGTCCCACTGTTAATTCGTCACTAATACCTACTTTGTTGTCAAGTTTTGTTTTATAAGCTCCTGCGAAACACCCTATGACATTTTTACTATGCTAAAAACTTTATATAAATGGAAGTTGTTGTTGTATGTCTACATTGGTCAGAAAATGAGAACATTTATGCTAAAGTACTGTTTCAAGTCTTCTGTTTTTGGATGAACCCTAATTAAAATACTCCAGAATGATTGAAAGCATTTCTCTGTGCGCTTTCACGATACATTGTGAGAAACTTAACACAGTCTGAAAAACTGGAATTTTTGCCTTGTGATACTGTTTTGTCAGATAACACATAAACACGGTTTGCACCATAACTAGTATCTATACCAAGTTTCATATTTACTGAAAATAAAACACTGCATCCTGTTGTTCTGAAGCTGGATAATTCTGATACACTGAGAGGGCGATCTGATCCTGGAGGACTACACTCCCAACGCTGGTTGGAATAAGGTGACAAGCATTTAATAATTTCTCAGACAGACAAAATTCACAAAAAGACTATGAAAATATATATATAGGAAGGAATATAGAAAGGGATATGCTGTTAAAAAAAGAACAATAATTGATATGAGTTTCTTATTTGGCAGGGAATCTGAAAACTGAACTGTATTTTAGGCACTGTGCATGACAATGTTTCTGTGGGAGCTGGAGGCTTGGTCTTGACAGGTCATTGTTGTATCAGGCAGGGTCTTTTCCTGAAAGAGCCAGATAAGTCTATTTTGAAACATACTTTTCAATTGCCTTCTTGCTAGAAGACCCAACTAATTCTAATTTCTGTTTTAGATTTAAATTTCTTCTCTTTTCCTAAAAATTAACTTCTTAGTAGCAGATGCGGTCTGTGACATGATAGTACAATAACAACGCTGATTGCATTATTCCACATTCTTGTTTGTACAACGATCAAAGAGTGAAATATTATCTTTTAGATTTTTTTATTTATTCATTTACAGAATGTGGGGATCGTTGGTTAGGCCAACATTTATTCCCCACCCCTAGTTGTCCTTCAGAAGGTGGTCATGACTTGCCTTCTTGAATCACTACTGTCCTTGACGTGTAGGTACACTCACAGTGCTGTTCGGGTCGAGTTCCAGGATTTTGCCCCAGCAACAGTGAAAGAACAGCGATATATTTCCAATTCAGAATGGTGAGTGACTTGGATGGGAACCTCCAGTTGGTGGAGTTCCCAGGTATCTGATGCTCTTGTCCTTCTAGATGGTAGGGGTCGTGGGTTTGGAAGGTGCTGTCTAAGGAACCTTGACGAGTTACTGCAGTGCATCTTGTAGATGGTACACACGACTGTCACTGTTTGTCGGTGGTGGAGGGTTTGAATGTTTGTGGAACAAGGAGCAATCAAGCGGGCTGGTTTGTCCTGGATCGTGTCAAGCTTCTTAAGTGTTGTTGGAGCTGCAGTCATCCAGGAGAGTATTCCATTACACTCTTGATTTGTGCCTTGTAGATGGTGGACAGGCTTTTGGGGAGTCAGGAGGTGAGTTACTCGCTGCAGGATTCCCAGCCTTTGACCTGCCCTGGGAGCCAAAGTATTAATGTGGCTAGCCCAGTTCAGTTTCTGATCAATGGTAACCCCCAGGATGTTGATTGTGGGGGATTCAGCGATGGTAATGCCATTGAATGTCAAGGGGTGATGGTTAGATCATCTCTTGTAGGAGATCGTCATTGCCTGGCATTTGTGTGGCGCGAATGTAACTTGCCACTTGTCAGCCCAAGCCTGGATATTGTCCAGGACTTGCTGCATTTGGACATGAACTGCTTCATTATCTGAGGAGTCGTGAATGGCGCTGAACATTATGCAGTAATCCACAAACATCCCCACTTCTGACCTTATGATGGAAGGGAGGTCATTGATGAAGAAGCTGAAGATTGTTGGACCGAGGACAATACCCTGAGGAACTCCTGCAGTGATGTCCTGGAGCTGAGATGATTGATCTCCAACCACTACAACCATCTTCCTTTGTGCCAGGTATGACTCCAACCAGTAGAGGGTTTTCTCCCTGATTCCCATTGACTCCAGTTTAACTAGAGCTTCTTGATGCCATACTCTGTCAAATGCTGCCTTGATGGCGAGGGCAGTCACTCTCACCTCACCTCACCTCTAGCATTTAGCTCTTTTGCCCATGTTTGAACCAAGGCTGTAATGAGGTCAGGAGCTGAGTGACCCTGGCAGAACCCAAACTGAGTGTCCATGAACAGCTTATTGCTGAGTAAGTGTTGCTTGATAGCACTATTGCTGACTCCTTCCATCACTTTACTAATCAGCGGGGAGCGTAGCTGCTTAGGAATACAAAAAAACACGAACAGACAAAACTCAAGAGTGGTTACGATTGTCCCCATCCCACAAAATATGACACAGTGTATGGAAAGGCTCAGGAAACAAGGTCCACCACACTAAGAAAACAAAAAGGGACGGTCAATAGAGAATTAAAGGTGCTATATTTAAATGCGCGCAGTGTACGGAACAAGGTAGATGAGCTTGTGGCCCAGATTGTGACTGGCAGGTATGATGTGGTAGGCATCACAGAGACATGGTTGCAGGGGGTTCAGGACTGGCATTTAAACATCCAGGGATTCACAACCTATCGAAAAGACAGAGAGGTGGGCAGAGGGGGCGGGGTTGCCTTGTTAATTAGGAATGAAATTAAATCAATAGCACTAAACGACATAGGGTCAGATGATGTGGAGTCTGTGTGGGTAGAGTTGAGGAACCACAAAGGCAAAAAAACCATAATGGGAGTTATGTACAGGCCTCCTAACAGTGGTCAGGACCAGGGGCACAAAATGCACCACAAAATAGAAAGTGCATGTCAGAAAGGCAAGGTCACAGTGATCAGGGGGGACTTCAATATGCAGGTGGACTGGGTAAATAATACTGCCAGTGGACCCAAGGAAAGGGGATTCATTGAATGTTTACAGGAGGGCTTTTTGGAACAGCTTGTGATGGAGCACACGAGGGAACAGGCCATTCTGGACTTAGTGTTATGTAATGAGCCAGACTTGATTAAAGATCTTAAAGTAAGGGAGCACTTCGGAGGTAGTGATCATAATATGGTTAAATTCAATCTCCAATTTGAAAGAAGAAGGTAGAATCAGATCATAGTTTCATAGAATTTACAGTGCAGAAGGAGGCCATTCGGCCCATCGAGTCTGCACCGGCTCTTGGAAAGAGCACCCTACCCAAGGTCAACACCGCCACCCTATCCCCATAACCCAGTAACCCCACCCAACCCAACACTAAGGGCAATCTTGGACACTAAGGGCAATTTATCATGGCTAATTCACCTAACCCACACATCTTTGGACTGTGGGAGGAAACCGGAGCACCCGGAGGAAACCCACGCACACACGGGGAGGATGTGCAGACTCCGCACAGACAGTGACCCAAGCCAGAATTGAACCTGGGACCCTGGAGCTGTGAAGCAGTTGTGCTATCCACAAGGCTACCGTGCTGCCCCTCTTTTGAGATGTAAAGGTGTTACAGTTAAATAAAGGTAACTACAGGGGCATGAGGGAGGAACTGACGAAAATCGACTGGGAGCAGAGCCTAGTGGGAAAGACAGTAGAACAGCAATGGCAGGAGTTTCTGGGAGTAATTGAGGACACAGTACAGAGGTTCATCCCAAAGAAAAGAAAGGTTATCAGAGGGGGGATTAGGCAGCCATGGCTGACAAAGGAAGTTAGGGAATGCATCAAAGCAAAAGAGAAAGCCTATAATGTGGCAAAGAGTAGTGGGAAGTCAGAAGATTGGGAAGGCTACAAAAACAAACAGAGGATAACAAAGAGAGATAAGGAAAGAGAGGATCAAATTTGAAGGTAGGCTAGCCAGTAACATTAGGAATGATCGTAAAAGTTTCTTTAAATACATTAAAAACAAACGGGAGGCAAAAGTTGACATTGGGCCGCTCCAAAATGACGCTGGTAATTTTGTGATGGGAGACAAGGAAATAGCTGAGGAACTGAATAAGTACTTTGCGTCAGTCTTCACAGTAGAAGACATGAGTAATATCCCAACAATTCCAGAGAGTCAGGGGGCAGCGTTGAATATGGTAGCCATCACAAAGGAGAAAGTGCTAGAGAAACTAAGAGGTCTAAAAATTGATAACTCTCCGGGCCCAGATGGGCTACATCCTAGAGTTCTAAAGGAGATAGCTGAAGAAATAGTGGAGGCATTAGTTATGATCTTTCAAAAGTCACTGGAGTCAGGGAAAGTCCCAGAGGATTGGAAAATCGCTGTTGTAACCCCCTGTTCAAGAAGGGAACAAGGAAAAAGATAGAAAATTATAGGCCAATTAGCCTAACCTCGGTTGTTGGCAAGATTCTAGAATCCATTGTTAAGGATGAGATTTGTAAATTCTTGGAAGTGCAGGGTCGGATTAGGACAAGTCAGCATGGATTTAGTAAGGGGAGGTCGTGCCTGACAAACCTGTTAGAGTTCTTTGAAGAGATAACAAATAGGTTAGACCAAGGAGAGCCAATGGATGTTACCTATCTTGACTTCCAAAAGGCCTTTGATAAGGTGCCTCACGGGAGACTGCTGAGTAAAATAAGGGCCCATGGTATTCGAGGCAAGGTACTAACATGGATTGACGATTGGCTGTCAGGCAGAAGGCAGAGAGTTGGGATGAAAGGTTCTTTTTCGGAATGGCAACCGGTGACGAGTGGTGTCCCGCAGGGTTCAGTGTTGAGGTCACAGCTGTTCTCTTTATATATTAACGATCTAGATGACGGGACTGGGGGCATTCTGACTAAGTTTGCCGATGATACAAAGATAGGTGGAGGGGCAGGTAGTATGGAGGAGGTGGGGAGGCTGCAGAAAGATTTAGACAGTTTAGGAGAGTGGTCCAAGAAATGGCTGATGAAATTCAACGTGGGCAAGTGCGAGGTCTTGCACCTTGGAAAAAAGAATAGAGGCGTGGACTATTTTCTAAACGGTGACAAAATTCATAATGCTGAAGTGCAAAGGGACTTGGGAGTCCTAGTCCAGGATTCTCTAAAGGTAAACTTGCAGGTTGAGTCCGTAATTAAGAAAGCAAATGCAATGTTGTCATTCATCTCAAGAGGCTTGGAATATAAAAGCAGGGATGTACCTCTGAAGCTATATAAATCATTAGTTAGGCCCCATTTAGAATACTGTGAGCAATTTTGGGCCCCACACCTCAGGAAGGACATACTGGCACTGGAGCGGGTCCAGCGGAGATTCACACGGATGATCCCAGGAATGGTAGGCCTAACATACGATGAACGTCTGAGGATCCTGGGATTATATTCATTGGCGTTTAGGAGGTTGAGGGGAGATCTAATAGAAACTTACAAGATAATGAATGGCTTAGATAGGGTGGATGTAGGGAAGTTGTTTCCATTAGCAGGGGAGACTAGGACCCGGGGGCACAGCCTTAGAATAAAAGGGAGTCACTTTAGAACAGAGATGAGGAGAAATTTCTTCAGCCAGAGAGTGGTGGGTCTGTGGAATTCATTGCCACAGAGGGCGGTGGAGGCCAGGGCGTTGAGTGTCTTTAAGACAGAAGTTGATAAATTCTTGATTTCTCGAGGAATTAAGGGCTATGGAGAGAGAGCGGGTAAATGGAGTTGAAATCAGCCATGATTGAATGGGGGAGTGGACTCGATGGGCCGAATGGCCTTACTTCCGCTCCTATGTCTTATGATCTTATGGTTTACTGATGATGGAGAATAGATTCATCGGGTGGTAATTGGCCGGGTTGGATTTATCCTGTTTCTTATGTACAGGGCACACCTGGGCAATTATGTACATTGCCAGGTAGATAAGTGTTGTGGCTATACTGAAACAGCTTGGCTAGGGGTGTGACAGGCCATCACAGGGCGATACACTAAGCATTTCCAAATGTCGAAACATTTTATCTGTACCACATGTCCGCATCCATTGATGTTCATCTGCAATAATTAAGACTATTGCATGTAGTGCTTGCCTACAAGTTGAGGAGAAATTTTGTACACAGCAAAAATGAAATTCTGTCCAACTGATAAAACAAATTACAAAATGATTTCCTGAAAATTTACAAAAAATACACCAACCAACAATCTGCAATTACCAACCAATTAATTTGCTGAAGAAAAATCAAAGTTCTTTCAGCAGCCATATTCATTCCGCATTCACCTCAACCAGATCCCTAAAACTAAACTTTGTACCTTAACAAATTCTCAAATTAAATTTAAATCCTGTGTTTAAATTGGCATATGGCTTTGTTCCTCCCTAGCTTTGTAACCTCCTCCAGCCATACAACTCCCTCTACTTTATGTTTCACTAATTTTGGCCTGTTGTGCGTCTTTTCTTCACTTCACATTGTGGAATTGCTTCCCTCAACATCATGTCACCATTATCCTCACTTCCTTTTAGGTCCCCCTAAAAACATGCCTCTTTAACTAAGTTAGAGGTCATCCCACCTATACCATACAATGTATCTCCAGTATTCAGTTTTTTTTCTTTGTGCCGCCGTGAAGTGCTTTGGGAGGTTTTCCTATGTTAAGAATCTGTATAAATTCTTGCTGTTGGTTCTGGTGCCGCTGTTTACATGCACTACAATCAGGAGACATAATGAATAGTTGAATACTTCCTGAGCCTTATCAGAGTTAGGCAACTGGCATTGTTCTTCCTTAGACAGGAACAGACAATAAAAGGGTAATGAGTGAGCCTTGAAGGGACCTAGCCAACACCACTTAAAGAGTTCAAGGCAAGGGTATGGACAGATAAGAAAATGTTCTCCATGTGAAGGCAGCTGATTGCAGCAGTTAAAGCATGCATTTATGCAGGACCTTTAATGTAGAAAAATGACAAGGAAAGGGACTACCATAGTTTTGCATCTTCAAATGCACCATCATCGTGAAGTTCTCCACCGTTTACAACTTGGAGGTCACCACTGGTCATACACTTAACTGCACCAGCCATACCGATAGTAATTGAAGGATGGCAGTGACTAGGAAGTCTGTGCCCACTTGCTAAACCACTCAAAGCCTTATAACAACATAGATGAATAAAGTCAGGTGTGTCATGGAATACTCACCACTCACTTAGACAAGAAGCCTGATTGCTTTCTTAAGAGGAGGCAATGACATAGTGGTATTGTCACTGGACTAGTAATCCAAAGATTTATGATAATGCTCTGGGGGACCAGGTTCGAATTTCACCATAGTTGAAATATGAACTCAATTAAAATCTGGAGTTAGAAGTGTAATGATGACTTCCGGTGACGGGGATGTGCTGAGTGGACGAGTGGAAAGTGGCTCTCCTCCTCAAAACTTGAAATTAGGCACTTTTAGATCAAAAATAGGCTGCCAAACCCAGAAAAAAACTCATCCTCCTCCAACATCATCATGACGAACGAGACATGCCAGGCAACAATGTGAGGAGCTGAAAGGACTTCAGAATCTGCAAAAGAGAGGAAGACTGAGGTGACGACGAACACACAGGGCCATGAAGAATCGGCCTCACCTGAACAGGATGGGCTGCCAGGACATATGCCAGGCTACCCTGCGATAAACAAATGGATGGACCTCCTAACACAGGAGCTCTAATTGCACAGAGATGCCATCAAATTAGAAATGATGGCGGCAGTAGTGGAGGCATTGGTCCCCTTTCAAGTGGGAAAAGGTGGAGCGGCGACTGGAAACACAGGAGGCGACAATCAGGGAGCTGGAGAAGGCTGTGACCGACCAGAGCGACCGGATCGTCTCATTGGAGACTGAGGTGGCAAGGTTGGTGGTGACACAAGGGACGCTGAAGAGGAAGGCTGAAGACCAAGAGAACTGGTCCCGCCGTCAAACCTTTGTATTGTGGGCATACCGGAGGGTACTGAGGCAGGAACCCTACGGAGTACCTGGTCCAGATTCTGGGGAAGCTTGTTGGCAGGGAAAGCTTCCCCAAGCCCCCAGAAGTGGTCAGAGCCCACAGGTCACTCCGGACAAAGCCCAACACCAGGGAGCAGCCGCGAGCCATCATCGCAAAACTGCACCGGTACCCAGACCGGGAAAAGATCCTGAATTGGGCAAGGCACACGCGGTGCTGTCAGTGGGAGTGTCACTCAATCCTTGTGTTCCAGGACATTGGGGCAGACCTGGCCAAGCGTGGGCGCAATTCAGCGCATGGCAACAACATAAATAAGGGTGCCTCAAACAGCCATCTTGGAAGGCCCAAAACAAAGGGAAACCCCGGAGTGCAGGTGCTCATCCACAAGGTAAGTATGGCTGACCCTCACCAGCTGAGAAAGCAGGTGGTCATGAAAGAAATAGCTCAGGTTAAAGACAAAATTGGCAGGCTAGTCGCTGCACCAAAAACGATCAATGAAGCCTTTGCATCCTTCTACAGAAGGCTGTGCACCTCTGAACCCTTGCAGCAGGACTTGATGAAGCAATTCCTCAACGGACTGGACATGCTGGTCATGGGGGAAGATAAGAGACATGGCCTGGAGGCAACATTAGAACTGGGGAAAGTCATGAAGAGTATCAAAACCATGCACCGCGGCTAGATGGATTTCCAGTGGATTTCCACAAAAGGTTTGCTCCAGCATTGGCCCCACACTTGAGGGAGATGTTTGCAGGCGCGCTACTAAGTGACACCCTGCCTATCGTTGATACCCAGAAAGGTCAAAGACCCAGCTGAGTTCTGGTCCTGCAGGCCCATCTTGCTACTCAATGTAGATGCAAAGATCCTGGCGAATGCCCTGGCGAGAAGGCTGGTGAGTTGCATGCCAGAGCATGTAAGCTCGGCATGCGGAGGACCAGACAGGTTTTTTCATGCTCAGGCAGCTGTCACTGAACATCAGGCGCCTGCTGAACATGATATTGACCCTATCTGGGAGAGAACATCAGAAGTGATCATCTCCCTGGACGCAGATCAAGCCACTGGCGACCACCGACGGAGCAGTGAAGGGGTAGAGGGGTATCTAAAGGGGGGACAGAGAGCATAGACTTTCAGTCTACGGAGATGACTTGCAAACTTCTACATCTCGAACCCCCAGACCAGAAACGAAGAGATAATGAAAGTCCTGAATGAGTTTGGAGCCTTCTCAGGTTACAAACTTAATAATAATTGCTTGTTGTCACAAGTAGGCTTCAATGAAGTTACTGTGAAAAGCCCCTAGTTGCCACATTCCGGCGCCTGTTCGGGGAGGCTGGTACGGGAATTGAACCCGTGCTGCTGCCTTGTTCTGAATTACAAGCCAGCTGTTTAGCCCACTGTGCAAAACCAGCCCCTAACGTGGGCAAGAGAGAGATCTTCCCTGTAAACCCACAGGGGGGAGGAGCAGAGCTGGGCTGGCTGCTATTTAAGCAAGCCCAGATCAAATTCCGTGACCTGGGGATCCATATAGCCCACGACAGGACACAGATCCACAAATGGTACCTGACAAATTTGGTGGAAGAACTCAAAAAGGACCTGCAGAGAAGGGGCACACTCCCACTCTTCCTTGCAGGGAGAATACAGACGATCAAAATGAATGTGCTGCCCAGGTTCACCTTCCTGTTCAGACCCTTCCCGATCCACATCGCCACGGTCTTTTTCAACAGTCAACAAACCAATTATGCCGTTTGTGTGTGTGAACTTCACCTCAATGTACGCAGGGATGAGCCTAACGCAGCTACAGGTGGTGCACAGAGCCCACCTGATCAGAACCCAAATGAGTGGCTTCTTCCCGAAGGTGGAGGACAAAGGGTGCCGGGGCGTAGCCCAGATTTGTCACACACTGGACAACCTTTTATGAGGCCATGTCCAGGGTTGTGGGAGTGAGGGTGGAGCCATGCCCAAAAGTGGCGGCATTTAAGGTACCGTATCAGCCAAAACTCTTCATTGGGAGGGGACCGTACCCTAGCCTTTGCCTCTCTGATCACCTGCCGGAGAATCCTGCTTGGCTGGTGGTCGGCAGCACCACCCAAGGCTGCAGACTGGTGTCTGACCTCGCAGAATTTCTCAGACTGGAAAAAATAAAATTTTCCACCTGTGGGTCAGAATAAGGCTTCCAACGAACGTGTAAGCCGTTCACCAACTTGTTTCAAGGCCATGCAATATTTTTTCTCTAATGCGTGCAACAACTTCAACTTTGCAATGGCACGAAGAAACTGAAGTAATGTATTAGCCTGCTCCAGGAAAGCCTTATCTCTAGCCCAAGGTTTCAGTCCATGATCAGGACCTGTCAATGATAGATAAATTCATTTTTCTCAGCAGCAAACTCTCTCAAACTGTCCACATTGACAACAAGATACTTGCAAGAATTATAAAAGCAAGTGTGTGTAGCCTTTGACAGATTATAGATATCAGTCTGGAAATAAGGAGTCGTCTACCTATTAAACCGTAAGTCAATAGAGAAATGGTCCTGCCCACTCTGCTGTAAGCATGCAAGACTCAGACTGTGTACCAGTGTCATGCCAAGAAGCTCAATCACTTTCACTTGAGCTGCCTTCAGAAGCTTCTGAAGATCAGGGGGCGAAATTCTCCCAAAACGGCGGGATGTCCACCAACTGGCGCCCAAAACGGCGCCAATCAGACG
Organism: Scyliorhinus torazame; assembly: GCF_047496885.1. Lineage (NCBI taxonomy): Eukaryota > Metazoa > Chordata > Chondrichthyes > Carcharhiniformes > Scyliorhinidae > Scyliorhinus > Scyliorhinus torazame. The sequence goes on along the minus strand of NC_092709.1, from coordinate 279,899,439 downwards.
GGCATCACGCCGCCCCAAAGGTGCGGAATGCTCCGCATCTTTGGGGGCCGAGCCCCAACATTGAGGGGCTAGGCTGACGCCGAAGGAATTTTCGCCCCGCCAGCTGGCGGAAACGGCCTTTGTTGCCCCGCCAGCTGGCGCGGAAATGACATCTCGGGGCGGCGCATGCGCAGGAGCGTCAGCGGCCGCTGACAATTTCCCACGCATGCGCAGTGGAGGGAGTCTCTTCCGCCTCTGCCATGGTGGAGACCGTGGCGGAGGCGGAAGGGAAAGAGTGCCCCCACGGCACAGGCCCGCCCGCGGATCGGTGGGCCCCGATCGCAGGCCAGGCCACAGTGTGGGCACCCCACGGGGCCAGATTGCCCCGCGCCCCCCCCAGGACCCCGGAGCCCGCCCATGCCGCCTTGTCCCGCCGTTCAAAAGGTGGTTTAATCCACGCCGGCGGGACAGGCAATTTATCGGCGGGATTTCGGCCCATCCGGGCCGGAGAATTCAGCGGGGGGGCCCGCCAACCGGCGCGGCCCAATTCCCGCCCCCGCCGAATATCCGGTACCGGAGACTTCGGCAACCGGCGGGGGCGGGATTCACACCAGCCCCCGGCGATTCTCCAACCCGGCGGGGGGTCGGAGAATGACGCCCCAGGTGTGTGATGAATGGGAGGTGTTAGGGAATTGGTTTGAATATGTAGTGGGTATTTTAGGGAATAACAGCCTGAGGGTAAAACAGCTAGTACTGATTCAGAGGTTTACGCCCAGACCTGGTCTGAGTTACATTATCCCATTCAGACTTAAACTCATTAATGAGAATAAGCAGGGTAATTCATTCAAGATTTATTGGCCTCCGGGGCATTGTTGTCTGACCAACCGTTAGCCCATCAGTCTGATGGCCTCTTTTGTCCATAAATTGGAGGTTAGTTGAATATGTATAGCATGGCCCTGTTCTTTTGTGTAAATGGGTGATCAAGAGTGCAGATAGTGAGGATAAGTTCAAGTCTGGGCGCGTCTGGACAAAACCATATTTGAGGGGCTGGGCGAAATATGGAGTGATACAAAAATCCTTTTCGAACAGTTAATGGAGCAGAAGGATTTGGAGAGCGATCGAGAGGCGCCATGAGGAAACTGTCATAGAGATAGGCTTTTGGACAGGGTCTGAAGGAGATTCACTACCAGCAGGAATCTGTTCTGTAATTGTAGGACCATCAATGTGACGCAAGGCAGGTTGAGGTAACATCAATCAAAGGCGTAATTGAGCAGAACTTGTACCCCAGCAGCTCGGTTACAGAATGCAGCTGCAGGGAGAAACCTGGGTTCTTATACCGGTCTTTCTGGGTGGAGCCCAGTAGGCGGCAGATCCTATCAGGACCCAGTATCTAACAACCACTAGCCTGTCGGCATCATGGTGTACCGTATTACCCCTAATACATACCACCACATTCACCCCTTGTTAAAAAGGAACCCGGCGGGATGGTGGGTCGCATGGTGGTAGGGGTTTACAGGGCCGGTATTGTGCTGGAACTATGAACTACATACAAGAATGTCGCTTTAACTGGGCCAAACAGGGTCGGCATTGTGCCGTAACTATGAACTTGAACTATATACAAGAATCCTGCTGTAACTGGGCTACTGAAACATTGATATGATTTAAAGTGATTCGATGAGCTGGGTGGGTGCCCTGGTCGTCCTTTCCGATCTTCTCAGGCCGGGTGGTGGTGATGGTGCTGGCTCGAGTCCTGTCGTCTCTGAGAGCGTAGCGCTGTTCCCTGTTTCCTTACTCCTGGTCAGGCCTGGGAGGACTGATCCCCCCGGGAAGGGATTGGCTGCGGGATGCGCCGGCGGGAGTGAGGGGGTGATTGGTGTTGGGGAGGTGTGGGGAGCTCCGGCAGGCGCCAGGTCCTGCAGGGAGACCGTGTCCTGTCGGCCATCGGGGTACGCCACGTAGGCATATTGCGGGTTCGCGTGGAGGAGATGCACCCTTTCCACCAATGGGTCTGATTTGTGCCCCCGCACGTGTTTCCAGAGCAGGATCGGTCCCGGGGCTGCCAGCCAGGTCGGAAGTGGCGTTCCAGAGGAGGACTTCCTAGGGAAATCAAGGAGGCGTTCGTGAGGCGTTTGGTTGGTCGTGGTGCACAGCAGGGACCGGATAGAGTGAAGGGCATCCGGGAGGACTTCCTGCCAGCGGGAAATTGGGAGACTCCTAGACCGAAGGGCCAGTAGGACGGCCTTCCAGACCGTTCCATTCTCCCTTTCTACCTGCCCGTTCCCCCGGGGGTTGTAACTGGTCATCCTGCTCGAGGCTATGCCCTTGCTGAGCAGGAATTGACGCAGTTCGTCACTCATGAAAGAGGACCCCCTATCGCTATGGATGTAGGCGGGGAAACCGAACAGTGTAAAAATGGTGCAGAGGGCTTTAATGACCGTGGCCGCGGTCATGTCGGGGCAGGGGATGGCGAAGGGGAACGGGAGTACTCGTCAACAACGTTAAGAAGGTACGTGTTGCGATCGGTGGAGGGGAGGGGGCCTTTAAATCCAAACTGAGCCATTCAAAGGGTCGGGAGACCTTTATCAGGTGTGCTCTATCTGGCCTGAAAAAGTGCGGTTTGCACTCAGCGCAGATCTGGCAGTTCCTGGTGACTGTTCGGACCTCCTCGACGGAGTAAGGGAGGTGGCGAGCCTTGAGGAAATGGTAGAAACGAGTGACCCCCGGGTGGCAGAGATCCTCGTGGAGGGCTTGTAGACGGTCCACTTGTGCGTTGGCACATGTGCCGCGAGATAGGGCATCGGACGGCTCGTTCAGCTTTCCGGACGGTACAAGATCTCATAATTATAGGTGGAGAGTTCGATCCTTCACCGCAAGATCTTGTCGTTCTTGATCTTGCCCCGCTGTGCATTATCGAACATGAAGGCAACCGACTGTTGGTCAGTGAGGAGAGTGAATCTCCTGCCGACCAGGTAATGCCTCCAATGTCGCACAGCTTCCACTATGGCTTGTGCCTCCTTTTCCACTGAGGAGTGGCGAATTTCTGAAGCGTGGAGGGTTCGGGAGAAGAAGGCCACGGGTCTGCCTGCTTGGTTGAGGGTGGCCGCCAGAGCTACATCTGATGCGTCGCTCTCGACTTGGAAGGGGAGGGACTCGTCGATGGCGCGCATCGTGGCCTTTGCGATATCCGCCTTGATGCGGCTGAAGGCCTGGCATGCCTCTGGTGACAGGGGAAAAGTAGTGGACTGGATTGGTGAACGGGCCTTGTCGGCGTATTGGGGAACCCACTGGGCGTAATAAGAAAAGAAGCCCAGACAGCGTTTCAGGGCTTTGGCACAGTGGAGGAGAGGGAATCCATGAGGGGGCGCATGCGTTCAGGGTCAGGGCCTATCACTCCATTACGCACTACGTAGCCCAGGATGTCTAGACGGTCGGTGCTGAACACGCATTTTTCCCTGTTGTAGGTGAGGTCGAGGGTGTTAGCGGTCTGGAGGAATTTGCGGAGGTTGGCGACGTGGTCCTGCTGGTCGTGGCCGCAGATGGTGACGTTGTTGAGGTACGGGAACGTGGCCCATAAACCGTGCTGGTCAACCATTCGGTCCATCTCTCGTTGGAAGACCGAGACTCCGTTCGTGACGCCGAAAATGGAACCCTTAAAAAGTGGTATAGCCGCCCATCTGCTTTGAAGGCAGTGTACTTGCGGTCACTGGGGCGGATGGGGAGCTGACGGTATGTGGACTTGAAGTCCACGGTGGAAAAAATCTTGTACTGTGCAATCCGATTGACCATGTCGGATATGCGGGGGAGAGGGTACGCATCTAGCTGAGTGCACCTGTTGATGGTCTGACTATAGTCGATGACCATCCTCTGCTTCTCCCCGATCTTTACGACTACCACCTGGGCTCTCCAGGGACTGTTGCTAGCCTGGATGATGCCTTCCTTCAGCAGCCTCTGGACTTCAGACCGGATGAATGTTCGGTCCTGGGCACTGTACCGTCTGCTCCTAGTGGCGGCGGGCTTGCAATCCGGGGTAAGGTTCGCAAACAAGGAAGGTGGTTCAACCTTGAGGGTCGCGAGGCCGCAGACAGTCAGTGGGGGTATAGGGCCGCCAAATTTAAATGTTAAGCTCTGGAGGTTGCATTGGAAGTCCAACCCCAGGAGTGTAGGCGCGCAGAGATGGGGGACGACATACAGCCGGTAATTTTTGAACTCCCTCCCCTGCACCGTTAGGTTTGCTATGCAGAACCCTTTGATTCCCACGGAGTGGGACCCCGCCGCCAGGAAAATGTTCTGGGTGCTTGGACGAATTACCAGGGAACAGCGTCTTAACGTGTCCGGATGAATAAAACTCTCCGTGCTCCCAGAGTCGATTAAGCACGGTGTCTCGTACCCATTCACCAGCACCGTAGTCGTTGCAGTCTGGAGCGTCCAGGGCCGTGACTGGTCGCGGGTCATCGACGCCAAGCGTGGTTGCAGCAGCAGATCATTGTAGTCATGCAGTATGGAGCCATCGTGTCGGGGTCCGTTCCTGTCAGCCAAGATGGCGGCATCCACGGATCGCACGCGGTCTGGGGTGGACAAAATGGCGGCGCCCATCTCTCCCTCGTGGCGTCCGGGGCCCAAAATGGCAGCGTCTGTTGGCCGCACGTGGGTCGCTGGGGGGCTGAGTCGGTGGTCCCGTTTCTTCCCTGGAGATCGCGGCAACCCCCCGGGACTGGCACATCACGGCGTAGTGGCCCTTTTTCCTGTAGCTTTTACAGGTAGCTGAGCAGGCCTGGCAGCGCTGCCGGGGGTGTTTCGGTTGGCTGCAAAAATAGCAGTGGGGCCCCCCCGGGCGGTCTGGGGACCTGGCCGCGCAGGTTTGTGGGGGTGGGGGGGGGGTGTCGGAGAGTCGATCGCGGCGGGGGTCCACGGAGCCCAAGGGTCTGCAGTGCGGTCGGGGGCGTAGGTGTGGGCGTTTCGCGAGGCCACATCGAGGGATGCCGCCAGGGCCCGAGCTTCTATGAGTCCCAGAGATTCTTTCGCCAAAAGTCTCTGGCGGATCTGGGATGAAGACAAACCTGCCACATACGTATCGCGGACCAGGTGCTCCGTGTGTTCGTTCGCCGTTACCGCCGGGCAGTTGCAGCTTCTTCCCAGGATCTGCAGAGCATTGAAGAACTCATCCAGCGATTCTCCGGGAAGTTGTCGTCGTGTCGCGAGTTGGTAGCGTGCAAAAACCTGGTTGGCGGGCCGGATGTAGATGTCTTTCAGCGTGGAGATGGCTGCGGGGAAATCGTCCTCGTCCTCAATGAGTGAGTAGATATCGGGACTCACCCTAGAATGGAGGACTTGCAACTTCTGTTCGTCCGTTGGTTTGCCGGGGGCCGTTAGGAGGTATCCCTCAAAACACGCCAGCCAGTGCTTAAAAACCGAGGTAGAGTTAGCTACTTGGGGGCCGATTCGCAGGCACTCCGGGGTGATCCGAAGCTCCATATGCCTATTTCGTTTTTTAAATTTTAAGTCTGCTCAATAAATTGTAGGACCATCAATGTGACGCAAGGCAGGTTGAGGTAACATCAATCAAAGGCTTTATTGAGCAGAACTTGTACCCCAGCAGCTCGGTTACAGAATGCAGCTGCAGGGAGAAACCTGGGTTCTTGTACCGGCCTTTCTGGGTGGAGTCCAGTAGGCGGCAGATCCTATCAGGACCCAGTATCTAACTACCAATAGCCTGTCGGCATCATGGTGTACCGTATTACCCCTAATACATACCACCACAGTAATGCAAGTATCATTTTGCCACTCTGTATAAGTGGAGTTGAGAGCTGTATGTTTATTTTACATGTTGTTCAATGGGAAATTGTGTGCTAGGGTTAAGAGATACATGTAAGCTGCTCTTGTTAGGTTTGAAGTTTAAGTATTGTTTTGCTTTTGTTATAATAAAATTTTGTTTATGAAAATAACCAAGCCCTATTTCTCATACAATCACTCCTGGAGCAAATTGGTCTTTCTGCACAGTCTTAAAAATACAAAAAATGTAGAGGTTCTAGTCCAGTATCTTAGCCACTGTTGGGATCTTGTTTGGCGTCCATAACAGGTGGCATCCACACCATATTGAAGTCTTACAACATCAGGTTAAAGTCCAACAGGTTTGTTTCGATGTCACTAGCTTTCGGAGCGCTGCTCATTCCTCAGGTGAATGAAGAGGTATGTTCCAGAAACACATATATAGACAGATTCAAAGATGCCAAACAATGCTTGGAATGCGACCATTAGCAGGTGATTAAATCTTTACAGATCCAGAGATGGTAGGATTGGTAGGATTTCGTGGGCCAGATGGTGGGGGATGAATGTAATGCGACATGAATCCCAGGTCCCGGTTGAGGCCGCACTCATGTGTGCGGAACTTGGCTATAAGTTTCTGCTCGGCGATTCTGCGTTGTCGCGCGTCCTGAAGGCCGCCTTGGAGAACGCTTACCCGGAGATCAGAGGCTGAATGCCCTTGACTGCTGAAGTGTTCCCCAACTGGAAGGGAACATTCCTGCCTGGTGATTGTTGCGCGATGTCTGTTCATTCGTTGTCGCAGCGCCTGCATTGTCTCGCCAATGTACCACGCTTCGGGACATCCTTTCCTGCAGCGTATGAGGTAGACAACGTTGGCCGAGTCGCACGAGTATGTACCGCGTACCTGGTGGGTGGTGTTCTCACGTGTAATAATGGTATCCGTGTCGATGATCTGGCACGTCTTGCAGAGATTGCCATGGCAGGGTTGTGTGGTGTCGTGGTCACTGTTCTGAAACAAACATCGAAACAAACCTGTTGGACTTTAACCTGATGTTGTAAGACTTCGTACTGTGCTCACCCCAGTCCAACGCCGGCATCTCCACATCATGGACACCATATTGAGACAGTCAAAACTGAGTTGGGCTAGTGCTATGGGCCAGGGTTTAGAGAATCCCAAAGTGTATCATGGAGTTCACCTGACCCACAACTTTTAATAGATTGTGGTATGGGGAGCACACGGCTTACTCTACAAGTATGGTACAGCAGAAAATGGACCAGTGGTTTTTAAAACAAAACAATGTTTATTCTATGAACTCAATTTAACCTTTTAAAACAAACAGTGAATATCTTAGCAACCATTCATTCAAATACACCCCCCAAAGAATAAAACACTAAGTAATCTGTATGCTGTTCTTTTAACATCCAAAAACTTAACAAACCTCTAAACAGGAGCACATTAGGGTTTACATTCAAGACTGAAAACATTTACAATTCTTCTGAATTCACCAAATGATTAAGAGATAGTCCTTCATGGCAGAGATCAACAGCAGTGCAGCTCACAGACACACCCAAGCTTTACTCAAACTGAAACTAAAAAACCAGAAGTGGAGCTCAGCTCCACCCACACTCTGACATCACTCCAGTAACATGAGCAGATCCACTTATTAAAGGAACATTTCTTAAACACCCATTTCTTAAAGGGTACTCTCACATGACACGAGTCATGTAGCCAGAATGCCTGACAGTCGTTTATCAAAACAAACCTTCTATAGAGAATTTGCGTCTAGCTTACACTGTCACGGTGGTTAAAGGTAGCGCTACGACGACACTCTAAATGTTTCACTGAGGTGTTTGGATATCAACTTTGAGTTCTCGGAAAGGCTCATCCAAGAATTCTGTACCTGGCACAACCAAATAATAATTGAAAGCAAGCACAAAGCAGGGGCAGAGGAAATTGCAAGCCAACAACTTGTCCGAAACTCAGTCGTCTATGGTTTCCTGACTTTTTCACAGCAGAACATTCTGAGCGCAAATTGGTCTTAGTTTCATGCTGGGGTTTTGTTATGTTCTGTGGTCTTGCTGTAGCAATGATATTGACAGAACTGTTGATGAGTATCTTAGGATGGTGATTTATTATTTAACACGCGAAAGGATAATGTGCAGAATGCTCTACAACCTAGACTGTCCTTGTGTGTGCCTTACTACCAACTGATGAATCCATCACACCATGTAACCAAGGTCTGATGCCACCAGCTGTCTGGAGGTCGCATTGCTATCTGCATACAATCTTACTCACAGTCATATCACGCAACCCCTTCCTTTGGAGATTTGAACATTTCTACATAGAAACATCCTTTGTCATACATAGAATCATTATTTACATTATCTTTCAACACATGTGGCATAGATCTTTACAGAGTTTACCTGATTACAATTTACATGACATGTTGATTTAACTGTGCTTTAATTTCATGATATGTCTGTTACAAGTGTCCTTTGTGCTCAGTTTATTGTGCATCTCCGACAGGATCACCGCGCTGATCATCTGAAGTCTTGTCAGCTTTCTGGAAAACTGGTTTCCGTGTCGGTCTTTTATTTTTTACCCTTCTTAGTCGATGCACCTTGAACTCTGGTTTTCTTGTTGGCCATCCCAGTGTTTTCAGCTTCTATCGTTTCTTTGTCTGATGCTGTTGACTGCTGCGTTGCTGTGAGCTCTCACGGTACTCTCTGCTGCTGCTGCTTTGTTGTATGGTGTCTGGCCTGTCGGCCATATTGCCAACATCCTCCTTCTTGGTGTCCTCGGTGGGACTCATAGTATCCCCCACTCTTCTTCTCTTCCTCCTTTTTGGTTTGATGGTCAGCTTGTGACCGCTCCTCTGATCTTTTTTGCGAACTGTCTTTTTTGCGAGCTGTCTTCTTTTTTTAAATTTAGAGTACCCAATTCATTTTTTCCAATTAAGGGGCAAATTAGCATGGCCTATCTACCTAGGCTGCACATCTTTGGGTTGTGGGGATGAAACCCACGCGAACACGGGGAGAATGTGCAAACTCTACACGGACAGTGAAATGTCTTTTGAGTGCTTTTCGTCCTCATCGCTGGGCATTGTGGTTGAGGCCCATATGAGGACTCCTCGTCACTGGAGAGCATTATGCACACCTCATCTTTTGCTGATAGCCCAGGTAGGAACTCATCCTCCTCGTGTGACCATATGTAAGTGTCAGCCAGCGTCGTTCAACTGCATTCCGATGCTGCATCACCTGTCGTCAAGGCGCAGCACATGGATGCAAGCCATGGTTCTTCCTTGCCATGGAATATGATATAAGTATCATCCGTCACCATGGAGCTGTAAACGGATGCCTTCATCTGCTCTTCAACTCCTCCTGCGATGGAATGGCATCAAGTCTCGAGGAATCCATTATCTGAACTTCTTTGTGGGGCCTCGATGATTCCCCATGTGCTTCTGGAGCTAGTTTTTGCAGAATTGGTATGTATACTGTCCTCAGTCTTCAGTTGATCCGGAGCTACATCGGTTCCTCCTGAGGTGTCTGCTGCAGCAATCTTGCAGTCCATTTCTACATATCTCAGTGTATTCATCTTTCTCGGTGTCCGGCATAGGCTGGGCATCCCTTGTGATCACATTGTCATTCCCGCCAAACCACCGATGTGGCGCTGCACAGGTTTCCTCACTGAGTTTGCCATCTTTACCGTGAAACAGCTTCACTAGAGTTTCATATTCGTCCAACTCTGGTTCATCATCCAAACCTTGGCTTACTTCTTCATAGTGTTCGTAGGATTCATCAGGGTACTCATACTCGGGGTCAGTGTCATCTGCAAATATTTCTCCTGTAAAATACACATTGCACACGGAATTATGTGTTGATACAGGATTCAACCAATTTCAAAGTCAGCAGTGAGTTTTGCTGCAGAGCCTTTATTTAACATTCCATGCTGCGGAGCTTCTGGAGGACTGAAGAAATTGAAGAATGAATCATTTGGTACCGTTTTTGTGACCGTTTTGTGAGTGCTCTGGCCGCAATGCTTCAGCTTCATTTTAATGGTGTCAATGTGACATTTTTTCCTTTCTTCCATTCAATCTGGCACCCAGTGCATCCCCTGATTTCTGGTTCATCACAAAATGAGAAGTCCCATCCATCAGGCTGATACACTTTCAGAATTATCTCGTTCGTTAAATACTCATTTGACTCAAATGTAAACTCCAGAGTGAGGCTCCTCAGCTGTGTATGCTCTGAACATTTGATGCTCACATCCAGTAGATGCTTTAAGATGGGCTCACCATGCTCCTGTATCATGCCACTGTGTATATACGGCTTCTTAAAGACTGTTAATCAGAAGCCTGGAATTCCCTTTGGCTCTTCCAGCGCCTCATTGGAGTTGTTGTCTTTCGCCTAGATTGTCACTTGCTTCTCATCTAGTGATACACCAGCACATCTTGTTGGGAGCCGCAGTAACTGTCTGGCCACTTGATGTCTGGCCCCTATAGCTGCTCACGACTATTCTGAAGGATTCCTTTACTCGTTTCAGCTGGACCGCTCTGACTCTTTTCTGCAATTAAATCAATAATGAACTGCTCTTCTAGAGGGATCTCCTCTACTTCATTAACTGCTCTGAATTGGTCCATTGAATGACTCAAAAAACATTGTTTTGCAAAGTAATTCGTTGGTCACACCTTGAGCAAAATTTTGCATATGCTGGACATTGCCGTGGGCCATGTCGGTTGTCACACTTCTGGCATAAAATGGCGGATCCGCTCAGTCGCTTAAAATGGCCACCCGCACTGAGACCACATTGCTTCTTGGCCTGCGTCACAGTGCTAATGGCGCTGGCGTCATCCTCCATGTTGACGCCAAAATGTTTTGAGCAGGGTGTGCTGATTTGCTGTGTCGCCAACTCACTCGCATGACAAATCTTAATTGCTTTTTCCAGTACCAAATCATCCTCTCGCAGCAATCTCTCACGGAGCTTGTCATTTGAAATTCCAAATACTATTCGGTCGTGTATCATGAGGATTTTAGAGTACTGGAATTGCAGGACTGGGCCTTCAGCCCCAAGTCAGTGACAAAACTGTCGAAAGATTTGCCAGGTTTCTGGGTATGCGTACAGAAAATAGATCTCTCAAATGTCTCATTCTTTTTGGGTGAAGAATGTCAATCGAAGTATGCTATCACTTGATTGTATCTCTTGCTGCCCGCTTCACTATCGAAAGCAAATGTATTGTAAATTTCAATAGCTTGCGGACCTGCCACCATTAGCAGCAACTCAATGTGCCTCTCGTCAGGCTGTGCCTGCAGGCCAAGGGCTGAAACATAGAGTTTACACTGCTGTTTGAAAATGTGCTCAATTTCGTTTACATTATCCGATATTTGAAGCTGGTGGGGTGCCTTTAAACTCTCCATCTCACGCTTCACCGTCTTTTATTGCATTGAGTCGCCACAGGCCGTAGTTTACCAGGTTGATTGAAGAATCTTCTTTTTCCCTTTCATTCTTCGGCCGGTTTCCCTTTATCTTTTTTGCCGTTTCCTTAAATTTTCAAGACACCTGGTACCATGTTGTGTTATTTGGCCTTGCTGTTGCAATGATGCTCACAGAACTGTTGATGAATTACTTAGAATGATTATTTATTATTTAACATGTGGAAGGATAACACGCAGAATGCTATACAGACTAGGTTGCTCTGGAACTACCTGATGTGCGACTGTCCTTGTCTATGCCTTACTACCAACTGATGAGTCCGTCACACCACGTGACCAAGGTCTGACAGAACCACTGGTTGGAGGTCGCATTGCTATCTGCATACAATCTTACTCACATGCATATCACCACACGGTGATTGTTCCTTTAAGTACTCAATTTCTCTGGGAGAAGATTTCTTGTAAAAGGGCAGCTTGCTTCCAGTAACTGATGATCTGACCAAGCTGCCTGCTATATTAACAATAGTTGAAAAAACGATCAACAAGCAGTTGATTACAGGAGTTGTAGTTTACTGTCGATGGCTCAGTTTTCAGGTTGTCTGGTTTAGGTCAAGCTACCTACTGGGAACATCGATATCAAGCAGGAGTCAGTTGAAATTCGATGTGTTGACTCAAAAGGTTTACATTTCTGATGAGTATCAGACTTGAGTTTTTCTGAGGTGCAAGTCAAATGGGTGTGGAAGAGGATTTGAGTTAAGACATTTGGTTTAGAATATTCATTGCAGGGGCAGTACGGTGGCGCAGTGGTTAGCACTGCTGTCTCATGGCGTTGAGGCCCCAAGTCCGATCCCGGCTCTGGGTCGCTGTCCGTATGGAGTTTGCACATTCCCCCCATGTTTGCAAGGGTTTTGCCCCCACAACCCAAAGATGTGCAGGGTAGGTGGATTGGCCACGCTAAATTGCCCCTTAATTGGAAAAAAATGAATTGGGTACTCTAAATTAAAAAAAAAAGAATATTCATTGCAGTGTTAATGTAAGCTTACTTGTGACACAAATGAAGATTATTATTATAAAATAACTGTTTCCATTGTAATTTAATATCTTAAATGTATATCTGATTATTTAAGGTAGCTTATATTTATTAGTATTCATGTTTGTTGATTTTGTGCAGTTTTATTTTAAAATAGTGAACTATGTGGCTCCATTCTTTTAATAATTACCTGGTGCTACCTTCCACGGGAGTTCACTTCTGCCATTATTTTAGCGGTCTACATCACACCACACCCACATTTAACAGGGAGATCGGACGATACAACCCGCAGTCTGCCGGGTCTTTGTCAGGAGCAGGAAAATCCAAGCCTGCCCAGCATCCTTGGCAGAGCATGTCTTTCTAACGAGTCTCTGAACATCCCCACAATAAAGGGGTCAGCTGGCCTACGAATCTTAAATAAAATTCCATCGGGAGCCCATCGGGTCCCAGTGTCTTCCCCGACTGCATCAATTTCAGTGCCTCTTGATCTCTTCCAACTCCAATGGAGCCTCTAGTTCCTTCCATAACTCTTCCCCCACCTTGGGAATCTCCAACTCCCCCAGGAATTCCACCACATCCCTCTCATTCCGGGGCAGTTCGGTCCTGTCCAACTTTCATAGAAGGCCCTAATACCTCATTCACCTTCCCCTAATCCGAACCTAGCCCCCCATCCCACGTCCTAATCTGGAAAATCTCCCTCTCTGCCTCCCATTTCTGCAGTTGATATGCCAGGAGTCGACTTGCCTTCTCCCAATACTCATAGATTGCTCCTTTAGCTCACATCAGCTGTCGCACCGCCCCATCTGGAGAGATCAGATGGAACTGCGTTTGCAATTTTTTTCTCTCCGCTAATAACTCTGGGGATGGACTGTTCATATGTCTGTGATCAACCTCGATAATATGGTCTACCAGTTTTCCCCACTCCCTCTTTGCCACCGTATCTACATGTGCCTTGGAAGATATAATTTCTGCCCTAATTACTACCTTCAACACCTCCCATAGTATTGAGGGAGAGACCTTCCCATTATTATTGTTCAAAATGTAATCTTGGATAGCCCGAGATCTTTGCACAGAACCCCAGGTCCGCCAACAGACCTATATCTAACCCCCACCTCTTGTGACACCCCTGGCCTACCTCCAAATCCAGGTCCACCCAATGTGGAGCATGGTCAGAAATGACTACCGCCAAGTACTCAGACTTCATCCCCAACAACACCTCTTCCACAATATTCCTCAATACCGGGGCCCCGCAAGGCTGCATCCGTAGCCCCCTACGAGACTCCCTATACACATACGACTGCATGGCAAAATTTGGCTCCAACTCCTTCTACACATTTGCTGATGACATGACCATAGTGGACTAAATCTCAAACAACCATGAGTCAGAATACAGGAGGAAGATAGAGAATGTAGTGGAGTGGTGTTACAACAACAATCTCTCCCTCAATGTCAGCAAAGCTAAAGAGCTGGTCATTGACTTCAGGAAGCAAAGTATTATGCACACCCCTGTCTGCATCAACGATGCCGATGTAAAGATGGTTGACAGCTTCAAATTCCTCTGGGTGCACATCACCGACAATCTGTCCTGGTCCACCCACGTCGATGCTGCGACCAAGAAATCACAACAGCGCCTGTACTTTCTCAGGAAACTAAGGAAATTTGGCATGTCCACATTGACTGTTCCCAACTTTTACAGATGCACCATAGAAGGCATCCTATCTGGCTATATCACAGTCTGGTATGGCAATTCCTTGGCCCAAGACCGTAAGAAATTAAAGAGAGACACGAACAAAGCCCAGTCCATCACACAAACCCACATCCCATACATTGACTCTGCCTACACCTCCCGCTGCCTTGGGAAAGCGGGCAGCATAATCAAAGACCCCTCCCACCCGGCTTACTCACTCTTCCAACTTCTTCCACCGGGCAGGAGATACAAAAGTCTGAGAACACACACCAACAGATTCCTGCTGTTACCAGACTCTTAAATGACCCTCTCATGGACTGAGCTGATCTCTTCACACATCTTCTCTACTGAGTAGTACTACACTCTTGTATGCTTCACCCGATGCCTGTGTCTATGTATTTACATTGTGTATTTTATGGTTGCCCTATGTATTTTCTTTTCTTGTCTGGAATGACCTGTCTGGGCTGTACGCAGAACAATACTTTTCACTGTACCTCGATACACACGACAATAAACAAATCCAATCCAATCTACCAGCCTCTCAGGCAGTGGGGAGTTCCAGATTCCCACCACACTCTGGGTGATGAAGGTTTTCCTCAAATCCCCTCTAAATCTCTTGCCCCGACCTGAAATCTATGCCCTCTGGTTATTGACATCCCTATGAAGGGGAAACCTTTCTTCCGATCTATGTCCCTTGTAATTTTATACACCTCAATCCGGTCCCCCACCTCAGCCTCCTCTGCTCATAGGAGATGCAGGAAGACTGGTCGAAGGCCATAGAGGGAGCGGTAGCACCCTTGAAAGGATGAATGGAGAAAGTTGAGAAGTAGCCTGGAGGCACAGGGGTCACAGGTCCAGGAAATGGAGAAGGTGATGTCCGACCATAGTGATCGGGTAGTGACGTGCCGCAACCGAGGGTGTCCAGGTTGAGTCCTAAATCAATGGGAAGGTTGAGGATAATGAAGGAGCTGGGAGGGTTTATGGAAAGGATGGGAATGGTGGATCCGTGGAGGTTTAAGAACCTGGGGAGAGGGAGTACTCCTTCTTCCCGCACGTGTACAAGGTATACTCCAGAATTGACTTATTCGTAGTAAGCCGAACGGTGTTGGTGGGTGTGGTGGGGCAGAGTATGTGGGAATCATGATCTCTGACCATGCACTGCACTGGCTGAAGGTTAGACTTAGCTTGAGGCAGGAACAGAGGCCGGGATGGAGGTTAGGTTCGGGCCGTTTGGCAGATAAGGGGTGCAGTTGGTGATCAGAGACTGTGTGGAGTTGAATCAGGATGGGGAGGTAAAAGCGGCAACATTTTAAGAGGCTTTGAAGAGGGTGGTTCAGGAGAGGTTATCCCGTTCAAGAAATAGAAGGAGGGAGGGGTATGGATGGTTGTTCGCGAGATAATCGAGGTGTACAGGAAAAATTCAAGTGCCCCCACCAAGGAGGGGTTGGCAGAGAGAAAGAAGTTGCAGGGGCAGTTTGATAGGTTGACGATGGGGAGGGCAGTGGGGCAGCTATGGAGAGCAAGGGGAATGCAGTATGAATATGGAGAGAAGGCGAGCCATATGCTACCCCATCAGCTCCGGAGGCAGGCCTCATTTAGAGAAATCCTGAGAGTATGGACAGGGAGGCCCCGGGACCAGACTGTTACCCGGCGGTGTTCTATCAGGTGTTTGCGACGGAGCTGGCACTACATCTATTGGGGATGTTATGCTAGGGAAGGGGGAGCTGCCGGAGACACTGACCCAGGTATCGATCACGCTCATCCTGAAGAAGGGGAAGGACCCGTTGGAGTGTGTGTCATACAGGCCTCAATTGTTAAATGCAGATATGAGAGTGTTGTCTAAGTTAGTGGCTGGGTGGATGGATTTGCATTCCGGGAGTGGTTGCAAAGGACCAAACGGGTTTCATGAAGGGCAGGCAGCTTTCCAGTAACATTAGGCAGTTATTAAATGTGATCATAACCCTGTCAAATGGCCGGGTACCGGAGGAGGTGATCTCTATGGACGTGGAGAAGGCTTTCGACTTGGTGGAGGGGTGGTACCCATTTGATATTTGGGCTGAGGTTTGTGGCGTGGTGCATCTGCTGTCTGTGGCCCTGGTGCAGAGTGTACAGACATACGAGGCGAGTTCACAGAGCTTCGGGTTGCATAGGAGACCAAGGCAGGGGTGCTGCTGTCGCCGCTGCTATTAGTGCTGGTGATAGAGCCCTTGGCGATGACCCTTGGAGGGTCAGTAGAGTGGCAGAGGATTGTGAGGGGGAGTAAGGAACACCGGGTGTTGCTGTACGCAGACGACCTGCTGCTGTTTGTGTCGGACCCATTGAAGCGTATTTTGGGAGAATTATGGACATACTAGAGAGGTTTGGGGCCTTCTCAAGCTATAAGTTGAATGTCGGAAAGAGTGAGGTGTTTCAGATGAATGCGACGGGTTGGGGAGTAACTCTGGGGGTGCTGCCATTTAGGGTTGCCAGGGACAGGTTTAAGCATTTGGGGGTTCAGGTGATGGGGAAGTGGGTGACGATGTATAAATGGAACCTAACAATATTGGCGGAGCAGGTAAGGGAGGACTTTAGTGGATGGGACTCGTTGCACCTGACACTGGCGGGGAGGGTCCAGTTGGTAAAAATGAATGTTCTGCCAAGGTTCCTGTTTGTATTCCAGACCGTCCCGATCTTCATTCTGAAGACCTTTTTCTGGAAACTGGGCGCAACGATTTTGGAGTTGATATGGACGGGGAAGGTACCAAGGGTGAAGAGGGCCCTGTTACAGAGGCAGAGAGGGGGGGTTGTCATTAACAAATCTGTTGTACTACTATTGGGCAGCGAATGCGGAGAAGGTGAGGCAGTGTTGGGAAGGAGAGGGATTTGAATGGGTTAGGATGGAGGAGGGGTTCTGTAGGGTGGCCAGCCTGAGGGCCATGGTGATGGTGGAGTATCCGCTGTTACTGAAGTACACGGAGAGCCCGGTGGTACAGTCCACGATTAGGATGTGGAATCAGTTAAAGAGACACTTTAGGATTGGGGGAAGTTGGTGCTAACGCCGCTGTGTGAGAAACATGGGTTTAAGCCGGGGAGACGGATGGCATGGAAAGGAGGTGGAGCGAAGTGGGGCTGGTGAGGGCAAGGGATTTATATCTGGAAGAGAGGTTTGCAAGTCTGGAAGGGCTGCGGGAGAGGGTAGAGCTCCCGAAGGGAAGTAAATTCAGGTATATGCAAGTGAGGGACTTCACGCAGAAGGAATGGAGAGGGTATCCCAAGTTGCCAGGATAAACCTTCTTGGAGTGGTTGCTGCTCCCGGATGCAGAAGAGGAGCGTAGGATTGGGTTGCTGTGGGATCAGGGGAGAGTGGTGGTGGTGAGGATTAAGGAGAAATGGGAGTAAGCTGGGGGGAGGGAGGGAGATAAAATGGAGAGTGTGGAGTGAGGCGATGCGCAGGGTGAACTCGACCTCCTCATGTGCGAGGATGGGTTTGATTTAGTTTAAGGTGTTGCACAGGTGCATATGACTCAGGCGAGGATGAGTGGGTTCTTCCAGGGGGTGACAGACGAGTGTGAAAAGTGTGGGCGAGGACCAGCAAATCATTTGCTTACGGAGAGATACTGGAGGGGGTGTTTGGAATGTTATCGAAGATTGTGGGGTAGAGACCGGCCTGGACCCTATGATGGTGATTTTTGGGGTATCGGAAATGCTGGAGCTAATGGAGGGAAGACTGACATTGTGACCTTTGCCTCTCTAGTTGCCGAAAGGATTCTGCTGGAAAAGTGGTTGGCAAACGGGTGGCCGCCTGGCAGGGGGACATTTAAGAATTTGTCCGGCTGGAATTGAGGGCTTTGAGACACAGTGGTTTGAGGAATTGTTCGTCACGGGGTGGGGTGAAAAGCTTGCACTATTTACAAACTGTTTAACTGTTAATTGTAAAGCTATTTTTGAAGTTAATGTGGTTAATTATGTGTTTAAAGTTTGTTTTAACATGAAAGACACATACTGGTCAGAGTCATCGCTCCTGGGGTGAAGTAGCCTTTCCTCTCAGTTTTGTATAAAGAGAAAAATAGTTTGGGGTTCTCGTCCGGCATTCTCACAAAAGTTGGGGTTTGGTCCGCTAGCCTAACAGTGCACAAATCTGTGGTGCTAAATCCGATGCATTATGATTGGTTCTGTACTTGAAGGGGGAACATTGCTGGGCCATGGGGGTGAAGGCAATGGGAGAGATGTGACTAATCGGAGAGCTGTTTGAAAAGGCCTCCTTCTGTGCTGCTGCCGTTCGGCCGAGGTTAAAACCGGCGAACTCACAGCCCCGAAAGGCGGCCGGTCCAGCGAGCTCCTTCTGGACTGAGGAAGCACCCAAACTTCACAGGGAGCAGTGGGAAATGTTCTTTTCCAAGGGGGGTTTGCTAAGCAGCCGGAGCAATACAACAAAAGCGAGCATGGTCAAGAAAGTCAACAAGGGGGGGGGGGAAGCAAACCCAGAGCTTCCAGCAAACACAAAGGCAACAAAAGGGTCCAGCCGGTCGCACGTTCCCTCTCTCCCCCTCCCCGGGGCCGCGCGCGCGAAACAGTGAGCGTGCGCGTCCACGCGGATGACGTGAACACGCCGGGGACAATGGCACGCGCACTGTCTGTGCTTTCGGCCGCGAGGGAGCTCGAGGCGCTCCGGGTTAAGTGACTGCAAAAGTCATCACCAGTAGCAGCAAAGGAGCAGCCTGTCCCAACTTTACACTGAGACAAAGTGCGCGCTGCCATGGGGTGAGTGAGTTCCACTTCCTCGACAGAAATAAGACACGATCCAAACTTTTATTCAGTGCAATATTTTGGTTGCATTCCCCCCGCCCCCCAATCCCTCGTCTCTTTCTCGATTTATGAATAGAAGCAGATGAAGGCAGGAATGAATGGGGTTATTGTTTGTCACAGTGAAAGTTTCCCCGCATCCAGTTCGTTCCCCGAGCAGGGCTGTCACACTGGGAGCGCTGGGCGATTGTGTGAGAGGGGCTGGATATAGGGAGGGGGTGTGGGTAACGAATGAATGGGTGAAGCCCAGGCAGAAAGAGAAGAAGCGGGGTCTGCCACAGTGCAGCCAGGCAATGATTGATTTAATTCGGGCGCAATTTCCCAGAAACTGCTACGGAAACGGATCGAGCCGCCAAAGTTCCGAGATGGAAGTTTTAAGCAACAAAAGGTGAAATGATTCGACGGCTTCCGATAGCCAAGCTTAATTTGGCCGCGATTCCTGCAAGTACTACCTTATCTATTCATCTGTTAACACCTCCTTTCGCTGTTTGTTTGTTAAACTTACACCCTTTTCAAATATTTTTGATTAATGCAATGAGCGTGATGTGCGAGGTTTTGGCAACTTTTGATTTCATTTCGCCTACTAGCGGATCCCAGTTTATTTCGTGTAGTAGTCACTCCACGAGTATTATTTGGCATCAATGCAGAAAAGAAATGTTCAAAGGCAACAATAGGCAAACCATCGTCCTGAATTTCGCGTACTTTGAAACCAGTTTTTCGCTTACGGTTGTAATAGAATAATTTTATGTTGTGTATTTATTTAGGCTTTGTTAAAGTTTGGCACTCGGCAGTAACATTGGGTGAAAATGAAGAGCTTAAAAGCCAAGTTCAGAAAAAGTGATGTAAGTACTTCAGGTCGGCTACATAACTGTTACTGGTTGTCTTATTGTTGCAGCCAATAGCTTCCACTTCGACACTGATAAAATAGTTAGTTGGCACAGTGATCAGAAATCGTTGCAAACATGAGTCTGGTTCCTCAGATTTAGCAACCCTAAAGCTGCACAAGCCTTTTGAATGCAGAGGTGTGGACTGTCAGATTTTAAATTTGTAAATGAATGGGTTGAAACAATGGACTTTAAAGAGAAAGTAAAATACAACTGAAGCGAGTCATTTTCACAAACTTCTGCCCCCACATGCCTGAAGTTATTTGTCGATCCCATCCCACATTGTAACATGGGCACTACTGGTACTATCACCGATGAATTCCCTATGGATGAGGTGGTTCTGCCCACTTGGACATACTTCGAGCCCATCACTGTTTCGCAGCCACTACTCTAGTCTCAAACTAACCAGTGACTAATTGTATTAGTTGGTCTTGCCATCTTATTGCCTGCATAACCTCGTAAGAAACAATTAAGCTTATAATCACATTTTAAAAAAAATCTTTAAAAAAATGATTGTCCCAAGTAGGCTTACATTAACACTGCAATGAAGTTCCTGTGAAAAGCCCCTAGTTGCCACATTCTGGCGCATGTTTGGGTACAATGAGGGAGAATTCAGAATGGCCAATTCACCTAACAGCACGTCTTTCGGGACTTGTGGGAGGAAACCGGAGCACCCGGAGGAAACCCACGCAGACACTGGAAGAGCGTGCAGACTCTGCACAGACAGTGACCCAAGCCGGAATCGAACCTGGGACCCTGGCACTGTGAAGCAATTGTGTCCAGTCCCCGTGTGTGATGTACATTGGAATTATCTTGGTTCCATCACACTTAAAATCATTTTATTTCCATTTATTTTTTGAACTGATATTTACTGCAAATACATTGAAGCCCCATGAAGTTGCAGGCAATACACAATAGCTCAAGGGGGAACAACACTTGGGAAAATCTACACCCCCTCAATGGTTTCTGATAATATTTATTCATTGAATAAGGAATATTACCATAAAAAGCATTTTAGTTTGTTAAATCTTTTGTCTAAGTTTGATTACATGGTAATATTATTATGCGACATATCTTTCTGAAATAACAGAAAATGCTGGAAAATCTGTGTATCTGCCTGCATCTGTGGAGGGAGAACAGAGTTAATGTTTTGAGTCTGGATGTCTCTTTGTCAGAGCTGGAGAGAACTGGAAATAGGATGAGATTTCTATTGTTGGGGAGAGGGATGTAGCAGTAACAGCTGGATAGAGGCCCAGTGATAGGTGGAGGCTAGTTAGAGATTAACAAAAATGTTATGGACAAAAAGCCAAAGGGAATAAAAATGGTGGTGATCATGGCTAAGAAGGGTGCTGATAGTGGCACATTATTAGATCCGAGTGTGTTAATGGCAGAACAACGGTAAACAGTGTGTCAAAGGACAATCTAGAACAGGGTAAAGGTGGCCCTAGTTTGGGGGGCGGGGGAGACAGTGGTGAGGGAAAAGCAGATTGATGGAAGAAATGAAGTGATAGAAATAAAAATGGGGTGAAGCTGAAGGAGAGAGTTCATAGTCTAAAGTTGTTGAGCTCAATGTTAAGTCCAGAAGATTGTAGCATGCCTAATTGGATGATGAGGTGCTGTTCCTCCAGTTTGTGCTCCAGATCAAGGACAGACACATGGACAGGACAGCAAGATAGCCAGTTGAAACGGCAAATGATAGGAAGGTCTAGGCCCTGCTTGTGGATGGACCGAAGGTGTTTTGCAAAGTGGTCACCCAGTCTCTGTTTAGTCTGTCCAATGTAGAGTAGACCGCATTGAGAGAAGTGTATGCAATAGACCAGATTGAAGGAGTTGCACGTGAAGTGCTGAAAAGAGTGTTTAGGCCCTTGGATGGTGAGCAGGGAGGAGGTAAAGAGCTGGTGTTGAGCCTTCTGCGGTTGCATAGGAAGCTGCCGTGGGAAGAGGGTGGGGAGTAATGGAGGACTGGACCCTGCGGATTGTTGAAAGGGGGGTTGAGTGGAAGATGTGTTTCGAGTTGGAAATGGCGATGGATGATCCTTTGAATACAGAGGCTGGTGGAGTGAGAAGTAAGGCAGGGGGGACCCTATTCTGGTTCTAGGAGGGAGGGGAAGAAGTGAGAGCAGAGGTGCAGGAGATGGGTTGGACAGAATTGAGAGCCCTGTGGACTACAGTGGGTGGGAAGCCCTGATTAAGGAAGGATAAAGATAATGTTAGCACCATTTTGGAAAGTGGCGTCATGGAACAAATGCAACAGAGGCAAAGGAACTGGGACAATCGGATGAAGTCCTTGCAGGATGTGGGGTGCGAGGGGCTGTAGTTGAGATAGCTGAGACAGGCGGTGGGGTTGTAATGGATATTAATGGACAATCTATCCCCAGAAATGGAGATAAAGAAGTCAAGGAAGGGAGGTGTCGGAGATAGACCACGTGAAGGTGATCGAGGGGTGGAAATTGGAAGCGGAATTGATCAATCTTTCCAGGTCCAGATGGGAACATGAAGCAGCACTGAAACAGTCATTGATGTACTGATCAAAGAGTTCTGGGAGGGGGCAGGAGTAGGACTGGAACAGGGAATGTTTCACGTACCCCATAAAGAGACAGGTTTAACTGGAATCCATATGGGTACCCATAGCCACACCTGTTTGGAGGAAATGAGACAAGTTAAAGGAGAAATTGTTGAGTGAGAAGGCAAGTTCAGTCAGACGGAGGAATGTGATGGTGGATGGGGATTGTTCAGGCCTCTGTTTGGGATAGAAGCGGTGGGCCCTCTGACCATCCTAGTGGGGTACAGAGGCATTTGACATCCATGTTGAAGAGGAGCCGATTAGGGTCAGGGAACTGGAAGTTGTTGATATGCCACAGGGCATCAGATGAATCGTGGATGTGGGTGGGAAGTGACTGGACAGGAGGATGGAGTCAAGATGGGAAGAAATGAGTTCAGTGGGGCAGGAACAGGCTGACAGGTTGGGCCTAATGGGACAGTCCTGTTTGTGAATTTTGGAGAGGGGGGTAGAAGCGGGTGGACCGGTATTGGGTTGGAAGCTGTGGAGAAGAGGTCAGTGACAGTCTGGGAAAAACTATTAAAAAGAGTCCATGAAGAGGTTTTTTTTGCATGTTGCTGTAAATGTTGCACCTTCATAATGATGCCATGAGAGCAAACTAATATATTGGATGTTAGTGTAATTATTTCCATGCTTTCATGGTGGCATGGTGACACAGTGGTTATCACTGCTGCCTCACAACTCCAGGGACCCAGGTTCAATTCCCGCCTCGGATGACTGTCTGTGTGGAGTTTGCACTTTCTCCCCGTGTCTAGGTGGGTTCCCTCCGGGTGCTCCGGTTTCCTCCTACAGTCCGAAGATGTGCAGGTTAGGTGGATTGGCCATGCTAAATTGCCCCATAGTGTCCAAAAGGTTAGGTGGGGTTACTGGGTTACAGGAGAAGGGTGGAGGGGTGGGCTTCGGTAGGGTGCTCTCTCTACGGGGCAGTGCAGACCCTATAGGCCGAATGGCCTCCCTGTGCGCTGTAAAAGCTATGATTCTATGAAGTTGATATGCGCTAATCCTGATTTGAAGATACTCTATGTTTTTAACTTAAATCAAGTATTCATTTGTTAATTTCTTTGTCTTCTGGTAATTTTTGCTTTAATCATTGATCTCAAGCCTTTTCTGTTGTTTATGATGTAGCAAACTTTTCTTCACCGAATCTATTTGGCTTGTGACATTTTTAAAGTTAAAGAAGGGGGACATTTCTTTACTATAAAACCCCAGAGGATTTGCTGAAGTTCACACATTAGATTATGTGGCTCTTGTAAATTAATCTAGTTTCACACTATATCTGAAGTTCCATTTCATTGAGATACAAGTACAGACTTCCAACATTGTGATTTCCTTAAAATCCTCAAGATGTTGCAGTTATTCTGTTGCGTAATAAGCTGCCACAGGTCTATACTATAGCGGTTATAGCCTGTGCCTTGAATTGGCTTCAGTTTCCTGTTCGAATAGGCATGAGTGCATTTAATCAGTTCTTCAGAATTGACGAGGGGGCTAAAATAGACTGGCTTTTCCATTTCATGCAGGCGCCTTTTCACCTCCAGCTCACTGCAAACAGTGCTGGCGGCAGTAGCAGTCATTCACAAGGATGCACGCTGTTCAATCAAAATGGTTTGAAACCATTCCGAGGGTACTTTCCACAAGTATGAGTAAACATGGTTTCAAAGCTGGTAACAGCTAACTTCTTCAACGGTTGAAACCCTTGTAAAAGTAGAATCTGAATTTCAGGCTGTTCGTGAAATACAATAAACAAGATCTATATATGTTTGTTATTTATTTGGGGACACAGAAGACAGCTGTAAAAGCAAAGATTTAAGGGGCTTGTTATATCTCAATCGATTATGATTCTATAATTCCAAAATATTGATGTTTTATTAAAATATTTGAATGCCAATCACATGGTCGGATTAGAGTGTACGTGGTTAAATTAGTGCAGCCACTGAGGGGGAGACTAGTTGACATGAAGACAGAGACTGGCAGCAGTATTTCATTTTTAAAAGACAGATATTTCCAGAGGAGAGTGCCCCTCCAGGAACAAAAGGACCGACTTGGCAAACTTGTAAGCCAAGGAGTTGATAGTACATACTATTTTCTTTATGTGTAAACCTTCTCCCCAAATCTCTTTCTCGTAAAATTCTGGTTTGGTTTTACAGTGTTTCAATTTTGTTTGTTTAATTGGATGTAATCTCAAAAATGAAAACATGTTTAGTTGAGCACTTTGGCTGATAAGTAGGACCATTTTTCATAATCACTGAACAAGTGCCTGCCTCGAGAGAATGGTTGGAATCTAGTAATATGTTATGATAGCTCCATAACAAGCATGGGAAAAGAGAACTAAATGTAATGATGGCACCAGTTCCTCTTTTTTTTTAATAAACATTTTATTGAGGTATTTTTGGTCTTATAACAACAACAAAATAAACAATGTACATGAAACTATAAAAATAGTGCAAAAGTCGTCTCCCTCCCTTACAGGTCCCACCATTATTAACCCCCTACTCTAAGCTAAACTTAACCACCCTCCTTCTGCTGACGATTGATTTTCCGTGAAGAAGTCGACGAACGGTTGCCACCTCCGGGCGAACCCTAACAGTGACCCTCTCAAGGTGAACTTGATTTTCTCCAAACAGAGAAAGCTAGCTATGTCCAATAGCCAGGTCTCCGACTTTGGGGGCTTTGAGGCCCTCCAAGCTAATAGTATCCGTCTCGGAGTTACCAGGGAAGCAAAGTCCAGAACGTCTGCCTCTTTCGCCTCCTGGATTCCTGGGTCTTCCGACACCCCGAAAATCGCCACCTCTGGACTCAGTGCCACCCTTGTTTTTAACACCGTGGACATGACATCTGTAAACCCCTGCCAAAATCCCCTAAGCTTCGGACATGCCCAGAACCTGTGGACATGGTTCTCTGGTCCTCCCGCACATTTTGCACACCTGTCGTCCACCCCAAAAAATCTGCTCATCCGGGCCACTGTCATGTGAGCCCGATGAACAACCTTGAATTGTATCAGGCTGAGCCTGGCACGTGTTGCGGACGTGTTGACTCTACTCAACGCGTCCGCCCATAGACCATCCCCTATCTCTCCTCCCAGTTCCTCCTCCCACTTGCGCTTCAGCTCCTTGGTCTGCATCTCCTCTCACCCCATACGTTCCTTGTAAATGTCAGAGATGCTCCCTTTTTCTATCCACCCTCTGGAAACTATCCTGTCCTGAATCCCCCTTAGCGGTAGGAGCAGGAAGGTTGACACCTGTTTACGTAGGAAGTCCCGCACCTACAGATACCTGAATTTGTTTCCCCTCGTCAACCCAAACTTCTCTTCCAGTGCCCTCATACTCGGAAAGCTCCCCTCTATAAACATATCCCCCATCCTCTCAATCCCTGCTCTCCGCCATATCCGGAACCCCCCCATCCATACTTCCTGGGGCAAACCGGTGATTATTGCAGATTGGGGATCAGACCGATGCTCCCTCTGCTCCCACATGTCTCCTCCATTGCCCCCAGACTCTCAGGGTCGCCACCACCACGGGGCTGGTAGAGTACCGTGCCGGCGGGAACGGCAGAGGCGCAGTTACCAGCGCCCCCAGACTTGTGCCCCTGCAAGAAGCCGCCTCCATATGCTCCCATGCCTCCCTCTCCCCCACCACCCACTTCCTAATCATGGCTATATTCGCTGCCCAGTAATAGTTACAAAAATTTGGCAGCGCCAGCCCATCCCTCTCCCCAACTCAGCTCAAGCATTACCTTCTTTACTCACAGGGTTTTGCCCGCCCAAACAAAACCAGTTATCTCTTTGTTGACCCGTTTAAAAAAGGACCGCAGAATAAAGATGGGGAGACATTGAAACACGAACAGGAATCTCGGGAGGACCGTCATCTTCACCGTCTGTACCCTCCCAGCCAGTGACAACTGAAACGCGTCCCACCTCCGAAAATCGTCCTTCATTTGGTCTACTAGTCGGGCCAGATTTAATTTATGCAGCCGGTCCCATTCCGCGCCACTTGAATTCCTAGGTACTTAAAGTTCCCCCTACTAATCTAAACGGCAGCTCCCCCAATCACCTCTCCTGTCCCCTTGCCTGGACTGCAAACATCTCCCCTTTCCTTATATTTAGCTTATACCCCGAAAACCGGCCAAATTCCCCTAGAATCCTCATGATTTCTTCCATCCCCTCTATTGGGTCCGATACGTACAGAAGCAGGTCGTCTGCATAGAGCGAGACTCTGTGCTCCTCCTCCCCCCCCCCCCCCCCCCTCCCCCCCCCAAGCCCTCGCGCCAGCCCTTTAAGGCTCTCCGAGCAATTGCCAATGGCTCTATAGCTAGCGTGAACAACAGTGGGGAGAGGGGGCATCCCTGTCTCATCCCCCAGTTCAGCCTAAAATAGTCCGATGTTGTCCTATTCACCCACATGCTTGCCACAGGAGCCTGATATAGCAACCTGACCCAGTCAGTAAAGCCCTGCCCAAATTCGAACCGTCCCAGTACCTCCCACAGATAATCCCATTCTACCCGATCAAAAGCCTTTTCTGCATCCATTGTGATCACTACCTTCCGGGGGCATCAAGATCATGTTTAACAACCTTCATACATTGGCCACCAACTGCCTACCTTAACAAACCCCGTCTGGTCCTCTCCAATAACGTCCGGAACATAATCCTCAATCCTGGAGGACAAACTATTGGCCAGCAATTTGGCATCCATATTCAACAGGGATATCGGACTGTAGGACCCACACAGCTCCAGGTTCTTGTCCCGCTTCGGAATCAGCAAAATTGTGGCCTGTGGCATCGTCGGGGGCAGCACCCCTCTTTCCCTTGTCTCATTGAACATCCTCATCAACACCGGCCCCAATATCCCAGAGAACGTTTTATAAAACTCCACTGGGTACCTGTCTGGCCCCGGGGCTTTACACAACTGCATGGCCTTCAGACCCTCCGCTATCTCTTCCAACCCGATCGGAGTCCCCAGCCCTTCTACCAGCTCCCAGTCCACCTTTGGGAAATTCAGCCCCTCCAAGAAGTGCTTTATCCCCTCCGGCCCCGTAGGGAGTTCCGACCTATACAGCCTACTGTAGAAATCCCTAAACGCCTTATTCACCCCTGCTGAATCTCCAACCAGGTTCCCATCTCCGTCATTTACTTTCCCTATCTCCCTGGCTGCCTCCCTCTTTCTAAGCTGCTGTGCAAGCATTCTGCTGGCCTTCTCTCCATACTCATAGATCGCCCCCCTCGCCTTTCTAAGCTGCACCATCGCCCTCCCTGTGGTTAACAAGCCGAACTCCGCCTGTAGCCTCCGCCGTTCCCTTAAAAGTCCTGCCTCTGGGGTCTCCGCATACCTCCTATCGATTTGTCGTATGTCCTTTACCAGTCGGTCCGTCTCTACCCTGTCATTTTCCTCATTTTAACAAAATGCTGTTTCTGGAAATTTAATTGTTATCAAAATAAATGATTGCTCTTCACCTGATTGTTACAAATCTGATTCACAAATTGTTGGAAATTACCTGTTCAATGTGTAAAATGCTTCAAAATCTCTTCGACAGGCTTGTCATATTTTAATTTTTTTTTTTGGAGAATATTGTCTTTACTTTGGCCAGATACCACTGGCACTTGCAGAGTATCTCTATTCTTGAATTGATTAATGTTTTGGAAGACTGTGGAAAATCTGTCACGGAAGATCTGAGAAAAGGGAGGTAGCTTTTTATACATTCATTTACGGCATCGCTTGTTAGACCAGCATTTATTGCCCATCCCTAGTTGCCCTTCAGAAGGTGGTGGTAAGTTGCCTTCTTGAACTACTGCAGTCCCTATTTGTCTCCACAAGGACAGTGCGGTGGTCACTTCTACCGATACTGTCATGAACAGATGCAGCAGGCAGTTTGGTGAGGATGAGGTCAAGTATGGTTTTCCCTCTTGTTAGTTTCCTCATTACCTGTTGCAGTCTCAGTCTAGCAGTAATGTCCTATTAGACATGGCCAGCTCAGTCTGTGGTGGTACTCTTGACGATTAAAGTCCCCCACCCAGAGCATGATCTGCGTATTTGCCACTCTCGGTGGGGAGCATTTTGGGCTTTGTGACCATAATTTCATAAGATTCTGAATCGTCATGGATAAGGACAAGAGTGGATGAGGGTGCTTAATTGGGTGAGAGCCAATTACATCCAAATTAGACAAGAACTGGGGAATGTGGATTGGGAATGGCTATTTGAAGGGAAAATCCACAGCTGACGTGGGAGGCTTTTAAAGGCCAGTTGAGTGAAGTGCAGGACAGGCATATCTCCGCAAAAATGAAGGTTAGAAATGGCAGGATTCGGGAACCCTGGATGACAAGGGAAATTGTAAGCTTAGTCAAAATGAAAAAGGAAGCATACGACAGGTCTAGACATCCTCAAACTGACGAAGCCCTTGAGTACAATGAAAGTAGGAAGGAACTTAAATGTGGAATTAAGAGGGCTAAAAGGAGCCATGAAATATCTTTAGCAAACATGGTCAAGATGAATCCCAATGCATATATTAGGAACAAGAGTGTAGCAAGAGAAAGAGTAGGTTCCAGGCACCCACTACTCTGCATGAAAAATTTACCCCACACATCTCCCTTAAACATTCTCCCTCTCACCTTGAACCTCTGTCCCCTTGTATCGGCACTTCCACTCTTGGAAAAGGCCTCTGACTATCCACCCTGTCTATGCCTCTCATAAATTTGTAGACCTCTATCAGGTCCCCCCTCAGCCTCTGTCTTTCCAGTGAAAACAATCGTAGTTTATTCAAACTCTTCTCATAGTTAATGCACTCGACCAGGCAGCATCCCAGCGAACCTTCTTTGCACTCTTCAAAGCTTCCATGTCTTTCTGATAATGTGGTGGCCAGAACTGCACGCAATACTCCAAATGCAGCCTAACCGAGCTTTTATATAACTGCAACATGATTTCCCAACTCCTGCACTCAATGCCCCGCTGATGAAGGCAAGCATGCCAAATGCCTTTTTAATCACTTTGGACACCTGTGCTGCCGCTTTTAGGGAACTGTGAAGCTGCACGCCCAGATCCCTCTGCATGTTAATGTTCCATTGGGTCTGCCATTTACAGTATAATTCATACCTAGATTCGATCCTCCAAAATGCATCCTCTCGCATTTGTCCCGATTAAAGGAGGGCAGCACGGTAACACAGTGGTTAGCACAGTTGCTTCACAGTTCCAGGGTCCCAGGTTTGATTCCCGGCTTGGATCCCTGTCTGTGCGGAGTCTGCACGTTCTCTCCGTGTCTGCGTGAGTTTCCTCCGGGTGCTCCGGTTTCCATCCACAGTCCAAAGATGTGCAATTTAGGTGGATTGGCCATGCTAAATTGCCCTTAGTGTCCAAAAAAAGTGGGGTTACTGGGTTATGGGGATAGGTTGCAGGTGTGGGCTTAAATGGGGTGCTCTTTCCAGAGGCCAGGGCAGGCTCGATGACCCGAATGGCCTCCTTCTGCACTGTAAATTCTATGATTCTATAATTCTATGAAAATCCATCTGCCATTTCTGAGCCCAAGTCTCCAATCTATCCATATCCTGTTCTATCCTCTGACAATGCTCAGCACTATCAGCAACTCATCTAATCTTCGTGTCATCTGCAAACTTACTAATCAGGCCACACGCCTTTTCTTCCAGATCATTTATATATACTACAAACAACAGAGTTCCCAGCACTGATCCCTGCGGAAAACCACTAGCTACAGATCTCCATTCTGAAAAACACCCTTCCAGCGCTACTCTCTGTCTTCTATGATCAAGCCAGTTCTATATCCATCAAACTCATGTGATTTTAGTTATTATACCAGTCTGCCATGTGGGCCTTTTCCAATGGCTTATTGAAGTCCATATAAACTCCCATCAACAGCCCTTCCCTCATCAATTTTCTTTGTCACCTCTTCAAAAAACAGAGTTTGTGAGACATGACCTTCCCCATACAAAACCATGCTGCCTGTCACTAACTAGTCCATTTTCCTCCAAATGTGCATATATCCTGTCCCTCAGCATCTTTTCCAAAAACTTCCCTCCACTGATGTCAGGCTCACCCACCTATAATTTGCTGGATTCCTTTCTTAAACAAGGGAACAGCATTGGCTATTCTCTAGTCCTCTTGTACCTTGTCTGTGGTCAAAGAGGATGTGAAGATATCTGTTAAGGCCCCAGCTATTTCTCCCCTTGCCTCTCACCATAACCTGGGATAAATCCCATCCGGCATTGTTCCACCAGCATTGTTCTATGCAAGGGACCAATTGTAGCCACCTGGGTTGGCCACTACCCGACTTTAAAATGGAGATCCGCTAAGAATGCAGGGAAATTCAGCCAACGCAAGAAAAACAAGCAGGTGCAAAGTTTCCTGTAATCAGAACTTGCAGGAACCCAGACAGCACTGAAACTAACAACCATCTACATATTAATGAGCGATCCCCGGGAACAATTGGAAACAGTTGAGGTAAACAAGGCCAAGCCAGACTCCTCGGCGCCAGCAGGAGCCAAGACAAAGGAAGGCCAACGGACACTTAGGAACCGCCCAGCGATCAGGGAACAGCTCCAGTATTGGAGAAATCGATCCAAGTGATCAGAACTTAGTCCAATCACTTGGAACCAGATACGGGGTCTGCCCCGAATGGCGCAAAGCCCCTGGGGGCTATAACATTTTCATTTCAAATAGAGTCCCCAAGTTCAATTCGTCCTTCTTGGCAGGGTCTCTCAGCAGCTCGAAACAACCCTTGATTGTGACCCGCCTAGTAGCTGCACCAACCAAGTAAGTCTCCAGTCAACGCACGCTACGAGATAGCTACCAATCTATACCAGCTTTGAAGCCTGCTGATTCAGAATCGAACGAAAGGCCATTTGTTCCCCTGACCTGGTGGGCCAGTTCCAAAGCTAAGTATAGGCCTTTTAGTGTTCGAGATAGTCTAGTAAGTAGAGTTTAATACATGAGTAGTGATTGACTGTGTATAATAAATGTGTTTTGGTTTGAAACTTACTAACTGGTGTATTGAGTTATTGATCAGCACTTGAACTTGAACCTCGTGGTGGTATCATAAAGATACCTGGCGACTCTAGACTAACGGTTATAGAAACAGAGCAAATTAAGTAGAGACACAACGAGCAACATTTAAGAGCCAACCAAAAGTTATCAATATTTACTGGCGACTCCGCCAGGACCCGGCCTAATCACTCTGGGAGAACCCAAAATTTGAATTGAGAATCCAATTGGGAACAGAAACATTCACAAGTGTTCAAGCAGTTCTGATCAATCCTCATAATTCGGAAGCGTGTTAATGCATGCGTAACTAACAGGGCTATAAGGTAAAACTGATAGATTTTTGTTGCGAAAAACTGTCGGGAGTTTGTATTCCAGAAAATAGCGAACGCGTACCCGTGTTTACAGCACCGCCTTAGTACCCCTCGTTCCAAATTTTAAAAGAGCATTCAGACAGGAAAAATGGCAATGAAGGCAATGGAACACCTCATGTACCCTCAAGAATTTGTGGTCGCAGCGACCAGCAGCAGAGTAGGACAGTGTCCCGTTTGGGAAGAAGAGATCAGAAAATATCTCAAAGGGAAAGGATGGCCCCTTTGGAGTGAATTCTGTGATAATGAGGAAACTGGACCCGGGAGTATCGGACATATTTGGTGGGAGAACCTGTCAGAGATCCACAAGAAGAGCTTGGGAAAAGCTGGCAAGCCGATGGCAATCGTGTCCTGTCTGGCACAATTGCGAGGCACAGAGGAGGTTGTTCGGACGCTCCGCAAAGAGATAGAAGAGAGTCACGTTGGGCGGAGACGCGGAATTCCTTTACACCAGCCCCTTAACCGTGACCCGATTACGGGACACGTGCGAAAAGATCACACCGTTCCTCCCCACCTCAGACCCCCACCACTTCTTTGCTAGAGCGAAGCAGCAGGCGACCATGTACGGCCTGGATGAACGTGAGCAAGTGAAGCTCACAGTTTTAAGCTTAGACCCTTCTGTTGTAGCAGCCCTTCCCGACCCACAGAATGTAGGAGGAGGCACCCTTGCAGAGATGCACACGGCAATCCTAGACGCGATCAGTTCTCACAGAGGTGACCCAGTAGAAGGCCTGAATAAGTGCAGGCAGAAGAAAACAGAACACCCCACAGCGTTTGCTGGACGCCTGTGGATCCATTTTACAGCTGTTTTCGGAAAGTTAGACCGTGCCCATTTGTCCCCAGACAACATGGCCAAATGGACCCGCACCCTGATCTCCCATGCCACAGAGGATGGACAAAAAGCTTGTACCAATTATGACCCCTCGGAAGAAGCGCACAACGGAAAGTGGGTTTTAAAAAGGTTGTCCCGCTCTTGGGAGCAATCTGTCCACAACAAACCCGCGATTAGGAAACCCGAAGAACAGCAGGCAGAGGCAGATATCTAAGCAGTTAAAGCGCACCAGAACCCCACATGGGTGAACGAAGGCATGAACAGCCCCCCCACAGAAACCACGAGTGTTACAACTGTGGACAATTAGGTCACTTTGCACGAGAATGCAATGCCCCACGAAGCCACAGAGAGCCCAGCAGGCAGGCACTCTGAATGATAACAGGACAAAGCCCATACATCGTGTAAGCACCCATTGAGACCAGGCAGACATGAACTGAACTGACTGACGGTGTTCGGGCTCCCCCACTTGGGTCTGCGACACCCTTTGGGATAGGTCTGGCCGACCAATCGTTGCAGTGAAAATACGAGGACAGCCCATCGAATTTCTCTGGGACGTAGGAGGGTCCCGCACCACAATTAATTCCTCCAACATGTTCCAGAAAGACACGTGGCCCACTACAGTCACAATCACCCTCAGTGGCTTCACAGGCCACTCACAGCAGGGACACAGCCCTGTACCCATTCAAATTGGCAACATTACAACAAAACACCCCATAGTTTTGGTTGATCTGGACCACACAGCAGAACACATTTTGGGCATCGATTTCATGAACCCGCACAACCTTTCATTTGATCCAGTAAATCAATGTGTCTGGAAAATGACAAAGTCAGCAAGAGCTCCGCTCACAGTAGGTGAGTATGCTAATAAGATTAGCGCAGCCGGCGATTTTTGGTTTGACCCGACCACGATTAGCGCAGACAAACAGGTTAGGGCAGTTCTCCAGAAGAACAGGACCGCATTTGCAAGTCATAAACATGACTGCGGCAGGATGGTTGGTTCGGTTCAAATAATAGGACCTGACCCTAGACCCCAGAAGCAATATGGATTTCCCCAAGAGGCAGAGGGAGAAATCTCAAAAGTTATCAATAGCTTATTAGAACAAGGCGTACTTAGATCAGGACAGGAATCAGCTTATTTGTTTGTTCCATGATAGTCATGGGCATCAGGGAATTGTCCCCACTACAGACCACCCCAGGCAGCTCTGTTGGTGGCCGAATTTAAAGGACGACGTCACGCACTATGTTGAAAATGCTGTATCTGTGCCCAAAACATTCCGGACAGATATGCGAAGAAAGCTCAGTTTAGCCACACCCGCCCCGTTAATGGCCCCTGGACTAACCTCCAGATTGATTTTATAGGACCATTGCCCCATAGCAGGAATGGTCACAAGTATGTGTTAGTGGTTATAGACACGTTTACGAAATGGGTAGAAGCATTTCCATCGAGAACAAACACTGCAAAGACTAAAGCTAAGATTTTAACCCACCACATCTTTACGAGATGGGGACTCCCCCGCAACATTGAATCCGACCAAGTTTACGGGACGTGTCATGAAGAACGTCCTCACGATATTTGGCATTATCTAAAAATTCCACATCGCATACCACCCCCTGTCAAGTGGTATCGTGGAGCGAATGAATCGGACCCTAAAAGCAACCCTCCGGAAAATGGTCCAACAAGACAGCACCACTTGGGATTCAGTCCTCCCTTTTGCACTAATGTTTTTGCGTAACACTGTTTCCACATCCACAGGATACACCCCACACACTCTCATGACCGGACGCCCCATGAAAGGCACAGAATTTTTATTAGGACTTGACTTGACCAGCCCCGAAGTGACGGCCCTCACACACGAGAACGCAGTGAGACAATTAGTCGAGAATGTAAAAACGGCTCGGCTAGCAGCCACAGTAAAATTAGGCACACGTAAGAAACAAAGCAAGGCCTGTTTCGACAAGACAGTGCATGCGACTGAGTTTGATGTCGGACAGCAGGTCATGCTCTCCATTTACAACCCCAGCACGTTCCTGTCACCTAAGTATTCGGGTCCGTACTCCGTGGCGGACAACGTAAGCCCCTCCGTTTATAAGATTAAGTACCCCAACGGGAAGAACGCGTGGTTTCATATTAACCAGCTCAAGGCATATGGCTCGCAGCCTAACCATGCACATCACGTTATGGGCGCCCCAGCAGACCACGCCCCGCCCACAGCCAACGTATCCCTACCCTCCTCCAACACGTCCACCCCATCCACGGACTCGACCTCGACTCCACCCCTGAACTCTAGACTCCGCCGCGGAACGCCCACAGACAGCAGCGACAGCGACTGTGACACAGGTAACAGCCACAGCACGCCTCCCTGCTATCCCCATGCAACAGGCCCCACACCCAGCGAATCTGAACACGATTCGAGTGATCCCTTACTGATCACATTCCTTAACAAACCTCACCAAAGACCACCGCCCTACGATGACGAACCCAACTCCGTCCCCACAGAATTAGACACCACTATTTGGCACCGTGACAATTCGTACAGGCTCGTCTGAAACGACGAGATGGACCCTAAGTCACACCATGCAGCTTTAGCAACCCTCATCCATTCAAGAGTATGGCATCTGGGAGAAGATGATGACATTGAGTCTGACTCCCAAAACGAGAACCCCTTTGCGACCCTGTTCGCAACTGATAACTGAGGTGTCCAGATAATGTTTTAAAGGAACCGCTTGGGAGAAGCGGTGTCCTTTCTGATGGAACCTGCACCATGTTTGTTGAATGTTTGTTCGTTAATGTTATCGTTAAGTGTTGTGTGTAAACTCAAAAGTTTTCACGGCCCCACATCACCCCTCCTTTAACGCCCCCCCGGACAAGTTGTCCCAGACAATAGTTCAGAGGAACTAGTCTGTCGACAGCAAATTGTTAAAGGCACAAGTTTGTCACAGACAATAGTTCAGAGGAACTAGTCTGTCAACAGAACCCGACTCATAGTTGCTCTCCTAATTCGAGAGGCAGCCCCCCACGACGACCACATTCTTACCCGTTCTTGCAGGTTGCTCAGGCAGTGGAGAAACGGCATTGGTCCCCATCCTGCCTGAGGACCCCCCCTCTGGTCAGCTACGCTCGGGTAGAGCACATATGGCATTGATCACCGTCCTACCCGAGGATTCCATCCAAATCTTACCCGCCGCGGCCCATATGCACCCTATTATTGCTCGTTACGTTCAAATTTCTTTTGTTTGGTTTTGGCAACCCTAAGGTTGCTTCCTTATGCTGTTTACATCCTCAAACACTGGGATGGTAAATCACACAGGCTGCGAGACGGCTCGCAGTATTTTCTTAGATGTCCAGTCCAAATTTTCGGTTTAAAAAAAAATGAGGGAGTCACACATGGTGACCAATATAAAGGAAAATTGGCACTAAAAGACAGACATGCTAACGAACAAGATAGTAACAGAAACTATGCTTGATCCACAGAATTCCAGAAGCTCCAGGAAGAGAGAAGAGACGAATAGGAAGAGAAGAAAGAAGCGAACAATGAAGACATCATACGTGTTTTTCGTTACCATTATAATTTGTATTCGGTTACGCGCGAACGTGAACCCCCTGACCCCAAGCCCCCGGCCGTCAATGATTCACTTCCCCATAGCGCCCAGTGACAAGTAACAACACACCATCATGGTGTGATAGGTTTATAACGTGGTACTCCCTTTCATACGTAATTTAATCCCTTTTAGCATTGGCGATATTCTGCAGCATCGTGCAGACTATCCGCATGAGGAAATGGCGAAAGAGAGCCTATCACTCTCGCACCCCGGTATACAGGATGAGATCCCCCTAATTTCGCTTTTCACCAGGCCCCTGAACCCCTTGATCTACAATAAAGGACATTTGTTGCGTCATTTGTGAATAAAGAACTATGTCTCATTTGCAACTAAAAGATTGTAGAACTCTGTGCTTGACCGCCAAGCCAGAGGAAAATGTGAATGCTGCTATTATTTTTGTATTGTTAGGAAGTTAGTATGCTTGGATGTTTAAGTGAGTGTAGTTTATGGAAGATAGTAAGAGGTACCGTTTTTAAAAATATGTTGTACTGCATGTCCCTGTTGTGACATAGCGCCACTTAGGATTGTCAGTTAAAATTTTCGTGCATAGTTATGGTCAGTATAGAGGCCATGGAAGAGTGCTCGCTGGGTCAGGGAGTGAAGTCGACGCAGTTATGTGATCCTTCATGCTTCGCATTAGGGATCACAAGGAGGGAGTGTAGCCACCTGGTTTGGCCACTTCCCGACTTTAAAATGGAGATTCGCTAAGAATGCAGGGAAATTCAGTCAACGCAGGAAAAACAAGCAGGTGCAAAGATCCCTGTAATCAAAACTTGCAGGAACCCAGACAGCACTGAAACTAACAACCATCTACATATTAATGAGCGATCCCCGGGAACAATTGGAAACAGTTGAGGTAAACAAGGCCAAGCCAGGCTCCTCGGCGTCAGCAGGAGCCAAGACAAAGGAAGGCCAACGGACACTTAGGAACCGCCCAGCGATCAGGGAACAGCTCCAGTATTGGAGAAATCGATCCAAGGGATCAGAACTTAGTCCAATCGCTTGGAACCAGGTACGGGGTCCGCCCCGAATGGTGCGAAGCCCCTGGGGACTATAACATTTTCATTTCAAATAGAGTCCCCAAGTTCAATTCGTCCTTCTTGGCAGGGTCGCTCAGCAGCTCGAAACAACCCTTGAACGTGACTCGCCTAGTAGCTGCACCAACCAAGTAAGTCTCCAGTCAATGCATGCTACACGATAGGTGCTCCTAGCTACCAGTCTATACCAGTTTTGAAGCCTGCTGATTCAGAATCGATCGAATGGCTATTTGTTCCCCTGACCTGGTGGGCCAGTTCCAAAGCTAAGTATTGGCCTTTTAGTGTTCAAGATAGTCTCGTAAGTAGAGTTTTATACATGAGTAGTGATCGACTGTGTACAATAAATGTGTTTTGATTTGAAACGTACTAACTGGTGTATTGAGTTATTGATCAGCACTTGAACTTGAACCTCGTGGTGGTATCATAAAGGTACCTGGCGACTCTAGAGTAAAGGTTATAGAAACAGAGCAAATTAAGTAAAGACACAACGAGCAACATTTCAGAGCCAACCCAAAGTTAGCAACACAATACATGTAATTTTAATGTTAAGGATAAGTTATTTTGCATCTTTCATTTGTATTAGATAATCTTTATTTCCCTTTTCTAAACTGTGTCAAGTACATTTTGTGACCTGGATGACCTGCAGATGGTCTTGGTGCAAGGCACTGCCACTGATGGTGGATAAACTATTATTTTAGAATTTAACATTCTTTTATTATTTGTTACTTGTAGACTTAACTATTCCAATGCACCCTTGTCCACATTTCCTTGTTCTATTCTCTGTAAACTTGAGATAATCCAAAATTCAGTCATGTTAGCCCAAAACCCTTGTGCTCATTAAACACTGGTTAAGCAAGGCCTCAGTTTGTTTTCAAATTCCCCCAAGGCCTGGACTCTTCGTATTTCTGCAGCCATGCAACCCTCTGAGATATCAGCGCTGCACTAATTCTGGCCTCTTGAGAATCCTTGATTTTAATTGCTTCATCCTTGGTGTCTGTGCCTTCAGTTGCTCTGACCCTAACCTCTGGCATTCCATCCCTAAACCGCTCTGCTTCTGTTCCATTCTTTTAAAACATTCCTTAAATCTTGGTCACTGAGGTAGGCTTTTGTCAATTTACTCTAATACTTCTTCACGTAATTCAATTGCAAATTTCGTTTTATAAAGCCTGGTGTGGTATATTGCACAAAGGAACTAATAAATATAAGTTGTAGTGGTTTTCAATGGCTGAGGTTATATAGTTGCATATTCAATGAGAGAGCAGGAAACAGTCCCGTGTTTTACACATATTAGTAGAACAAATCTGTTTATCATACTATTGCTTAACTGAAGTGGGCGCAGTGAGGATCCGGAGACAGAAACCATCACCTAGAAGAATGAGTGAAAAGAGGATCTGGAGACAGTAACCACCATCGAGCAGAGTAGGCAAATCTAATTCAGTCCAGTCTGTGGCTCCAGAGTGAAGCAGCCACGTTGCCCTTACCTGGGAGTCAGAAGGGCAGCGGACCATTCAGCTGCTCAGCACTGGTTCACACTCAGTTCGGAAGGAGGGTGAAAAAACAAACCATCATATCACAAGAAAAATGTAAGGTCATCGGTTGGTAAGAAACTGCTGTTGGGGACTGTCATTAAATTGCTGTAAATTAGAAAAGCATTTTATTTTTTAAACACGTTACGATACTTGGATTTAAGTGAGAAACGCTAGAAATAGAGGAAAACCAGGGCCAGTATAATAGAGTAGTAGAAACATAGAAATTAGGAGGAGGGCGAGGTCATTCGGCCCTTTGAACCTGCTCCACCATTCATTATGATCATGGCTGATCATCCAACTCAATATCCGAATCCCACTTTCCCTCCCATATCCTTTGATCCTCTTTGCTCTAAGTGCTATATCTAACTGCTTCTTTATGCCAGAGAGCAGAAATAATGATATCTTCATAATTCCTTGGTGATGGGTTAATCATTTTAAAAAATTGAATCTAAAAGCCTCCATAGCCTCTCTCCAATGATTGTTCTCACTAAAACCACTGATGAAGAGTCTGGTAACGCCAACGTCCAATACTTTGAATCTAGTTTGAATAATGACATACAAATCATCTTGCTCAGACGTTGCTTTTGGACACACAATGCCAAGTACTTCAGAAGGAGTTCATACTCAAAAGTACCAGTTTCCATTGTCACAAAAACTAAAAGTGATTTCGCCACATCAAATTCAGCGCAAGTATATAATAGTTGTTCCATCATGTTTACTTTAAAACTAGTTTCATTTTGCCATTCTATTTTCAATTTCTTCCACTCGTCTATCCCTAAAGGCTTCATTGGAACTGACGTTGTTGGAACTTTAGCTACTATTAAAGTATCACCCAATGTGTTGCCTGTTTGGCATTTTGCGAACTCTGCGCTTGTTCTGGCTGCCCAGCTGTAAATAAAGGAACAAAAAGCCAGTGTCGCACCTGTGAGCAGTTATTTCTTGTTTGTGTTTGCTGTTTCCCTCTTGCTTCCATCATTCTGTTGGTGCTCAGTTGACATTAAAACTTTTGATGAGCATCACAGCTGTGGGGCAACGCAACAGGATAAAAGCCTCGCTGAACCTTGGTGCGGTGCGAGCCGAAACCCAATGACACACTGCAAACGGGGGACAGCCGCGGGGCGTCTGTGCCGACATGATGAGCAGTGATGGAGCTGCTGCTCTCGTTAACCTCCGCCTCCGACTAAACATCAGCTCAGCACCATACCTTCACCGAGAGTGAAAGGGTGCTAGTCCACAATACCACTCTCTGAAGTTACTCGCCCTTCGGGACTTTACCGCAGTTCACATTTACCGCACTTACGGAAGCCTTGGAAGTGGCGCCAGGTTGGGAGCTTCCCCTGAGATCAGGACCACCACGGGGACGGCGCGACCAATCGCTCCACGACCCTCCTGACACCCGCCCGCAACCCACCGGCGGTTCGTGACCCCCACTTTGAAAAACCCTCCCTAGATAACCCAATGTGCTGGAAATGCTGAAACATGAGCTCTGGGTTTCAGAGCTCAAGTGGTGCTGGAGTCAATGTGACGCATTTGCAAGATAAGAAGTCTTACAACAAAAGGTTAAAGTCCAACAGGTTTGTTTCAAACACTAGCTTTTGGAGCACTGCTCCTTCCTCAGGTGAATGAAGAGGTACCAGCCTCCCGGAACAGGCGCTGGAATGTGGCGACTAGGGGCTTTTCACACAACTTCATTTGAAGCCTACTTGTGACAATAAGCGATTTTCATTCATTTCATTGCATGTTCCAGAAACATATATATAGACAAATTATATGTTTCTGGAACATACCTCTTCATTCACCTGAGGAAGGAGCAGTGCTCCGAAAGCTAGTGTTTGAAACAAACCTGTTGGACTTTAACCTGGTGTTGTAAGACTTCTTACTGTGCTCACCCCAGTCCAATGCCGGCATCTCCACATCATTTGCAAGGCTGAGAGCTACGTGAACAGCACGGTGTCTTAGGAGCCTGGAGTTCGAGCGGGAATGGATGAATGCCAGGTAGATAGTCCCTGGCTTGCCCTGGGTCCTGCTCACAAATAGTTTTTTCTGTTTTTGAATCTGGTGAGGGCACTGTTTCCTCAGAACAGTGCAGCCAGAGCCAAATTTGTGGCACGACAAGTGGCTTGGCTGCTCAAAAGGGGAGGACGAAGAAAGTTAGAGAACTGGTGGTAGGGGATTTGTTAATTAGGAAAACAAGCTGAGGTTCTATAGCTGTAGATGTGATTTCAGGATGATAGATTTCCTCCCTGGTACCAGCGTCAAGGATGTTACCCTGAAGGACATTCTGAGGGTGGTGGTGGTAGTGTGGGGAGGGGGGGTGAACAGCCAGATGTTACGGTCCATGTTGGCACCAATTACTTGGGTAAGAAGAAGGATGTGGTCCTTCAATCAGAATCTAGGGAGCTAGGTAGAACATTAGCAAGCAGAACCTCAGAAGCAGTAATCTCTCTGGATTTCTCCCGGTGTCACGTGCAAGTGAGCAAAGAAGTAGGAGAATCAGGCAGATTAATGTGTGGTTGCAAAGTTGGCCCCGGAGAGAGGCTTTGGATTACTGGGACTGGCTTTGGGGATGATGGCAACTGTACAAGCCCGACGGGTTGCACCTGAACAAAGCTGGGACTGAGTTCCTTGCAGGGGTTTTACTGATGCTGTTGGGAGGACTTCAAACTAACTCGGCAGGGGTGAGGGAACAAAGAGAAAATATTAGAGAGGAATACCAGGATGCACAAAATACTGGAAGGGACATATAGCACTGGAATAAAAAATAGAAAGTTAATAGATGTCGTCCGAGTA
The DNA here is from genome assembly GCF_047496885.1 of Scyliorhinus torazame. Taxonomy (NCBI): domain Eukaryota; kingdom Metazoa; phylum Chordata; class Chondrichthyes; order Carcharhiniformes; family Scyliorhinidae; genus Scyliorhinus; species Scyliorhinus torazame. The sequence goes on along the minus strand of NC_092709.1, from coordinate 279,858,192 downwards.
AGGGAGAAAGAAATGACGTCAAAATCAGGGTTACTGTGCATGAATGTGAATGTACAAAGAATAGTAAATTAGGGAGTTACTGGTGCAAATTGCAAATGTTGTTGTTGCAATAACAGAGACCTGGCTCAAGGAAGGGCAGGACTGGATGTTAAATATTCCTGGGTATAAGGTGTTCAGAAAAGATAGGAAAGGAAGATTAGGGCGAGGAATGGCGAGTGTGATTTCGGCACGGCGGCTCGGAGAATCCCGGCCAGGATGTACCAGAGGGTTTAAGGACAGAATCAATTTGGCTAGAGCTAAGAAACAAAAAGGGTCCAATTGCGTTGCTCGGTGTAGTCTACAGACTGCCAACTAGTGAGAAAGATGTAGAGGGACAAATCTGCAGGGAAATTACAGAGAAATGCAAACATTATTGAATAGTTATAATGAGGGGCTTTAATTACCCAAATATAGACTGAACAATGATTCTGTAAAAGGCAGAGAGCGGCAAACTTTCCCAGATTGTGTTCAAGGAAAATTTTCAATGGTAGTATGTGCGCAGTCCAACAAGGAAAGGTGTACTGTTGGACCTGGTTCTTGCAAGATGGGCCAAATAGATCCACTCTCAGTGGGAGAGCATTTAGGAGACATTAATCATTGTATCTTAAAGTTTAAGATGCAGGACAATGGGCAATCCAGAGTAAGAAGTATCAACTGGGGGAGAGCCAATGTCAATGTGGCAAAAAGGAGCTGGAGTGGATAGACTGGAACAGAGGTTAGTGGGAAAAACTGTAGCTGAACAATGGGCTACCTACAAAACTGAAATGGTTCGGGCACTGACCAGGTATATTTGCTCAAAGGGCAAAGGGAGGGCAAACAAATCCAGAGTTCCCTGGAAAAAGAGGAGTTAAAAAATAAGATAAAGAAGAAAAAGTGTGTTAATTAAGGTCTCCAGTAGAAAATGTAATTGAGAATGAAGAATACATAAGGGTCAAAGGGGCTGGTGAAAAAAATTATTAGAGATGGAAGAGGGTTTATGAGAAAAGATTGGCAGCCAACATACGAGGGAATCCCAACGTCTTTTACAGGCATATAAACATTTGAAAGGTTGTAAAAGGAGTAAAGCTGATTTAGGGACCTAAAACAGAATTTACACATGGAGGCAGGGGGCATAGTTGAGATATTAAATGAAGAATTTGTATCTATCTGCCAAGGAGATAGATACTATCCAGGCCATGGTAACAGAGGTTGAAACTCTGACCGAGGACGGATTCCAAATTGATAAGGAGGAAGTGTTGGATGGACTGCAGCTACTTATAATTGACAAGGCATTGGGACTGGATGAGATGCATACAAGGATATTAAACAAAGTGAGAGTGAAAATTGCAGGGTCACTGGCCACAATCTTTCAGTATTCCCTAGACTTGGGGAAGATGCCAGAGACCTGTAGAATTGCAAACATTGGGTCGGATCTCGAACAACGATGAGTCAGAATATAGGAGAGAGATAGAGAACCTAGTAGAATGGTGTAACAACAACAATCTCTCCCTCAATGTCAGCCAAACTAAAGAGCTCGTCATTGACTTCAGGAAACAAAGTATCAATGGGGCCAAGGCGAGATGGTTGACAGCTTCAAATTCCTTCAACAATCACCAACAATCTGTCCTGGTCCACCCATGTCGACGCTACAACCAAGAAAGCATAACAGCGCCTATACTTTCTCAGGAAACTAAGGAAATTTGACTTGTCCACATTGACTCTTAGCAACTTTTACAGATTCACCATAGAAAACATCTTATTTGGCTGCATCACAGCCTGGTATAGCAACTGCACGGCCCAAGACTGTAAGAAACTACAGAAAGTCGTGAACACTGCCCAGTCCATCACGTGAACCCGCCTCCCATCCATTGACTCTGTCTACACCTCCTGCCGCTGCCTTGGGAAATAATCTTTATTGTCACAAGTAGGCTTACATTAACACTGCAATGAAGTTACTGTGAAAAGCTCCTAGTCGCCGGTGCCTGTTCGGAGAAACAGCGAGAATTCATAATATCCAAATTAAGTAACAGCACGTCTTTTGGGATTTGTGGGAGGAAACCGGAACACCCGGAGGAAACCCACGCAGACACAGGAAGAATGTGCAGACTCCACACAAACAGTGACCCGAGCCGGGAATCGGACATGGGATCTTGAGCTGTGAAACAACAGTGCCAACCACTGTGCTACTGTGCCGCCCAGCGGGCAGCATAATCAAAGACCCCTCCCACCCGGCTTATTCACTCTTCCAACTTCTTCCATCGGGCATGAGATACAAAAGTCTGAGAACACGCACTAACAGAATCAAAAACAGCTTCTTCCCCGCTGTTACCAGACTCCTAAACGACCCTCTCATGGACTGATCTGACCTCTTCACACATCTTCTCTACTGTATGCTTCACCAGTTGCCTGTGTCTATGTATTTACATTGTGTATTTTTTCTTTTCATGTACGGAATGAACTGTCTGAACTGTACGCAGAACAATACTTTTCACTGTACCACGGTATACGTGACAATAAATCAATCCAATCCCTTGTTCTTCAATGGTGGGGAAGCTTCTAGAAATAATTATTCAGGATAGACTTAGTAATCATATGAAAAAAAATGAGTTAATTAGGAAGAGCCAGCATGGATTTCTAAAGGGAAGATTGTGTTAACTAATTAGCTGCAGCTTTTGGAAGAGATAACCAAGAGTCAATGAGGGTAATGCTATTGATGTAGTGTACATGGACTTTTAAAAAGGTATTTGATACAGTGCCACACAGTAGACTTATGAGAAAAGTTATAGCTCATGGAATCAAAGTGACAGCAACAAAATACAAAATTGGCTGAATGATAGGAAACCGAGGAATGGTCAGTAGATGTTTCTCGGACTGGAGGAAGGTTTGTAGTGGTGTTCCCCAGGGGCCAGCCTTGGGACCCTTGCTTTACCTGGTATATATTAACGATCTCGGTGTTGGTGTGCAGGGATCAATTTTAAAGTTTGCAGATGACACAAAACTTGGAAGCATTGTAAATTGTAAAGCAATGTAAACTTCAAACAAATGTAGGCATGTTGGTGGAATGGCAGGAAGGTGCTAGATGAAGTTAAATGCAGAGAAGTGATGTGATTTATTTTGGTAGGAAGAACATGGAAAGACAATATATAATAAGGGACACAATTATTATAGAGGGATCTGGGTGTATATGTATGCAGATCACACCGCAGGGCAAGAGTTATAGCTGGGGGAAGGGCAATTATGATGCCATTAGACGTGACTTGGGGGGGATAAGGTGGAGAAGTAGGCTGCAAGTGTTGGGCACACTGGATAAGTGGGGCTTGTTCAAGGATCAGCTACTGCGTGTTCTTGATAAGTATGTACCGGTCAGACAGGGAGGAAGGCGTCGAGCGAGGGAACCGTGGTTTACCAAGGAAGTGGAATCTCTTGTTAAGAGGAAGAAGGAGGCCTATGTGAAGATGAAGTGTGAAGTTTCGGTTGGGGCGATGGATAGTTACAAGGTAGCGAGGAAGGATCTAAAGAGAGAGCTAAGACGAGCAAGGAGGGGACATGAGAAGTATTTGGCAGGAAGGATCAAGGAAAACCCAAAAGCTTTCTATAGGTATGTCAGGAATAAGCGAATGACTAGGGAAAGAGTAGGACCAGTCAAGGACAGGGATGGGAAATTGTGTGTGGAGTCTGAAGAGATAGGCGAGATACTAAATGAATATTTTTCGTCAGTATTCACTCAGGAAAAAGATAATGTTGTGGAGGAGAATGCTGAGCCCCAGGCTAATAGAATAGATGGCATTGAGGTACGTAGGGAAGAGGTGTTGGCAATTCTGGACAGGCTGAAAATAGATAAGTCCCCGGGACCTGATGGGATTTATCCTAGGATTCTATGGGAGGCCAGGGAAGAGATTGCTGGACCTTTGGCTTTGATTTTTATGTCATCATTGGCTACAGGAATAGTGCCAGAGGACTGGAGGTCAGCAAATGTGGTCCCTTTGTTCAAAAAGGGGAGCAGAGACAACCCCGGCAACTATAGACCGGTGAGCCTCACGTCTGTAGTGGGTAAAGTCTTAGATAGGAATAATATGATCAGGGATAGTCAGCATGGCTTTGTGAAGGGTAGGTCATGCCTCACAAACCTTATTGAGTTCTTTGAGAAGGTGACTGAACAGGTAGACGAGGGTAGAGCAGTTGATGTGGTGTATATGGATTTCAGCAAAGCGTTTGATAAGGTTCCCCACGGTAGGCTATTGCAAAAAATACGGAGGCTGGGGATTGAGGGTGATTTAGAGATGTGGATCAGAAATTAGCTAGCTGAAAGAAGACAGAGGGTGGTGGTTGATGGGAAATGTTCAGAATGGAGTACAGTCACAAGTGGAGTACCACAAGGATCTGTTCTGGGGCCGTTGCTGTTTGTCATTTTTATCAATGACCTAGAGGAAGGCGCAGAAGGGTGGGTGAGTAAATTTGCAGACGATACTAAAGTCGGTGGTGTTGTCGATAGTGTGGAAGGATGTAGCAGGTTACAGAGGGATATAGATAAGCTGCAGAGCTGGGCTGAGAGGTGGCAAATGGAGTTTAATGTAGAGAAGTGTGAGGTGATTCACTTTGGAAGGAATAACAGGAATGCGGAATATTTGGCTAATGGTAAAGTTCTTGAAAGTGTGGATGAGCAGAGGGATCTAGGTGTCCATGTACATAGATCCCTGAAAGTTGCCACCCAGGTTGATAGGGTTGTGAAGAAGGCCTATGGAGTGTTGGCCTTTATTGGTAGAGGGATTGAGTTCCGGAGTCGGGAGGTCATGTTGCAGCTGTACAGAACTCTGGTACGGCCGCATTTGGAGTATTGCGTACAGTTCTGGTCACCGCATTATAGGAAGGACGTGGAGGCTTTGGAGCGGGTGCAGAGGAGATTTACCAGGGTGTTGCCTGGTATGGAGGGTAAATCTTATGAGGAAAGGCTGACGGACTTGAGGTTGTTTTCGTTGGAGAGAAGAAGGTTAAGAGGAGACTTAATAGAGGCATACAAAATGATCAGGGGGTTGGATAGGGTGGACAGTGAGAGCCTTCTCCCGCGGATGGATATGGCTGGCACGAGGGGACATAACTTTAAACTGAGGGGTAATAGATATAGGACAGAGGTCAGAGGTAGGTTCTTTACGCAAAGAGTAGCGAGGCCGTGGAATGCCCTACCTGCTACAGTAGTGAACTCGCCAACATTGAGGGCATTTAAAAGTTTATTGGATAAACATATGGATGATAATGGCATAGTGTAGGTTAGATGGCTTTTGTTTCGGTGCAACATCGTGGGCCGAAGGGCCTGTACTGCGCTGTATTGTTCTATGTTCTATGTTCTATGTTCTATTGAAGGTAGCAGGCCAGGTGGATAGAGCAGTTAATAAAACATTCAGTGTCCTGGGCCTTTTTAATAAGGGCATATAGAGTACAAGAGCAAGGAGGTTATGCTGAATTTATTCAAGACACTAGTTAGACCTCAGCTGGAGTATTGTGTACAGTTCTGAGGTCACACGATCGGAAGGATGTGAACACATTGGAGTGAATGTATGTATGAGGTTTACAAAAATGATCCCAGGGATGACAAACTTCAGTTATGAGGATAGATTGGAGAGGTTGGGACTGTTCTCCTTGGAGAAAAGGCTAAGAGGAGATTTGATAGAGATCGAGAGAGGGCTGGACAGAGTCGGTAAGGAGAAACTTCCTGCTCGTAAAAGGATTAAGAGCGAGAGGGCACAGATTTAATGTGATTTGCAAAAAGAAGCAAATACAATGTGAGAATAAATGTTTTCACACAATGAGTGGTTCAGATCTGGAATACACAGTCTTGAAGTAATGCACAATTGAGGCATTCAAGAGGGCATTAAATTATTATTTTATTGGAAAAAATACGTGAGGCTACAGGGAAAATGCAGGAGAATGGTACGAAGTCATGAAGCTCATTTGGTGAGCTGGTGCAGACACGATGGGCCGAATGACCTCCTTCTGCATTGTAAGAACTCCATAATTCCATGGATCATTAATGGAGCTAATTTGACAATTATGCTCTTTTTTTTAACTCTTCCTTCTTCCCTCACCTCCTCAGTCCATTCTAGCAAATTATTCCAGTTGAGACTTATTGCGTGCACTCTATCAAGCAATTCTCAAAGGACCAATAACAGTTAAAGAAAAAACCTAACCACAGTACATATCGCCAGACTATCAGCTCACAGATGGGTAGGGATCTTAACATTCATTATCTCAATGCGGATGATTCGTATCATAGCACTAGAAATACCTGCTACCACTGAGCCAAAGCTAAAAATTAATTTGAAAAGATAGGCCAAGGAAAAGAGATTATGTGACCATTCTGAGTGGAGTGTGCCTCTAAATTTAGCTCCTTTATCATGGTAGATCTGTAAGCTCTCAAATAGCTTGCCTACTACAGACATTCAGTAGTTTTAAAGGGAGCTGGTTCACAGAAATATGGCTTCTAGAAACCATGCTAAAATTACTCCATTTTTGCAAAGTTGCGGCACTGACCACCTATGCTATATGATCCAGTTAACAACAATGCTGAAAAAGTACATTCATTTGTTGTGTGTCTTGACACCTAAACCATTTTAGATGGACAGGGAAACATGAACATTATCCTATTGTTTGAACTGATGTTGGTCATGATCATAAGCTACGCGTCAGGGGATAGTACCTTTGCTTCTGGGTCAGCAAACTGTGGGTGGGATTCTCCAGTCGCTGACGCTCAAATCGCGTTCGGCGATCGGCCGGAGAATCCCAGTTTGTGCCGAAATCGGGGTGGCGCCGTTTTAGTGATGCAGTGCCCCCTCGAAAATGGCGTACTCGAAGAGTACACAGTCAGGTCAGCCACAGGACATCGCCTGAGGCCTTCCCCTGATGCTCCACCCCCGACGGGCCGAGTTCCCGATGGCGTGGAACACTTATCCTTTTGTTTTTCGTGAACCCAATGTGGCGGCTGCAGACTGAGTGCAGCGCCGCCACAGTCGGGGAGGGGGGTGGGGGGGGGGGGGGGGGGGGGAGAGCCGTTCCGCGGGTAGGGGGGCTTTGGCTGGGGTACTGGTGGTGGTTAGCGAGCGGGGTTACTGGGGGTGGTGAGGAGGATTACCGGGGGACAGTATGTGGCAGGCCGGATCCACGCCTAGCCGGTGCCATGATGCACTGTATGACATTGAGAGTGAGGTAGTGAGGGAGTGCTGCACTGTCGGGAGGTGCTGCCCATTGGATGGGATCCTGTCTGATCTCTCAAGTGGATATAAAAGATCCCATGGTTCTATTTGAAGAAAAGCTGGGGAATTCTCCTTGGGTGTTCTGGCTCAGTATTTATCCGTGAAACTGATGATCTGGTTATAGCCTTCAAAAGGGAATTGAACATTAGAGGGAACAAAACTGCAGAAGTAATTTGTGAGAGTTCCAGATCTGCCTTATCACTTAATAACTATCCATTAAAATGTTAAGACAGCAATATAAAAACTAAAAGGCTTTCTCTAATAATGATGATGCTCCTTATTCTCTGAAAAATCTGAGAAAATTGCACGGCACATTGTCCATCATTCTATTTTCATAGTGAAATACATATGTGAATGAAAGTTAATTTCACCTCACCACTGTTATACTTGACTACACAACTACATGACCAACATCAGTTGTGGATGCATCAGAACTTCCAGCTCCTCCCGTCCACTGCCTCTTGTAAAACTCCTCCTCCCAACCTCGGTTCCTCCCCCCCAACCTTCCACCCCGGCTAGACCACTCGGACCCTGTTCTGCCAGGCTCCGATGGCCGCAGCCCCTCCCCACACCTCACTCCCAGTTCACTGGCTGGCTTAAACCGGCCAGCGTGGAGGCCCCCGCCCGGGTCCCTTTCCCACTTGCCCGGCCCTAGGAAAGCCCAAAGATCCCCTTTTAGCACACACACCCCGCATATCCACCTACACCCCAAAGAACCCTAATTTCGAGTGAAAGTCCCATCCCTTCCCTTGTCCAAATATATACCACATTGGCTCCTTTAGTCTCTATACCCGCGCGCAGTGATACAAAAAAGAAGAAAATACAGTCATGAGATTACATAGGCACATGGCCATTCCTCAATTTGTCAGTTCTGCCACAGTCCTTCTGCTTTCGCAAACTCCTCCGCTGCTTCCGTCGTTCCAAAACAAAAGTCCCTGAGCTTGTAAGTCACCCTCAGCTTCACTGGATATACAATGCCGCACCGCACCTTGCTAATGTACAGTGCCCTCTTCACCCGGTTGAAGGCAGCCCGTTTCCTCGCCAGCTCCACCGTAAAGTCTAGGTATACACGTATACCAGCTCCAGCCCACTGCACCACCCGCTTCTGCTTGGCCCAGCTCAGGACCTTCTCCTTCACCCTGTACCTACGGAAGCACAGAGTCACTGCCCTTGGCGGCTCACTCGCCTTTGGTACAGGCCTCCACGACCGATGAGCCCGACCCAGTTCATATCGGGAGGGATCCTCCTCCTCCCCCAATAGTTTTGCCAGCATCGCGGCAAAATACTCAGTCGGCTTTGGTCCTTCAACTCCTTCGGGCAGCCCCACAATCCTCAAATTATGTCGCCTGGATCTGTTTTCCAGGTCTTCCATTTTTCCTCGCAGATCCTAGTTAGTATCCATCACCTTCCGCATCTCTTTCCCCATCGAGGCAAGTTGACCACCGTGCTGCAATAACGTCTCCTCCACTTCCTTCAGCGCCTCCCCTTGCTCTCGCACCTCCGCCACTGCACTCGCCACCTCCGCCCTCACCGGGGAAACCGCCTCCTCCACCAGCACACTCAAAACCTCCCTCATCTCCTTCCTCACCGTCTCCATGAATTTCGCAATCTGAGCCAACTGCTTTTCAAATTCCGCAGCCATCACCTTAGTTATTTCTTCAGCCGTAAGCAGTGCGGCCTTCCCTGGTGCTCCAGCCTCCATTTTTCCTGGTGACCCCGCGGTGACCTTTCCACTCCCCGACGGACCTTCAGCTCTTTTTTTTCCGGCCGTTTTCTTGCTCACCCTCGACATTTTTCTTTGTTCTTTTTTTTCCTCCTGTGTCTTCACTGTGCCTCCTCCGTGCCTTCTCCCTGCTTCTGCCGCCTCCGCGGACCCTGGGACCGGGCTTAAATGCCCGAAAATGCCGTTCCCGAACGGGAGCCCTCCATTGTGCGGCCGCCTCCCGCCTGCCGTCACCGGAAGTCCCAGAGTTCAAGCATTTTGATCGTAGATACAATAATATAGTTCCTGTCAGGTTGGTGTATACCCTGGAGGGGGATATGCAGGTTGTAGTGTTCCCATGTGCATACTATCCTTGTCTTTCTAGGTGGTAGAGATTGTGGGCTTGGAAGGGGCTGTCGAAGAAGCCTTGGAGAATTACTGCAGTGCACCACTGGTGGAGGGAACCAATTTTTAAATAGTGGATACAGTGTCACTTGAGAGGTCTGTTCAAGCTTTAGTCTGACCCTAAGCTTCAAACTCCACATTCTGCCTGTAAGGCTGTACACTTAGCCCCCTACTATACTCCTTACACATGAGTGTGTGGCAAAATTCTGCTCCAACTCCCATCTATAAGTTTGCTGATGACACGACTGTAGTGGGTCGGATCTCAAACAATGATTAGAGTACAGGAGGGAGAACCTAGTAGCATGGTGGAACGACATCAATCCCTCCCTCAATGTTAGCAAAACTGAGGAGCTGGTCATCGACTTCAGAAAGCGAAGTGTCGTACACACCACTGTCTGCATCAACGGTGCCGAGATGGAGATGGTTGACAGCTTCAATTCCTAGGTGCACACATCACCAACAATCTGTCCTGGTCCACCCACGTTGACGCTACAACCAAGGAAGCACATCGGTGCCTATACTTCCTCAGGAAACTAAGGAAATCCGGCATGTCCACATTGACTCTTACCAAATTTTACAGATGCACCACAGAAAACATCCTACCTGGTTGCATCACAGTTTGGTACAGCAACTGCTCAGCCCAAGTCCGTAAGATACTGCAGAGAATCGTGAACACTGCCCAGTCCATCACACGGACTCGCCACCCATCCATTGACTCTGTCTACACCTCCCGCTACCTTGGGAAAGTGGCCAGCACAATCAAAGATCCTTCCCACCAGGGTTATTCTCTCTTCTAACCTCTCCCATTGGGCAGGAGAATCAAAAGTCTGAGAACACTTACTAACAGATTCAAAAACAGCTTCTTCCCCGCTGTCACCAGACTCCTGAATGGCCCTCTTATGGATTTAACTGATCTCTCTATGCCTCTTCACGACTGTGTAGCACTGTACTCCTTATGCTTCACCCGATGTCTATGTATTGACATTATGTATGTATTGTATGTCCTATGTTTTTCGTGTATGGAACGATCTGCCTGGACTGTACGCAGAAAAGTACTTTTCACTGTACCTCCGTACACGTGACAGAACTACATTTAAACCTGTCTGTTACCAGACCTCCAGCATTATATACCTCTCTGCCTATCTCAGCTCCTTGCCACTGAAGCTCTCACCCATGCCTTCTGTGAGTTCTTGACTTTTTTTCCAAATGTACTTCTCACTGGCATTTTTGAGCTGCACCTCACATTTCTCTAATTTATCCAAAGCTCTACAGCCTTTGTCCTAACTCTCAAAAAATCCTACTCACCTTTGCTCCAATCCTCTCTTGCTCATTTCCGAGTATTGTAGTTTCAAAATCACTCCCTATCGGTTCCGCCAAGGCCTCACCCCTTTCTGCCATAACAACATAAGAAATAGGATCAGTAGTTGGTAAATATGATCTCTCGATCCTGCTGCACTATTCAATAACATTGTGATGGTCGCAATTTCATTTAACCCCCCTCTGCCTATACCTTCCACTTATTTCAACCCTCACTCTATTCTGCATCTATGATAGGTCATTCAGTCGTAATCTCCCAGTTCTTAAAAGCACCCTTCCTTTTTGTTGCTACAGTTGTCCCTACATGCAAACACCTCCTCCTAACTCCGAGTGCATTTTGGGTCTTTCTGTGGTCTGATATCTAACTGAGATACGTGGCTGTTTTGCTCAGTTGCAGGTAGAGATTGTTGAATTTGTGAAAGGAGTGTTTTTTGGGATTTTAAAATTGAAGGTAATACAAAGAAAATAACTTTTAATAATTATGTTGACTGAGCTGCGTTGCTTTTTGGCAAGTCTTCAAACATTTCATTATCTTCAATTTATTCAGGTTGACTCGTGAAGTCAGATTGCAAGATTTCATTTAGAAATTACTGCAAAATAGCTCTATCGGTATTTCTACTGGGAAATCTGATTGACTTCTGTTTTCAGCAGTATAATTTTGTTAAATGCTTTTCTAAAATCTACTTTGCTATTATGCTGCTTATTTTTAAATGCAGTGTGAGTTGATGATGTGGTGCAACATGAGCTTTATTTTGATACCTTTAGTGAATTTGGAAAATGCTCAATGGAATTATTGTCACCTGTTGAGATTCATGTGAGATATTCGCATGTTTTAAGTAGCTCTGACCCCAAGTATCCCGCGTGCTCCCATAAATCCAGGATGTCCCGTTACTGGACCAAATATCTAAATCAATGATAGCGAAAGCCAAACATTTCATAGAAAACTCTTCTTACTTATCTGATTTATCTGGATACACCACTCTTGCTGCCTGATTTTCTTTGCCGTTGGTAGATGGTGTATCCTTTCCATCAGACAGAAAATCGGGTTATCAATCAACAATTCATTTAACAAAGATATGCAAGTGAATGGTGCTTTGTGAAAAGTCTTAATACAGTAACTTACAAACTTTGCATTTCTATTGGAATATTCTGTGGCTTGTTCAGACAACATTAAATGGGCTTTAGTTTGCTTTTGGGCCTAGTTTATTATTAACTGGAACATTGTCTCTTTCACCTTCTGCATGACTGGTGAGATTCAGGAGGATAATGTCAATGAATATCAAAGGGCCCCAAGATATATTTTTGTGAAACAAAAAAAAGCATTTTGAGTGCATCAAACAAAATTTTGTAAGAAGGAAGTAAAACTAAAGTTATGATAGAAAGGGGGTAGGGCGGGAAAAAACACTGGGTGTGTTGCTAACTTTTGGTTGGCTCTTAAATGTTGCCTGTTGTATCTTTACTGAATTTGCTCTGTTTCTGTAACCTTTGCTCTAGAGTCGCCAGGTATCTTTATGATACCGCCACGAGGTTCAAGTTCAAGTACTGATCAATAACTCAACACACCAATTAGTAGGATTCAAATCAAAACACATTTATTATACACAGTAAATCATTACTCATGCATAAACTCTACTTTCTAGACTAATCTCTATCACTAAAAGGCCTATACTTAGCTTTGGAATTGGCCCACCAGGTCAGGGGAACAAATGGCCTTTCGTTCGATCTGAGTCTGCAGGATTCAAAAGCTGGTATGGACTGGTAGCTAGGAGCGCCTATCTCGTAGCGTGTGTTGACTGGAGACTTACTTGGTTGATGCGGCAGCTTAGACTGTTCACTCTCAAGGGTTGATTCGAGTTGCTGAGTGACCCTGCCAAGAAGGACGATTTGAACATGGGGACTCTATTTTATAGTCCCCGGGGGCTTCGCGCCCCTTTGGGCGGACCCCGTACCTGATTCCAAGTGATTGGACTGCGTTCCGATCACTTGGATCGATTTCTCCAATACTGGAGTTGTTCCCTGATCGCTGGGCGGTCCCTGAGTGTCCGTTGGCCTTCCTTCGTCTTGGCTCCTGCTGGCGCCGAGGAGTCTGGCTTGGCCTTATTCACCTTAAGTGTTTCAATTGTGCCAGGGGATCGCTCATTAATATGCAGATGGCTGCTGGTTTCAGTGCTGTCTGGGCTTTTGTAAGTTCTAATACACAGGATTTCTGCGCTTGCTAGTTTTTGCCTGTGTTGGCTGAATTTCCTTGTGGTCTTTGCGGTTCTCCATTTTAAGTTGGCTACAGGTGACAGAAGTAAAATGCTTAATGTAGTTCTATATTAGGTTTTTATCAAGGTTACTTGATAAAGTAAAGCTGTAGCTGACTTGATATAGCTTTATTACTGTAATAGGTATTTCAGCAGATGCATGATGGGTAGCACAGGCAATGTTTCTTGTTGTCATCTTGTAAATCACCATACATTCACTTGGATTTTACACCTTGGACAGCTTTTTATTTATGGTCTGGATTTGGGCAAGAATACAGTTATTGCCCATTCCTAGTTAGCATGAGAAGCAATGACTTACAACTAAATGGTTCTGTTAAGGCACTTTAGACGGTACAATTGTCAACTAATTTTGGACCGCGCTGAAAAAAAGGCAGCAGGTTCTCTTCCCTGTAGGACATTAGTCTAACTGGTTTACTATTATATGGACAAGCAGCTTTCAGTCACTTTTCTGCTGTTAACTTACAAAATACCAGACTTGTTCAGTTGAATTTCTTGCTTGCCATCATTCAATTTGAGTTCATGACATTTGGTTGCTAGCCCAGGACAATGAATCCACTACTCTTCTGCACACTGCTGAGGAGACTGGTTGGAGTCAATGAGCATGTTTATTTGTTACTGCTCATGGAGTTCCATTTGAACCCCACTTTGGAAGTAATAATATAAATGGGCTGTTTTGCACATGAATTATTTTCACTTCAATGTATTTACGTTAGAAAATTTCTAATTTATATAAAGCAATTTCAGCGCCATACAGAAGCTAAGCTTGTATAGTGTAAATCAAGTGCGAAAGCCCAAAGTAACTCTGGGAGCAAAGTGGAATGGCACTTGCTCTCCCCAGTCTGTTTCAACCTGGCATTTGGATAGACCCTGACTTCAAATTAAGATATTATTCTAAAATTTCAATGTCTGTGTGAAGGAAAACTGTTATCAGTGCAATATAAGTACACATTTAGTTTTGAATCTTGATTATACTTATCGATTATGGATACTTGGAGCAATATTGTTTCCACACTTTCTTTTGAGAAGAATTACTGTATTGATGTGACATTGTTGACTTCCTCCACTAAGATTGGTGGAAATTAACTTTTGAGAGTGACTTTATTGTTGGTGTTATGTGGTGTCTTGCAGCATGACAAAGGAAATCGTTGCACTCTTGGCCTGACCACCTATCTGGGTTGTATTGTTATCAATTTACTTAAACGTTGTCAGAACGTTAAGCCACAAAATTAATATGACCATACTTTCTCTGTTTTATTGCAGAAAGACTATGGGTGAGATTTTCTGTGCCTCCCTTCCATTGGCCGGCGGCAGGATCTTCTGGTCCCGCCGTTGACAACGGGTTTTCCCGTTTTATGCAGCCCCTCCCTTCCCGCCACCGGGGATTTGTGACCAGAAGATCCCGCCGGCAAGAATGGTGGAAGATTCCGGCCTCAGTTCCATTAGGTAGCTGAATGATTGAGACTTTGTGTACTAGTTTTTCTCATGCCATTTAATGTACCTGTTGGTAGTCATGGGGAAACTTGTACACGAAAGTAAAACTTATTTAAAAATGTTTCGGAAAATATTGAATTAATATTAAGAAACCCTCTGTTTCTATTATAAGCAATTGGCAAAGATAACAAAACAAATATCATTGCGCGAAAAGTGCTCGTGCGTTGAAAATTGTAAAAACTCCAAGTAATCAGAGAAGTGGTATAACTTTGTGCTTGTTCAATATTAATCATTCTTCATAGTTTACCATATATAGCTTCTTGCTTCAAGTTTATAATCAACATTTATTCCTTTTAATATATGTTATTAGGTATTAGCAACAATGGGCTGGGGTATGTGTGACTAGATTAAATGTCTTTGTATTATAATGTGTGTTGACATTCTATGGTGAAAGAAGATCTGATGCCGACATAATTGTGTATGGTTTTGAATGACTGTAAATGTTGCAATGAAGTATGAAGCATTGTGATCATGATACATTTATGCTTTAAGTATGTAGTCAGTTTCCTCTTGAGACTGTTGCTGCTCTTACTAAGAGAGAGATGCAGTATAGACGGGATGTGGCCCAGTCTCTGACCTCATCCCTTGAGGAATAAAAATGCCCCAAAAGAATGGAAATCAACTTATCACCAAGTTAAAAAGGAAACCGAGATATGTGTGGGGCCTGATTTATGGTTATTTACAATGACATTCTTTTCAATGTATTCATAATGTCATTCCATTTGATACTCTGTTAAAAGGGTTTGCGTAATTATGTGTTCTTTTTAATACCCAAGGCGATTTATTGGAGGTTGGTTAGAAATTGTCTGACTGCCAAATATTCATGTCTAGATCTTTTGTGTTTTTGTTGCCAACTTCAGATTGCAAGTATGCATCAGTGTTACCTCGTAACATTGTCGGCATTCTTTGGCTGGCTGGTGTGCTTCAACGGAATTTAAAGTTTTAAATAACTTATCAAAAAAAGTAACATTCTATTTTAGGCACCTTGCAGCTTTTTTCACCAATGAAGGTCATAAATGAACTGGAATTGCTAGGAGGGTGTAGTATGAAAATAGATTGGGAGGTGTTTCTATAGAAAGAATAAACTTGCATTGATGTAGCCTGTCACATCCTCCGGTTGTCCCAAAGAATTTTATAGTCAATGAATTAACTCTGAATTGTAGTTAAAAACTTGCAGGCAAATGTCGCTCCAAATGTGAGCACAGCCTGGTTCCACAGGCATTAATAAGACGTATTATGTCTGGTGTTGCCGGTTGAGGGGTAAATGGTGGAAAGGATACTGGGCGAGCTCCCTTGCTCTTTTTTTATTTTATTTTGAATGGTACCATGGGGTCTTTAAATGCTTATGTGCAGGTAGATGGGTGCTCGATTTTAATTTACATCTTAAAGAAAAATGCAGCATTCCCTCTATGCAGCACATAAGTGTCAAGTGTAGATCTGGTACTCCAACCCTGGAGTGGAGTTTGATCCTACCATCTTCTGACTCTGAAGCAGTGGTACCACCAGTGAGCCAAGCGGACACTTAAATTATACGCTACTTTTACGTTGTGAGAAAGTGGTCCTTCTACGAAAGATGAATCATCCAGAATGGAAAGAAACTGAAGTTCAACCTTTTCAACTCATATTTAATTGTTAAAGTAAAATGAGAAAATGTTGAAAATAGATAGGACAATCAACATCTTAGTGTTTCAGTCCCCTTCATCAGAACTTTATTTTGTATTTATTCATCTATTTTCAAGGAAACAAGAAAACATTTAGAAATTTACCTAGAACTTGGGAGATATTATCACTTGTACTCGGTTCTTATGCACCATTCTCTCTTTTTGTCTCTCATTCGCGTTCTGTCTCTCTCCCTGTCATTCTCTCTTTGTCTCTCCACTTTCTTTTCTAGCCACGCTCTTCCATTCTTAGTGGGGAGCTGGAACTTATTTTGGTTTAGTGTCCAATGACGGTCACAAAATTCCCTGCTCAACATTCCGAATATCAATGTGAATATTGTTACGATTCCCACTGATATTACTACTGGTGAACACGGATCCCTGAGTGAAACTTGGCCTGATGCATCTTACCTTTTTTTTAGTTGTGAGTGCTGGGAAAACCGCAACTAAACGCGTTCTCTATGGGACTTTGTTCCCAATTGAATCGAGTCCCATTTCAACTTATACTCTAATATTCAGGTAGGTATGTGGTACATTGTGAACTAACTGTGAAACCCTGATCAAACACACCACAATCCAAAGTAAATAATAGATGCAATCAAAGCAGATTCTATGAATTTCTCTACAACCCACCCAGATACTTGTCACATTGTGAGCCAAAGAGTCGTCCTGAAACTCTTTCTTTCTCATGAGGGTTTCCAATCTCCACGTTTGAAGAACTCAGTTTGGGATTTTCTCCAAAAGTCACGCCCACTTGGATGGCTTCAACAAGAATCCACATCCACGGTTTCAATCTCTCTTTTCTAAATGATTTCCCCCTGGATCTCTGGTACACTTGTGTGTCAACTTTCAACCACACTTTGGCCATGCCAAGCAGAAAACCAAAGCTCGAATAGGATACCTTTGTCCATATCGCCCACATCATGGAGTCACCAACCTTTGGCTGCCTTCTCACGTTCTGGGCTTTTTTTGAGCTCACTTTGCTTCAGGTCTGCTCCCTAGAGCTCGCTCTTCTAACGTTGAGGCTCTCTTTCAGTTGTTCATTTGACTCAGTGGGATTTATCTATGATCCCTGTCTTTGTCCCTGCCTGGGACTTGCTTCTGGGACCTCCTTCTTGGTTTGGGACTGTCACATTCTTTGTTGTAACCGTAAAGCGAAAGAATTAGAGGTGGCACACGTCGAGTTCATATAACAAGGGGTTTATTTACAAGATGCTGCTCAAACAGCGTACAGTACTGAACTCCACAAAAGCCTACAAAATGTGCCAATGATGTTATTGCATAGCATGTAACATCACACCAGCCAATGGTGTTACTCTGATACATAACACCTCCCTCTTTACTCTTTTAGTGTCCCTGGCATTTTTACTTAATCAAACACTTTAACACAGATCCAACACATTTTGCCATTACGTCTGATGTTGTTGCCTGACTAACTCTGAAGTTGAAAGGGGGGTCAAAGGCTAGAACTGTGTGCGTAGTTTCTTTTTGAACATCCAGTATAGCCGGTGAGCTTTGTGTTGTTGAATGCTCAGTGCTTCTGTATTTCATTAGAAAGCTATTGACACGTTGAGGTACACAGCCTTTAACACTCGAAGCCTTCACTGCATGTTTAAGCGATTGTACAAAACCATTGGTAGCTGATAGTAGGGGCAGATTTGATTTGACGTCGCTTCAGGTAGTTCTCTAATTCGGTTGATTTGACTGGAGTACTGTTATCGCTCAGGAGGTTCTCAAGTCGCCTGAAACTTGCAAATACCTCATCTAGCCTGGTCTGTTTTGTAGTTGCCGACTTCATCATGGCAACCTCCAGCCACTTTGAATGCGTGTCAACCATGACCAAAAACATGTGTCCTTCGACTGGTTCGACATGGATACTTTGCCATGGCCTGGTAGGCTATTCCCATGAATGCAAAGGTTGTATTGGAGGTACATTTCTCAATGCAGCACAGGATTGGCATAACCCCACCTTCTCCTCTATTTGGGCATCCAATCTGGGCTACCAGAAGTAGCATCTCGCCAGCTACTTCATTCTAACAACACCAGGCTGGCCCTCGTGAAGCTGTTCTAGGATTCTACTTTGTAGGCATGGCAGAAGCATTACTCCAATCCCCCACAACAATACTACATTTTGTCCTGTCAACTCACGATGCCTGGTAAGATAGGGTTAAGGTCTGGAGTGCCTTTTTAAATTATGTCCAACACCTTCCCCATTACCATCACAGAATTTACAGTGCAGAAGGAGGCCATTCGGCCCATCGAGTCTGCACTGGCTCTTGGAAAGAGCACCCTACCCAAAGTTAACAGCTCCACCCTATCCCCATAACCCAGTAACCCCACCCAACACTAAGGGCAATTTTGGACACTAAGGGCAATTTATCATGGCCAATCCACCTAACCTGCACATCTTTGGACTGTGGGAGGAAACCGGAGCACCCGGAGGAAACCCACGCACACACGGGGAGGATGTGCAGACTCCGCACAGACAGTCACCCAAGCCGGAATCGAACCTGGGATCCTGGAGCTGTGAAGCAACTGTGCTATCCACAATGCTACCGTGCTGCCCTTAGTGTTGGGTGGGGTCTGATCGGGTAAATTTTTACACCCGAGATGATGTTACTGGAACATTTTCCACATGAAACAATATTTAATTGAAGTGTTTATCAGATTCGTGCTTATCTTTTTTGGTCAAGTTGATCATGCAGCAGCAGTCGAAGCAAAGCGTCCGCGGTCATGCACTGTTCAGACCTATGATATTCAATAACATAATCATGTGCCGACAAAATTAATGCTCAATGTTGTAATCGACCAGCAGCGAGGGAAGAGATCCTCTTGTGCAGCTCAAAAATTGTTGTTAAGCAATGATGGTTGTTCAACAGAGTAAATTGATGGCCAAATACATAATGGTGCAATCTTCGAATACCAAAAATAATGCTTGTTTCTCAAGTTGAGCATAGTTGGACTCGGCTCCACTCAATATCTTGGAGGCAAGTGATATCGGTCGCTCTTCGCTTGAAGGCAGTATATGTGAGACAACTGCTCCAACCCCATAGGGTGATGCATTGCAAACAAGCTGCAGCTTCAGGTTTGGGTTATAATGGACCAATAGCTCCGATTCCTGTAATTTGTTTTGACATTTTGATAACTATCCTCACAACCTTTCATTCAGAGCCAAGCTTGTTTGTTAGAAAGCAATGTATTTAAAGGCCTTGTTGCTAGGTGCGGCATGAACTTTCCATAGTAATTTAATAATCCTAGAAACAGCCTTAGCTGAGTCACATTCTGCAGTCGTGGAGCATCCAGGATCTCTGTTAAGACTGCCTTGGTTGGTGATGTGTCCAACATGGTGAATTGAAGATTTAAAAACATTGCACTTCTCTTTCTTGACCTAGATTATGGAGTTGCAACCTTACAAGAGTAGCTTCTAGGTTCTTTACATTCAAACCTATAATCAAAATGTTGTCCAGGTAGCATTGTGCACTCAATAGCCAAAGGGAAGAATTAATTTTATTTGCCGCAACGATGATTTTGCCTTGAATATTGACAACATTTCTCACGATCTCTCTCCCAACTGTATATGGGCCTAGATTGACATCGATAATTCCTTCTTCTGGCTCACAAAATCTTCACCGCTTGTATTACTTCAGTTTTGTTCTTTATGGCCCAGATCTCACCGCAAAGAGAGAATCCAAGGTAACACGCATCAAATTCATAAAACATAGTGAGGAGGTTTATCTGCAAGACGCTGCTCAACAGGGTAGAATGGTGAACTCCACAAAAACCTGTGAAATGCTCCGATGACTTCATTGCATAACATGTGACATTACACCAGCCAATGGTATTCTTCTGATACATAACCGGGACCTTCTCCTTGTCCCCCTCCCCATGTCCGGCTCCCCGGTACACCTTCTCTCGACTGATGCTCTGGTAGAAATCACCCGACTTGCAGTTTCCCACCATTTCTCTTTGTTTCCTTTTCTTCTGCTCATGTGTGTAGGGCTGGGTCCCAGTCTAAGGAGCGTTAAAATGACTGACTACGCATGTGCGGCCAGATCCCAGCTAGTGCATGAACAGATGCCCCGAGGCCCACCAGGCACTGTATTTCCTGGCCTCCGAACTCCCAATTATGATCATTTTTTTTCTCCTTGCGTTTTATCACCATATATTTGAATATCAAGCCAGATGAAATTTTCCCAATCCTGGAAGGTTTTAAGTTGCAGGATATACGCTAGAATAGAAAGCCTTTTGAACCCCCCCCTGCAGTAGAAAAATGCAAACGTAGCTGAGGGACTGAAGAAAACATTTATCGAACTGCACATTACTTAGTATCTATTCCTAGAGTGTAATAATTGCATCAGATTTGCCTTATTCCAGTAAATTACACCACAAATAACATAATTGAACCATTAACCTAATTACAGTTGAACATAAAGCCGCAATTCAACTTGTTTGCACACAAGCATCTAAGTTGCAACAAGGACTGATTGAATCTGGAACACTTGCCTGTTCCAGACAGAATTAGTATACATGAGCTTCTTCTGAATAACCAAATTAACTAAATCAAATTGAGGGGCAAATTAAAAGGCAGCCCCTTAAAGAGATACTGCATCGAAGTTGTGCTTGAAATCGTTTGGGGAAATTTCTATACTGTAAAGCTTGGATATGTGCCAGATAATCTTTTCACTAAACCCTCTGCCATATGTCTGTTGCTAAATAAGTACACCAGATTTTTAAAAATCCACTGCAAAGAAAACACTGTGGCCTAAGTACTGGAGCCTAAAGGGTTATACTACTTTTCGTAGAGTGCTGGAGGGGGGTATTGTTGTGGGGTGGGGGGTGGGTGAGGGGGGGGGGGGGGGTAGTGTTGTGAGAGGGGGTTGTTGGGAGGAAGGGTGTAAGGAGGAAGGAGCATTGTGGGTTCGGGGGTGAGGAGGAAGGGGATGTTGTGGGTGGGGGGGTGAGGAGGAAGGCGATGTTGTGGGTGGGGGGGTGAGGAGGGAGGGAGTGTTGTGGGGTGGGGGCAGGAGGAAGGGAGTGTTGTGGGATGGGGCGTGAGGACAAGGGAGTGGTGCGGGATGGGGGGTGAGGAGGAAGAGAGTGTTGCGAGGGTTGGGGGTGAGAAGGAAGGGGGAGTTGCGGGGTGGGGGAGGAGGAAGGGAGTGTTGTGGGGTGGGAGGAGGAAGGGAGTGTTGTGGGGTGGGGGGTTGTGGGAAGGGAGTGTTGTGGGGTGGGGGGAGGAGGAAGGGAGTGTTGCGGGGTGGGGGAGGAGGAAGGGAGTGTTGCGGGGTGGGGGGGTGAGGAGGGAAGGAGTGTTGTGGGGGTTGGGGGTGAGGGAAGGGAGTGTTGTGGGGTGGAGGGAGGAGGAACGGAGTGTTGCGGGGTGGGAGGGGTGAGGAGGGAAGGAGTGTTGTGGGGGTTGGGAGTGAGCGAAGGAAGTGTTGCTTGGTGGGTGGTTGAGGAGGGAGGGAATGCTGCTTGGTGGGGGGGGTAAGGAGAAGGGTGTATGCAGGGGTGGGCAGTTGAGGAGGGAGAGAGTGTTGCGGGGCAGGGATGGGGAATGAGTGACGGGGAACTGTTGAGGTTGGAGGGATGGGGGTGCATGGCATGGGAGGTGTTTGCTGGTTTAGGAGGGTGGGTGATGAGGAAGTATTTCTGGTTGGGGAGGGGGTGGGAGAGTGTTGCTGGGTGGAGGGAGTGCTAGTGTAGGGGAAGAAAAAGAGATTATAGTGGGTGGAGTGGGAATTATAATATTGTTATTATAGTACATTGTAAGTTGAATTTTCAGTGCTCAGATAACCAACCAAAATTCTAGCGGGTTGTGCCAAATACCATGCACATGTTGCATGTGTTGGAACTATAGTGACAAAGCAGACTGGGATGTTGATTCGAGGGATATGGCTGTCTTATGAGGAAAGCTTGAGCAGGCTGAGTCTATACTCATTGGAGTTTGGAAGAAATGAGAGGTTATCTTATTGAAACACAAAGATTCTGAAGGGGCTTGACAGGGTAGATGCTGAGAGGATGTTTCCTCTCCTGGGGGAATCTTAATCTAGGGGGCGCAGTTTAAAAATAAGGGGTCTCCCATTTTGAGATGAGAAGGAATATCTTCTCACAGAGGATCATTCGACTTTGGAATTCTCTCCCACGGAGAACAGTGAAGGATAGGTCATTGAATACATTCAAGGCTGAGTTAGAGAGAATTTTGATCAACAAGAGAGTTGAGGATGATGGAGCTGATGGGGGCGGGGGGCTGCAGGGCAGCAAAGTGGAGTAAAGGCCACAATCAGATCAGACGTGATTTTAGTGAATGGTGGAGGGGGTCTGAATGGCACATTCCTGCTATTCCTTAAGATTTTCTGGTGATCGGCACTGCCGTTTCCAAGTTTTGCCCTCGGACAAAATCAACCCTGGTTCTTAATGGCAGGATGGAGTGTAGAATTAGGCAGTTTGCATCCTAATCAGCTGCTAGTTTGTTTCTTCCACCTAATGTGTTTTTTAGACTGGTCATCGTGGGAAACTCTGTAACAATCGTGTTTAGCAGAGGAGCAGTACTGTGTGAAATTGTACCAATATGCCCATTCCAATTAAATGTGTTTGTTTGGGCTCTCCATATTTATAAAATGTACCCTTATGCTAAAATTATATGAATTGCTTTGTAGTATTGCATGGATGAACTTTTATTGGGAGTGAGAGTGTAAAACCGGTGATTCATTTGTTATGCTTCTCTTGATTTTAATTTCCATTCAATGAAAATAAAAATCAGAGGGGTATATAATAGACAGTTGATTCAGTAGTGTTTGTTATATACTAATGCCCAATGTCAAAATGGGCACCATCTTTGTAAGTGTGTATAAATATTGACATACTTAAAAGATTTTTCAACTATTTATTGAACTGACCCCCGATGACTTGGGATTTCCTTTAAGTTGAAAAAGGATGAGCTGAGCCCTGCTTTGAATTTCTTCATCTAAATCATGTCACTACTGTTTATCCAAATATGGACTGTGTGTATTGTTGGCAAAATTAACATTTATTGCCCGTCCCTAGCTTCCTTTCTGAAGGTGGCAGTGACACACTCTTGAACTATTGCAGTCCATGTGATGTAGGTTCTCTAAAGGGTTGCTAGGGAGAAGGTTCCAGAATTTAGACCCAGAAGGAACGATGATATATTTTCAAGTCCATAACTGTTTGGGGGTAGGAGTGAGGATCGGGTATGGGGGAGGGGTCAGAATGGAGGTGCTGGCATTCCGAAGCACCTGATGTCTTGTCTTTCCCAACAAAATCACAAATAGAAAGAGTTTTACAGTGGAGTTATAGTGAAAATATTATATAGGGGAGAGGCAGTATTAATGTAGGCAAGAAGTAAATGTGGGCAGATTTAAATGGTGTTGAAAGGGTGAAAGTTACCTACTTGAACCACGGCAGTCCTTGTGGTATAGGCAAACCCACAGTGCTACAGCCAGAGGCCCATGTCACATGACTCCCACCTCACCACACTGTCTTTGACACAGGATGTGCATCCCTCCTCTGTGTCCCCGGGATTGTTAAATGTCTCAACCATTAAGAATTGAAAGGAAGGTCACGCAGCTGTTTATCGTAAAATCCCTATAGTGCAGAAGGAGGCCATTTGGCTTATCGAGTCTGCACAGACCCTCTGAAAGAGCCCCCTGCCTAGGTCCAATCCCCCACCCTATCTTCGTAACTTCATCTAGGGGCAATTTAGTGCAGCCAATCCACCTAACCTACATATCTTTGGACTGTGGGAGGAAACTGAAGCACTGGAGGAAACCCACGGAGACATGGGGAGAATGTGAAAACTCCACACAGTCACCCGAAGTCGGAATCGAACCCGAGTCCACTGTGCCACCGTGCTGCTCTTTGTCTGAGCAGATGAGCAGACTCCTTTTGGCCAGCCTGGGCTATGAAATGCAGATGGTCTTTGCATTTGGTCTCTTGTGCCCAAAGGGTGTCATTAGCTGCTCCCCAGTGATAATGATGTGCAAGTTCCCCGTTACTGTAAGGCAACTCTTTTTGTTCAATGGTCAGTCAGACATAGACTCAAACATCTTAAGGATCTTTGTTCAGTTTTTAACATTTTAGAAATAGCTATGATGAAATATACATATATTTATTTATTAAAAAATATACAGTGTGAGGTCTTAGTCCCCCACAGTACATAAGGATATGTTACAATTACAGAATTTTGTATGGAGAAACTTTCACTATTCTAACCTCTGTACATGCAGTTACATTAGGTAGTACATTTTTTTAAATTGCAAGTTTCTTTGGGGAGAGAAAGAGAGTTAATGGGTAGAATTTTATGGCCCTGCCCCACCGCGTCAGGGCCAGAAAATGCAATGAGCTGTTCAAAACTCCATTGACTTTGGCGGGACTGTAAAATTCCATCCAACATTTCAGTCAATGATCTTCCGTCAGAACTGGGAAAAGTTAGCGATATAACCGATATTAAGCAGGTGAAAGGGGCGAGAGTGAAGAAAAAGCAAAAAGCAAAATCTGTGATATGGTGGAACACAGAGTTTAAAAGACAAAAGAGTTGATGATGCAGGGCCAAAAGGAGTGGTCATGGGATAAGTGTTGGGATACTGGACCTGATCCCAACATTTGTTCGGATACCGGACGAAAACCCGTAAAAAAAATTTAATTTGTAAAACTGTGAGGATAGTTCACCCCAGGAGTGGTGACTCTGACCAATAGGTATCTTTTATGTTGAAACAAACTTTAATTTAAACATAGAATTAACCACATTAACATCAAAGAAAATAGCTTTACAGTTATCAGTTAAAATGTCAACAAAACAGGTTTACTTGCTTAGCTGTGTAGAGGTTTGGAGAGAGATCCTTTCCTTATACTTCTGCTCAACCTAACAGAATTTGCTCAACTTAATATCCTGTAACAGACTGCAAAACTACAGTCAGACCTGGTTCCCCCCTCATTAATTACGTCAACTGTATCCCACTAAGTTCTAAGACCTGCTTAGCTATGACAAAACACCATTCCCTTATAAATTATCTATTCTCCAGGGAATTTCATTCTATTAGCCCTTTATCTATAACCAAATAACTGGTTAAAATCAATAATTACCTCACTCTTTTACGACTCTTTAATTACATCTAGCAGACCCACATTCTGGATACCATAACCTAGGTTCTTTAATAATATCACTGTAACAAATATATGCCCCAACCCAGTCTTTTAAAAGCATAACTGCAAAAGATATGAAATATAATATACAGCAATTTCTACATTCATCACACAAGAAAAGAAACACAAAATGCGCCTAGAAGAGGTGTGAATGGCAGAATGGAGAACAGATGCTGTCTGTTTTTCTTGCCAAAAATGTTGCCTACCCTGTAGAGTCCGACCAACATTTTCTGTTTTTATTTCAGAATTTTGCTTTTTCAAATCCAGTTACAAATCCTGTGGAATTGTGGTTGCTTTTGCATTCAAACTGTTTCAGATAATTAAACTATTCTTGACATCTTTTTTTTTAAATCTAAAGAACCCAATTAATTTTTTTCAATTTAGAAAGGCCAATTCATCCACACTGCACATCTTTGTGTTGTGGGGGAGAGACCCACACAGACATGGGCAGAATGTACAAACTCCACATGGACAGTGACCAGGGGCCAGGATCGAACCCGGGGCTTCGGTGCCGTGAGGCAGCAGTGGTAACCACTGCGCCATGCCGCCCTTCTTGACATCTTCCTGCATATAGTGCAGCCTATGCATGGTTGCGAAAAACACAAAGGTTTTCTGACCTTTTTGTCAACCTCTGGAACTCCCCTATAAGTATGCCATTAAATTAAGACTGAAGATTCTGCCTAAGCCTACTTTTAGACGGTAGAAGTTTGTAACTTTTGTGTGATGAATAAGCAATAACATGGACTCTTTGGTTAGGCTGAACAACTTGTTTCGCTGTGCAAATATCTAGGCAATTTGAATGAAGTTTCAGTATACTTATGTGGGAAATACGTGATGAGAGAGAGAGGGAAGCAGCTGGACACAGCAACACAAAGATAGCAGTCAGACGTGTTTTTAATGGTCTATTGTGAATAATGCCAGGAGAGATCTTTTGGGGGCAAATTTCCATAAGGCATTCCTCGATTCTATAAATTATTCACACATGAGATCAGAGTGTTGCTGACAAGACCAGCCCATCCTTTTTTAAAAAAAATATGTTTATTCAAATTTTCCAACAAAAATTTTTAACACCCCCCCCCCCCCGCTCAATAACAAAAAGAAAGAAACACACTCACATCAGTCTAAAATTATACAAAACTTATACATTGGGTTTTCCCATATACAGTAACCCCCTCATATGACATTCAAAGGTGCCCGTAGGGAAGTCCCCCCCCCACCCCCCCAAATTCCCCCCCCGAAAGAGACGACCCCCCCTCCCTCCCCCCACCCTTGGGTTGCTGCTGCTGCTGACCTCCTCCTAACGCTCCACGAGATAGTCTAGGAACGGTTGCCACTGCCTGAAGAACCCCTGCACAGACCCTCGTAAGGCAAACTTTATCTTCTCCAGCTTAATGAACCCTGCCATGTCATTTATCCAGGCTTCCACACTGGGGGGCTTTGCGTCCTTCCATAATAGCAAGATCCTCCGCCGGGCTGCCAGGGACGCAAAGGCCAGGATACCGGCCTCTTTCGCCTCCTGCACTCCCGGCTCATCCGTTACTCCAAATAGTGCCAACCCCCAACTCAGCTTGATCTGGACTTTCACCAGCTCGGACATAGTCCTCGCGAAACCCCTCCAAAACCCATCCAGTGCCGGGCACGACCAGAACATGTGGATGTGATTCGCCGGGCTTCCCGAGCACCTGCCACATCTATCCTCCACCCCAAAGAACCTACTCAACCTCGCCCCTGTCATATGCGCTCTGTGAGTAACCTTGAATTGTATTAGGCTGAGTCTGGCGCAAGAGGAGGAAGAATTAACCCTACTCAGGGCACCAGCCCACAGACCCTCATCCATCTCCTCCCCAAGCTCCTCCTCCCACTTGCCCTTTAACTCCTCTACCGAGGCCTCCTCTTCTTTCAGCTCCTGGTAGATCGCCGAGACCCTACCTTCTCCAACCCATACACCCGAAATCACCCTGTCCTGAGTCCCCTGTGCCAGGAGCAGCGGGAATTCCCTCACCTGCCGCCTCACAAACGCCCTCACTTGCATATACCTGAAAGCATTTCCCGGGGGTAACCCAAACTTCTCCTCCAGTGCCCCTAAGCTCGCAAACGTCCCATCTATAAACAGGTCCCCTTTTCTTCTAATCCCTGCCCGATGCCAGCTCCGAAACCCCCTATCCTTCCCGGGACGAACCGATGGTTCTCCCGAATCGGGGACCAAACCGACGCTCCCACCTCGCCCCTGTGTCATCTCCACTGCCCCCAGATCTTCAACGTCGCTGCCACCACCGGACTTGTGGTGTACCTTGTCGGCGAGAGTGGCAGCGGTGCCGTCGCCAGCGCCCTCAGGCTCGTGCCCACACAGGACGCCATCTCCAACCTCTTACACGCCACCCCCTCTCCCTCCATTACCCACTTACACATTGGCAGCCCAATAATAGACGCACAAATTCGGCAGTGCCAGCCCCCCCCCCCCCCCCCCCCCTGTCCCTGCTACGCTCCAGAAGCACTCTCTTTACCCTTGGGGTCTTATTTGCCCACACAAAACTATGATGCTCCTACCTACCCGTTTGAAAAAGGCCTTGGGAATCATAATGGGAAGGCACTGGAACACAAAGAGAAACCTCGGAGGACCATCATTTTAACCGACTGCACCCTGCCCGCTAGCGAGAGTGGCAGCACATCCCATCTTTTGAAAGCCTCCTCCATTTGCTCCACCAACCGCGTTAAATTGAGCTTGTGCAGGGCCCCCCAACTCCCAGCCACCTGGATCCCTAAGTACCGAAAGCTCCTTTCCGCCCTCTTCAACGGCAGGTCGTCTGTCCCCTTTCCCTGGTCCCCTGGATGCACCACAAAGAGATCACTTTTCCCTACATTGAGCGTATACCCTGAGAAGGCCCCAAACTCCCTTAGGATCCGCATGACCTCCACCATCCCCTCCACTGGATCTGCCACATACAGCAACAGGTCGTCCGCATACAACGACACCCGATGTTCCTCTCCCCCTCGGACCAGTCCCCTCCATTTCCTGGACTCCCTTAGTGCCATGGCCAGAGGCTCAATTGCCACTGCAAATAACAAGGGGGACAGGGGGAACCCCTGCCTCGTCCCTCGGTACAGCTGAAAGTACTCCGACCTCCGCCGATTCGTAGCCACACTCGCCACCGGGGCTCTATGTAGCAAACTGACCCAGCTGATGAACCCCTCCCCGAACCCAAACCTCCGCAGCACTTCCCAAAGATACTCCCACTCCACCCGGTCGAAGGCCTTCTCCGCGTCCATAGCTGCCACTACCTCCGCTTCTCCCTCCACCGAGGGCATCATAATCACATTGAGGAGCCTACGCACATTAGTGTTTATCTGCCTGCCCTTTACAAATCCTGTCTGGTCCTCATGAATCACCCCCGGGACACAGTCCTCAATTCTCGTAGCCAGCACTTTTGCCAGCAACTTAGCATCCACATTGAGGAGCGAGATCGCTCTATACGACCCACATTGCAGTGGGTCCTTGTCCCGCTTCAGGATCAGAGAGATCAGCGCCCCGGATATTGTCGGGGGCAAGGTCCCCCCCTCCCTTGCCTTATTGAAAGTCCTCACTAGCAATGGGCCTAGCAGGTCCACATATTTCCTGTAAAACTCGACCGGGAACCCATCCGGCCCCGGGGCCTTCCCCGCCTGCATGCTCCCCAATCCTTTAACCAGCTCCTCCAGCCCAATTGGCGCCCCTAAACCAGCCACCTCCTGCTCCTCCACCCTCGGGAACCTCAGCTGATCCAAAAATCATCGCATCCCCTCTTCCCCCACTGGGGGCTCAGACCTGTACAGATCCCCATAGAAGTCCCTAAATACCTCGTTAATCTCACCGCACTCCGCACCGTATTCCCCCCGCTATCCTTAACTCCACCTATCTCCCTCGCTGCCTCCCTCTTACGAAGCTGGTGTGCCAGTATCCGACTCGTCTTCTCCCCATACTCATACATCGCCCTCTGCGCTTTCCTCCACTGTGCCTCTGCTTTCCCTGTGGTCAACAGGTCGAACTCCGTCTGGAGGTTCCGCAGCTCCCTGAGTAGTCCCTCCTCGGGGGCCTCTACGTATCGCCTGTCCACCCTTAAGATCTCCCCCACCAACCTCTCCCTCTCCCTCCCCTCTCTCTTCTCCCTGTGGGCCCTGATGGAGATTAGCTCTCCCCTGACCACCGCCTTCAGCGCCTCCCAGACTACCCCCACCTGCACCTCCCCGTTGTCATTGGCCTCCAAATATCTTCCAATGCACCCCCTCACCCGCCCGCACACCTCCTCATCCGCCAATAATCCCACATCTAGACGCCACAGTGGGCGCTGGTCCCTCTCCTCTCCTAACTCCAGCTCCACCCAGTGTGGGCGTGGTCTGAGATGGCTATGGCTGAATACTCCGTTCCCTTCACTTTCGGGATGAGCACCCTACTCAAAATAAAAAAATCTATCCGGGAGTAGGCTCTATGGATGTGGGAAAAGAATGAAAACTCCCTGGCTAGGGGCCTGACAAACCTCCATGGATCCACTCCCCCCATCTGGTCCATAAACCCCCTAAGCACCTTGGCCGCAGCCGGCCTCTTACCCGTCTTGGACCTAGAATGATCCAGTGCTGGGTCCAGCACCGTGTTGAAATCCCCCCCCCCCATTATCAAGCTTTCTACCTCCAGGTCCGGAATCCGACCCAGCATGCGTTTCGTAAATCCGGCACCATCCCAGTTCGGGGCATATACATTTACCAGTACCACCCGCACCCCCTGCACCCTACCGCTCACCATCACATATCGACCTCCATTATCCACTACAATATTCATTGCCTTAAACGACACCCCCTTCCCCACCAGAATTGCAACCCCTCTGTTCTTCGCATCCAGCCCTGAATGGAATACCTGTCCTACCCATCCCTTTCTCAGCCTAACCTGATCTGCCACCTCCTGGAGCATAACCACGTCTGCCTTCAGTCCCTTTAAGTGCGCGAACACCCGGGCCCTCTTGACCGGCCCGTTCGGGCCCCTCACATTCCAAGTTATCAGCCGGATTGGGGGGCTGCTCACCCCCCCCTGCCGACTAGCCATCTCCTTTTCTAGGCCAACCACGTGCCCGCACCCTCCAGTCCCCCAGACGGCGGACCCCCACCCCGACCACCTCTCCTACTTCTAGGTCTAGCTCCCCTTTGGCCAATGCAGCAGCAACCCTATACCCCCCCTCTCTCTTCCCCCCCTCCCCCGCTTGATACACATCTAGCCCTTTTGCTCCTCCCGTAAGTCAGCCGACTCCTGCTGACCCCGGCCTCTCCCGCCATTCCATCGACCCCCCCCAGTGTGAGAATCCCCCCTCCCCCTCCCTGGCACATAGTGTGCGCTTATCAGCCGGATTGGGGGGGCTGCTCAGGCCCCCCCCCCCCCTGCCGACTAGCCATCTCCTTTTCTAGGCCAGCCACGTGCCCGCTCCTCCCGCACCCTCCAGTCCCCCAGACGGCGGACCCCCGCCCCGACCACCTCTCCTACTTTCAGCTCCCCTTTGGCCAATGCAGCAGCAACCCTATCCCCCCCACCCCCCCCGCTAGATCCACATCTAGCCCTTTTGCTCCCCCATAACACTCCCGTAAGTCAGCTGACTCTTGCTGACCCCGACCTCTCCCGCCATTCTATCGACCCCCCCCCCCCCCCCCAGTGTGAGAATCTCCCCTCCCCGGCAGTCAGTGTGCGCTCCTCTCCAGCACCGCCCATCCCCCCGGCCCCCACCCCCGTCCTTCCCTAGCGCGAGAAAAAGCCCGCGCTTTCCTGAGCCGGCCCCGCCCCCTCTGGCGCAGCTCCTTTTGCGACCTTACCCCAATTCCCCATCCCCGGGCCTCCACTCCCCCGCTTCCTTCGTTGGGGTCTGCCCCTCCAACATCGACGCCCAGACTCTCCCACAGTCTCCCCATCAAATCCCTTCACGCATCCCCATCCAGCACCCAAACCAAAGGAACTTTCCCTAAACGAACAAACCCTCAATTTGTGTCCCAACTTTTCAGTCCGTATAAAGCTCCAAGCTTCATCAGGTGTTTCGAAATAGTGGTGCCGATCCTGGAACGTGACCCACAATCGCGCTGGCTGCAGCATACCGAACTTGAAATGAAAATCGCTTATTGTCACAAGTAGGCTTCAAATGAAGTTACTGTGAAGAGCCCCTAGTCGCCACATTCCGGCGCCTGTTCGGGGAGGCTGGTACGGGAATTGAACCGTGCTGCTGGCCTGCCTTGGTCTGCTTTCAAAGCCTGTGATTTAGCTCTGTGCTAAACCAGCCCCTGCTGCGTTTTTCCAGCATTTCCTGTTTTTATTTCAGATTTCTGGCATCTGCAGTATTTTGCATTAATTATAGTTCCAAGTCAGGATGGTATGTGATTAGGGGAAGTTGAGTGTCTACTGCCCTTGTCCATCTAATTGGTAGAAGTTTTATGGGTTTGGTGATGTAGAAGGATGTTTAGTGAGTTGTTACAGTGCTGCCACTGTGCACCATTGGTGAAGAGAGTAAATGTATCAGGTGAGGTGAGAGTGACTGCCCTTTACATCAAGACAGCATTTGACCATCAAGGAGCCCAAGCAAAACTGGAGTCAATGGGAATCGGGGGAAAATTCTCCACTGGTTGGAGTCATACCGAGCACAAAGGAAGATGGTTGTGGTGGTTGGAAGTCAATCATCTCAGCTCCAGGACATCATTGCAGGAGTTCCTCAGGATAGTGTCCTAGGCTCAACCATCTTCAGCTGCTTCATCAATCACCTTCCATCCATCATAAGGTCAGAAGTGGGTATGTTCACAGATGACTGCATGATGTTCAACACCGTTCGCGACTCCTCAGATAATGAAGCAGTCCATGTCCAAAATCCGAACAAAATCCAGGCTTAGGCTGACAAGTGGCAAGTAGTGGTTTTGTCACTGGACTAGTAAACCAGAGACCCAGAGTAATGCTCTGGGGACCCAGGTTCAAATCTTGCCACTGCAGATGGTGAAATTTGAATTCAATATAAATCTAGAATTAAAAGTCTAATGATGACCATTAAACCATTGTCGATTGTCGTAAAAACCCATGTGGTTTGCTAATGTCCTTTAGATACATAGAAGATAGGAGCATTCATCACGATCATGGCTGATCATCCAACTCAATAGCCTAATCCTGCTTTCTCTCCATCGCCTTTGATCACATTCTCCCCACGTGCTATATCCAGCCACCTCTTTAATATATTCAAAGTTTTAGCATTAACTACTTCCTGTGGTAATGAATTCCACAGGCTCATCG
This sequence comes from Scyliorhinus torazame, assembly GCF_047496885.1. Lineage (NCBI taxonomy): Eukaryota > Metazoa > Chordata > Chondrichthyes > Carcharhiniformes > Scyliorhinidae > Scyliorhinus > Scyliorhinus torazame. Next base: position 279,825,652 of record NC_092709.1, on the reverse strand, counting down.
CTCTTTATGTGAAGAAATGTCTCCTTATCTCTGTCCGAAATGGTTTACCCTGAATCCTCAGACTGTGACTCCTGGTTCTGGACACACCCATCATTGGTAACATCTTCCCTGCAACTACCCTGTCTAGTCCTGTTTTAAGGTTTTATAAGTCTCTATGAGGTCCCACCTCATTCTTTTGAACTCCAGCGAGAACAATCCCAACCTAGTCAATCTCTCCTCATATGACAGTCCTGCCATCCCTGGAATCAGCCTGGTAAACCTTCGCTGCACTTCCTCGCGAGCAAGAACATCCTTCCTCAGAGAAGGAGACCAAAACTGCACACAGTTTAGGGAAGGAAAGGTGGATGTTGTTTACATGGACGTCACTAATGCTTTTGACAAGGTGCCTCGTGGCAGACTGGTACAAAAGGTGAAGTCACATGGGATCAGAGGTGAGGTGGTTAGATGGATACAGAACTGGCTGGGTCACAGAAGGCAAAGGGCGTTTTTCTGAATGGAAGATTATGACTAGTGGTGTTCCACGGATCTGTGCTTGGGCCTTTGTTGTTTGCGGTGTACATAAACGATTTGAAGGAAAATGTAGCCGGTCTGATTAGTAAGTTCGCGGATGATACCAAGGTCGGTGGAGTGGCAGTTAGTGCTGAGGATTGTCAGAAGATACAGCAGGACATAGATTGGTTGGAGACTTGGACAGAGAAATGGCAAATGGAGTTTAATCTGGACACATGTGAGGTAATGCATTTTGGTAGGTCTAACATAGAGGGGAAATGTACTGTAAATGGCAAGACATTTAGGAATATAGAAAGTCAGAGAGATCTGGGCATGTAAATCCACAAATCATTCGAAAGACAGAGATTGAGGGGTGACCTGATAGAGGTCTACAAGATTATGAGGGGCATGGATAGAGTGGATGGGCAGGCACTCTTTCCCAGGATGGAGGGGTCAGTCACCAGGGGGCATAGGTTTAAGGTCTGTGTGGCAAAGTTTAGAGGAGACGCGTGAGGCAGGTTTTTTACGCAGAGGGTGGTGAGTGCCTGGAATGCGTTGCCAGGGGAGGTTGTGGAAGCAGATACATTAACAGCATTCTAAAGGCATCTTGACAAACACATGGATAGGATGGGTATAGAAGGGTGCGGCACAAGGAAGTTCTGAGGTGTTTGGGCAAAGATTGGTATCATGACTGGTCCAGGCTTGGAGGGCCGAAGCGCCTGTTCCTCTGCTGTTTTGTTCTTTGTTGAAATCTGCCCTCCTTACCTGGTCTGGCCTACATGTGACTCCAGATCCACAACAATTTGTTTGACTCTTAACTGCCCCCTCAAGGGCAATTAGGGATGGGCAATAAATGCTGGCACCTCTGCGATGCCCACTTCCCATGAACAAATAAAAAAAAGTTATATTCGCGCCAGACAAGTGCCAGCAATGACCATCTCCTACAAGACAGCATCTGACCATCGCCCCTTGACATTCAATGGCATTACCATTACTGAACCCTCCACAATCAACATCCTGGGGGTTACCATTGATTAGAAACGGAAATGGACAAGCCATATTCATACTGGTGGTACCAGAGCAGGTCAAAGGCTATGAATCCTACGATGAATACCTCACCTCCTGACCCTTCCCAAATCCTGTCCACTATCTACAAGGCACATGTCAGGAGTACAATGGAATACTCTCCACTTGCCTGGATGAGTGCAGCTCCAACAACACTCGAGGCTCAACACCATCCAGGACAAAATATCCCGCTTGATTGCTACCTCTTCCACAAACATTCAATCCCTCCACCACCAATGAACAGTGGCGGCCATATGTACCATCTACGAAATGCATTGCAGGAACTCAGCGCAGTTCCTTAGGCATCACCTTCTAAACCCACAGCCACTATTATCTAGAAAGACAAGAGCAGCAGACACCTGGGAATCCGACCATCTGGAGGTTCCCCTCCAAGTCACTCACCACCTTCACGGTCGCTGGGTCAGAATCCTGGCACTCCTTCCCTAACAGCACTGTGGGTGTACCTACATCTCAGGGACTGCAGTGGTTCAAGAAGGTAGCTCAGCACCACCTTCTGAAGGGCAACCAGGTAGGGGCAATAAATGCTGGCCTTACCAGCAACGCCTGCATCCCGTAACATTTTTTTAAAAATGGCATGCCAACCATGCAGGGTGCATTGCCTTGGAAGTCAAGCCTTTTGAGCGTTGTTGGAACTGCATTCAACCAGACAAGTGGGAACATTCTTTCACACCCCTGAATTGGGCCGTGTAGATGGTGGACAGCAGTTGGGGAGTCAGGAGGTGACCAGCGCTTGAAGCCACAGTATTTATATGGCTGGTCCAGTTAATTTTCTGGTCAGTAGGAACCCCAGGATGTGGCTGGAGGAATTTAGTGATGGTAATACCATTGAAAGTCAGGCAGAGATGTTTAGATGCTCTCTTCCTGGAGATGGTCATTGCATGGCACTTGTATGACGCTGATGTTTATTGCCACTTATCAGTCAAAACCAGTCCAAATGTGAATATTATCTGGCTCCTGCTGTATGTGGGCACAGACTCTTTCAGCATCTGAGGAATCTTGAATGGGAGGTACGAGTGCTGTGAAACCACCAGTGAACATCCCCACTTCTGACTTTATGTTGGAAAGAAGGTTATTGATGTGCCAGTTGGAAATGATTTGGCCAGAAGCCTATCCTGAGCAACTCCTGCAGTTATGTCCTGTGGCTGAGATGATTGGCCTGCAATGAGTACAGTCATTTTCCTGCAACATTAAGACATCTTTCTTTAGGTGTGGCGCCCAGAATTGGAGATAATACTCTAGCTTCGAATATGTATCTATTTTTCCTTAAATGGTGCTATGGATCTTGGGTCACTGTCTTAACCACTTCCTGTGGCAGATATTCTATGCTTCAACAACTCTGCAAATAGCCTTTCGCTCTTTTGTTGCCAAATGTAAACTGGTATTCCTCATCACTTACTCAACTAGAAGAAATAGTATTTGCTTATTGACCTCATCAAAACCGTAAATAATTTTTAAAAGCCTCTATTAAGTCCGCTTTAAGATTTGTTTGCTCCCCAGTAAGAGTGGCAAATCTCCAGCTTCTTCTTGTAACTCTAAAATAAATTCAGTTTTTTTTTAATAAGGTAGGTGTTCATATTCACAAAATTAGACAGCCAAAGAGAATTTGTGCACTTTTTAATATAGTGAGACGTAGATGCATGGAGACAGTGAGCGTCTGAGCAACTAGTAACGGAAAGGGAAAACTTTCTTGAAGTGGTGCATGAAATCCGGGGTTGTTTCCGGAATGTAGAGGGTGATAATAAGGGATTGGGAACAGTCTCCTACATACACGATATCACAGGCAGAAAAAATTTAAATTAAAACCAGCTGTTTTGAAATATTGAAGCAGATTTAGTATAAGTAATAATTGGGGCAAGATTCAGAAAGTACAGTTTCTATCACCTTCCATAAGTCTCAAATCCAAGTCAAAATCTCTGTACACTTCAAATTTTATGGGAACATTGGCAAAAATCATAATTTCCTGTTGAGAGCATGCTTCCACACCTCTCTAGGCAGTAAATCTTGCAGAACTAGAATGAGCTAATTCCAACACTGCAAAGATTGTGCTGTATATAATTTAGTCCACCCTTCCTCCCCCTCTATTGGATATAGCTGCAGTTTTATGTCATGGCTGGTTCAAATTAAGGAATGTTGCGGCAAGTAACACACATCCTGACTCCAAAACCTGTCCACCATTTACAAGGCGCAAGTCAGGAGTATGATGGAATACTCTCCGCTTAATGCATGGTTGCATTTCCAATGATACTCAAGAATCTTGGCACCATCCAGGACAAAGCAACTTGATTGATTGGCACCCCATCCATAAACATTCACTCCCTCTATCATCGACACACAGTGGCAGCTGAGTGTATCATCTATAAGATGTACTACAGGAACTCACCAAGGCCCCTTAGAGAGCACCTTCCAAACCTACGACCACTACCACCTGGAAGGACAAGGGCAGCAGATACATAGGAACACCACCACCTAGAGGTTTGCCTCCAAGCAACTCATGTTCTGACTTGGAAGTATATTGCCATTGCTTTTCTATCACTGGGTCAAAATCTTGGCACTGCCTTTCTGTCAGCACTGTGGGAGTACCGACAGCACTTGGACAGCAGCAGTTCTAGAAGGCAGCTCACAACAACCTTCTTAAGGGCAATTAGGGATGGGCTATAAATGCTGACCGACCCAGCAATTCCCACATACCATGAGTGAGTAAAAAATGTCCCAACCCCAGGGATGCCTTCAAGAGTGGCTGGGGTCCGTATGTTGAGGACCTACCATGTTGATTAATCCTTTGGGCAGCACGGTAGCATAGTGGTTAGCACTGTAGCTTCACAGCGCCAGGGTCCCAGGTTCGATTCCCTGCTGGGTCACTGTCTGTGCGGAGTCTGCACGTTCTCCCCGTGTCTGCGTGGGTTTCCTCCGGGTGCTCTCCGGTTTCCTCCCATAGTCCAAAGATGTGCAAGTTAGGTGGATTGGCCATGCTAAATTGCCCCTAGTGTCCAAAAAAGGTTAGGAGGGATTATTGGGTTGCGGGGATAGGGTAAAAGTGAGGGCTTAAGTGGGTCGGTGCAGACTCGA